>NC_057861.1:682311821-682948640 GCF_019393635.1 Dromiciops gliroides | reverse complement strand
TTAAGTCACTTTCCCAGGGTCACACAGCCAGTAAATGTCTGAGGCCGGATTCCCAGAACTAGGCTGGCTATGGCTGCCCTTGCCTGGAGCACATAATAATTTGGCTACCTGGTAGGACAGCTAGATTGCATGGAGGATAGAGCACTAGACATGAAGTCAACATGACCTGAGTCAAGCTGGGCCTTAGGCACTTACTAGTTGTAAGATTCCTGACAAGTTATTTAACCTTTGCATATTTCAGTATCATCAACTGTAAAATGGGGTTATAATACCACCTATCTCACAGTGTTGTTATTCAGATAAAATGATATATTTGTAAAGTGCTTAGCACAATGCCTGGCATATAATAGGTACTTAATTAATGTTCTTTTTCCTTTTACCTTCCCCCATTTATCAGTAGAGAATGAATTTAGCCAGCTAAACCTAAGTAGCTTTTAGAGATGGGTATTTACTGAGTTAGTGCACTAAGACAATTTGGTACTAATTATCCCCTCCAGCTCCCAAATCTGTGACACATTCTCTCACAAGTACAGAATCCATCTGAAAATTTTCTCAAACCTCAGGAGTAGATATGGAAAAAGGGTTAACTCAGCTCCCACTTTCTTGAAATCCTTCTCTCCCATTTGTGAGGTGCTTAAGAAGCTTGATTAAGTTAATTTTAAATGTAATTTATTTCATTAAATATTTTCCAATTTAATGTAAAAATGTTTAAAAATATTTATTTTTTTTAATTTTGAGTTTTAAATTCTTGTTCTTCTGCCTCTCTCCCCACCTTGAGAAGGTAAGCAAGGTATACATGTATAATAAAGCAAAACATTTCCATATTAACCAAGTTGCAAAAGGAAACAAAGACAAAAAGCATCAAGAAAAATAAATGAAGTAAAAAAAAGTATGCTTCAATCTGCATTGAGTTTTTATCAGTTCATTCTGGAGGTGGATAGGGTTTTTCATCATGGGTTCTTTGGGATTCTCTGGGATTATTGTCTTGATCAGAGTAGCAAAATCTTTCACAATTATTCAGCATTTCAATATTGCTGTTCTTGTGCACATATGATCCTGTTTCTGTTCACTTCACTTTGCATAGGCTCATATAAATCTTCTGATATTTCTCTGAAACCCACCTGCTCATCACTTCTTATGGAAAATAGTATTCCATCACAATGATATATCACAACTTGTTCAATCTTTCCTTAATTGATAGGCATCTTCTCAATTTCCAATTATTTGCCAACACAAAAAGAGCTGTTATATTTTTCAGCAAATAGGTTATTTCACCTTTTCTTTGATATTTGTGGGATAGAGAATTTGCAGTGGTATTGTCAGGTTAAAAGGTATTCACAGCTTTATAGACCTTTGAACATAGTTAATTATTCTCTGGGAGAGGTTGGATTAGTTTACAAATGCACAAAAAAAATATTAGTGTCCTAATTTTTTTCATATCTCCTACATCCTTTATCATTTTTTCTATCCTATTAGCCAATTATATAGGTGTGAGATGATAACTCAAAACTGTTTTAATTTATATTTCTCTAATTAGTAGTAATTTAGGGCATTTTTTCACATAAGCAATTAGATATATGAACTTTTCCATAAAACCTGTTTTGGCTGCATCCCATAGGTTTTGTTATGTTGGCTCATTGTTGTCATTCTCTCTGATGAAGTTATTGATTGTTTCTATGAGTTATTGTTTGACCTACTCATTCTTTAAGAAAAGATTATTTAATTTCCAATTAATTTTAGTCTATTTTCCATGGCACTTTAATACATGTAATTTTTATTGTATCATGATATGAAAATGATGCATTTACTATTTCTGTCTTTCTACATTTGACAGTGAAGTTTTTGTACACTAAAATATGGTAAATTTTTGTATAGGTGCCATGTATTTGTTGGGGTCTCTTTCTGCAGGTTATCTGTGAATTCTTTCAATGACTATCTTATCCTCTGGTTGTAGGATATCAAGGCAATTCTCCTTAAAAATTTTCTGAAAGATGGTGTCTTACTCATTTGGGGTTTTTTGTTGTTTTTGTTCATGGATTTTGGGTAGTCCAACAATTCTTCAATTATCTCTTCTGGATCCATTGTCCAAATCAGTGGTTTTTCTGATGGGGTATTTCACAGTTTCTTCTCCTTTTTAATTTTTTTTTATTCTATTTGACTGTTTCCTGGTGTCTCATAGAGTCATTAGCTTCCAATTCTAATTTTTAAAGCATTATTTTCTTCAGTAAGCTTATGTACATCTTTTTCCATTTGGCCAATTCTAGTTTTTAAGGAGTTATTTTCTTTACTGGGTTTTTATAGAGCTAGAAAAAATAATTTAAAAAATTCATCTAGAAGAACAAAATGTCAAGATATCAAGGGAACTAACAAAAACAAATGCACATGAAGGTGGGCTAGCCACACCCAATCTAAAGCTTTATTATTGTGTAATTTAAGATTCTAAATGTGGATTCTAATCTGTTCCCCCAGTTTTGGGGGAAACTGACTAAAATCACTGATAAAACAAGTTTAGGTTTTTAAGGGTTTATTGGAAAATAGAAAGAAAAAGATTGAGAACAGAATTCCAACAGCCTGGCATTCCTATCTTTCCTCAAATTTCCTGTGAAGTCCTCTGCTGCCACCACCAAGTCAGGAACCCAAAAAGCCCCCGAGCTTTCCACGCAGGCTCCCTTTCCTCCTTCCTGTCTCCTCCCAGACCATAGGAGTCTCCTCAAGTTGATTGGCTGGTAGCCTTGATAGACAGCACCCATGAGCAAACGTCATTTCCTGACGCCAAGGAAAAGCCACAATGCTTCTGAGGCATTTTCCTCATGGTGGAGCTTTCCCACAGCAAGTCTCCAGTAGGTGGCATCATTCCAATCATTACATTATAAAGCAGCAGTCATCAAAACTATTTGGTACTAGCTAAGAAATAGAGTGGTAAATCAATGAAATAGGTTAGGCACAGGACACATAGTAGTAAATGACTTAAGCAATCTACTGTTTGATAAAACCAAAGACTCCAGCTTCTGGGATAAAAACTCACTATTTGACAAAAACTGCTCAGAAAACTGGAAGACAGTATAGCAGAAACTAGGCCTAGACCAACATCTTACATCTTATACAAAAATAAGGGCAAAATGGGTGCATGATTTAGACATAAAGGGTAATAACCATAGGTAAATTAGGAGAGGAAGGAATAGTTTACCTCTTAGATCTATGGAGAGGAGGTGAAGAATTTATGACCAAACTAGAGAAAGAGAATATTATGCAATGCAAAATGGATTATTGTTGAGGCTTTACACGTAGGCATTTTGAGAGTTACCACCATCTGAGTTTGTGTTTTGGTCTTTCCTTTTCTTATAGAACCTCTCTATGAAAAGAGTTCTTTTCTGTTTCTTACTCATATTTTAAACTATTTTGTGCCTTTTAAAATTGATCTCTTCTCCAGAGATACAGAGGCAACTGTTTCAAGCTTCTTGTGCTGGGGTCCAGGACCATGATCATTGGGTTTCTGCTTTGAGACCTCTGGGGCTTGCAGATTCCTCACTAATTTGGGCTTGCTCTCTCTCCTAGGATGACTAGGCCTAGTCACACCTGTCCCCTGGGTGGTTCTCTAGCTGGTGGTTTGCCCTCTCACCCAGTTCTTGGTAGGGGGAGGGAGTCTTACAACTGGCCTGCTGCACCAGCCTACTGAGCCAGGACCAAGGGGCCTCAGTTCCTGATCTGTTCTGTGGCCAAGAGCCTCCTCCTTACTTGTCCAGACATCCTCTGTCTTGCACCCCTTTCATCCTAGTGAGACAGACCTTTCATGTAGTCTTTCTAAAATATCTCAAGTAGAAATTGTTTTTCTCTGTCCTTTTTTGGTAGGTTCTGTAGTTCCAGAATCTATTAGAGACTTTTTTTTAATGTTGTTTCTAAGGGAATCTTGGAAGAGCTCAGGTAACTTCCTGGCTTCTCTCAGCAATCTTGGCTCTGCATGGCATTTTTTCATGTGATTATTGATAGCTTTGATTTCTTCTTTTGAAAACTGCCTATTCATATCCTTTGACCATTTACCAACTAAAAATATATTTTAGGCCTTTATTTGAAAATCTTATTGTAGAAATCATTCCCCCCTCCAAAAAAAAAATTCCTGTTTTCCTTTTAATATTGGCTGGGTTGGTATTGTTTAGAAAAAGCTTTAAAATTTCATGTATTTGAAATGATCTATTTTATTTTCCATGATCATTTATATCTCTTGTTGGATCATAAACTTTTCTCTTATGCATACATTTAGTAGTTACATTTTTTCTATGCTCCCATAATTTTCTTATGGTATCATCTTTTGCATCAAAATATTTTACCATGTGAGAACTGGAGTACTACCCCTGCTGAGAAAGACATTGTGGGAACAAGGGCAGCTCTGCCCTGAAGAGAAATCATGTGACTTAGCTTCTGGAAAGTCAGATTTTAGTCTGGAAGTTACCACCTGGTAGTTGTGTCAATCAGTGCTACCAACCAATTAGCTTGGAGCTGTGTGTGAGGATGGCCCAGCTTCTAGTGTCAGAGGGGGCTTCAGGGAGAATCTGCTGAGAAGCGGGGCTTTTTGTTTCTTGACTTTGACTTGGCAGCAGGGGAGGCAGAATAGGGAGAACGTCACACGGGCTGTTAGGAAAACGAAAGTTTTCTCTCTGGCTATACTGAATAAATTAAAACTAGGAATTTCCTCTCTCGTTCTCTGCACTAACTTTTAATCCACTTTAATAAATACTTAAAAGGCTAAACTGTTTGCTAAGCTTCTGATGTAAGGAGACCACTCATTAGATTTTAGATATCACGGCTAGAATTTTAGACCTTACAATGAGTTACTGCCAAACTGCTTTCCAGTTTTCCTAGGAATTTTTGTTAGCTGGTAATTCTTACCCCCAAATCTTAGATCTTTGGGTTTATCAAACATTAGATTACGATGGTTATTTACTAGCTTAATCAAGAAGTAACCATTTGCCTTTTGTTCTCAATACAAACATGGCCATCAATAGATCCATTAAAACTGGCAGGAAACCAATAGGAAGATAGGAAGTGAAAAAGCCTCTAGCCAAAAGTAGAGATGAGGAGAGAGGAGAGAGGAGACCTCCTAAGACTCTTAGATTTCTCTTTTATACCAAGGAGGCAAAACCCAATTACTCTAATTTCTAGAATTCTCCCACTCCAAATGACTCAATGTTTTTATCTAGGAATCAGGGTGAAATTCCATAGCCAAATGGAACAGGTCCCTTGTCTGGCATCATTTCAGTTCATCAAATGTCTTTGAAAGACATTTCGCACTCAGTCCAAAGCTCAGGATTAGACATAATTACTACATTTATTATCACCTGCTTCAAGTGGATGTAGGGATGAGTAATCAGTCACCCCACACTTAGAAAAGTATATCTCCAACTTGAACTTAGAGGGTAACAGCATGATTTAGTAAAAAGAAAGCTAGATGTGTGTTGAGAAGATCTGAATTTTTAACCCAATTCTGTTACTTCTTAGGTATATGACCTTAAACAAAATTAATTTCATTCGCTTCATGATTTTCAACTTTCCTCCCAGCTCTAACATTCTGGGCTTTTCCTTTAGATGTAAAATAAATGCATGCATGGAAAATATAAATAGTTGAACCCTGAATAAGTATCAGGAGCTATGCTAAGGGCTAGGGACACAAATAGAAGAGAGAATCCTCTTCCTTTAAGGAATTTAGATTCCAATAATGGGAAACAAGTCAGAAAGGGGAGGAGTGGCCAAGAAAGAATATTTTGTCCTGTGAAATACTCAGTATGAGTGAAAACATAAGGAAACTGATTGAATCACCCATTTCAGAAGAAATGGTAAAAACTAATTTAATCACTGATCTCAGACAAGAAGTGGGAAGAAAATAATATCAGAGTCAAAATACAAGAATTTACCCTTGGTTCTTATCTGCTGCTGATATTATCCTGTGTCTAGTACTAACTTATAAGTTATGCCATGCTTGTTTGTTTTTATAATGGGAAATGTTTCATATAAGAGGAAAATTCACTTAAGGAAAAAGAAAAATAAGAAATTATTTCATGATTCACTTCTAAAGAAACCTAGATAAGGAAGGGGAGGTGATTTCTTCATCCTATTGCTGATCACCTGTCTATTATCTGGATGACTCTTTAGTCAAGGGTTGTCATCTTTTCAGCCATCAACCTTAAATGGATTATGGAATATGTGTTCTGGCTTGATATAGTCTGCCTTGTTGCATTAGTCTTACAAAATCTCAGTAGAAATCATTAATTACTGATAAGTAAATAATGCAAATCTATAAAGAACTAGATACTATAATTGCTAGATGATAATAGTTTCCAACATTCCTTAACACAGAGGATGCCTGCAGAAATTGTCAGGTGACTCAAAGGACTTTCAAATGGTCCCACCCTATTATTCACATTTATTCCCTGAAATAGCCCTATCTACGTTTTCTCCTTCAGACAGGGAAATCTCTTTGCTCAGTCTTGATTTTCTCAGCAGCAGACATTTATTTTTCCTTTCTTTTCTTTTCCTTTCCTTTCCTTTCCTTTCCTTTCCTTTCCTTTCCTTTCCTTTCCTTTCCTTTCCTTTCCTTTCCTTTCCTTTCCTTTCCTTTCCTTTCCTTTCCTTTCCTTTCCTTTCCTTTCCTTTCCTTTCCTTTCCTTTCCTTTCCTTTCCTTTCCTTTCCTTTCCTTTCCTTTCCTTTCCTTTCCTTTCCTTTCCTTTCCTTTCTTTTTTATTTTTGCAGGGGAATGAGGGTTAAGTGACTTGCCCAGGGTCACACAGCTAGTAAGTGACAAGTGTCTGAGGCTGGATTTGAACTCGGGTACATCTGAATCCTGAGCTGGTGCTTCATCCACTGTTCCACCTACCTGCCCCCAGACACTTTTTTCAATCCCCACCCTGCTCCCTTCTTGATAGCGAGGTGGCATAGTGGATTGAGCACTGTCTTTGGAATCTAGAAGAGGAGAATTCCAATACTTCCTTAAGACATTGAGCTGCATAATCCTGGACAAGTCACTTGTAAGTCACCTGGAAGAGGTTCTGTGTCTTCATGTACAAAATGGGGATAATAGTAGCACCTACCTCTGAGGATCAAACTAGTTAACATATATAAAAGCTCTGAAGGGCAATATAAATGCCAGCTATTATTATTATTATTATTATTGTTACTTTTATTGTTATTATTATATTCCTCATCCTTCTACTCTGCTAAATGTTCCCTTCCTAGTCATTTTCAATTTATTTAAAAAGTTGTTTCCTATGGAAAGCCTTATCGGGTTAATCCAGTGCCAAGTATGACATTGCTTTTTCTTCCACACCATTCAGACTTACCTTTGCTAATGTTTATGTGTTGAAAACTTATATCTTACCACTTTCACTCTTGGAGGAAGGGATGGAGATAGCAGGTGTAGGTTTACATATGTTGGATAACACTTCTTTGTTTTTCTTTAACCAGGATTCCAACTCACTGCCATCACCCCATTAAAAAGAAAATGGAACTGTAATTTCATCACAGTGCCATTCCTGAAAGTAAAATGGATCTACTTAGAAACTATTGGCATAATATAGAATGAATTACAGGTTTGAGGCAGAAAATAGAGAGCCTATAACCCTTAGAATATCATCTCCCACACTGGTGTCACCCTTAGCCTCCACATACAAGTAGAACATCTACTGCTGAGAGTTGTTAATAATCTAACCTGACTTTATTTGCTAAAATGTCCAGTGCTCAGAGCCAGGACACACATAAAACCCTGTGACAACATACAGGTTTTGGGGTCAGGAGTCACGCACTATTTTTCCCCCTTGTATATATAAACATGCTTTATTATCTTGTCTTGTGTTTTCCCTTGGCATAATGAAGGTCTTATGCCACTGGCTGCACTGCCTATAGTCCAGGAATACACTGCCCTGGTGGTAAGTTATCTTCATAAGTATATCCACAAATGTTGGTCAACAATGGTTATAGAATCCTTGAATTTTAGAGTTGGAAGGGACCTTAGAAATCAACTAATCCACCAACCTTATTGTATAGATGAAGAAGGTGAGACTCCCCCCCCCCCCCAGAGGAGACTTCAGTTATCTAAGCTCAGACGAATGTTAAGTGGCAAATCTACAACTGGAAAACAGGTTTCCTGATTCCAGGTTCAGCACTACTCTGCCTGAAATTGCACAAATTCACATGAATTCTCTTCAGGGAATACTAAGGACCAGGTTGAAAATCATATACAGTCAGGGGGTAGCTGGGTGGCACAAAGGATAAAGCACCAGCCCTGGATTCAGGAGGACCTGAGTTCAAAACTGGACTCAGACACTTGACACTTATTAGCTGTTTGAGTCAGGCCAAGTTCACTTAACCCTCAGTAACCTGCAAAAAAAAAATACCATATACACTCTACAGACAATTCTTCAGGTTGTTCTAGGACATAATTTCTGCTACAGATAAAATGTCATCTTTTTTTCACATCATTAAGCAGAAATGTATTGGGAATTCTGCCTTATATAAAATACATTCTAGCATGTGGTAAGCATTTGTTAAGTGATGGGCTTGCTATGTGCCAGGCACTATACTTACCTCTAGGAGTACAAATAAGAAAATTAAAGCAGTCCCTGAATTCAAGGGGTTTCTAATTTAATAGAGGAAGCCAATATACAAAAGGGAGATGAAAAGGAAGTGCTTTGTGCCAGAGGATAGTTGGACAGAAGAAGATAGTATTGGATGCAAAACCAATAAGAGCAGTGGTTGGCAAATGAAGAGACAGGTTGGCATTTTGAGTCTTCTCTATAGAAAGCTATAGAAGGAAGTTTTTGCTTCCCTCTCTAGTCTTCCAATCAGAGAGGCAGAAGCAACTGAGGGTACTGAAGAGATGTAACAAAACTGAAATAATCTGAGTTTTCTGTTAATGACCTTATCCTGGGTGGGACACAATGAAGATGATGGTGGAACCAATACCAAGCATAATACCTGGTGGCAAATGAAGAGATGACTGGGATTTTGAAACTTCTATATAGTTAAGGTATGGGCAGCCAGGTGGCATTGTGGATAGTGTGTCAGACCTATAGTTGGGAAGACTCATCTTCCTAAGTTCAAATCTGACCTCAGATACTTACTATTTGTGTGATCCTGGGCAAGTCATTTAACGCTATTAGCCTCAGTTTCCTTATCTGTAAAATGAACTGGAGAAGAAAGTGGTGAACTGCTCCAATATCTTTGCTAAGAAAACCCCAAATGGGGTCACAAAGAGTTGGACATGACTGAAATGACTGAAAAACAATAAAGTGAAAGTAGGGAAGGAGTCCCTTGAAAGTTCATGTTTCTATAGAAGTAAAATGGCAATTTAAATGTACTATAGGAACCCTCTCAGTTTATAATATGGGAATTAGAAGATACCTGGACATATCAACTCCAAATCGTTTTTGAAAGCATCATGATAACTTTATTAGGTCCATGCTTCATCCAGAGCAGAGGAGACCTGATGCTATACCCTAGACTCTGCACTCAGCAGCAGTTACCTATTATTTGATTAATTCCAATTTCTACCAAATAAATATACAGTTTTCCTAGCAGTTTCCTTCAAAAAAGAAGACTTTCCCTAGTAATTTATGTTCCTGGCTTTTTATACCCTGAGGTGTTGTTGATTACTTGTTTCTTGTTTACCTCGGTTGTTCCACTGAACTACTTTTCTGTTTTTAAACCAATACTCAATAGTTTGGATTCGTGATATTTTATTGCATAATGAGGTCAGTTCAGTCACATTTTAAAATTATTTCTCTTTAAATTCTAGATAGAAAAATCCCATTATTGTTTTATTTACTTCTAAAATATCATTTTTATAATTTGATTAATAACTGCCCACATCTTTAAGTTCTTTTACATAGTATTGCCATTTCTATTATATTGGTATGGCCCAACCATAAACAGTAATTATTTTTCTGGAAATTTGTCTTCTTTCATTTCTATAGAGTATTTTAATCCATATATATATATATATATATATATATATATATATATATATGTATGTATGTTGTATGTGTAGGTAAATAACCAGATATTCTTTACATTTTTTTTGTGATGTTGAATGGAATTTCTCAATATATTTTCTTCTTTTTATTAACTCTATAGAAAAATACTGATAATTTGTATATGTTTTGCATTCTGCTACTTTGCTAATGCTATTGGTTGCCTTAATTGTTTTAATTCCTTAAAAAGTCATAAAAAATTATAATTCTATTCTTCTTCACCTATTCACTACTTAAAACATGCAAACTTATTTCTATTCTTCCTACTCTCATGAACGTCAACAGTGAGATCCAAAAGAACCCCAGCCCTTTCTTAGCTCTCTTTGCTTTCTCTGAAGCATTCTCCTTCTATGATGTATTTCAGGAGCTTCCCTTTTATTTCCATTTCTACTGCCATTACCTTAGTTTAGGTTCTTGTCACCTCAAACTTGAGCTATTGAAAAGGTCTCTTTTTAGAATTATTTATTTGTATTTAATGTATGGAATAAAACAAGCATTTCCATAACAGTATAATAAAGATGATTGCATATGAAACTGCAAATCTATTATGTAAAACTTGTTATTGCTTTTAAATATATAATAAAGTTATCATGTTTCTTTTTCTCTTCCGTCCCCCTTACCCTACAGATGTCTACCATCAGATACAAATATGTATATATACATAAAATCATTCTATGCATATTTCTGTTTATCAGTTTTTTCTCTGGCTGCAGATAACATCTTTCTTTCATATGTCCTTTGTAGTTAATTAGGGTATTAATAATAGTCAAAATCACTTATTCTCGCAAAGTTACTCCTAAAACAATATTGCTGTTTTGTATACAATTTTCTCTTAATTCTACTCACTTTGTCTTCATTATTTTGTGCAAGTTTATCCATGTTTTTTAACATCATCAAGCTCATCATTTCTTATAGCACATTGGTATTCTATCACAATCATAAAGCCCAACTTTTTCAGCCATTCCCCAATTGACAGGCATCCTGGCAATTTCCAGTTCTTTATCACCAAAAAGAAAGCTGTTATAAATATTTTAGAACATATAGGTTATTTTCCTTTTCCCCTAATTGTCTTTGAAAATAGACTTAGAAGTGGTATTGCTGGGTGAAAGGTATAGGCAATTTTAGGGGGAAGCTATGTGGCACAGTGGATAAAGTACTGGCCCTAGTTTCAGGAGGACCTGAGTTCAAATCTAGCCTCAGAAACATGACACTTAAAAGCTGTGTAACCCTGGGCAAGTCACTTAACCCTCATTGCCCTACAAAAAAACCAAATAAATAAACAAAAACAACAACAACAAAGAAAAAAGTGCTAAAATGTATTTTTTAAAAGGTATAGGCAATTTAACAAGTCTTTGGGTGTAATTCCAGATTGCTTTCCAAAATGGTTGGATAAGTCCACAATCCCCTCCAACATTTGTCACTTATTCCTTCAATCATTTTAGCAAATCTGACAGGTGTAAAATAATATATCAAGGTTGTTTTAATTTGCATTTCTCTAATAAAAATTATTTAAAAGCATTTTTATATGACTATATATTGTTTTGATTTCTTTATCTAAAAACTGCCTGTTCATATGCTCTGACTATTTATCAATTGGAGAATGACTCATATTCATATAGATATAATGAAGTTATTTAGATATTTGAAACATGAAACTTTTTTTTTCTAAGAATCTGTCTATAATTCCACCTCCAAAAATTTTTCTACTTTCCTTCTAATCTTGGCTACGTTTGTTTTATTTGTGTTCATTTTTTAATTTGATGTCATTGAAATTATTCACTTTACATCTGACTCTGCTCTCTATCTTGTTTATTCAAATTTTTTTCACTTATCCATAAGTCTGATAAATTCCACTTTCTTTCAATTTTCTTATATCTCTCTTTATATGTAGGTCATGTATCCATTTTGACTTTGTCTAATAAATGATGTAAGATGTTGTTCTATGTCCAATTTCTGCGATACTGCTTTCCAGTTTTCCCCAATTTTTTAACTAAAGAATTAATTATCCCCAAATCACAAGTCTTTATACTTGTCAAATACAAGGTTATTGTATTTATTAGTAAATTATATGTCTACTTTGTTCATTGACCTCCCTTTCTATTTCTTAGCCAGTATTAGATAGGTTTGATAATTTCTGTCTTGTAATAGAGTTTAAGATTTGGTACTGATGAATCTCCTTCCTTTACAATTGTTTAGGTCTAGTGTTTCTCCTACACCCAACATTGGCACCACTTTGTCCCTGCATCCTCTTGAGGGTAGAACTGATTAATATTAGATCCTCGGGGGGTGGGGTGGGGTGGGGCAATGACAACCTTGGAGTCAGGTGTATGGGGTGAATTAGATCTTCCTTCAGAAGTCAAGAAACAGTGTAAGAATATGTTTGTGTTGAAATCTACTTCTAATTTCCTGCTCTTCTCTCCACTTACTCACAAAATCATCCAGGTTCTTCATTCTTTCCTCACTTTCAAGCTAAATCCATTCATACTTGGAGATCAACTAAATATGTCATTATCATTACCCCTAAACCATGCTTCTCTTCCTAGCCAAAGCCTGTCAGTTTAACTTTTGCAATATCTCTTAGATATGCCTCCTTTTCTCCTTTTACTTTTCCATACCCTAGTGCAGGCCCTCATCACGTCACACTTGTACTTTTGCAATAGCCTGCTCCTGGGTCTGCCTACCTCAAGTCTCTTCCCACTCCAATCCATTCCCTTTTTAGCCATCAAAGTGATTTTCCTAAAGTACTAGTCTCACCATTTCTCCCTGCTACTCAATAAACTCCAGTGGCTCCTTATTTTCTTCAAGATGAAATTAAAAATCCTCTGTTTGACATTTTTTAACCCTTCATAACCTATCCCTTCCTACCCTTCCTGTCTTCTTACACTGGGTCACTGCTAGGTTCTCTTCAATCCAGTAGCACTGGCCTCTTGGCTATTACATGACCAAAACATTCCATCTTTGACTCTGGGCATTTTCTTTGGTTTACCCACCATGACCAGAATGCTCTTTCTCTTCATCTCTAACTACTGACTTCTTGGCTTCTTTTAAGTTCCAACTAAAATCTCATCTTTTATATGAAACATTCTCCACCCTTCTAAATTCTAGTGCCTTTCTTCTATTAATTATTTCATATTATCCCTTTAAATTTCTCTCTTTTTGTATATATTTATTTGCAGGTTGACTCTCCAATTAGATTACAAGCTTCTTCATCATCATCATCATCATCATCATCATCATCATCATCATCATCTCTTCCTCCTCCTCCTCCTCCTCCTCCTCCTCCTCCTCCTCCTCCTCCTCCTTCTTCTTCTTCTTCTTCTTCTTCTTCTTCTTCTTCTTCTTCTTCTTCTTCTTCTTCTTCTTCTTCTTCTTCTTCTTCTTCTTCTTCTTCTTCTTCTTCTTCTTCTTCTTCGGGAAGTGAGGGTTAAGTGACTTGCCCAGGGTCACACAGCTGGTAAGTGTCAAGTGTCAGAGGTCAGATTTGAACTCAGGTCTTCCTGAATCCAGGGCTGGTGCTTGATCTACTGCACCACCTAGCTGCCCTAATTGTAAGCTTCTTAAGGACAATGGCTGTCTTTTGCCTCCTTTTGTATCCCAATGTCAGACACAGTGCCTGACAAATAGAATGTGCTTAATAAATGTTTATTAATTAAGTGACTATGCCCTTAACAGAAGATATAGAAGAAAAAGCTGCTCTTCCTCAATTAATAGGGCTATTTGGGGAGGATGCAGGAGCACACATGATATTGAGAGTTGCTGTAGGATTATTGGTGTTCCATATTTTTTCTTCTTTTTCCTTCCCTCCCTAATCCCTTTTGTTTCTCTCTCTTTCTCTCTTTTGTTTTTTCCTCACGTTGCTCTGTGATTTGATATACTTTCCACCTGTAGACTTGGTCCTGCTTCATACTGATCTGATTCTGGTCATGGATAGGAAAGATAAAAGAAGTCAAATCTAGTTCTTTGAGTTGACTTATTTGCCTTAATCTGAACTTTGTTTCATTGACTATTAGATTTAGAGCTAGAAGCACTTTTAAAGATCATCTCTTCCAAATTTCTTATTTTATAGATGAACATGAAGCTGTCAACATGCAAATGGAAGTGATAGCTTTAAGATTCTATAATGAGGGGAGCTAGGTGGTGCAGTGGATAGAGCACCAGCCCTGGAGTCAGGAGTACCTGAGTTCAAATCCGGCCTCAGACACTTAACACTTACTAGCTGTGTGACCCTGGGCAAGTCACTTAACCCCAATTGCCTCACTAAAAAAAAAAAAAAAAGATTCTATAACTGGAAAGCATTAGATCTTGAACTAGAACCCTGTTTATTCAATTTCCTTTCTGTTTCTCTTTCCATAATACCCCACACTGCCTCTCTTATAACCCATACTAGTGGTGAATAATGTTTACCCTTGTAAGTGAGTTTCCTTAGGGCTGCCCTGATTCTGCATGGCAATGTCCTACCCATAAATAATGAGCCACTAGGGCTTCTTCCCCTTTGCTAATTTTCCCATATATACAAAAACATTCTTGTGTTTGGATATTCATAAGATACAGCTACCCAGGTGGTCTTTCAGCTTTAAACATCCCCCTCAGACCTTTCTTATTTATGGCCATTTTCCTTATGCTCAGTTCCCAGCCCTGATCCAGGATTAGTGAATTATTTTTTTGCTTCCTGACAGTGCTATATCTTCCTAAATTAATATCCTGGGTTAATATCCTTTGCTTTGATCATGGATTGCAATATTTACATCTTACATCTCATTTTCTTTCAAGCGAGCACAAGGTCACTGGAAAGACTGATGGATTCAGAATTGGTAGAAATTCATTTTAGCATGACTTCTGATGCTTGACAGCTTTATCCAGAGGAAGCCATTTAATCTGTTTGATCCTCAGTTTCCTCATATATAAAATAAGGATAATATATGCAGTACCTATTTCACATGATTTTTATCAGCATCCAACCATATTCTGTATTGAAAGCAATTTATAAATCTCACAGTGTCATGTAAAGTGAGCTATTATCATTGTTATTATAGGGAAAATCATTCACAACTCATTGAATGGAGTTCACATAGAAATGTCCATGGGACCAGGATATGCTCATTATTCTTTGTTATTTCAAGGTCTTTGAGCTCTTGCACAGTTGGATAATGTAACTGATTTATATAATTGAATAAAAGCATTGCGATACTTTTATCTCCCATATTTTCAGTGAAATACAGACAATATGAGCCTCATCCTATTGCCACATGATCTTGATTTCTTCTATCAGGTCTTTATATTCATAAATTTATTTCATTCCAGGCAGACTTCAAACTGAGTATTTAGCATGACAGTAGCTTAGCTGGAAAAGAGAACAAAATGTCTGGATTCTGGTCCTAATTTCACCATTGGGTCATTGTATTGATTTAGGCAAACTATGGTCTCAATTTCTTCATTTGTAAAATGAGAGTATTTTATTAGATAATATTTAAGGATTCATCCATCTCTGAAGATGTGAATTGGCATTTTATTAGAATCAAAACCCACTGGTTAGGATCTGTAAAATATATGGGCAGCTAGGTGGCATAGTTCTAGTGTGCTGGGTCTGGATTGACGAATATTTGAGATCAAATATTGCCTTCAAATCTAGCTTCAGACATTTACTAAAGGTGTGACCCTGTAGAAGTCACTTAATCTCTGCTTCAGTTTCCTCATCTATGAAATGGTGACATAAATAGCTTCTACCTCCCAGGGTTGTTGTGAGGATCAAATGAGATAATTATTGTAAAATGCTTAGCATAGTACTTGGCAAAAAGTAAATGCCACATAAAGGTTATTACCATTTTTCATTTAAAATTTATATTTTCAATGGCTCTATGTAACATCTGGTTGTGGGAAACAGTTCGATCTATTATTATACTCTGATTCCAATACAATTTGTTGAGAAAGTTTTCAAGTATATTTGGTGGTTGGTATTTATAGTATGGAAATTTGTCACCTGTTGGTTTACAAGAATTAGCAAAGGTTCTGGGCACTGCTACGTGATATAAAGGAGGGAGTACTGGATTTGGGGTCAGGTAGACTTGAATTTCAATCCTACCTCATACTCTTACTGTGTGATTCTATGAGATAAGTATGTCAAAGGCTTCAAAAGCTTTAAAAGCTTATGTAAATGTTTGATATTAGCATAATTTTGGCAACTAGATTGTATTACTAGCTGTCTGGTAGGTGCCAAATTGCTACCTTTTCATCGAATTATGTTTATTATTCAATTGATCTTCAACAGGCTTAGTATATAGCATGCTAGTCTTGAAGTCGAAGGGACATAGCTTCAATCCCTGCTTCTGTTATTAACTTACTCTGTGTAAGGTTCTTACCCTCTTTGGACCACTAGTTACTCTCTAGGGCTTATCTAGTAAGTCTTCAGTAGCTAGTGTCCTAGCTGTCCCAGTGGAGGGTATTCAATCCTCACTGGGTTTCCATGTGTTCTTGTATTACAATTAATTTTCCAGTTTAGGCTATCTCTTATCCTGCATTCTCCAAGTTCTTATCTTTGAAGTAGCTCATTGAGGCCAAACCCAATGTTCTGGACCCTAGTTTTTCCTGACCTTTTAGCCCTATTTAATTTCCTAATCTTGGTTTTAACCATCCATTACTCCATACAACACATGAATTTCAGTAAGATATTGAAGCCCTATTCTTTATTTACTTTGGCTTCTTGGTTCTGGGACCTTAAACCTGAAATACCGACCTTTTTTTTTTCCTTTCTTCTGGTTAGCATACCACCCCAACCTAGAGCTTGTGAAGTTTAGGTTATGATCAGCTTGTGCTTTTGAAACTGCTTCTTCCTTCTTTCTAATTTACTAGCCTATTCATTTTGTTTCTGACAACTTGTGTTATTGTCCTATCTTTTAGTGGGCACTGGACCTTCCCTGCTATCTTCCTCTTCCCACACACCTCAGTCCTTCCCTTAGTAGTTTAGGGTTCACTTAACACTGTACATCTTAGCTAATGATTCTCCCCAGACTAAAGATTGGGCCCTTCCCAGGGGTTGGGCTGAATAAGGGTAGCATACCACCATGTCAGTGCCCAAGCTCTAAATCTGACATCTTCATACTTTGGCCCTCCCTTGCTCTGCCCTCTGGCATCTGTCTCTTCTCTGTTCTTGCCTGTCTACCTGGCTTCTAACCCACTGCTTACCCTGATCTTTGCTCACTTCATATGTCCTGGCTTGGACTTGCCTGCCTGCTTCTGACTCACAGCCTCACTCTGATACATGATATCTGCTAGATGTTTCAAGCCTTATTTCTATATTGCAAGTCCTGTCTCCTCATGCCACATCTGCTGCTGCCCACACTCTGTCCTAACACAGAAAAAATAGTCTTGGGATGAGATAGATCATTAAAAAACAAACAAATAAACAAACAAACCGGACCACTTAACTGATCTAGGTTGCCAGTGTTTCTAAATAGGGATATTTTCTTCCTCTAGATTTTTGAATTCTTCAAGTATCTTTTGCACTTTGTTTTTTAATATTCCCCCAAATCCATAATCTGAGCCATTTTTATGTTCTGTTTTTTCTACCTTATTCCCTACTTCTAACCAATCACTTCAGTTTTTGTCTTGAGGCCCTTGACTTCGTATTACTGAGTATTCACTATATATAACCCTGACTCAGACCCACAATACTGCTCTTCAATTATCTTCCTTACCATATTGTTGTTCCTGTATTCTTTGGTCCATGTTCCTTGTGGTCTTCCTCTTGCTCTTGAAGAAAAATCAAGTTTGGAAAAGATGTATCAATCAGTCAACCAATTAATCTATTGCTTCCCCCACCATCCCTGTGAATCTCCAGGCCAAAGCATCCCAGACTGTCCTTCACTACACTATATATGCTGTCTTTTTTTTTATTAGGGTAGAAGATCTCTGAGGGCAGGAACTATTTTTTTTATTTTGTATATTTTTATATCTTCAGTTTTTACCATGGTGCCTGGCACATAAATGGGACTTAATGCCTTTATATACTTTTTCCACCAGTGTGTGGTTATTTACTACAATTGAAATAAATTGTGTGCCCCATATGAATGCACACAGAAATACACTAACATTTTGTTTTGCTGTGGCCATGAATAATTTGTTAAAAAGGAGTCTAATCTTCTAGTGATGAGCCATCTTCAATTTAGACCGACAAATCCTCAGATTATAGACATATTTTTTCTTAGGGCCATATTTTAAACCTTTCCATCTGGGTAGCCCCTGCCAGTTAATAATCATTTCTTTATTTTTTGTGTGTGGGGGGGACAATGAGGGTAAAGTGACTTGCCCAGGGTCACACAGCTAGTAAGTGTCAAGTGTCTGAGGTTTGATTTGAACTCAGGTTCTCCTGAATTCAGAGCCAGTGCTCTATCCACTGCACTACCTAGCTGCCCCAAAAATCATTTCTTAAACACCTACTATGTTCTGGATACTTTGCTAAATTCTGAGAATAAAAAAAAAATACAAGTGGAAATTGCTATGTCAAGGAGATCCCATTCTAATGAAGGAGACAACATGTAAAAACTATGTACAAACAAGATGTTTACAAGATAAATTGGAGATAACTAACAGAGAGAAGGCATTAACTTTGGGAAGGATTAGGAAAGGTTTCTTGCAGAATTCAAGTGCTATCTGGGACTTAGAGGAAGGCAGAGAAGCTAGGATATAAAGATGAGGTGGGAGAGAATTCCACACATGGGAAAATACACAGTGAGGAGATGGATTGTAGGCCCAACCAAAATAGCCTTTAAGAAACCAGGTTCAAAAAGAAAACAAAACAAAACAAAAAACAAAACAAGGAAAAAAGAATAAGAAAAAAAAAAAGAAAGAAGAAACCAGGGTCAGGTGCAGCCGTATGGTAAAGTAGAGATGGTACCTTCCCTGGAGTCAGAAGCACTTGAGTTCGAATCCAGCTTCAGATGTTTGACCCTGGGTGAGTAACTTAACCCTGAATGCCTGTAAAAACAAAACAAAACAAAACAAGGTCACCCCTAAATTATGGTGAGGCGTTTAGTATCATTTAAGGTATATAAACAATTTTTATTATGACTAGATGTTTATATGTACCTTAAGGCACAAGTTTTTATTTTGATTGCCCATGGGCACCTGTGTAATGAATCATATATGAGACAACAGAAAAATAGTAGTAGGCCTCCACCAGTCGCAGACGACCGTGGATCAGCTCCTTGAAGAGCCACAGGCCACAGTGTGGCTGTGCAGTCCAATATGGGAGTCGCAGCTCCTGAGTGACTTGTAACGGGTAACTGCCACATCCCGTGTTGTATCTACCCCATGAGGAGTAGCTGGAGTGTTCTCTCCAGGGCCCTGGCCTGGGCAGATCAATATGGAGAACAAGTTGTTGCCCATGCAGCAGGTTTTCCCTCTCCGCGACATTGGTGAATCCAAAGAAGAGGCAGAGCCAATACAGTTTGGCACCAGTGCCTCCACAGGAGTTGCCAGAGGGGTGTGATGTACTACATCCTATTGCCTAAGGGACTCCAACTCCTGATTTTTCCTCAGGGTTAACTCCCAAAGTCTTTCCCTTATATGGGTATAGCCACAAGGCAGCGGAGGTTTAAAATCAGGGTTCCTTCCCCTAGGCGGGTTGCCTACCAAGGCTAATGAGACCCACCTGCCCGAAGCGACTGGTTTTAAGGCACCAGTGAATCGCCTTTGCCCCTTCTCCTGTTAGTGGAAACAGTTCCGCCACGAGAAGGCCAGGAGTTGAACGGCTTTGGTTGTCAGAGGTTATTTGAGATGCACACTATTGGAGCATTTTATAGAGAGTAGGAGCTTATCCCCACTCCCACCCCAGCATGCCAAACCTTTGGAACAGAAATATACAGACACACATTCTAATGGTTACTCTAATTCTGGGAGACAAAACATTATTTATTACAAATGCTGGAAATTGGTTAAGTTGACATGTTTTTATGGTTGCAAAGGACTTGTACATTATCTAATGAGATCCCGCAAAAGCTCTGTGAGGTAGACACTACAAGTGTTTATTTCCATCGTACATGAGTCAATTAAAGATCAGAAAGGGTTAGTAACTAGTTCAAAGTTGTATAATTGGTAAGCAGTAAAACATGGGCTCAAACCCAGACTTTCTGATTCTAAGGCTAATGGTTCAAATGTGAAATATCAGCATAAACCAGTAAAATATTCAAAAATCTAAAAATAGACAAATTTCCACGGTCAACTAGCAAACCTTGTTTATGAAGCTTCAAATGGGTCGTTCCCACTTACTAGCTGCTTCACTTTGAAAAAGTCACTTAACCAATTTTAACCTCATGTGAAAAAGTGAGGGGATCTGACTGGGAAAGCTTTAATGTGTCTGATAGCTGTAAAAAAAAAAAAGCTTAGCTTAGATAAAGAGAAGAGAGCTGGGGTAAGTGATAGCTTTTTTTTCTTCAGATATTTTTAGGGCTACCTTTGGAGCAGGGTTTAAACTTCTTGTGTGTGGGCCTCGGAGTCAGAACTAGGAACAATAGAGGGGTGTCAGTCTTGATGTCAGGAAAAACTCCTTAACAATTTCAGTTGTTTTAAAATTGATTGGTAGGAATGTTTGCCTGGGCAGGTTGTGGGTCCTTCATGACTAGATATCTTCAAGTAAAGGCTGTTTGATGACTTTTCTTGTATGTTAAAGAGAGTGATTCCTTTTGGATAGGGACTGGTTTAAAGGTATGTTGAAGTCTCTTCCTACTTGGAAATTTCTTGAAATGTAGAATATCATACTCAATAAAATGGGTCAATGACTTCAATTAGCAAAGAAAAGAGGGAAATGCTTTTTTTTAAATATCAGAAGTTCAAAAGACTGATTGCCCTATATTATGGTTTTTATATAGTATTTTTATTTAATTTTGCGCACTTGAGTAACTGGTTAAAAATTATCCTGTAGTTTCAAATTTAAAACATAGTTAGTTTGAAGTTTTTTCTTTGATTTCCAAAAGGATAAACTTCTCTTGCTGAATGAGCAATAATTCCATGGTTGTTGAAAATAGAAAGAGGAGCACAATAGAGTGTTGACCGCAAAGGTCAACCACCTTCATGTTGCATCAAGCAACATTAAAATGATGATCTCTGGAATGTGGAAGGGAGAAGGATAAATATTAAAATCCTTATTAATTGGGCAAAGCTACTGCGTCAAGTTTAACAGTGAGAGACATGAATAGACTTTCTTTATGCAAAAGATGCCATATCCATGACATACATGTGTTCCTCCATTGTCAATAAAAAACCACCTAACAACCAGTGCAGTATTTTGGTATTTATTTAACTTCTTAGACTATATCTATTGCTATGGTTCTTAAGTACTTCATTTATTTTATTTTTTTCTTTTAATCAAACAAATGAGTCACTGAGGAGGGTGACTAATGGATCATACACATGCAAAAATGCTTTATCCTAGTGATGGCAATTAAAGGCCTGAGTAAAGAGGTAAGTCCAAGGATGTACCAGGCTTTGAGGTTCATGAAGTCAAACTCTATTTGTTTT
Source organism: Dromiciops gliroides (assembly GCF_019393635.1). NCBI lineage: Eukaryota > Metazoa > Chordata > Mammalia > Microbiotheria > Microbiotheriidae > Dromiciops > Dromiciops gliroides. Next base: position 682,927,112 of record NC_057861.1, on the reverse strand, counting down.
GGTTGCATGAATATTTAAAGTCCATCCCTAAAAATGAGTTGGCATTTTTACAGATGTAAAATGGAAGATTTTCAGGAGGTTGCACAAAGATAAATGAACATTTTATATTTGTATTTCTCATATTTCCCATCTAACCTGTTTTCCCACCCTCTCCCCTTTATTCTCTGATGAAACTTCCAAATATATATGCCACTTATGCAAGCTTTTTTCCATCTTCAACCTCCTACTAGGCTCATCTTCTTGGTACTGGGACATACCACTTTTCCTTTTTCACTGTCCCAAAATGAATAGATCATACTTCACTAAAGAATCCCAATCAACTAGCATTTTATGTTCTAGGAATTGTATTAGATGTTAGGAATACTAAGACAAAAATGAAACAGTCACTGACCCACAGAGACATATTGTCTACTGGGGAGTGGTGAGGGAGAATATATATATATACACACACACACACACACACATAATTAAAAACTAAACACGGGCAACGTAAATATAAATTAATTTCCCAGACGTGGGAGGTGGGAGTGTAAGAGTACTAACAACTCAGAGGACCAAGAAAGGCTTTATGTGGGTGTTTGAATCTTGTAGGGAAACAGACATTGAATTCTCTTCCTATGATAACCTACCCTACCTGTCAGCCAGGCTCTAAAACTTTATAATTCTGTCTTTCATCCCCTGTATCCCATTATTTATCAAGTACTATTCCTTATCCTTCCGAATGCACCCTTATATTAATTTGCAGTGCTATTGCATGCATTTTGCCTTGCATTAATTTTGCAAATATTATGCATATACTTAAGTTCCTGTTGTCATTGCTGTTAGAATTTAAGTACCATTGTTTTTGTCTTTGTAACCCCAGTAACAAATAAACTATAGTCGCCATCGTTGACTGGTTGTTATAAGGCACCCAGTCCAATCTTATCTGTATTGTTATAATAGCCATTCCCTTGGCCTTCTTCCCTTCACTATTTCTTCACTATTTTTTGTACCTAGTAGCTAGATTAATCTTTCTTATAATATCACTTTCTTTCATCATATAATTATCCTGTATAAAAATCTACAATGGCTCCACAATGCCTATAGTATTACAACTAACGTCTTCAGCATGCAATGCCTCTGCTGTTTGGCTCATTATCTAGTTAATTTTCTCTCTTACTGTTTCCCAAAATTATTCTTGCTTCTAGCTAAAGAATTTGCCTCACAGACCCTCTAAGTAGATTTGTTCAAGCTTCATCCAAATACTGAGGCTACTAAGGCAATCAATCAAGATAGTCACTACCCTCAAGGGGCTTACATTTGAATGAGGGAGACAAAATATATACACATATAAGTGAATATATAATGTATATTGAATGAGGTAGTTTAGCAAAGAGGGTACTAGCAGTTAGTCCATACTAACTAATACACTGTAAATTTCACTTCTCTTTGTTACTGAGTCATTTTCTTTGCCATTCTTCTGGGTACTTGAGGTTACCTATCTTATGAAATGGCATATGTTTTATTTCTTTGAAAAGAGTATACATTTCCTGAAAGCAAGAATTATGTCTTACATTGTTTTACCTGCCCCACCACTGAATACTCAGTATATTCCTTGTACCATAAACATGGCAGATGATAAGTATTTAATATGTCAAATGTACTTAGGATTCAAGAGGATTTCTATTTTTTTGGACTTGTAAAGGTAATCATAAAATAAGGCAACAAATCATTTTTATTTCTATTTGTTGAATAGGAGAAAGAGAAATGGATTGGTTTAAGTAGAGATTTTGTTGAATCAAGAAGAATGAATACATATATCTCAAGAGCCTACTATCAAATTCCAATGAGAATAGGTTAGGATTATATCCACCTTACTGATCATATATTTGCCAAAGAAATTATTCACAGCACTTTTTGTTCCAAGACTCATTCAGACATACAATAAAAGGAGTTTCAACAAGTTGGAACTCCTTGATTCAGGTGATGTTTTATCATGTTGTTTCCCAACAGCTAAGTTAATATTTTCTAACCTAGAAAAAAAACTTTCCACTAATCCAAGGTGCCAACATATTTTTGGTATTCTAGTTATCATCATCAGAGTAAATTAGGTGCAAGTTTCAGCGATGTGCAAAGCACATGGTTTTAACAACCATATTATATCCATCATCTGATCAAATTAACGGATTCTAAATAAGGACTTCATGTGTATCACAGAAGGGTTGCCTAAGGATTTAAGGTTTATAATACCGAATGAGAAATATTCTACAAGCTACTAATAGTGATTATGCTATATTAGAGAAGGTTTTCTTTGTCTTGGTTTTGTCTTCTAGTATCATGCTTCTCTTTTTTCAAGACTGGTTTATAAAATGATGAATGATTCTTTTGGAGACTCACACAAAGCATCACAGTACCTTAAAAATGATCCTTTTTGCTCAATTTGTACCCCATGTCTATATCCTAGGATCATGGACTTAGAGCTGGAAGAAATCTCAGAGGTCATTAAGTCCAACCTCATCTTCATTATGTGCAAACTGTTGTTCAAGGCGATTGTATTCTAATGTGTCTCTTCATTGGTGGAGAGAATGATTACTTGACTCTACATGCCTATAAAAGTAGTAAAGTCAGAGGCAGCTAGGTGGCACAGTGGATAAAACACCAGCCCTGGATTCAGGAGGACCTGAGTTCAAATTCGACCTCGAACACCTGGCTCTTACTTGCTATGTGATCCTGAGCAAGTCACTTAACCCTATTTGCATCAGTATCCTCCTCTGTGAAATGAGCAAGAGAAGGAAATCACAAATCACTCCAATACCTCTGCCAAGAAAACCCCAAATGGGGGTCACAAAAAGTAGGACATGACTGAAAAACAACCAAACAACAAATTTAAAAGATAACTTTAAAATAATGAAAAAATAATTATAATTTTAAAAAATGATGATAAGGATGATGATGACAACATAGTCCTAAAATATCAGATGAAAAAACACATTGAGGTAGAGTGTCAGATTTTAAATCCTAGGACTTGAGTCCAACTCATGCTCTTCCAAGGTCATATGGACAAATAACCACTCTGACACTAATTTTCTTCATTTGGAAAATAAAGGGGGCAGCTAGATGGCACAGTAGATGGAGCACTGGCCCTGGAGTCAGGAGGACCTGAGTTCAAATCCAGCCTCAGACACTTGACACTTACTAGCTGTGTGACCTTGCACAAGTCACTTAACCCCAATTGCCTCACCAAAAAAAAAGCAGGGTGGGTGAAGCTAGTATAATTACTTGAAACTCTCTTCCAGTTCTAAGTTTACAATACTAAGAAGCAGGACCAAAATACTGTTTTTAGTCAAAATTCAAAAGTATAGAAATATTTGATGGTAAAAAGTTGTTGACTTCTATTTTTAGGCCTGTGATGTTGTGATCCTTTATAATTAGACAAAAATCATCACAATGAAACTGAAATCTCTCTTCTTCCCAGTATGTCCTTCCTGGTAATGGAAAATAGTTCATCGGCTATCCTTGGTATGGTAAACATCCATATACTAGAAGACAGTTGTTATCAGCCTTCTTTCATCTGAATATTCCTGATTCCTTGCATCTTTTCTCATAGGTTTTATTTTCCAGTGCTTTGATCATCTTTGATCCTCCCCCTCATCATTCCCTCCAACTATTTCATTTCCCAATTTCAAGAAGCTCCAGTACTCTAATGAGGGCCTGGCCAATGCTGCATACCATGAAGGAAATAAAATAATCTTTCTCCCTGGGAATGTATAATTAAAAAACAAACTAATTTCTCCATTGAAAAAAATCTATAACAGAATCCAGGTTTTTGTTTAAAGAAAAAGAAAAAGAAAAGGAAGAATGGAGTAGTCTAAAAGTAAATAATACACAGGAAGTCTGAATACTATTTAAAAATATCTTTTTGAAAGCCAAAGAAAATAAAAGCCCTGGAAATGAATCAGAAGGCCTGCATTCTCTTCCCATTTATACCATTCATTTAACTGTGTGACCTTGCTCATATCCCTTCATATTCCAGAACCTCAGTTTCTTTTTCTACAGATAATAATTATGCTGCTTTATCATTTGCTAAAAGATTCAAATGAGATTATGTATGCAAATGTCCTTTGTAAACTGTAGCAGAGCATTTGTTTGCATTAAATCAATTAGTTGCAAACACCTACTACACTATTGTAAGGCACTGTGTCACAGACCCATAAAACTAGGTATTTGGGTGAAAAAATTAAAACAAAAACAAACAAAACTCTAGCTTCAAGACAGCCCAGTCACTCATCAGGGAGGAGGGAATGTAGAATGCTGGTAGCACCCCCAAGAGAAGGGACAGGAACTTCATAAACAGGGTGTGTGTGTGTATGTGTGTGTGTGTGTGTGTATAACTAACCAAGAAGGAAAAAGAAGACAGTAGGTCCTAAGTGCAAAGGAGGCCCATATCCTAGGGGGAAGCATGGGTCAAAAGGGATTAAGGACCCTGAAAGAGAATCAAGAGACCACAGAATCAAGAGCCCAGGCCAATGAGTCTAGGGAGCAATCATTTAGATGCCAGACAAGGGGTCTAAGCAACAGTAGGTATCAATAGGCAAATACCATAGATATTGTACATCAAGGCATAGAATTCCACCTAGTCTCCAAGTCTGGCTTTCACTGGGCAAACAGGTTCACTTCTCCAGAGGACATTGACCACATTCTCCTCTGAATCATAATGGTAGCCCTGAGGTGTGTTGGAGTTTCTATTACTATTGCTCACAGGTCCCCTACCTATCTGGTGTGCTCCTCAATCTTGATCAGCCTGTTGATAGCAATTAGCATTTACGAAAGGAATTGAAAAGATATAGCAAGATGGGGGGCAGCTAGGTGGCACAGTAGATGAAGCACTGGCTCTGGATATAGGAGGACCTGAGTTCAAATCCGACTTCAGACAGTTGACACTTACTAGCTATGTGACCATGGGCAAGTCACTTAACCCTCATTGCCCTGCCAAAAAAAAAAAAAAAGAAAAAAGAAAAGATATAGCAAGAATAGTTGCCATAAGACTATTCCTCCAATTTAAGAAGTACACTCTCCCCTTGGATATACACACATGGTGTCTGGGATAAATTGACTTAAATTAGTCTTAAAGTACAAAACTAATAAGATACGGATGTAGGGAATACGTGGAGTCATGGGGTACTTTGAGATTCCTGGCCTTTGAAGTCTTTTTCTCCTTTTGAGAACTCCTCACCAAGTTTCATCCAGAACATTGCTTTGGAGATTGACAAGTCATTCCTCTCCTCAGGGGAACTGACTCCTTGCTGGGTACAAGCCTCAACTAACTGGTCAATCAACTTCTTGACTGGGCCAGAAGGTAGCTCAGAGCTGAGCTGGCTCCTTGCTAGATTCAATTGGTACTGCCATTATGTGTATTTTTCTAGTTCAATTTTTGGCAGAATTACCTTGGTGGTCTCAAAGTATGTCTGGGAATTTCTCTCTCATAAGATTTGTGTAAAGGTGACTACTCTATACCTCATTGCCTCAGAATGAGCTATATTATATTTCATCACTCCCCCAAATTTATATACTATAACAGATGTATAGTCTTTGTCATTGGCCCAAGCCCCCAACAATTGTGTTTACCTTCAGTTTGGGGGGTGCATTTAGTGACTCAACATAATAATTTTTACAAAGAGGTATTTACTTCAAATTCTAAGAAGAACAAGCATCCCACCTCCAATATTTGGAGAGTATAATTTATCCTACCCTACCTTAGCCTCTGGGAAGAGAAGAGGGGCTAGATCACAGCTTAGCTTGGTTTCTGTATGACATACTCCTGGCACTTTCAAAATCCAAAGTGTCACTTGGCTTCCATTTTGAAACCCTGACTTCTCAACTTCCTTGGGCTTTCAGTAATCTCTAGCCTGGAATTCTGGCTCCAAGCTTGCTGTGACATGAGCTACTTAGTTGTGTGGCTCTATCCACAACTAGATAGAACTGGACAGAACTGAAAAGAACAAAAACTGCAAACATGTCTTAGGGCCACATGAGGTTTAATGAGTGAAGAGAAAGGTTGATCTTTTCCACACCTAGCTTAAATCATTGTACCTATGCAGAGGGTGAAGAATACCTTTACCCCAGAAATACCATCTTGTAATGGAGGAAAAACTATTCTATTCTAGTGGTTTTAATGACACAGCCTCTTCAAGCTACTCCAATGGAAAGAGGATGTTTTCTTCCACATGAAAGGGGAACACAAAATTCTTCTCCCAAAAGCAGGTGTATCTATCTTAGATGATCTGGGTATGCTCAAACTCTATTATATTATTTTCCTCAGATTATATAAGAATAAAAACAAGGAAAACAGATGCACTGTACATTCATAAGTATATAGCAGCCAAGACCCAGGGAGAATACAGAGCAATCAATAAAATCCCTCCCCATTTAGCAGTTAACAGCAGTTGTTTCCTCATTTGCTTACAGAAAAGAAAAACACAAATGAGGTTACGGAGAGGCATACATTCTTTTTGCATGCACTCTCATTCCCACTTTATACACTCTTAGTCATTAGTCCTTCTGCTACCAGTCAATTAGAAAGCTTTTCATCTCCATATAAAATGAACTGCAGAGTCATCATGATTGCATCCACTTTCCAAAATTCCATGTGTTGAACTGGCAACAGGTAATGGATTACTATGAGTGCATCAAATACTGAGAATTCATTGGCCTGTCCCTGAATTATAAGGGCCTTTGACAAACTCTCTCATTCGATTCTTGTGAATTAGTTGGAAGCATGTCAAACAGAAGATAGTACAATATCACAGATTTTGAACTATGCCAAAGACAAAATGACTCTCAGTCCTGTTTGGCTTCTTTCCACTTCTGTAGTAACAGTGATTGTTTAATAGAAAAGATGTTAGATGGTACTAAGAAAAAATGTTAATTTTAAGTTGTTCTAAATAAGTTACTTTACCTTCTGACTCTTATTTCCCTAATCTATAAAAATGAACAGATTTATATAGATGATCCCTAAAAGTCCTTGCTGCTCTATCATCTTATGATTCTTTGATCTTATTAACTTATTTGTAAGCATTTTCGATGTGAGATCCTTGACCAGACACCATAAAATGGACATACGCCTGGAGGAACTAAAGAGAATCTAAGCTGATAGTCTCACTACAAAGAAAACTATAAGAAAATTGGAAGCTACACTTAAAAGTAAAGGTGGCTCACAGGTTTTCCTTGGAAAGGAAAACGAGAACTTAATGGAGTGGGATTTGTTGTACATCCAAAGATAATAAGAGATATCATGTTTGTGGGACATTTGTTTATCTCTTATTGTAGTACACATAAGTATTGGCAAAGAGGCCATCAAAAAATAATTACAACTTTCCCCAAAAAAATTTGATGAATAAGCAGAGAAATTCTATGAGGAACTTGGTAAGATTCTCTAAATTAAATAAAAATATAGTTTTCAATATAACCATTGAAATATTTAGATGAAAACAAGACATATTTTTCTCGATATAAAAAAATTAAAAAGAGGCAAAAAAGGATAGTTTAGCAAAACTAACCAAAGCATCAACTAAGCAAGGTAATATATATTGTTTTCTAAGTCAATAGTACCCAACCTCCACAAAGAAGGTAGGGAGGTGCATTTGCTAATCTCCCTTTTAGGACCAAGGTTGGTAGCTATAATTATATACTAGTGTTTCAATTTTTTGGTTGTTCTTCCCATCTACTTAGATGAATTTATTATGTGTATTTTTATAGTTTAATTTATCTCATTTTACATCAAATCAAGTAAGTCTTCTAATGTTTTTCTCTGTTCTTCATATTCATTGAATTTTCATAGAGCAGTGATATCCAATTTCATTTACATGCCAAAATTTGTTTAGCTATTGCGCCATTGTTAGTCATGTAATTTTCAACATCTTTAGATATTCAGTATTTTCAATATAAATTTGGAAATAGGAGTATAACCCACAACAATAACTATTAGCAGGAAAATTAAAATGAGGAATAAGTAACAAGTGAGGTCAAAGACTTCTGTACCACACAGAAACCTTACAATAATAAATACTTTCTTTGAGAAAAGAATTGGGAGGTAGTTTACATGAATCAAATAAGAACACAGAAAACAAAATCAATTTTATTTTATAGGTAGGAATTACTTATTACTGAAGCGAGAACCTTCCTTCGATCAGTTATCTATTAACAATAAGAAAATTGACTTTTTGGTGCAAAGGTTAATTTTTAAAATACCAGGATAATCACAATGAGAAAAGAGTAAGTTATGAAAATTAAATTCCATCCTGACCTATTTAAACAAATTATTGATCCTAAAATAATGGTGAGTAGTTGGAGAAAGGAACATTTGTACATTTAATGTTTATATAAAAGTTTAACTAGTGTAAATGAATTCCCATGTGGAGGAGATAAAAAATATACACAAAGAAAGTGTCCGATTTAAAAGTTATCACAGGTGCATATAGCTGGCAAGATTTATGGGCATTCCATCTGGTAAAACTACCACCCCAAGGGTTCAAATTGATACAACTGATGGTAGTAATTGTTGTTACTCTTTACTAGTAGAAAGAGGCTTCACAGATTTGAGGTTAAGCTTGACCCTTCACCTCTAGTCATTTTGCTTATCAGAAACACCAGCCTCCTAGCAACATTGCCCCAGGGGTCTTTGGATTCTGGTATTTACAAGGTGAGAGGCAAACACCATATGTTATATAAAAAGACAAGAGAATAATAAGACAGAGTTGGCTAATTCAAAACCTCCAAATAAAGCTTGAAGGATATATTAGAAAGTCTCTCTCTCTCTCTCTCTCTCTCTCTCTCTCTCTCTCTCTCTCTCTCTCTCTCACACACACACACACACACACACACACACACACACACAAACACACACACAGAGGATAATCATTCCTGCAATTGTGTCAATGCATAAAGAGAATAAATATACAATATAAAAGGAAATGTAGCCATTTACTACATGTAGGAAGCTAAACAAATAGCTTTTGACCCTCCAGGACTCAGTTTCCTTGTCTGTAAAATAAGGAATTTGGAATAAATTGATGACTCTAAATTAAAAATCAATGATCTTTGGTCAGGCAGATAGTAAAAAAGCATTTAGTAAATCCTTACAATGTACTAGTTTTGACTTAGATTCTTGACTTTTTGTTCCTCCAGGTGATTTTTTTTCCTAGTTCAATAAAGTAATCTTTTGGAACTTTTATTGATATGTCAGTGAATACCAACACATTAATTTACTTAGTATTGTCACATTTATTATATTAGAAAAATTGTCCAAATATTAATATATATTGTTATTTCTATAAGTCATTTTGTAGTTTTGTTTCTCTGTCAATTGGTAGACTCCCAGTTAGATTTTACATTCTTAGTTCTTTCAATGACATGACTCTTATTGAAACCATTCTGGCTCTTTGTAATTACTTTTTCCTTTTCTGTATGTTCTCTAAACATTTATTTAATGATCCATTCTAGAATGTTCTTATTTTTTCTTTTTCTTTTTCTTTTTTTTTTTTTTAGTGAGGCAATTGGGGTTAAGTGACTTTCCCAGTGTTACACAGCTAGAAAGTGTTAAGTGTCTGAGGCTGGATTTGAACTCACTTCCTCCTGACTCCAGGGCCAGTGCTCTATCCACTGCACCACCTAGCTGCCCCAGAATTTTCTTTATAATTAAAGTCAAGCTCACTGCAAAATTGATTCTTATTTCTTTCATTCTCTTTTATTTTTAGTACAAAGGTCATTTTCCTTGACTTGAGAGAAATCAGAAGAAAAAGAATTAAGTAGCCCTGCTTTCTGTCTTTGGCTATTCATCCATCCTGTCTACCTGAAGCTGAGGTCATATACCTTCTTCCACGGCTTTCTCCCGGTCCAACTTAAAAAGTCTTGTTTCTGGTTATTCTTTATTTTTCTACTTCTACTGCTTTCTGCTTTATTTTTTTTCACTACTTTATTTTCCATTTCTGTTTCCCTCCAGTATAGCATAAAAACTCTATTTTTACTATCCTTCACTTTTTGTTATCAGCCTTATATGATTGTCAAGCTTAGTTATGTATAGGATTGCAACATATTTTATATTCACCTACAGTTACCTGCTTTTGTTTTAATATCTTTCATATTTCTTTTTTTAAGGTAATTTGGTTGGTGAGTTCTCTGTGTATATTATAACTTAATTTCTTCAGCCAGCTCTTCTGTTTATATTCTCCTACAAATTATTTCTTTTAAACTTTCCAGATTTCATTCTTGAGAGCGTAACTCATGCTCTGAGCTCATTCTCTCAATTTCCACTCAGTCTAGCAGACTGGGAACCCAGATCATAACTCCTATTTCTTGTCTTAAAAGTCTAGTGATAAAACTGAGGGTTGACTCTCCCTATTCCCAGTTATATAGGGCATAAGCCCACACTGCTGTGCTTATCTCATTAATTATCAATTATTTAGTGAGACTTAATTAGTTTTTAGTAATGGGTATTTAATGAGGTGACATAGTAAGAAGAGTAATAGAAAACATTCCTCAAACCAGGGTACACTCTCAAATAATTGTATACAAAGTCCAGGAGAAAGTGTCCTCAAGCTTAGACAGCACACATGACAAAGGGATTATTCACAACTCTTAGTTGCTGGAAGGTCTCTTCTACCCTTTCTGCAATCTTCATGAGACCCCTCTCCCCTTAGATATGGTATAACATGGGGGCAGCTAGGTGGTGCAGAGGATAAGGCACCGACCCTGGATTCAGGAAGACCTGAGTTCAGATCCAGCCTCAGACACTTGACACTAGCTGTGTGACGTTGGGCAAGTCCCTTAACCCTCTGTGCCCTGCAAAATTAAAAAAAAAAGGCATGGTATTACTTTATGTTTAGCTCCTTCTAGAGCATCCATTCCTCAGTGTGCCTAGTTGGTTCTTAGCTCCCAATGTAAACCCCGGAATCAGTTATTTCTCCTTCTGGAATACTACCAACATGTCTATGGGAGGTACAAAATCTTCTGACCTTTTGGACTTCACAAGGTCTTCCTGTGGTCAAAAATGAGAAAGAAGACAGATACACTACCCTCCCCTCCCAAAAGAAAGATTATATCTCAAGGACTTACCTAGAATTATTTCTAGCAATAGGCCACCCTGCCACTATTATACCTGAATCTTTAACTGACTTGCTGTTTTTAGTAGAAATGTGATAAGTTGTGACCAAGAGATCAAAAAATTCTAATATATTGTCTATTTAGTCATGTCATTTCATCCATTAGTTGGAATTATTATTCTCCTTTGAATCTTATTAAGATTTTTTTGGTGGCACTGCAATGAGTGTTAAGTGACTTGCCCAGGGTCACACAGCTACTAAGTGTCAAGTGTCTGAAGCCAGATTTGAACTCAAGTATTCCTGAATTCAAGGCCAGTGCTTTATCCACCTAGCTGCCCCTTATTAAGAATTTTTAACCTATTTTAATGCCTTTAATTGATTGATTTTTCTGAAATGTTTTCAATTGCTACAGGTTCTAGGATAGAGGTAATCTTCTTCCTCACTTGAAATGAATTGAGATGATTCATTGATTCAATTGTTTCCCATTATTCATGGATTAATTTCCCCTACAGAACTTCCATCCACGGACCTTATCTATACTTTCTCTGATCCCTTTGAAATCTGCTTTTTAAAAATCAAGGGTACTTGTCTGATTATGATTGGCTTTCACTTATTTTGTCTCAATGTTTATTAAGGAGGGATCACATCACCCTCCTGTTCCCACCTTTTCCCCTTCAGAACAGGATTCTTTCCTGTGAGATTTAAACATGGAATAGAACCCCTAGCTATTGATTCTTCCATCTTATAAAGGATGTGATTATCATTAAAACAAGTCAAGCTATACTACAAAGTGGCATTCATCAAAACTATTTGGTACTAGCTTAGAAATAGAGTGGAGGATCAGTGGAATAGGCTAGGCACAGGAGACACAGTAGGAAATTATTATAGTAATGTATTGTTTGATAAACCCAAAGACTCCAGCTTCTGGGATAGGAACTCAGTATTTGACAAAAACTCCTGAGAAAACTGGAAGATAGTATGGCAGAGACTAGGCAGAGACCAACATCTTACACGTTATACAAAAATAAGGTCAAAATGGGTTGAAGATTTAGACATAAAGGGTGATACCATAGATAAATTAGGAGAGGAAGGAATAGTTTACCTCTCAGATCTATGGGAAGAAAAACAATTTATGTCCAAACAAGAGATAGAGAATATTATCTAATGCAAGATGGAAGACTTTGATTACATTAAATTAAAAATATTTGTACAAACAGAAACAATGCAGCCAAAATTAGAAGGGAGGAAGAAATTTGGGAAATTATTTTTATAGCCAGCATTTCTGATAAAGGCCTCATTTCTAAAATATATGGGGAACTAAATCAAATTTATAAGAATGCAAATCATTCCCCAATTGAAAAATGGTCAGAGGATATGAACAGGAAGTTTCCTGATGAAGAAATCAAAGATATCTATTGCCATATAAAAAATGCTCTAAATCACCATCGATCAGAGAAATGCAAATTATAATAACTCTGAGGAACCACCTCATACCTACAAGATTGACTAATATGACAAAAAAGGAAAATAATAAATGTTAGAGAAGCTGTGGAAAAATTGGAACACTAATGCATTGTTAGTGGAGCTGTGAACTGAAACAACCATTCTGGAAAGCAATTTGGAATGATGCCCAAAGGGCTCTGGGACTGTTCATACCCTTTGACCCAGTGGTACCACTGCTAGGTCTGTATCCAAAGAGTCCATAGAAAAGGGAAAAGGACCCACATGTACAAAAATATTTATAGCTGCTCTCCTTATGGTGGCAAGGAATTGGAAATTGAGGGGTTGCCCATCAATTGGGGAATGGCTGAACAAGTTGTGGTATATGGATGTAATGGAATTCTATTGTGCTGTAAAAAATGATGAGCAGGAGGAGTTCAGAGAAACCTGGAAGGACTTACATGAACTGATGCTGAATGAGAGGAGCAGAACCAGCAGAACATTGTACACAGTAACAGCAACATTGTGATGAACAATGGGGATAGACTTGACTCTTATCAGCAATGCAATGATCTAAGACAATTTCAAAGAACTCATGATGGAATATGTTCTCAACATCCAGGAAAAAGAACTGTGAATTATGAATGCATATTAAACCATACTGTTTCTACTTTTGGGCTGGTTTTTCCCTTTATTTTTTGAGCCTTTTCCCTAGTGCTCTGATTCTTCTTTCACAAGATAACTAATGCAGAAAAAAATCTAAGGATTGCATTTCATTCAGTATAAAACAAATATTAAGTTCCTACTAAGTGTAAAGCATTGTTTAAGGTGTTAAGAGAAAAATAAATAAAACATGAATTTGCAAAACAAAACAAAAACAAGTCAAGAAGTGAAGAATAGGTTATTAATGGCTAGGGGGTAAAAGGGAATGAAGTCAGCAGTTATATGAATAATTGAAATCTTCTCTCACTTCTTTTTTCTGTAAGATGTTGTATAACAAACTCCATTGTCAGTATTATTTGTTTTACTCTATATAACTCTTAACACCAATGCTCTCCATAATGCTTCTTGTTCTGATTCTTTGATTTCCTCACATAAGCATACATTTACTTATGTATGTATGTACATGCGTACATACATGTATGTGTATATATGTATGTACATACATGCATGCATACATGCAATCAGATATTGAGTATTGGAAAAGAATTAAGAGGCCATGTAGCAGTTTACCCCAAATTTAATATTTAATAGATAAGAAAACTAAAGTTCAAAGATGGTAGATGTTGTGATATAAGTAACATGAATAACTAGACACTTTCTTCTGGCTTCTCAAAATTATCCATTATATAAATTATACAAAGAGATAAAGCAATTTCAGTTGCTTTCATTGTCTAGAAAACCAAGAATCCAAATAAGGTTAAAAACCCAGTGAAGTAACAGAGTAGAAAGCTAATCTCTAACCTCAAATAATCTTCCTCATCATACATTCTTCCACTACCCACCATAGTTTTTCAGTCCTGTACAATCAGAATCAGAGACTTGCAACAAATATCAAGTCAGCCTCTGTCCTCCTCCTTTCCCCAGACCACAGTGCTATGGGAAGCCAGAAAGCAAATGCACACCTTAGATGGGACAATAGACTATCAGGACACTATGTTGCAACAGAGCTCAACCAGGTAACTGAGGAACAGAGGGAACCAGGGCAAGACACATGTATGGCTGTGTAGTGCTCTACAAAGGCTACAAAATAGTGCCCAACATCCAGCTGACACTTGTTTCCTCAGAAGTTACTGAGAAAAAACTGAGGCAGGTAAAATGTGAATTGCCAGAGTTGAAGGAAGCTGAGGCCAACCTGATGTCCGGCCCCCAAGGAAACTGCTTTCAAGGGGAAAGAAGTTAGAAAGTAAGCATTTGGAAAAAATAAGGGGCAATAGACAGAAATTAGCAAAACTGAAGGAGGAAGAAAACTCAAAGACATTGAGCATAAGCAGATAAACCAACAGCAAAGATTTGAATAACAGAAAGAAGCATGGAGTCCAGATCAAATAAAAGAATTCAAGAATCTATGAATAAGTATTTCAAGTATTTCAAGACAAAGGAAAATTAATGATGAGGTAGAGGGCCTTATAGATTTCCAAGAAAATATGGAATCATAGAAGCGTGTTGCTGAGTGGTTTGAAAGAGAAATAAGAATTGTAAAAACAGAACTAGAAAATTATAAACTACTTTTATGATTAAAAAAAAAAGAATTTTGAAAACAGAATTTAGGCCTTTACTGGGGAAATAAGTGGCAGAAGGTTTTGTTTTTGTTTTTGTTTTTTAAACGAATCCACAGTGACAATTTATTAAAGAAACAAAAGAAAAAATAATAGCTTAGGATTGCAAATACACAGAGGTAAAAGACGGTTTTGAAGAAGAGAAGCAAAAGATGATAACATTACAAGTAAACATGCCGATGAATAGTGAAATGAGCAGAACTGGGAGGACATTGTGCAGAGTGACAGCACTATTGTTCAATGAGCAAGTGTGAATGACTTAACTACTCTCAGCAATACAAGGATCTATGACAATCCCAAGGATTGTCTAATGATGAAGCATAGTATCCACTCCCATAGAAAGAAATGATAAAAAGAGAACTTTTGGATTGAACATATATAACCTATACCATATTGGTTGTTGTCTTGTTGAGAGGGGAAGAAAGGGAGGGAGGGAGAAAAATTTGGAACTCTAAATCTTATGAAAATGAATGTTGAAAACTACCCTTACATGTAACTGGAGAAAAAATAAAATAAATGTTTAAATGTTTATTGCAAAAAAAAACAAAAAAACAAAACCAAAAAATAAAAAAGGAAACATGATCTCCATACAAGCAAAACTTAATGATCTCAAAAGTAAAATGTATAGAGATAAGTTAAGGATTATAGATTTCCCAGAAGAACACAAGTGAGAAATTCTGTATACAATAACGCAAGTAATACTAAAAGATGCAAAGAACTTCTGAACACAGGAATAAAGTCCAGTGAAAGAAGCCACAGCTCTCTTCCAATAATGTTAAAGGACTTGTCCATGGTTAAACAGGAAGTAGTTAGTAGGATAGTGGGTATGTGAACCTAAGTCCTCTGATGTCAACTCCATTGTTCTTCTATTGCTAACCAGAAATCAGCAGACAAATATGAATGAAGGCAGCAATAGATACAAGCATTCAGGAATAAAGATAACAAATATGAAGATTAAGAGGTTCACTGAAACATTCAATGTTTCCTTTATTATTAATCTTACATTATTTATCTCCATATTTAAGATAATTAATTGTTTTAGCTAGTTTTATAATAATAATAATAATAATAATAATAAACATCTACATAGTGGTTTATGGTTTGCAAAACACTTTAAATACACAAACATATATTTTTTCTTATTGTTGAGTCATTTTTCAGTTGTATCTGACTCTTCATTACTCCATTTGGGGTTTTCTTGGAAAAGATATTAGAGTGATTTGCCATTTGCTTCTCCAGTGTATTTTACAAATGAGTAAACAGAGGCAAGCAGAGTTAAGTGACTTGCCCAAGGTCCCAGAGCTAGTAAGTAGCTGAAGTCAGATATGAAATCAGGTCTTCCTTTCCAGGCCTGGTATTCTATCCACTGAGCCACCCAGCTGTCCTTAAATATATTACCCGATTTAAGTCTCACAACACTGTTAAGTAGTTTCTATAGATATTATCTCTATTGTACAGATCATGGCTTAGAGAAGTTGTTACTCTTTAGTGAGACTTGCTTCCAATCCTTCCAGACTCCACTTTCACCTTATATCCACCACATTATGCTCTATTGTGTTCAAACAAAGAATTACCCTCAATGTATGAGTCAATATATCTCCCAAATTCACTATTTTAAAATTATTTGTATTGTTCACAACTTTGGTGATAAATATACTACATGTGAGACCAGGAACATTCATTTTTCATTTACCCAGAAATTTAGAAGTTGGTTTTGTAATATAACTCCAAGCTCATCAAAGACTTTGGTTATTTTAGTGACTCAGATAAACATAGTGAGTTATGGTCTTTTCATTATAGACTCATGGGAAGTCCATAAATTAAATGAGAGCTAATAAAATGAGCTCATCACTACCAAGAAGAAGTAGATAAGCTTGGACAGATAAAATGACAAATGGCCTAAATCTTCACTTGAAACTCAAATTGAACTGAACATGAACCCTGTGGGGTTTGGATTCACTTTCCCTGATTATTTTTCAGTTGTGCATCTCAACACTTTCTGAA
The DNA here is from genome assembly GCF_019393635.1 of Dromiciops gliroides. NCBI lineage: Eukaryota > Metazoa > Chordata > Mammalia > Microbiotheria > Microbiotheriidae > Dromiciops > Dromiciops gliroides. The sequence goes on along the minus strand of NC_057861.1, from coordinate 682,910,314 downwards.
ATCTCAACGCCAACCTTAAAAGTGCCAGAAGATCACAGAAACAAAAGGTTGTTCTTGGTAGCTTTTGAAGCCAACAATGAAGTTAGAAATACTGGGAAAGTTGAAAGACATATGGTTAACATAACATTTTCAGGAGACTCTTGTCTCCCCAAGAAGTTTGCATGAGTATGCACACAATGGTGCACACTTTAAGTTGTTAAGTGTTTTATGATTCAACCATCACAAAATATACTCTCTTAATCTTATTTATCAACAGATTTTTTGGGAGAGATTTGTCTGTTTAAAAAGAAAAGACAGCTTCATTATTATTTTCAAAGATACAGATTTATTTTTAATACTATGCCAGTAGCAAAATAATTTACTTTGGAGAGTTTAGAATACACACACACACACACACACACACACACAAAACATTTAAGTATAAATAAATGTGTATGTGTGTATACAGAGAGAGAATACACATTATACATTCAAATAAATATATGAAAATAAATAGATGTATATGTATATAGGAAAATATATAGGAAACATATATGCATATATCCACACATTTATTTCCATGTATATACATACATGTGTTTGTGTATATGCATATATATGTGTATATATATGTATATATATATGTGTATATATATGTATATATATATGTGTATATATATGTATATATATGTGTATATACACACATATGTGTGTATACCACTTAGACATCATTGAAACCACTTAGACATTATTGTACTGGTCAGCTGTCAGTCAGTCTGTGTTCTCCCCTTGTTCCTTCCAACTAGAAATGGGCAGTTGAAATCTCATAGACGTCCATGTCTTCACTTCCAGGTTCAAATTTACTGTCAGACACTTACTAGCTGTGTGACCCTGGAATGTCACTTAATCCTGTTTTCCTCATTTTCCTTATCTATAAAATGAGCTGGAGAAGGAAATAACAAACCACTTTGTGGGTCATCTTCATGATAGCAGAAAATTCAGTCAGTGTTACTGTGTCATAAAAATATATAGCCTGAAAAATTAATGTCCTTTTGGCTTTTCACCACAAATTTGGTCCCTGCCTCTGTCTCTTCATCATCCCTGACTTCTCTGTACCACCCCAAATTTCCTCCTGGGGTTGATAATCTTTCCATATTCTTCTGGTCTTGGCTAGGAAGCTCAACAAAACCTCCAAGCCTATGAAAATTTAGCAAAGTGATCCCCCCTCTACCCTGACTCTTCCCTCATTTCATTCTTCTCCTTACCCATACACATGCACACACACACACACACACACACACACACACACACACACACACACACACACAGACTTTCCAGAATGTAAGTGAAGACAAGTCCCTACCCAGATGGCCTGTCACATAAATGTGTGTGTGTGTGTGTGTGTGTGTGATTAATGGTCAGAATATTTATAATCTGACCATTAATCAGATTTTTTTTTTTTTAGCGAGGCAGTTGGGGTTAAATGACTTGCCCAGGATCACACAGCTAGTAAGTGTTAAGTGTCTGAGGCCGGATTTGAACTCAGGTACTCCTGACTCCAGGGCTGGTGCTCTATCCACTGTGCCACCTAGCTGCCCCCATTAATCAGATCTTAATCAAGATATTTATTGAAAAGTTTTACTTCCTTCTTTTCCTAGCTGTATTTTTTTTGTCCTTGCAAAGTTTTTTGAATTTATGTAATTGGTTGCAATTATATAATTGATTTTTATCTATTTTATCTTTTGTGATCTCCTTTATCCCACGCTTGGTTAAAATTTTCTTCTAGCTGTAATTATGAAAAATTATTCCATACATTTTCCTCCCTCAATTTAATTTTATAATGTGATTTTTTATATTTATGTCCCATATTTATATGAAAAATAGCTTTTCAGTTTTGTCATTAGCTCTTCTGCCAAGTAATTTATGTTCTTGAGTATATTAAATACTCAATTATTGTTTATGATTGTTCTTAGTCTTATTATCAAATATGCTCTATTGATTCTATTTTCATACCAGTATCAAAAGGTTTTTATAGTTACTTCTTTATAATTTAATTTGAGTTCTAGAAGGGGTATCCCCTTTATTTTTGTGTTTTTCTTCATTAATTATTTTTATACTTTGCCCAGTCTCCTCTCTTTAAAATTCCATTATTTACCTACCTTTGGTCCCAAGGAACCTCTTTTCTTGGGCAAGTCCTATCTATCAAGAAAATTCACAGTGCATTAATAACACCACCACATTTTCACCTATGCTGGGTTTACCACCCTGAGAATAACACTTTACTACTGTAAATAAGTGATAAAATTTTCCCATTCTTTCCCAGTCAAAAGATCCAATAATTTTAATTTTTAGAGAAAATGAGAAGAAAAATACTTTAAATAGTTCTGCCTTCTATCAATCTGTTTTGATCCCCCCAGCCCTCCCAAATAGATACCCTATCCTATTCTTTCTTTTAATATTTTTTTCCAACACAGGAGAAAACAAAAACAAAGACAAAGACAAAGAACTAAAAAAAAAAAAACAAAAACAAATGAAAACAACAACAATAAAAACCTTTCTCCCAAACCTGCTTATATTGATGGCACTTCCTTTTTCCTTGACACCAAGTTTCAAAGTTTCATTATCCTCCTTAATTTCTTCTCCTTAAACTCCCTATATACATTCAATGTTAACCTACCACTAAAAAGATCTTATGAAATTTTCTCCTTAACTGCTCCCTATTATCCCCACTGCTATTCCCCTACTTTGGGGGATTGCTTTCACTATTTCTCATTGGGACTATTAACATTTTTGACTTTTAAACAATCTCCCTGTTTATTTCCTCTCCAGCAAATTCTTAGTATCACCAACAAAATAATGTTCAAAATGACTGATCACATCAGCCCCTCACTTAAAAGCCTTTGGTAGTTTTCCATCATCTACCAAGTAAAACAAACTACTTTTCCAAGAATCCAAAGCCCTTTACAATCCTACCTTTCCAGAATGATTTCACATTGTACTTTTTCACATACATTTTACTCCTTAAATGGGCTAAAATTCACACTGAGAAGGTGGCCACCAGAGGTCTCTGTGCTAATGCTCAGGCTGAGTCCCTGCATTACAAGCTCCTGGGAGGCCTTGCTATGTGTAGAGCCTGCTATGGTATCTTCCACTTCGTTTTGGAGAGTGGAGCAAAGGGATGTGAGGTGGTGGTGTCTGGTAAACTCAGAAGCCAGAGGGCCAAGTCCATGAAGTTTGTGGATGGTCTGATGATCCATAGTAGAGACCTCCGTCAAATACTACATAGACACAGCTATGCACCATGTCCTCCTCAGACAGGGTGTATTGGGAATTAAAATCAAAATAATGACACCCTGGGACCCAAGTGGCAAGATTGGCCCCAAGAAGCCCCTGTCTGACCATGTGAACATTGTAGAGCCCAAGGATGAGACTCTTTCTACCACCCCCATCTCAGAGCAGAACAGTAGGAAGACAGAGAAACCCGCTATGCTCCAGCCAGTGTCCACTGCATAATAGGACTCTGTGACATCTGGAATGGTGTACAAAACTCTTCTGTAAAGATCTTTAAAAAATATTTTTCAAAACAAAAAAAAGGGGGCAGCTAGATGACGCAGTGGATAGAGCACCGGCCCTGGATTCAGGAGTACCTGAGTTCAAATCTGGCCTCAGACACTTAACACTTACTAGCTGTGTGACCCTGGGTAAGTCACTTAACCCCAATTGCCTCACTAAAAAAACAAAACAAAACAAAACAAAACCAAAAAAAAAGGAAAAGAAAAAAAATAGCTTCAAAATAAAAATAATGCAAAGTAATAATTCATAAGCAAACCTGGCAGTAACAGATAACAATTTTAAAAGCCAACCTAAGAGTTATCGGGATCCCCAAAATATGAAGAATTTGACCACAATATTAAGGACAACATTAATATAATCACAGAAATATTTATATCAATGAATACAAAGAATCTTGAGTCCTATAGATTCTATTGATATGCAAACCAAGGTGAATCTCAGGTTCAATTCATACAGATACGTCATTACTAAATTTCAAGACTACAGGGCAAGGAGAGGATTTTTTATAAGTAGTAAGGAATAAAAGCAATATAATTGAGAATGAACCCAATTTGTTTAGGAAGTCATCATTGAAAAGTAAAAATAAGAAAAGATGGCACCAGCATATGATAATTCATATGTACACATATGGTGTGTGTGTTTGTATATATACACATTTTATATGTGTAAAGAAAATGAAGTAAAATAATTTGTCCTGCATCAATTAAACAGAAAAACAGAACATGCTTTTCAAAGACAAAATATTTAAGACATCATTAGAATTTTGGAAATTTGTAGAAGGGAGACCCAGTCTTGAAATGATTATGATGGTAAATACATTCAAAATGAAACATTGCAAAGAGACAGAACAAATAGAGACAGAAAGAGACAGAGACAGAGAAAGGGAGGGGTAAAAGAAATATAGCAAATATGCTCTTAAGTTAAATGAATGAAGATGTAGTATTCAGAATAAGGAAGTGATGCTTCCAGTGGCCTATGACCTAGTCATACAACATGTGGTAAATTGTGTTTAGTTCCCAACCTTTGGTCAGCTAGGTGGTTCAGTGGATAGAGTGTCAGGCTGGGATCAGGAAGACTCATCTTCCTTAGTTTGAATCTGGCCTCAGACACTTACTGTCTTACTAACTTTACCCAATTAGCCTCAATTTCCTCATTTGTAAAATGAGCTGGAGAAAGAAATGACAAACCACTATAATATCTTTTTAAAGAAAATCCCAAAATGGGTCAAAAATATTTGGACATGACTAAAACAACTGAATGACAAGACCCCCACCTTCAGGAGTTACATTGACAAGGTAAAATAAGTATAGAAGAGGTTGAGAAGACTAGAGATCATGTAGTAATAATACTGGGAGAAAGAATAAGGGTTATTTACCCTAGACAACAGAACACATGTAGGGAATTATAGGTGTCTTTAAGTACTTGAAGACCTTTCTTAGAGAAAAAGCATCAGACCTACTCTATTTAGCCTCCAAGTATAGTAGGAAGCAAGAAGGAGAAATTGTGGGTCAATAGATCTTGTCACAATTTAAAGGAAGAAAAAGTGATTTTCACAACAGAGCTTTTCAATATGGAATAGGATTTATCAGGGGGATAGTGGGTTCTTCACCCTAGCTAGAGACCCTCACACTGAAGTTGGATGCTGTCTTATTAAGGATTTGTTGAGGGAATTACTGTTCAGCATGTATTGCCTCAGATTACCTCTGAAAATCCTTTGGGTTGTATATTCCATTTTATGTTTCTTTGAGATCATTTGAAGAATTGTCATTTAGCCTGATACGTATAATGCTCAAAAATCTTATACTTTCTTTCTGAAAAAAAAAATGACATTCTAAAGTCTCTCAATATGTCTGTCTCTAAATCGATATTTTTTATACTTGGGTCTATTAGGCTTAAATTATTTCCTACATAGGAAACTGGTTCTTCAGTTATTAATTGGGTAAAGTTTAAATATATCTGTTATAACACAGAAATTGCCACCATTCTTTGAATATCAATGCTGGAGGAGTTTTTTTCTCTAATTAATAAAGTCTGCTTATTCTTGGTTATTCTGAATTTACAACTGATATAAGAACTACTGGAATTATATTTCATTTTCTGTTGGTTCCATGTACTTATAATGATTCAAAGTAAAAACAATTTAAAAAATACTTTGTCCTTACCACCTTCCATCAGCAGTTCATTGACCTCTGAGGTACATAAACATCAAACATTGTTCAAGAATAGTCTGCATTATTTGGAAACATGCTGATTGCATCTTTGAAATACACATGGAATTCCTTTGAAGTACATAAAAATTTACAAATTGTCAAGGAGAGATTGGCAAAGCCCTTTTTTTTTTGATTTTCCAAACTTTAAGAAATATTTTAAATGTTTTAGTGAATCAAAAATGCCACCAGTACTTCCTCTAGACTAAGTCTGAAACAGCTTTCTGACTCAAGTCCTCCACTTGGAGAATGTGGGAAAACTTGAATCATTGCATAACATATTATATTTCTCATTCTGAAAATAGACGCTGTGTCAATGAATCCTTATTCAGAAAATTCCACTATGAGCGAGCATTCTCACGTTAATAAATGACATGCAGACTTATGATGTCACAACAATATGCATAGACTCTAAGAGGCCCCAAAACTTGACATTTTTTCCACTGATTAGTCCATGATGGAGAATAAATTTTTAAAATTAAAAGTACTATCCATTTTTAAGGAAGTAAAAAACTAAGTTTAATTATTTAGTATCTTTTTTTTGCTTCTTATTTTTAATGTGTATCTTCCATAAAGAGTTTGATGGCCTGTTAAGAATGAATTCACTGTCTTTTCTTGGATAAGCTCTAATTGTAAAATAATGGGACTGCTTTTCAAAAGAATTGGTCAAAATTGAAATATCCAAATGAGTTTGATTGATAGAAGTCACATTATTCAGAGGTACTAAAACCCAAAACACTTTTGGGATTGTCCTCAGATACTGCTTCTTAGCTTCTAGCTAAGAGGGAAACTACTCTGGTTACTTTATTATGAAAATCATTGTAATGAAAACCAAACCTATCTGAGTCATCTTTTTTTTTTTTAATCTGTATTCCAAGTCTGGTGAAAGTAACTAAAAATGTGAAAATAATGATGAATTAAAAAGTCACTTGATGAGAAGTGGCTTCCTTTCAAATCAACTGAAATCATTTAAGACAGAACATGCAAGGCTTCTGCCATCCTATTTCCAATGGACTTATAATACTTTAAAAATGATTAATGGAATCATAGAATCTTTGTTAGCAGCTTGCTGAGAGGTCACTTAACCCAACCTGTCACCCACTGAAGGATTACTTTCTGTAGCATCTTTGTCATGTAATGAATCAGATTCTATTTGAACAGAGAAGCAGCCTTAGTATAATTGTATAATCTCTGGACTGACTCAGTAGAGAGTCCTAATCTGAGCTTTATCACTAACTAGATTTGTAACCTTGGGCAAATCTCTTAAACTCCATCAACTTCAGCTATTTTTCCTGTGAAATTAGGACACTGAATCTCTGATCTCTTCCAACTCCTAGATACTATTGTTCTGTGAATCAGAATTTAGAAACAAATATCCCATCGCATCCATGACTTTATATCTCTAATGGTGAAAAAGTTCTGATAATACAGGGTCAATAACGAGTTTTATGGAACCTCCACATTTTCCCTCCCAGAGCTACACAAACTATTTACCAGCTCTTGCATAGCACCTTTTCAAATTATGTGAAATAACTTATAGCATTCCATTTCATTTTTCAGGAAAAAATGTGTAATTCTTTTAATCAATCCTCATAATTTCTAGACTACCTAATCAGCCTTCTCTATGCACAGTTCAGTTTGGTCAGGTCCTTCAGGTAACATAGTGATCAGGATTGAACAGTCTTCTATTCTTCACTTGGGTAGACTTCTGCATATCATCATATAGAAAATGACAAAAATTAATAAGAAGAGAGATTTTATCCCTTGAAATCCTTGGGCTAGTGGAATAGCCGACTGATTTGCAAAACACCTTGTGAGCATCTTATAAAATTTGTCATGGAAAGAAGTTGTTTTTTATTGAGGTCACTGACAGGTTGATAGGCAGCAGGAAACCAAGCTATCATCATTATTATTTCAGCTGGATATGAACAACATGGATGAAAAGAAAATCTATGTAATATTCTGATTTTGCTGTAGTTGTTTCTGGGTATACAAAACCATCACACTTGTGTTTGCTCTCTGCTCCCATAATTTCTTTAGGGGGAAGGAGGGAGCAATGTGTGTATGATACAGAAATTTCGTAGTGGTATTGAGATTGTCGATACTGAATGAACAAAAAGCTTTATGGCAACTTGGCCTTCAAAACAATATTTTTACCACCATAAACTAGAGGAAGTTTGGGTAGTAGATAGAGAAACAACCTGGGAGCCAAGATGTCATTGCTTCATGTCACTCCCTTAAAGATGTTAGCTTTGTAACCCTGGATAGTCACTTAACCTTTGAGTTCTTTAAGCAACTCTTTATGACTATAAGTTGAAATAAAGCTCTGGACTACATTAGCAGATAATTTCCTTAACTCAGAGATTCCTATGCTAATGAAATCACATTTCTAGTATCCTCTATCTCATTTCTATTCATATGTGCAAATGAAACATTGAATGGAATATAAAAGAAGCATGTAGAACCTGGTCATTTTCTCAAAATTTGACTTTCATTTGGATAATATTAGGGCTTGAGAGAGAAGGAGCTTTCTGGGGAATATACTTGACTCATTTCCTTTTTATTCTATGGTTATGATTACAATTATCCTCCCAAATAGATTGTAGTATAATAAATTTGCAGCTATTTTTTGTTATTCTTTTCACAGAACTTTACATAGCAATTCACAACTGGAACAACTTGCATATTTTAAGGCTCTCTAGATACCTATGTATATTACTACCCTATAGGGTAAGCACATAACATGGCTGACTGAAACATTCTTTCAGAAGAGGGTATAGTGATAGCTCTCCATATTAACAAAGACATTAACAAGATGTAGCATATCAAAAAGGCGGGGGATGAACAGGAAGCTTAGCTTAAAAGAGGTCATTTTGTACAAAGACCAGTTGAAGTAATTGGCCATATTACCTAGAAGAAGACAAAACTAGGGAGGGGTGCATTAGAAGATGAGGAGGGGTCTTCACATATTTGAAGTGTTTTCCTGTACAGAAAGGATTGGCCTTGATTTGCTTGGCTCCCAAAATGACAGCAACCACAAGAACTGGTATTTATATGTAGCATTTTAAGCCTTGTGAGGAGATTTATATATGTGGTTGAATTTGGTCCTCCCAACAACCTAGTAAAATAGGTGCAATTATTATTTTCTCTATTTTATAGATAAGGAAACTGAGACCAAGAGATATTAAGTGATTTGACCATGGTCATGGAATTAGGTTCTAAGGTAGGATTTGAACTGAGGTCTGATTCCAAATCCAATACATTTCACAACTTAGTCGCAAAAGTCAGGACTAGGTACAGTGGGTGGAAAATTCAAAGTTAATTAGGACAAACTTCCTATTAGTGCTATCTGCTATTCAGGAGGGGTGGGCTTCAATGGGAAAATATAGGCAAAACAGCTTGGAATGGTAAGGAAACTGATGCCAAAAGAGCTTCATTGACTTTTCCATTGCCATGTCATTCATTTATGGAAATCCAGAATTAGAATTTAAGTTTGCCTTTGAGAGTTCAATTATTTTTTTCTTGGTTAAGTTTATGTTAAAAATCAGTTTCAGTTGCTTCTTAAATAATATAAAAATAAATTGTTTTATCTTTAAAAATCAAATATTGGATAACAATAGGAAATGTCTATAAAATTAATATGAAATCTCCAAAGGAGAAAATTGAGAAATGTTTAGTAATCTTGGAAAAAATGTGTTGCCTAGGACAAAGTTTTGTAAAATCTCTAGAAATTCTTCATGTTTCACTACTGTTTTCCACTAAACAATTTTTTTTATTAATTTTTCCTTCTTTTTGCCTCTTTAAGTATTCCATTGAGCCTAAGCATCCAGCTAATCTATATTGCATCACCATGGGCTCAGAAATCCCAACAATCATGCCAATTTTATATCTATAGAAAGATACTTCAGGGGCAGCTAGGTGGCGCAGTGGATAGAGCACCGGCCCTGGAGTCAGGAGTACCTGAGTTCAAATTCGGCCTCAGACACTTAACACATACTAGCTGTGTGACCCTGGGCAAGTCACTTAACCCCAATTGCCTCACTTAAAAAAAAAAAAAAACCAGAAAGATACTTCATTAGTTTGGACCTCAATGTCCTCATCTGTAAAACTGAAGGATTGGAATAGATAGTCATCAAACTCCCTTGGGGCCCAAATAGTCTAAATTGCTATTTCTTATAATTAAGTGTTTTTCCTGAATCATAAACAAAGAATATTGTATACAGAATTCAATATTCTGATTCATATCCACAATATATTTATGTTCATGCTTCAAACATTAGGATAGTCCCTAGCTTAAGAAAATAGATGTCAGCAATTTCTTCATTATATTTTCTGTATAATCATTTAGTGTATGCTTGAAAATATCCACAATACTTTTTTTAAAATGTAAAACAACTTTGTTTCTTTAAAATTTCTTGGAGTTTATTGGTCTAAGTTATCAAATGATCTATTTTACACTGAAATTTTGTTTAATGACATTTGCATTTGTGTCATAGTAATGCTTTAATATTAATGCTTTCCACATGGGTTGTTTCCCTAGATCTTGTATAACAACAAGCATTCTTGTTGGGCAGTTGAATTCTGAGCCCATTACATCAAGAGTAGTATGGCATATTGTCACTGCTACTGCTATTATTATCAACCCTGCTCAGGAATCTACCCTTTCCAAAATGCAGAATCAGCAGTTATGAATGTGTCTGTGGTGGTGGGAGGGATGGGAGGCAATGGCAGTATTAGATCAAAAACCCTGGTCCAAATGGAATGATCAGGGAAAGCCTCAGGGGATTAAAATATCTTGAATAGAGAGCAGTTCCACAATGGGAAAATGATCTTTAAGCATCAGAATTATCCTACAACTTTGAAACTCTCTTAGGTTCTTATCACATTTGACCTTGTGTTATAGTAATTTACCTATATGTTGTTATCTTTGCCATTGCTTTGTAAATTTCCATTTGGAAATATCCAATGTTTATTTAACAATAAATTTCCTTCAGGTACTATCACCTATGATTTCATGGTAGAGGAGTGGCATGTCTCATATATTTTAATAGATACATTTTAGAGCAAACATCCTTAATCATTTTAATATCATGGACCTTTGGTCATCTGGTGAGGCCTACTGATCTTTTTTTTTTTTTCGGTTGAGGCAATTGGGGTTAAGCGACTTGCCCAGCGTCACACAGCTAGTAAATGTCAAGTGTCTGAGGCTGGATTTGAACTTAGGTCCTCCTGAATCCAGGGCCGGGGCTTTATCCACTACACCACCTAGCTGCCCCAGATAATTTTTTAAGAATAATATTTTTAGGGGGTGTAGTAGATAAAGCCCCGGCCCTGGATTCAGGAGGACCTGAGTTCAAATCCAGCCTCAGACATTTGACATTTACTAGCTATGTGACGCTGGGCAAGTCACTTAACCCTCATTGCTCTGAAGGGAAAAAAAAAGAATAGTGTTTTTAAATGCATAAGATAAAATATATTATTTCAAATGAAACAAATTATATTGAAATATAATTGCTGAAATCTATCTTCATGCATATGCATATGTGTACATACATGTATACATATGCACATCCACATATACATATACATATACATATATGCACATATATATGCTCATGGTTATTTTCTGCAAAGTAGAAAATAAATATGTCTTCGATGAATGTTTGATTTCACTCAATTAATAACATAGAAACATGCCAAAGCTATCAAATTATTTACGTGGATTGCCTTCTAAAAGAAACCTATAGGCTGGTACAATTAATTCATAGCATATAATATGCTGTTATATGGTAAAATATATCACATATAATATGATATATGACATAAAATAGGTTATAAATTTATATAATACACAACATGTATGAATCTAGGTAAATAATGATAACTTTACTAAATCATTCTTTTCCCATCTAATTATTCTTATCTGGCATTCTCCTTCATGCTCAGATTCTCCTTCATCCAGAAAGCTCCTATTCACTCTGAAAATTCTACCTCATCCATACCTTCTGTCCCTGGGGCTCTACTCTCCCTCTGATCCCCTACTGCATTCTCTGGCTTCCTTTGAACTCCAATTAAAATCCTGTTTTCTACAGGAAGAATTTAGCAACCCCTATTAATTGTAATGCCTTCCTCCTTTTAAATAGTATTTCCTATTTGTCTTGTACATATGTTGCTTGTACGTACTCATTTGCTTATTGTCTCTCCCACTAGATTGTGCGCTCCTTGATGGTAGGAACTATCCTTTACCTATTTTTGTAACCGCACCACTTAGTACAGTGGGTGGAGAACTGATAAATAGAAGTATGTATAAAATTATATTCACACACGTTTGTGTCTAATGGTAGTCATCTCAAGGTGGAGAAGGGGGAAAAAAGAAAAAGAAAAAAATGACATGATAAATGTATTATATATTTTAAAGAAATTGCAAGTCATACATAATAGATTAGCAATCATCTTTTTATCATTCTCCTGTTGTGGAAATGTTTATTTTATTTCATACATTGAAAATGTATTTTATTTTATTTTATTTTTTTAGTGAGGCAATTGGGGTTAAGTGACTTGCCCAAGGTCACACAGCTAGTAAGTGTTAAGTGTCTGAGGCTGGATTTGAACTCAGGTACTCCTGACTCCAGGGCTGGTGCTCTATCCACTGCGCCAACTAGCTGGCCCCGAAAATGTAATTTAATTTTAAAATGTTTTGTGACTGATTCGAAGGTCAGATCCTTTCCACCCAGAACCTCAATATAAGGGGAGTTCACACATCAGCTATCTTTTCATTTCCGACTGCCTAAACTCCTCTGTGTTTCTCCATTATTCCCTAGGCTGGGCATCTTCCCTTCTCTCTGGACCCTCTGCCCAACCTGATCCTCTGCTTCATTTTATATGTTGTTTTTTTTTTTATAATTGAGGGCAAGGACTTCCTTTTGTCTTTATTTGAGTACCTAGGGCTTACCAGTCCTTGGAACATAGTAGAGAATTAATAAACATTTATTGACTAACAAAATGTAGAGTTACTAAGTGACCAACATATTAAATAATTTATAACTTCAACTGGGCTCAGATCTGCCTTTTTTCAGATGAAGAAGAAACTTTGAAAAGGACAGTGATTTGAAGTACAAGGATTTTAGTGGCCCATTAAAAGCAAAATAAATTACAGCATCTTTAAAAAATGGGGAATTTGCCTATGCTTCCAAAGTCATTGTAAAAGTAATCATATTTTATGTAGTAATTGAAATAAAATGAGAGGGATTTTTATGGAAGCACCATCACATAACCATGCCAGGTTTCATACATGGTATATTACTGGGATATATTGTAGCACAGACAAACACTGGGTTAGTTATTGCATTTGCAGATAACAATATACCAGGCCCTGAAAGGCCAGAAATTACACTTTGCCCTTTCTATCAACCCTCAACATTAGACAGAACACTGAGCTCCATGAAGGGGAGGACAACTACTTAGGAAAAACAAATGGGAAAATGACCAGGGGTGCTAAAGAAGAATGATTTGGGTGGGGTATGTGAGTAGAATGGTGAAGTCTTTGAAGCCATGTGAGATCATGTGCTTGGGTGAAGTTAAATCATTACTGGGAACCCAGGTTATGTAATCTTTGTTTAGTTGACATGCCTCAGAGAAGCATTTACTTTTTTTTCTTCCCCAAATGCATAAATATAATTTAATCTTACAAATGATGCTTTTACTCTGTGAACCTCAACTGTCTTCTTTCTTTTGGAAACCAAAAGTGCAAATAAAAGAGTAAAATGAAAAGGTTTACAATTCCTACTATTTTGTGGAATTATCATCATTTCTCATATCTTGAAGACTGATGTTTAACACATTGCCCCAAATTAAAATTTATATGCAACTAATTGCATTGTCTTAACATTTTGATTGAAGTCTCTTTCATTGCAGTGTCTGAAACAGCAGCTTTCCCTGTGGTAGGTACACTGGAGAACTAGAAATCAGAAAGACTGGATTCAAATCTTGGCTCTTTTCATTGTAAACTTGTTCGCTTTAGGCCAGCATTTCTGTGCCTCAGTTTTCTCATCTACAAAATTTTTAAAATACTTGCATTACCTACCTCACAAAGGTGGTAGCAGGATTAAATGAAAGACTGAACATGATAATGTTTTCTAAATTAGAAAATATACCATCAACATAAGGTGTTATTAAAGAAATACAATGTTTTATCTCAGTAACCAAAATTAAACATTAAAATTAACCTTAGAAATGACATTTCATTATTTTCTATGGCAGCTGGCTTGTATAATTCTCTGTGTTAGACTTTAGTTACATAAATACTAAAATGTTCCAATGTATGTCTAGAAATAATGGATTATTATGAGACTTGATTCTGTGTAGAGTCAACTCTATAAGGTGAATGAAGGTTTTATTTTTTAAGAGAAAGCTAGAATTCTCTTTAAATATTATGTCTTCCAATATAGAAATACAATGTAAGTTTCTTGATACAGGTACTGTTTTGATTTTTCTCTTTGGAAAGAAGACTCCAAAGTATTTTGTATTGTCTGTGGTTCTCTTTCTATCTCTTCCTGCTGAGTTTTGAGGATAGTATATAGAATGCTAATGATGTCACAGTAGGCAGAATGCTATCAGCATTACGATTCATCTTCCTGAGTTGAAATCCAGCTTCAGACACTTAATATTATATGACATTGGCCAAGTCACTTAACCCTATTGGATTCACTTCCTTATCTGTAAAATGAATAGAAGAAGGAAATGGCAAATCAATCCAATATTTTTGCCAAGAAAACCACAAATCAGGTCAATAAGAGTAGAATAAGATTTAAATAACTGAAAGACAACAAAAATTTATAGCCTGTAAAATTGCTAAAGTTGTTAATTGTTTCAACTAGTTTTTAGTTGCTTTCTCTATTGCTCTAAGTAGAGCATCATATCGTTTGCAAAGAGTGGTAGTTTTGGTTTTTTATTCCTTATTTTTATTCCTTCAATTTGTTTTTCTTCCCTTATTGCATTTCTAGTTTGATATTGAATAATAGTAATAATGGGCATACTTGCTTCACCCATAATTTGATCGAGAAGACTTCAAGTTTATCCTCATTATTGATCATATTTGATATTGGTTTTAGTTAAATACTACTTATCACATTAAGAAAGCTCCATTGATTACTATGCTTTCTATTATTTTTAATAGGAATGGGTTTTGAATTTTGTCAAATGCTTTTTCTTCAACTCTTGGCATAATCATACCATAATTTTTGTTGTTTTGATATTGATATGGTCAATTTTGCTGATAATTTTACTAATATTTAACCATTTCTGCATTCTTTTGCTTTTCTTTTCTTTTTTTTTGGGGGGGGGCGAGCATGGCAATAAGGATTAAGTGACTTGGCCAGGGTCACATAGCTAGTAAGTGTCAAGTGTCTGAGACCAGATTTGAACTCAGGTCCTCCAGAATCCAGGGCCAATGCTTTATCCACTGTACCACCTAGCTGCCCCCTCTGCATTCTTGATAATTCTTGATATAACAGAACTGATCCTATTGAATGATGTTTGTGACATATTTCTGGAATCTACTTGAAAGTATATTATTTTAAAATTTTGTATTATATTCATCAAGGAAATTGGTCTATAGTTTTCTTTTACTGGTATTGCTGTCCAGCTTCAGTTATGAAAAGCATATTTAAGGGTAGCTAGGTGGTGCAGTGGATAAAGCACTGGCCCTGGATTCTGGAGGACCTGAGTTCAAATTTGGCCTCAGGCACTTGATACTTACTAGCTGTGTGACCTTGGGCAAGTCACTTAACACTCACTTCCCTGAAAAAAAAAAAGCATATTTGTATCATAAAATAAATATTTGTTGAATTGATTTGAATTGACAGAGGGAAAAAAAAGACAAAAGGGATGGACCTGGCATGAAATAAAAAGGGAAAAGGGGACATAAATATTAGAGAAGATATTGAAGACAGAAGACAAAAATAGAAAAAAAATAATTGAATCTGCTTCTGAACTCTTATGTAAGTAATTTTTGGCATTTCTCCATGAACTTTATTCTCACTATGCCACAGCAACCTTCTCAGCATGGAAGTTGCCTTGCCACTATACTCTAACAGCCTTCTTATTTTGGAAGATTCTTCTCCTCTGTCATCCCTTCTTCTAATTGGTCAATTCTTCCCAGAAGCCCCATTTGTTTTTAATGTTCCAGGTCAACCATCTTTACTACTTCATTTCTTTCAGATTTTGCTCCTCACCTTCTTGTTGTTTTTCTACCATATCCCAACAAGGGTGCTCCCATTTCCCCGGGCCCCATGGCAACTGCTTTTTATGTGCTGTCTTTTCCCAACAAAATGCAATATCCTCTAGGCCAGGGATTGTCTTTCTTTTTGCTTCTATTTATATGCCCAGGGCAAGTAGGTGGCACAGTGGATAGAGCACCTACCCTGAATTTGGAGTTCAAATCTCACCTCAGACACTAACTAGCTATGTAACTCTAGGCAAGTTACTTAACCCCACTTGCCTTAAAACATCTGGGGATGTTTCTCCAGATGTCCTGATATATATTTTGCCACTAGACTCAGATAGGCCTCGAGGAGAGAGTGAGTTTGGTGACCTTGCACAAGCCCTCCATCACTTAAATCAAATTCACTGCAAGTCATGACATCACCCCAATGTCATGGTCCTCTTCAAGAATGAAGGACAAACAACAACAATTTATGTGCCTGGGGTTAACCATTGTACCTTAGACAAAGTGGAAAACAAGTTTGTATCATGAATAATACTTAAATGAGAAATATGTGGTCAATTTTAACCAAGAAACAAACAATTAATGTATTTTATACACATATCCCCATACTATTTTATTTGATTCCAGGGTAAATTATTATAATTATCTAGATCAGGGAGCATTTTCTGTTATATAGTGCAAATATGTATGCTTCATAAAAGCTCTGGGACAAGAATCTTCTAGATGACAGATAATTCCCATTATTGAATGACAAGTTTAGTTTTATATTCAAACTCCCAGCAGCTTCCTAAGTTCAGACACTCTCTTCTGCACTATTGTCATAGATATGTAACTGTTTTTCTCCAGTCTGTCTTTCCCTCAATCCAACTTACAGATTGACCTTCTTTAAGGACAGGTTTAATTGTGCCACTCTTTTACTTAAAATAGGTAATGAAGAAGTCCTACTAATTTTATTTTATGATACAAATATGCTTTTTTTTTTTTCAGGGAAGTGAGTGTTAAGTGACTTGCCCAAGGTCATACAGCTAGTAAGTATCAAGTGCCTGAGGCCAAATTTGAACTCAGGTCCTCCAGAATCCAGGGCCAGTGCTTTATCCACTGCACCACCTAGCTACCCTTAAATATGCTTTTCATAACTGAAGCTGGACAGCAATACCAGTAAAAGAAAACTATAGACCAATTTCCTTGATGAATATAATACAAAATTTTAAAATAATATACTTTCAAGTAGATTCCAGAAATATGTCACAAACATCATTCAATAGGATCAGTTCTGTTATATCAAGAATTATCAAGAATGCAGAGGGGGCAGCTAGGTGGTACAGTGCATAAAGCATTGGCCCTGGATTCTGGAGGACCTGAGTTCAAATCTGGTCTCAGACACTTGACACTTACTAGCTATGTGACCCTGGCCAAGTCACTTAATCCTTATTGCCATGCTCGCCCCCCCCCCAAAAAAAAGAAAAGAAAAGCAAAAGAATGCAGAAATGGTTAAATATTAGTAAAATTATCAGCAAAATTGACCATATCAATATCAAAACAACAAAAATTATGGTATGATTATGCCAAGAGTTGAAGAAAAAGCATTTGACAAAATTCAAAACCCATTCCTATTAAAAATAATAGAAAGCATAGTAATCAATGGAGCTTTCTTAATGTGATAAGTAGTATTTAACTAAAACCAATATCAAATATGATCAATAATGAGGATAAACTTGAAGTCTTCTCGATCAAATTATGGGTGAAGCAAGTATGCCCATTATTACTATTATTCAATATCAAACTAGAAATGCAATAAGGGAAGAAAAACAAATTGAAGGAATAAAAATAAGGAATAAAAAACCAAAACTACCACTCTTTGCAAACGATATGATGCTCTACTTAGAGCAATAGAGAAAGCAACTAAAAACTAGTTGAAACAATTAACAACTTTAGCAATTTTACAGGCTATAAATTTTTGTTGTCTTTCAGTTATTTAAATCTTATTCTACTCTTATTGACCTGATTTGTGGTTTTCTTGGCAAAAATATTGGATTGATTTGCCATTTCCTTCTTCTATTCATTTTACAGATAAGGAAGTGAATCCAATAGGGTTAAGTGACTTGGCCAATGTCATATAATATTAAGTGTCTGAAGCTGGATTTCAACTCAGGAAGATGAATCGTAATGCTGATAGCATTCTGCCTACTGTGACATCATTAGCATTCTATATACTATCCTCAAAACTCAGCAGGAAGAGATAGAAAGAGAACCACAGACAATACAAAATACTTTGGAGTCTTCTTTCCAAGACAAACCTAAGCACTGTATGACCACAGTTATAAAACATCTTTCACACAAATTGACACATCTAAATAATGAGACAATATAATAAAAATGACAATTTTACATAATTTGCTTTTTCAGGGGCATACCAATAAAAGTAACAAAGAATTTTTAATGGAGCTAGAAAAATAACAGCAAAAAAATTTTGGAAGGAAAAAAAGGTCTAGACTATCAAGAAAATCAATGGGGGAAAATGTGAAGGAAAGCAGCTTAACAGTTACAGATTTCAAACTATATTATGAAGCAGTACCCATAAAAATAATTGGCTCTAAGAAAAGATGAAGGACATGGTTTCAGAAAAAGCTAGGAATACTTATATGAACTCATACAAAATGAAGTGCAAAGAACTAGGAGAAAATTTTACACAGTAACAACAATATTATAAGGAAAACTTATTATGTGGAAAACTTCACTACTCTGATCAAGATAAAAATCAAAGACAGTTCCAAAGGACCCATGATAGAAAATATCCCCATAGAGAAAAAGTTGAACACTGAATGCAGATTGGAGCATACTTTTTAACATTTTTGGTATATTGTTTTGCTATATAGCTAACATGGAAATATTTTTCATGACTGCATATGTATAATTGATATAAAATATCTTGGCTTATCAAGGAGGAGGGAGGGACAGGAGAAAGGGAGAGAATTTGGAAATTGAAATTTTTAAAAAATGAATGTTAATTTTTGTATGTTATTTGGAAATCTTTATTGAAATAAATGAAATGTATTTCAAATTTTATGTTCAGTTTGAAGAATTTCATAGGTTAGTCCAATCTCTTTTTTCAGCCTTATGTTCAGCTTTATTTTTATTCTAACCACTTGATATCACTGTATTACCATCAATGTCATTTTGAAATTTGCTCAACTTTAAATTTAAGTAATTAGTTGGTATCATATGGTGCATATATATGTATATATATACATATATACACATATAGATATAGATATATATATGTATATGTGTAACTACACAAACATGTAGTAATCTACTTGCCAAGACTACTTCTCTAAATTACACTTGATTTGATGGGCTAGGGACCCAAAGGCAAGCTTCTCCCCCATGAGGTTTCTAGGGATAAATACATGATTACTGAATTTCTAGTACTGTCTCAATCCTGCTGCTTTTCCAAAACATTTAATATGCTTTCAGAAGGAGAATTACTTAGCTGATATGGCAAGCACAGTGATAGAAATACTGCCAACTCCTACCTACCCCTCAATAATGAGGAAAAACACTCCCATTGTACACGCAAGTACTCTGGGGTAGAATGGGCTCAAATAAAGAAAGCATGTGTGGCCAAAGCATAAACACACATATACTGATTGCTGGAAAATTCCTTTTTCCCTTTATGGAAATATTGTTTCTGTGAGTTGTTGTTTCCCTTGTAGACTCATTATGAAGTTTCCTTTCATTGATATGTCAACTGTTCAACTGTCATGTGTATGTGTATGTGCATATTTCTTTAACCTGCCAATGCAGATGTTGTTCTGAGCACACTACTGATATGAAATCAGGACCTTCTGACTTTTCAAACTTGACAAAGTTGTCACCTGGTAAATGAGGGGAGGAGAGGAGAGAGAAAAAGTCTCTCCTTCCTCCAAGGAGGCAATTTCCTTTCAGAAGATTTTCCCTATAGGATTCACAAGTGGCTCCCCAGCTTTGGAGTTGTAATTGCTTTGGCCACATGTTTCTCAACCACATCACCTCTACATTCCCTCTACACTCCCTTGATGCATGCCCTAGTCACAGATGTTCCCTACTTGTATTCTCCATTATAATAGTGGGAGATGACCTGTCTGTAGCACATATGAAGGAAATATTTCTTGGCACCAATCTGCTATTTTGTTTGAATAAAGTTCTCATTTGAACTATGTTATACTGTTGTTCAAGAAAAAGCAAAGCCATTGGTGTGGACTTATGAACTTTGATCCTAAATACTAAGGTATTTTGAATACTAAGGTATTTTCAACTTGAAATAGCTTTGGGGAGGTCAACAATTTGTATGGGGAAGTCCCTGCATTATGCTCATAATTATTTGGTTTCCATCCTCTCTTTCCTTCTAAACACTTCAACATTATAAAAATCTATATTCTTCATAATAAGCTATTGATGATTTATAGAACATATATTTGTCATAAGGGATAGTCAGTGTTCAAGAAAGAAACAGTGACTGGATAATTAGACAGTCAATAATTGATCTCACTTAATCATGAGTTAAATTAGATATGAATATCTTCCTGCTAACCCCAACACTTGAGTCCTCATTACTTAAGAAAATCAGATTTTCTTAGAGTTATACTGGACTACTTTGTGAGACAGTGAATAAACTGTAATTGAAACGTTATTTATCAAAAGCAGTCAAAGATAATTTTGGCATTTCGACCCTTGAGTCCCCATTTAACTCTAATATTCCATTATAATAATAGAAAAATAAATTGAATTAAGCAAATAAGAGAGAACAGTTAAATAATAACATTTAGATCCCTTTGTTTCAAAGACTCTAAGCCAAGTGATTTTTCACTCAAAAATTCTTAATATAGTTCTAATTGTCCAAGAAAATCTATCCATGTAATTAAATCATTACTTGTTCTTGGAGCTCTCTTTTTCCAGCCAACAAGAAAAACTTCTAATGTGTATTCTGTGTGGGCTGGTGGTGTGGGACATAAAGGAAGAACAATCCATTCTGAGGAAGTAATCATTTCTTATTCTCTTTTTCAACTATGTATTTTTACTTAATTCAGTAGTTTAGAGAGAAATATGCTAAGCAAATCCTTAGTAATTCAATTAAGTTTACAAATGAGCAAAACTGTATCTTGGACCTATTTTTTGAGGATAGTATGAGAAGAGTTTTTTCCTCTTCTCTGCTGAAATATGTAAATCAAAATGCATTTGGATTTATGTTTTAAGCCAAAGTAATTTATAGTCTCTGTTTTAAAGAAAATGTACCCTGAGTATTTGGAAAATAACGGATAGTCTCGGGAAAAAAAAGAATTTGTAAGTGAGATACAAATTCATGTTTTCAGTCATTCAACAAATGATGATGCAGTATATTTTAGTGCTAACCAAAAGTAGAATAGGGCAAATTAGGAGGGAATGGGTTTCGGCTTAATAGAAGGCTTCATGTGTAGTGAAAGATTATTAGTGATTAGTTGGTAGACACTGTGCTAATGATTCCTGTTCATGATTGGGTTGGGCTAGATGACTTTTGAAGTCTCTTACAAGTCTCATATTTTTTTTTTATTTCTGAGAAATACGTAGAAAGCACCTATTTTTTGTGAAAGGCATAGGGTTGTTTTGTTGTTACTTGTTTTTGAGTTTTGGCCAACTCTTCATGATGTCATTTAGGGTTTTCTTAGCAAAGATAGTGGAGTGGTTTGCAATTTCCTTCTCCAATTCATTTTACAGATGAGGAACTTTGACACAAAGATTGAACATATCATGGCCCCTGTCCTCTAGAAACTTACAATTGAATTGGTGAGAAATGACAGGCAAATAAGGGAAGAGAGAGTGAAACAAAGTCCTTTATGAAAATATGAGGAATAAGACATCATATTAAGCTGAGAAGATAAGGGAAGTTTTCAAAGTGGCATCTGAGCAGGGCCTTGAAGGAACAGAAAACACTAAAGGAGACTGAATATGTTCCAAGCATATGTGAATGCAGAGGAAGGAAAATTTAGAAAAAGATCGAGGTATAGTTTAGAATCCTGGCAAAGAGACGTGATTATAACAGCAACTTGGGATTTCCTTTATTCTGATGCCAACTCTAGCCCTTTCTCTGTAAAAATTAAAGCAGCAAATAATTTGTTGACTTGCCTTAAGGCTAATTTCATCTTTCATGGTGGCAAATTCAGGGGGGCAGCTAGGTGGAGCAGTGCATAAAGAGCCATCCCTGGATTCAGGAGGACCTGATTTCAAATCCAGCCTCGGACACTTGACACTTACTATCTGTGTGACCCTGGACAAGTCACTTAACCCCAAAATGCCTCACCAAAAAAATAAAAAATAAAACAATTATAAGATAATGAAGAAAAGAGGCGAAAGGAACTTGAACTTCCCACCTCTTAGGGACAAACTGTTACCAATAAAACTCCCAATATGAATAAAGTACCGGCAAGTCACCCACAGGACTTCAAATGAGAAAATCAGTCCAAGGGATGTGAAATCAAAGGACCAGTATTTGATTCTTGGCCCTATTCTCCGCTACTTATACAACCTTCAGAAAGCCATCTAACCTGAGTTTGTAAAATATATGTCATCTGTAAAATGAAAACACTGGATTAGATGACCTCTAAGGTCCCTATCATCTCTAAAACTATGTTCTTCAAAACGGAATAGATTCTTTAGTTGTAGGGTTGAATTCTGTCAATCCTGAATGGGAGAATGGGAAAGAAGATAGGTCAGAAAGAGAAAGCCAAGAGGTAACAAATAAGGTTAGTTAGCAAAGCTGCTTCAGAAATATAAAATGCATGGATGTATATTATTTTTAATCCACTCAAGAAATATTTACTAAGCAATAACAACTTATTCCTCTGAACTATTTTTACTTCCAGGAAGCAAAGAGAAAATACAGAAAAGAGAAATATTTTGCCAAATGTTAACACTTAAAAGGAAAACTATATGGTGAGGTGGGAAAGGCATTGTTGGCCTTGGGGTCGAAGGCCCTGGGTTCAAATTTTAACTTTTTTTCTTCTCAGTGCTTCACCGTTGTGGGTTCTGTTTCCTTTTAGAAAGATGAAGATATTAGACTGGGTCAGTGGTTCTCAAAGGGCGGTGAGGTTGGGTTTTTTGCAGGGGCATCCTGTGAAGGGGATAGTGTGCCTTTAGGGTAACATATTTTAATGAAGCCCTCCAAACTCCAGAGGTGTTGTGATTGAGGTAAATCTCCAAGTAGTTCTACTGACCTAGAGCTGTCTGGTCAGTAGCCTTCACCTCTTAGCATAAAATTAACATCTAATTTATGGTGAGATTTAGCTCAATTCCCCCCAAAGGATAAACAGGATGCATTCTGGGTTGGAGCAAGCTCAGACAGGATATGCATTAACATCGCTGAGATGGGAGGGAACAGGAAGGAGGTAGACCCAGGGACTATAAAATTCAATGGCCCCCCTGGCTGGAGGGCCAATTTTTTGCCCAGGCCACTCTATACTGACAAACTCCCTTAATAAAGTTTGTTCACTCCTTATGGAGATTGACTGAGTTGTCAAGTCTTTGAACAAGACTTCTGGCAACCAAATAGGCACCCCTGGGGGTCCCCAGAACTCTTTCAGGGAATTCACAAAGCCAAAATTATTTTCATAATAACACTGATATCTATATTGGTTGTTGGAGGAATTGTGGGAAAACGGTGATGCTACTCCACTGTAGGAGTTCTCCATTCTGGAGAACAATTTGGAACTATGCTCAAAGGGCTATAGAATTGTGCATACCCTTTGATCCAGCAATACCACTACTTGGTTTATATCTCAAATACATCCCCAAAAAGAGAAAACGACCTATTTGTACAAAAATATTTATAGCAGCTCTTTTTGTGGTGGCTAAAAATTGGAAATCAAAGGGATGCCCATCAATTGGGGAATAGCTAGACAAACTGTAGTATATGATGGTAATGGAATATTACTGTGCAATAAGAAATGACAAACAGGATGACTTCAAAAAAGCTTAGAAAGACATGTATGAAATGACATATTGGGAAGTGAGCAGAACCAAGAGTATACTATACACAGAAACAGCAATATTGTTCCATGAAGAACTGTGAATGACTTGGCTTTTCTCAACAATACTATAATCCAAGACAATCCCAAAAGAACATTGATGAAACATATTATTCACCTCCAAAGAAAGAACTGATATTGATGGAACAAACTGAAGGATGCTATTTTTCAAATTATTTCATTAAGTGACAAATATGGTGATGTTTTGCCTGATCAAACATGATCATATTTGTATAACCCAAATCTGATTGCTTGCCGCCTCAGGAAGGAGGGAAGGGAGAGACAGAACGAGGGATAGAGATTGGAGCAGAAAAATATAAATAAAAATGTTTAACCTGAAAAAAAAGAAGGTGGTGTACTGGGAAGGGTAAAGGATACATACACACACACACACACACACACACAAATATATATGTTGTGCATATATGAGTTATTTAGGTCTTTATATAGTAATTATATTTAAACAAATTTGTCATATATATTATTTATATAAATTGATATGTATTTTATAAAATAGCTATTTACCTGTATAACAAAGAAAACTGCCTGTATTTTTATATTATATTTATATTATACATCTAAATGTAATAACATATAAAATATACATTGTCTATGTCAAAAAATAAATGCTGATATCTTTCAACTATGGTAAATAATATTAGTAACAATTCACATCAACATAAGTTCTTTCTAAGAAATTCAGTAATTTTAAGGATCCAAAGAGTTCCTGAGATCAAAAAAATTAAGAACTACTAAACTAAATGAATTTTAATTCCCTTTCCAAACAGGGCTGTGCTAGTAAATGTTTAACAATTGGATCTTTAGGGGTGGGAAGGGTTGGGGGATAGGAAATGCAATGGATATATATTTAAGGTTAATATATATTACTGATATTTTCTCTATCACTTCCTTAAGTAGACACAGTCAAGAAAACAATAGCTCAAACCCCCATTTGTAGTGTTTGTTTATTTCTAAGGAGTAATTGCTCATACTGAAAATTAACAATTAGCGCTTCCAGGCTGTCTCCAGTATACTCCTGCTTCTAGCCTTAACATCCTGAAATTATGTGAATAAAAGTGCCCCTGAATTTTCCTGTCCCAAGAAAACTATCCATGTCATCTTTGGTCTCCCTATCTCCAAATGGACAGAAAAGCCTTGCCTATATTCTTACTCCTCTCAATAATAACAAGTCTATGTTTAAGGTGAAATTGTTTTTTTAGTTTGTTTTGGAAAGATATTCCAACTGATAATAAAATTTGCATCTCAAATATTTAATTGGAAGTTAGTGGAGAAAATGTTAAGTGGGGAATATCTGCCGAAAAACTGATTCTGAAATTTATATATATATATATGATGTTCCTAAAAGATTTAGTATTTTTTTAAGCTATTATAACTCTCCAACTATAAAGGAAGCTATTATCTATCTCCAGCTTAAAAGGGCATTAAGACGTCAGGAATATATTTTATATACTTATTACATTATAGAGGTTATAGCTAGAGATGAATATCAGATTCCTTTATAGGTGGAAAGAAAAATTAGGGGGGCAATGAAATAAGGGTATTGTGAATATTAGTCATTTGTTAGTGTCACTGAGAACTTAAGGTGGCTTCTCATTGAAATCCCTACTTAATGATTAGGTGAATTTCACCTTGAAGTTGCATTGAAAAGACTCTAAACCTTCATAGAAATGTGAATGTCTATTTTAGTAAGCAAAAACATGGGGAAATTATTGACAGATTGCATTCAACCTAGGACATAGAAAATTTATAATATCTAACATATTATTTTATACTTTACTTATAGGTATTAATTATTCTCAAGAAGCCAGAAGAACTTAAATCAATAAATCATGGAAACTAAAAATTAAGAGGTAAAATGTTCCTATAGGTAGCTAGGAGGCACATTGGATAGAGTGCTGAGCCTGGAGTCAGGAAGACTCATCTTCCTATGTTCAAATCTGACTTCAGCCACTTTCTAGTTGTGTAACCCTGGGTAAGTCTCTTACCCTCAGTCACGTACCTCAGTTTCCTCATCTGTAAAATGAATCTGAATAGTAAATGGCAAAGTAGTTTGTTATCTTTGCCAAGAAAATCCCAAATGGGATCACGAAAATTCAGACATAAATGAAATAGCTAAACAACAACAAAATGTCCCTACTTAAATTGCTAATTGTTCTTACTTGTTATGGACTCTGGCTTCTACTCAATATTTAGTCATGGCATGCACACAAATGCAGTGAACAACCAGGTTATAAAGCACTCTTTTGTATTGAGGACTTAGTTACCCTGCAATCAAATCATGATTTTCAAGGAAACTTCTCTCAGGAAGACATGGAAAATATTTAATATGTGTCCACTTTATCCCAAACCCCAACATTATATGGAGGTAGGGAGGCCCGTTTGTATATGTCTCTGTATACATACTAGCACAAGTCACTGAGGTCTTCTTCAGACTATAGCATCTTATTTCCTGACAGAGTTTATGTTTATGTTAAACATGATGATTGCTGTTCGTAGAACAAAATTAAACCGCAAATGATTTAAATTACAAATGTATAGTTTAATGTCTCGCCACAAAACCTCACCCTAAACCTAAATTATTTTTTCTTAGAAAATAAGAACAAACTATCTCATATGGTTTTATTGAATTCCCTGTGGGATTAACTCATTTTATGGATATAATATTATATTATAGTCTCAAAGTAATCTAATTTTTTTTAAAAACAAGCCATTTAAAGCATAATTTGGCCTTGTTATATATGAGTAGAGAAGATATTTTGTTCTGGCCCTTTTTTAACATTAGATTTTAATGAATATCAGGGACTATTGTATCAAAGGCCAAAAACTAAACACAACTATAATCAAATTTCATATTTAGCTTTGGATATTCTTCATGGAGACATATTCAAGATGTCCCTTATTAACAAATACTCCACCACTAAATGACTTGACCAGAATATGAGCAAGCATTACTGAATCTTACTGAATTCACTGAAATCTATGTCTAGGACCAGCCCACCACAAAAACATCCATTGTTGGCAGTCTTACCCTTCATACCTTGCAACTCTCTTTGAATACCTTGCTGTCATCCCCAGGGCTGTGAGTGGAGCTGCTGAACCCCAGAAATCTCCTCCTAGTACTATTTTAACTGGCTTACCTGTGCCTGGTACCTGAAAGATTAGATCCTTAGATGATCTGAAAGAATGACTATCAAGATAAACAGATTTGCTTTTTTCTTTCTTTTTCTTTTCCTTTCCTTTTCTTTTTTTTTCTTTTTTTTCATTTTTTTTTTTGTAGGGCAATGAGGATTAATTGACTTGCCCAGGGTCACACAGCTAGTAAGTGTCACGTGTCTGAGCCTGGATTTGAATTCAGGTCCTCCTGAATCCAGACCTGGTGCTTTATCCACTGCACCACCTAGCTGGCCCCTATACCTATACATGGGGCAGCTAGGTGGCACAGTGGATAGAGTGCCAGGCCTGGATTAAAGAAGACTCCTCTTCCTGAGTTAGAATCTGGTCTCAGACACTTACTAGCTATGTGACCCTGAGCAAGTCAGGAAGTCTTGTTTGCCTCAGTTTCCTCATCTGTAAAATGAGCTTGAGAAGGAAAGGGCAAACCACTCCAGTGCCATTGCTAAGAAATCCCCAAATGTGGTCACAAATAGTTGGACATAATTGAATGACTGAATGACATTCACACATATACATGTATCTATATTTGTATGTATGTACATGAGGTACAAGGGAGAATGGGGTCAGATTTAGAGAGACCATGTGGTAAAGGAGAAACAGTTCCTAATAGTTGGAAGTCTTTTTACCCCCTTCATAAGGTCTTCATGAAGTTCCCGCATGTATGATAAAGCTTTTCTCCTTGGTCCTTTGAAAAGTCATTAAGATCCTTTCCTCTATGTACCTAGTTTTACTTTGGCTGTGCTGTCTCCTTTTGCCGTCTGGGGGACACTAGGTGACTGTTGCTGTCTGCTAGGACACTGAGGAAGACGCATTTTCTTTGACCTTCACAACTTAGTGAGTTCTCCTTCTGACCAAAGGGGTAGGGGAAGGGGACCAATTTTGAGTCTGAGAATAAGACCAGGAATCTCCTCTCTGAACTCCAAGTAAATCTTTCTTAGGGGCTTAGCTGCAAGGATCTTGTTTTTTTTCAGTGTACTGCACTCAATCCCTGTGTTCTAAATTGGCCGGCTTATTTATACAAAGCACTGAAGGAATCACCAAAATTCTTCAAGTAATATGAATGTGCTTCCTCAGTAATGTCAATCTATTCATCTGATGGGTTTCAAGGACTCTAAACTGATCAAGGTAAATGTTAAGTGTCTGAGGCAGGATTTGAACTCAGGTACTCCTGATTTCAGGGCCAATGCTCTCTCCACTGCGCCACCTAGCTGCCCCTATCATTAATTTTTAGTAGTATTTTTCTCAATTCCATATCAAGGAAATTTTTAGCTTTCATTTTTAAAAGATTTGGAGTTCCAAATTGTAATCCCTCCCTCCCCTCTTCCAAAAATGATAGGCAAATTGATGTGTTATACATGTGCTATCATGTAAAACATATTTCCACATTAGTCAGTTATAAATGAAGAAACATATAAAAAGAAAGATAAGGTATGAAAAAGAATAAAGTAAGTGGAAAATTATGCTTCAATTTGCATTCATAGTCCATCAATTCTTCATATGAATGTGGATATCATTTTCCTTCATGAGTCCTTTGTACTTATTTTCAATCATTGTGCTGCAGAGAGATGAGTCATTCATAGTTGATCATCACACAGTGTTGCTGATACTATATACAATGTTTTTCTGCTTCTGCTCATTTCATGTTGCATCAGTTTGCAGAAGTCTTTCTAGTTTTTTCTGAAATCCTTCTGTTGATCATTTCTTATTGCACAATAGTATTCCATTACATTTGCATAAAACAGCTTGTTCAGCCATTCCCCAATTGATGGGCATCTCCTCAATTTCCAATATTTTTCCACCATGAAAAGGGATGCCATAAATATTTTTTGCACATGTAAGTTCTTTTCCCTTTTTTATGATCTCTTTGTGATACAGACCTAATAGAGGTATTGCTGGATCAAAGGATATGCCATTTAGTTGACGTTTGGGCATAATTTCAAATTGCTCTCTAGAATGGTTGGATCATTTCACAAGTCCACCAACAGTGCATTAGTGCTCCTCTTTTCCCACTTCTCAACATTTATCATTTTCCTTAGCTGTCATATTATCCAGTCTAATAGTTGTGAAGTGGTACCTCAGTTACTTTAATTTGCATATCTTTAATGAAAAGATGACTTTGATTTCTCCATTTGAAAACTGTTCATATCAATTAACTGTTTATTAATTGGGGAATTATTCTTATAAATTTGACTCAGTTTTCTATGTATTTGAAAAATGATGTCTTTATAAGAGACACTTTCTGTAAAGATGTTTCTCAGCTTTGTTTTCCTTCTAAGCTTCCTTTCCTTAGTCTGAGATTAGGATTGTTATCCCTGCCTTTTTTACTTCAGCTGAAGCATAATAGATTCTGCTCCAGTCCCTTACATTTACTCTGTGTATGTGTGTCTTGGCTTCAAGTGTGCTCCTTGTAAAGAATAAATTGTAGGATTCTAGTTTTTGATCCATTCTGCTTTCTACTTCCATTTTATGGGAGAATTGACAATTATGTTTACTAGTTGTATATCTCCCTCCATCCTATTGTTTCTCTTGTTTATTCTCTCTCTCCTTTCATTCTTTCCCCCCTCAACAGTGTTTTACTTCTGTCTACTGATTACCCCAGTCTGCCCTCTCTTCTGTCAGCCTTTTCTCCCTTTACTAAATGTCCTACACCCCTACTTTCCTGTCTGGTAAGATAGATTTCTAAACTCAATTTATTGTGTGTATTATTCCTTCTTTGAACCAATACTGATGAGAATAAGATTCAAGCAATGCCCATAGCCCACTCTCCTACCTTTCCCTCTACTCTAATCGGTTTTTCCACAATTCTTCATGTGAAATACTTTACCCCATTCTACCTCTCCCTTCCTTCTGCACCCAGTATACTCCTCTTTCTCATCCATTAATTATTTTTAATGTCTTTCCCTCAAATTCACCTTTTACTGATACTCTCTGTCTATATATATTCCTCCTAGCTATACTATTACTGGTACAACTTTTAAGAACTACAAGTATCATCTTCCCATTTAGGGATGATAACAGTTCAGCTTCATTGAATCTCTTATGTTTTGTTTTCCATTTTGGGGATTCTCTTGGGTCTTGATATTGGAAATCAATTGTTTTGTCTAATGCTCCTCTTCTTATGAAGTCTTAAAATCTTTCTATATCATTGAATCACCAATTTTTCCTTTGAAGTACTGTCCTTAATTTCACTGGGTAGATGATTTTTGGTTGTAATCCTAGGTTATTTTCCTTCTAGAATATCATGTTTCATGACCTCTGATCCTTTAATGTTGCAGCTGTCAAGTACTCTGTAAGCCTGATTGTGACTCCCAATATTTAAATTGTTTCTTTGGGGGCACTTGCAGTATCTTTTCTTTTCTTTTTTTTTTTTTACTGAGGCAATTGGGGTTAAGTCACTTGCCCAGGGTCACACAGCTAGTAAGTGTTAAGTGTCTGAGGCCGGATTTGAACTCAGGTACTACTGACTCCAGGGCAGATGCTTTATCCACTGCACCACCTAGCTGCCCCAGTATCTTTTCTTTAACTTGATAATTCTGTAATTTAGCTATAATGTTCCTGGGAGTATTTATTTGGGGATATCTTTCCTGGGATGATTGATGGTTTCTTTCAATACCTTTTTTTGCCCTCTGGTTACAGAATATAAAGGTAGTGTTTTTTTTATAACTTCTTGAAAGATATTGTTCAAGTCCTCCTTTTGATTATGGCTTACAGGTGGTCCAGTGATTCTGTCATTGTCTCTCCTCGATCTATTTTTCAGGTCAGTTATTTTTCCAATGAATCATTTTACATTTTCTTCTACTTTTTTCATTCTTTTTATTCATTCTTGATATCTCATAGATAGTTAGCTTCCACTTGCCCAAATCTGACATTTAAGGAATTGTTTTCCTCAGTTAGCTTTTATAATCCCTTTTCCATTTGGTCAATAGTACTTTTTTATTTTATTTTATTTATTTATTTTTTTTTTAGGCAATGGGGGTTAAGTGACTTGCCCAGGGTCACACAGCTAGTAAGTGTCAAGTGTCTGAGGCCGGATTTGAACTCAGGTACTCCTGAATCCAGGGCCGGTGCTTTAACCACTGCGCCATCTAGCTGCCCCTCAATAGTACTTTTTCAGGAGTTGTTTTCTTCAGTGAAATTTTGTATCTCCTTTTCCATTTGTCCAATTATACTTTTAAAGCAGCTCTTTTCTTTTTCTAAGCTTTTTCATAATTCTTGCACCACTCTCATTTCTTTACCCATTTTTTCTTCTACCTCATTTATATGATTTTTAAGCTCATTTTTGAGGTCTTCTATGAGTTCTTTCTGGTCTTAAGACCACTTTCTATTTTTCCCATAGGTGTTTTGAAATTGTTGTCTTCTGAGTTTGTATCTTGATCTCCCGGTGACCATAATAAATTTCTATCATATCATTTTGTTGTTATTCTTGTTGTCATTTGCTCATCTTGTTTTGGCCTTTTCCCTTTCTTTTAAATTTGAGCCCTGTTCCCAGGGTAGAAAGAGAACTATCTTAGACTTCTTGTGCCAGGCCCTGACTGTTTACCTGGTGCTGCACTGATGTTGCCCTAATGCCTATAGGGGAACCTCATATCTGGTGCTGCACTAAGGGGGTGGTATTAGAAGCAACTGGCATTGTGAGATACCCTATGGGTATTGCAGCTTACCTGGTGCTGAGCCAGGGTCCTAGTGCTGGTGTCTGTCATATGCTGAGGCTGGTAGCATATTTTTTCCATTTCCCCAAGGCTACATTGAAGCATGAGTGGTCTGACCACTGAAGGTTTCCTGCTTGTCCAGGGCTGTGCTGAAGTAAGTGGAAGTCTGGCTAGTACTGGTGATAGTCCATTTGCCTAGGGCTATGCTGAACCACAGGGCAGTTCATGGAGCTAGAGTATGTTGATTCCCCCAGCTCAGTTCTCCAGTTAGGCATGTGGGGATTCCCAGTTTTCATGTTTGCCTATTCCAGCACACTGGGGCTCAGGATCTCCCACTGGTTGGCTGAAGTGGGACTTGCTGCTGGTGGGCTGGTACAATACCTATCCTGGACTGCATTCCTTTTTTTACCAGACTGAGACAGACCTTTCTTCCAAGTTTCTTGGACTAAAATATTATTTCACCCCCATATAGGTTTTGCTGGTTCTGCTATTCCAGTATTTCTTAGGGGACACTATTTTATAGTTGTTTGAAGGAGAAAATGGGAAAGTTACAGCAATTTGCTGCTCACTCTACCATCTTGGATCCCAGAGGTTCCATCAGTGGCATTTTAAACCAGGAAAAACAAAAACAAAAGCAAAAACAAACTTTTGTTTGTTTACTGAAATCTATCATTTATCTTTTCTTCCTTCCCTCTACCATTTCATGCTTCCTTCCTTTTTACCTTCCTTCTTGTTTAAAAGAATTCAGAATGAACCTTAAAAGGAACTTTCTTTCCTTTCCTTTCCTTTCCTTTCCTTTCCTTTCCTTTCCTTTCCTTTCCTTTCCTTTCCTTTCCTTTCCTTTCCTTTCCTTTCCTTTCCTTTCCTTTCCTTTCCTTTCCTTTCCTTTCCTTTCCTTTCCCCTTTGCTTTCCCTTTTCTTTCCCTTTTCTCTTCTTTATATTCCTGCATTCCTTCCTCCCTCCCTCCGTTCTTTCCTTCCTTCCTTCCCTCTTTTCTTTCTCTTGTGGAGTCTTGGGGATCTAAGCATCTATTTTTATTGATACAGTGGAATCCCATGATGAAATTCCCTCTAACAATTTCAAACTTTAGAATCTGAAAGAGGTACTTGGGGTTACCAAAACTTACCAATGACTTAACTAGTATGACACAGCTATTATATGTCAGAAGCATAACTAGAGTTCTTTTTGAGTTCTGCCTTCCATCCATTATACCAGGCCACTTCTCCTTCTCAGAAATCTTAATAAATTTCTTTAAAAGAAAATTATTCTGAAATTGGCACTCTTTATCAATTAATTTTCTTTCAGTTCTAAACATAAGACACTGTGAAATAAAATAAAAGGATACAAAGATGGTTCTAGATAAGTACTCATTTAAATCTAAATGAAATCCTTGAATTAAAGCTTTTGAGATTGAAAAGATAGTTTAGATCATTATATTTTTCAAAGCAATTTGTCTTCCAAGACTAGCAGAAGCCAGAATATGGTGCTGAAAAGTTACAATATCAAAGTTCTTCTTAAGGTTCATTCTGAATTACTATAAACAGGAAGTATCATAACCTCATGGGGAAAACAGTCCTGGTCACATTGCTAGCCTAGTTCTGGAGACAGAAATGTTTTGGATGAAAATTTAAAAATGTAGATGTTTATCAGAAATAAACTCAAACTCCCAAACATTTGAGGTTCACCCATTCTATTAATATTAAAATATCTTAGTTGTTTGGTTGCTTATTTTTAAAAACCCATAAAAAGACCATTAATTTCTATCTGTGATTTATGCTTTTGGCAAAAATTCACACTTTTAAGTGTTTCAAAGCCATTATTTATATAAAATGATACTGTTTGATTTTTTTAAACTAAGGAAATGTATCTTAGTTTTTAGAAAATCTTAGTTGGCAGAAAAGATAAAATAAATAATAAACATCTGTGAATAAAATCTAGTAGAGTTGATTAACCTTCCAGCCTGCAAGTCTCTAGTTCATTTCATGTAGGTTTAATCATAGCTATTATGCTAATGGAAGTGAGCTAACACACTCCATGATCTCTTCCCTGAAATCAGAATTAATTTACCTTTTTTCCTCATTAAAAGGAGGTAAAATGGTATATGTGCTCATTTACCAAAAAAAAAAAAAAATGGAGATGGTCCAATGATCCATTTGACTATTCAGGTCACTGAATCATACAAAGTGACACAATGGGCTGTGGTTTTGTATTGCTTTTCAGATAGGTTCCAGAATACTGTGTGTTAGGAGATAATATGAGAAGCTAAAGTCTTCAACTGAGTTCAAGTTCCCAGGCCCA
The DNA here is from genome assembly GCF_019393635.1 of Dromiciops gliroides. Lineage (NCBI taxonomy): Eukaryota > Metazoa > Chordata > Mammalia > Microbiotheria > Microbiotheriidae > Dromiciops > Dromiciops gliroides. The sequence goes on along the minus strand of NC_057861.1, from coordinate 682,876,148 downwards.
CTTGAATTACATTCCAGGGTGCTGAAAGAACTGACAGATGTGATGACATAACCACTATTGGTCATCTTTGAGAAATCATTAAGAAGAGGAGTAAAGTCCAAAAGTTGCAGACAAGCAAATTATGTCAGAATTTTGTAAAGAGGTATGAAAGTAGATTTCAGAAACTATGGACTGTTATCTTGGAGAAAAACCAGAAATAAACAAACAGAAATTTTAGAATTAGATAATCTATACATCCTTTTAAAGAACACAATCATCTATATGAATATCTATATACATCTATATGAATATCTAAAATCAAGTCATAACTTCAACTCAAATAACATTAGCTATTAATTATATGTGAAATACTAACCACATTTCCTTTTTATTTTATTTTATTTTTTGCAGGGCAATGGGGATTAAGTGACTTGCCCAGGGTCACACAGCTAGTAAGTGTCAAGTGTCTGAGGCCGGATTTGAACTCAAGAACTCCTGAATCCAGGGCCGGTGCTCTATCCACTGTGCCATCTAGCTGCCCCCTCCTTTTCATTTTTAAATGAATTTTTTCTCTTTATTAAGTTTTTAAAATGAGATTAACAGGGGCAGCTAGATGGCGCAGTGGATAGAGCACCGGCCCTGGATTCAGGAGTACCTGAGTTCAAATCCGGCCTCAGACACTTGACACTTACTAGCTGTGTGACCCTGGGCAAGTCACTTGGCCCCAATTGCCTTACTAAAAAAAAATGAGATCAACATTTTAAAGCAATTTATAAATTAAGCATAATATCAACAAGCAAAACATTTCCAAAGTTTTTTTTTTTTTTTTTAATATCCTTGTGGCTAAGATGTAATTAGATGAGATAAATGGTATCACAATTGAGTAGACTTGGAACTTTTATATTTTGCCCAAAGAGTACTTATTGCTATGTGTTTATCTATAAGTTTAATAGTTTGAAGATTCTTCCTTTGATTCTGTTCAAGTTCATATATTTAATCAAATTACCTGGATGAATATCTGAGTTGTATATTTATTAAATTTAAATTTGTCTCAGAACTGGGGTGGATCAATTATTTGATGATTAAAAATTCAAGATTTAAAATGATCTAAACAGACTGCAAAGATGAAGCCAACAAGAAGAAATTTAATAGATATAAACCAAAACCTTGAGTATACACTTTGTAACCGTATGATTATCTTTCCAATAGTAGACAACAAGTAAATATTTACCAAATCAATGAATAAATGAAATATTTGTATAACTATATGTATAGATTAGGAGAGAATTTATGACAGCAGTTCTCATGAAAATGATAGGTATTTTAGAGGACTTTGAGCTTGATAGGGGCCAGACATGTCAAATAAAGTATATGTGAACTTAAGTTGCATTAACACCAATGTGGTGCTCATTTTGAGGCAAAGTCCCATAGTACTCTGCACTTGTAAGACACACCGACCAACTGACCAGCACTCATTTATTAAGTACTTATTATGTGCAATATCCTGGAGATAAACAAATAAACAAACAAACAAAAAAACCAGGAGCTGTCCTCAAAAAGCTTATTTTCTTTTTTTTTTTTTTTTTTAGTGAGGCAATTGGGGTTAAGTGACTTGCCCAGGGTCACACAGCTAGTAAGTGTTAAGTGTCTGAGGCCGGATTTGAACTCAGGTACTCCTGACTCCAGGGCCGGTGCTCTATCCACTGCGCCATCTAGCTGCCCCTAAAAAGCTTATTTTCTAATGGACAAATGAACATGCACAATTATAAATAAACACAAAATATACACGAAGCATTCCCCTCCTGCTCCAGGTGAGAAAGGTACTAACCTGTAGAAAGATCACAAACTACCTCATGTGGGGTGTGTCACTTGAGCTGAGGAGGAAGCACCTTCTAGATAGAGCAAGCATTTTATTTTAAAGCATGGCAGGAGGAAGTGGAATAATTATTTATATAGAGCTTACCATGTACCAGGCACTGTGCTAACCTCTTTACAGCTATCTCATTTGATCCTCCCAACAAATCAGAAAGGTAGATGCTATTATTTTCCCCATTTTACACTTGAGGAAATCAAGGTACAGACATTAAATAATTTGCTAAGGGTCACGCAGTAAGTGTCTGACATGGTGTTTGAGGATAGTACTTTCTGACTCCAGGCCCAGAACTCTGTCCATTGTACCACCTGGCAGCCTAGAAATAGAAGATAAAATACTTTGTGTGAGGAAAAGTTGATTTGACTTGAAAGTAGGGTGCATGAAGTCTGGGGAATGGGTAATGTGGAATAAATATGCAAATGTATTCTGGAGTCAGATTGGGAAGGACTTTAAATGCCAAACATATGGTTTTTTATTTGATCTTTAGAGGTAATGGAGAAACATTGGAACTTAGAAAAGGAAGAAACATGAGGCCAAGAGACAAATTAGGAAATTACTGCTGTCTAGGTGAAAGGCGGTGAAAAACTTCTGGTGGACATGTGAGTGGGGAGATGAGAACAGATTAGAGAGATGTAGAACAATAATTAATATGACTTGAAAACTGCTTAGGGGTCAGGGAGAGGAAGGATGACTCTAAGGTTGTAAATCTGATGCCTTGATCAATTAAAATTTTGCAAAATATGTCTTTTGGGGGTATTAATATAATGAATTCTATTTTGAACATGTTTAGGTTGAGTTGCCTACTTAACATACAGTTGGAAATTTCTAACTAGAGTACTAAGTTCAATTCTTGGCACTATATTTAAACAATAGCATTGCAAAAATAGTATCCCGAAAAGGTGGCAAAGATGGCAAAGAATTTCAATTTCTCATCCATTGAAGGATGGTGCAAAGAACTGGGAATCTTTAGGTCAGAGGAGAAAAAAATTAAATTGGAATGAGGATTATAATTGTGTAATATCCCTCTGAAAAGACTTGAGCTGTCTGGCTACAAGGAAGCCTTAGTGTCTAAATAATCCAGGAATTGGCTATCTTTTCAGATTAATAAAAAGGGGAACTAATATAAGATTAGAACTGAAGAGGAGAGTTTCCTCCCTACAGTGGAAATAAAAAACAAAAGATCTCTAAAGAGGACAGAGGGGGGGGGACAGACAGGTGCTGAATTCTTACTCCTAACTCAGAGAATGATAGTTCAACTTCTTCAATTTCCACCAGCCGTATCTGGAGTTGATATCCTTTAAAACCAAAGCTTTCAAAGCAAATATTGAGATGTGAAAGCTAAGGGAAAAAGGGGGAGGTATAAGGTTGTGATTTTTTTTTTTTTATCCAGGGTGCTCATTCAGGTGTTCAGTGAGAAGAAAACAGACACAAGGAAGTAATGTTCCCTATCTATCCCAGCTCCTGATGCTACATAATTTCAGAGGGATGGGGCAGGTACCTATTGCTAATCATGTTTTTTGTTTATTTGTTTTTTAATTGAGTGCATCTGTCCTAAACATTTTTGATTAGGAAATTACTGCTTGACCCTATTCTTGAATTTCTTATGTTCAAGAAGTGAGGATGTGGGATAGCACAAGGAACCACATAGGAGAAAATGACCTTTTCCAATTTAGAATTAGGATATCAACATGCTCTCCCCTAAGTTTATGGTTAGAAACTTCTTCCTCCCTGAGAGCATATTCAGGAAACATCCATATATTAACTACTGTATTTCTCAAAGCAATCCTCCTACAAATTTTCAACCTATTACCATCTCCTACATTGAGAATGAAGATAACATGGCAACCCCAAGAATTAGAATTTTATTAAACCATTTTAAGAGCTAGCATGTGGAAGAGGGTCAAGATTTTTAGTGCTGTGTATTTCTCCTGAGAATAGATATTATAATCAATAGGTTGAAGTGACAGAGGCAGATTTGGAAGGCAGATTTGGGCTTACTGTGAAGAAGTTATTGGTTAAAAGAATAATTAGCTCTTTTCAACAATAGAGGGATTTAAAAAAAAATAGCTCCTTATAACTAGAAATCCTCTAACAAATTCTCTGGCCATTAGTCATAGGTTAATGGATTTAGAACTGCAAGGAATCTCAAGTCCTATGCTTCCACTTGAAAGATGAGGAAACAGAAGGTCAGAGAAATTAAGTGACTTGACCAAAGTCATAAGGATTAAGGGTGAGTCTGGATGAAAATGTATATCCTCTCTCTCCAGAGCCAGTACTTGCCCCACCCCAGGTATTATGTCTTAGAAGGGCCCAAAGACTGTTGCCTTACCCATACTCAGTTCCAAATTATTGTCCTGGTGGAGAGGATGTAGCCACAGTGTATAAGAGCCCCTCCTCACAGTTTCAGGACAGAAAAGGGTACATGCAGTCTCTCACATACCAAAGCACAGAGCACAGCTCAGGAGAGTAGTAAACACACCTCTCCTTACATTATAACACCTTGGAGAACTGAAAACTAAAAGGTACCTAGAAGTATCTTTGAAAACATGTGCAAAAAACTCCTGAAGCTTGGTGTAGTGCACTTTCCACCCTGGAAGCCAAGCCCTACTTTAACAAAGAGTTAAAAATCAAGAAATAGGCTAGGAAAATGAGTAAACGACAGAAAAATATTCTTATAATAGAAAGTTACTATGGTGGCAAGGAAGATCAAAACACACACTTGGAAGAAGATAACAAAGTCAAAGCCTTACATCCAAAGCCTACAAGGAAAATATTAATTTCTCTCAGGCCTTGGAAGAGCTCAAAAAGGATTTTGAAAAAAAAAAGAGATGATGGTGTATAAATACAGATTGAATCATGATTCTTTTTTTTTTACTTTATTTCTTCTTGAGTTTTTTGTCTATATTTTCTTTTAAAATATGACTAATATGGAAAGCTTTTGCATGACTACATATGTATAACCTGTATAGAACCGCTTACTTTCTCTATGAGGGGTAGGAAGAGAATTTTGAACTCAAAGTTTAAAAATGAATGGTAAAAATTATTTTACATGTAATTGGGGTCAAATAAAATCTTAAAAAAAATTAAGGTCCTCCATTAGAATGTCTTTCCATAAAAGCATGATACCATAAGCAAATTAGGAGAGAATAGGATAGTTTATTTGTCAGATCTATGAATAAGGGAATAATTTAGGACCAAAGAAAATATAGAAGAATCACAGAAGGTAAAAAAGATAAATTTCGATTATATAAAATTTAAAAAGGTTTTGTATAAACAAATACCATACAGAAAAATTAAAAGGAAAGCAGTAAGGGGGCAACTAGGTGGCACAGTGGATAAAGCACAGGCCCTGAATTCAAGAGGACCTGTGTTCAAATCTGGTCTCAGACACTTGACACTAGCTGTGTGACCCTGGGCAAGTCACTTAACCTTCATTGCCCTGAAAAAAAAAAGGGAAAGCAGCAAAGTGAGAAAAAATTGCAAGAAGCAGTTGTGATAAAGGCTTCAATTCTCAAAAAATAAAGAGAACTGAGTCACATTTATATAAATAAAAGGTAGTCTCCAATTGACAAATGGTCAAAAGTTATGAACAGGCAGTTTTCAGACAGAAATCAAAGCTATTCATAATCATATAAAAAAGTTCTAAATCATTACTGATTGGAAAACTGAAAATTAAAACAACTTTGAGGTATCACCTTACATATTTTATTGATTGATTCATTCATTCATTTAATATAAAGAAAAAGGAAAATCATAAATGTTGGAATTGATGTGGAGAAAGTGGGACACTAATGCATTGTTGGTGGAATTATGAACTGAGCAAAGCATTTTAGAGAAGAATTTGGAACTATTCCCAAAGGGCTATAAAATGGTTTATAGCCCTTGATCCAGCAATACCAATGTTACTATATACCAGAGACATCAAATAAATGCCAAAAGGATCTATTTGGACAAAATATTTATAGCAGCTCTTTTAGTAGTAGCTAAGAATTGGAAATTGAGGGGATGCCCATCAATTTGGGAATGATTAAATAAGCTGCTGTATACGATTGTGATGGAATACTACTGTGGTAAAAGAAATGACAAAAAGCTGGAAAGACTCACATGAACTGATGCAAAGTGAATTAAATAGAACCAGAAGGACATTGTACTCAGCAACAGCAATATTGTACGATGAGAAATTGTGGATGACTTAGTTATTTTCAGCAATACAATGATCCAAGACAATCACAAAAGACTTGTGATAAAGTATGCTATCTACCACCAGAGAAAGAACTGATACTGTCTGAATACAAACTTAAGCATACTATTTTTAACTTTTTATCCTTTTTTTAAAACTCAAGTCTTCTTGTGCAAGATGACAAATTTGGAAATGTTTTCCATAATTGCACTTGTATATCCTATATAAGATTACTTTCGGAAGGAGGGAAGGAAAGGAGGGGGAAAGGGATAAAATTTGGAACTTAAAATTTTTTAAAAATTTAAAAGTTTTTTATCATACAATTGGGAAAAATAAAATGTTATCAATTAAAAAAATGTCTTTCAATATACCTAACTTTATTTTTTCTTAGTCCATGATTTCTCTCAGTGGTACCATAATTCACACAGTTCTCCATGTCGAAAACCTACAGTCACCCCATATTTATTGCTGCCTCTCTTCCTCATTAAGTCAGTTACAAAATTCTATTAATTTTATTTACACAATTTCTCTTATGTTCCATTTTCTTTTCACACTTCAATCAACTTAGAACAGATTCTCATTCACACATACCTGGATTGTTTCAAGAGTCTCCTACAAGTTTTTTAACTCTATCCTTCCTGAACTTCAATCCCTTGCTGCTGGAATGGTTTTCCATATGCACAGATCTGGCCACAATACTCCTGCAGTCTAAATCATCCAGTAGCTTCTTATTGCCTGCTATTTAAAGTCCATACTCCTCGATTTGGCATTGAAGGGCTTTCTACAATCTAGCACCATCATACATTTCCAGATTTATGTCATACTATTTAATAAAGAAATGCTCTGTTTCAACTAAACTGGAATACTTTCTGTCACCAATTATTTCGGAGGTTTTTGTCTATCTTGCCTTTCTTCATAATACTCCCTTTGTTTGGTATGTCTTTCCCTTTGATTCTGTTTTTTGAATTCATACCCATTTTTTCAAGTCCAACTCAATTGTTGTCCCCTTAAGGAAGTGTTCCCTGACCATCCCAGCTCCAAAGGATTTTAGTACCTTATGTATTGCTGTATTCTATAAGTTTAATTATTTTTCATTTACATTTTTTAAAAAATATTTTATTATGCATCATAGCATACAACACACTATACTACTCTTAGAGTATAAAGATAAAGAGAAAAAGATAGAGATTAATCTCTGCATCTTTGATGAAACTGCAGAGAGCAAATGTTAAATAAAAGCTTGTTGAATTTGTTAAACAATGTGGAAGATTAGAATATATGAACCTTAGCATATTTCCTAACTTAGTTCTATTATTTTCTGGAGAGTGCAAAAAAAAAAAGATAAATCAATGACTTCTGGAGTAGATTTCATGTAGGCTTTAATTTTTTCATAGGAAAACATGAGTTGGAGGCATTGATTTGGAAATATGCTTGGCAGAGTCATGGTACTGTGAGGGAACTGGTCTTTTTAGAGCAGAGGACATATCTAGGAAAGTAATAGGGAAGACCCTGATTTGATACAACCTTGAACATCCATCAAAATGAGTATTTTGTTTTACTTTACTATATATCACCCTTAGTATGCAGTTATATGAAATTCTAACCCAGTGTGTGAAACCAATTATGCAGGATAAAAATTACCTAACTTATAACTAATATGTAATTTTGACATCAGCCAAAGAGTACATTCATGTCCAATAATAATTCTGATTTATCAGGTGGTGAGAGAGATTTTTGATACATTTGTCATTTAGTGCATAAGATATTACACTTGGGAGTTGGAAGACCTGGGTCTAAATCTCACCTTTGATAGCCTTCTAATACTTGCTTGCATTTTTTTATCCCAGGTAAGTCATTTAGTTTCTTTAAACCTCATTTTCCTTATCCGTAAAATTTAGATAATAATACCCAGACTACTTATCTGAGAGTATAAGATGTTATATAAATATTAGTTCTTCTTATATTATTATTAACAGAGCCCAATTGTGAAATCTGTATGACAATCATTTTCATAGTCAATCTATCAATTCATTCCTTCCCTTCCAAATTACCACTACCTTTCACCAATCAAAACCTTCATCACTTTATGCTCAGATTCCTCCTATAATTATCTGATATTATAATGCCTTTTGGCTTCTATCATTATTCCTAAATAAACTGGATGTTCCTAAACATAGAAGAGCAATCTGGCAATTTTATGAAAAAGTAGTTAGACTGGTTTCTTGGTTTCATGCAGAAAACAATCAATGTATTCAAGTAAGTGTTCTCATTTAAAGTGTTTATTTTGATGAAAAACAGTGGTCATTAAAGAGAACACAGATTCTAAAGATATCATTATGCAAATCCAAACTATATCTTAGGCTTCAAATTTGGATGTTTCTTGAACCATGTCAGATGCTAGATAACATCTATTATTGGATAGTGATGGAAGGATCTGATTGGCTATGTTTACATTGGATATCTTATTTTCTGCTGAAGTGAGTTGATAATAATATAAACCAACCACCAAACTCAACACTTTTTTTTTATAAAATCCAAATGGAAGAAGAAAAATACAATTTGTATATAAATAAATGGATTTTAAAATAGTGTTATTCTAATAACTTAAAAGGTATTCTTGCAAAGATTACTTTTCTCCTTTAAATGTAACATAAATGGGTGGTACAGTAAATAAAGCACCAGCCCTGGATTCAGGAGGACTTGAGTTCAAATCTAGCCTCAGATACCTGACATTTACTAGCTGTGTGACCCTGGGCAAGTCACTCAACCCTTGTTGCCCCGCAAAAAAAATTTAATTTAATTTAATTTAAAAATAAATGTAACACAAAGATGAATCACAATACTTCATATGAATAAAATGATTGAATATTTATTCTCTTCTAATATTTTAAAGAACTTTATGAAAAATTACTTCTAAGAGTAAGTTAGAAAAATAGGAAAACTCAAGAAGACTATTTCTCACTCCATGCAAATAACCATGTGTTTCTTTTCTTAGCAGCATGGATTTAATTCAATCTGTAAAATAACATGGGGTAACAGAAAGAACACTGAAAAAGAGACCAAAAGATCTGGATTCTAGTCTTAACTTCAGCATTGGATAGTTTGATTTTCTTATGAAATGTATTTCTTTTTTTAAATCTTAAAAGTATTTTATTATTTTTTAGTTACATGGAAAGATAGTTTTCAACATTTGCTTTTATAAGATTTCAAATTCCAAAATTTTCTCCCTCCTTCCCTTCTCTCTCCCCTTCCCAAGACAGAAAACAATCTGATATAGGTTACATATGTACAATCACATGAAACATATTTCTGTATTAGTCATGTTGTGAAAGAAGAATCAGAACAAAAGGGAAAAATTTCAAAAGGAACCAACCCCCCCAAAAAAGAAATTAGTAGAAATGGTATGCTCCCATCTGAATTCAGATTCCATAGTTCTTTCCATCATAAATCCTTTGGAATTGTCTTGGATTGTTGTATTGCTGTGAAGAGCTAAGTCTATCACAGTTGATCATTGAATAATGTTGCTGTTACTGTGTACAATGTTCTCTTGTTTCTTCTCATTTCACTTAGTATCAGTCCACTTAAGACTTTTCAGGTTTTTCTGAAAATCTGCCTGTTCATCATTTCTTATAGTACAATAGTATTCAATTATATTCATATACCACAACTTGTTCATCCATTCCCCAATTAATGGGTATCCCCTCAATTTCCACTTCTTTGCCACCGCAAAGAGAGCTCCTATAAATATTTTTGTACAAGTGGGTCTTAGGAAATTTATTTCACTTCTGTTTGTTTCAATTTCCTCATTTATAAAATGAAAGTTTTGCATTCAAAATGTTTAAGAATTATCTTAGCTCTGAAAATGTGTTTGGAAGATTTTAAATGAATTGGCTTGTTATCCTACTTTTTAATAGGATTTCTAAAATATACAGGCAGCTAGATGGCTCAGTGAATAGTGTCCTGGACCTGGAGTCAGAGAAACCTGAGTTCAAATCCAGCTTCAGATGCTTACTAACTCTGTGACCGTTGTTAAGTCATTTAACCTCTTTTTGCCTCAGTTTTCTCCTCTGTAAAATGGGGATAATATAAGCACCTACTGTGGAAAAAAAATGAAAGGTTTTTTTAACAGTCGGTTAGCGATAACTGAAAGATGCCAGTTTTTTGAAGGACCACCCTTTCAGGGAGGAGACCGTGACGAACCGCCAGTCTGTCTGCTAAGCACTCCACTTCCGGGGTGTGAGCTTAAAGGGCAAGGAGAGAACAGAAGTGAGGCCTTTTTTCCGCTCTCCTGGCCCGCTGGTTTGCTCTGCACACACAGATGCTGACTGAGGTTTGACTCGGCCTGGTTCTCCGTAACAGCACGTGCTTGACGTGGCTCTCAGCCTCAGAGGTGGCCTTGGGTTTTTGGTGAGTTCTATACAGAATATAGACTAAGCTTAGATCTAAGACTATTTGTTTTATATTTCTACTTTCCTATCTCTCTAATCAACATCACCTTGTAATTCCCAAACAATAAAAGCTCTAACTAAAGATCAGAGGCTTCTTCCACTTACTGGTCTGGGAGATAAATAAGGGAAAGGTTAAAGGGGAGTTTAATGCTCTTGTATCCCATTTTAAATCTCACACTAGCTTTCAGGATTGATATGAGTATAACATAAAATAATTGTAAAGCACTTAGCACAACACCTGATGCATAATAATTGCTCTATAAATGTCAGTTATTGTTATTATTATTATTAATCATCATCATCATTATATGCTCTTTTGCTACATCATGTTGAACTTTAAAACATCCGTGACCAATGGGCAACTGTTCAAAAACACACACACCTGTACCTTAGGCCTGTAATTCCTTAGAGATAAGGACTACACGTGTGGTTTCATTTGGTACAGGGAACTTCCAGAAGAAGAAACTCCTCTAACAAAACAGTTCAGCAAGTTAGTACTTAAAGTCTTAGAGAATTGCTTGGGATACTTAGAAGTCAAGTGACTTACCTAGGGTCAAACAGTTATCACTAAGAAGCAGAGTATGAACTCAGGTGTTACTTTTACTAAAGCCCCCTCTATCATTTCACAGAGTCTCACATGTTGAGTTGTTTTTTTTTAAAGTATCTACTAATGATACATCCTGAGATAGGAGAAAGAACACTGGATCTGAAGTTGGAAGATGAGGCTTCTAATCCTTTCTCTTCCAAAGTGTAGCAGCATGATCTAGGTTAAATAATTTCAACTCTTGATGAGTGATTCCTCCTTTGCAAGATGAAGGGCTTTAATATTGGATTTGCCAACATTTTGCTAGATAAATGGGAAAGATGGGAAAACATGATTGAATAATACAATACCTTTCTTGAATTAAGTGGGTGGCATTTGGAAAGGATTTGTCTTGTATTGAAGAAAATGAGGAAGGGAGGAATTAAGTGACCTTTGAAGCCAAATATTTAGACCTGATTTTTAAAAACATAGGATTGAGGGCTTCTATGGTCTTGAATCTATGTACATAAAAGGGAAATGGACCAGGAGAATTGACAGAATTAACATTCAAGGAAGAATAGAGGTTGTGACATGCCAAGGTACAGCCTCTTCTGGTCATGCTCTCAATTTAGTTGAGAAACTAAATTCTCCAAAGCTGAGAAATTTGGCAGAGATGTATGGAGAATAAACAAATTCCTGTTCGAACAGGAAGGGAAATCATTCACCCCTTTCAAGATTCCAGAGAGGTAGGATATTTTTTTTTTAATTGTAAAGAAAGCTCCTAAGAGAGTAAAACAGAGGAATTAAAAGGCAAAATGAACTTTTCACTTCTAAACATCTTAAAGGGGGGACATAATAGATGGAAATGAATGGAGAAATTGCCTATAGTTGAAAATGAAAATCAAAAATAAATGAGAGAACTCTTTATGAAGAGAGAGAAAATGGGGAAAATAAGAGAGGCCAGACCAGGCTAGATCAGTTAAAAATAAAGGTATATACATATCTTAAGAGTGTATAAGAAGGGAAGACTACATTTTTTCTCCAAAATATTTCAAAAATCTTTGAAGTCAGTTGGGTAATAAGCATTTATTAAGTGTCTACTATGTGCAAGTCACTGCATTAAGCACAGGGGATACAAAAAAAAAAGGCAAAAGATAGTCCCTGCTCTCAAGGAGCTCCCAGTCTAATATGCAAAAAACTCCTATGTATAAACAAACTATATACATGATAAATTTGAAATAATCAACAGAGAGAAAGCACTAGAACTGTTTCATCAGGAAAACCTTTCTGTGGAAAGTCTAATTATTTTCATTTTTGTCTTTATGTTATTAGTGTTTGATACATATTAGACACTAAAGAAATGCTTGTTGAAATGAATTCAATTTATTTATATGAGTATTCCGACCACAGTGGTAAACTGTAACCCCTTTGTGGATTTTTTTATGATTTAATATGATCATAAAATTTATTACCTGAGGGGAAGTCAGTGGTACATCTAAGAGATGAAAAATGTGCAAATTAAAAGTTCACTGAAAGAATCATAGGATTTTGAATAAGGAAAGGCCCTGAGTTTAGTTCTTGCAGAAAGCTAAGTCTTTGATGTGTGGAGATGAGGAGGGATCCTATTCTAGATTTGGAGGAGTCAGTACATATAATATGGAGATCTAGGAAAAGCTAATACACCAGGGCAGCTAAGTGGCACAGTGGATAAAGCAGCAGGCCTGAATTCAGGAGGACCTGAGTTCAAATCCGGATTCAGACACTTGACACTTAACTAGCTGTGTGACCCTGGGCAAGTCACTTAACCCTCATTGTCCTTCGCAAAAACAGAAAGAAGGAAAGAAAGAAAGGAAGGAAGGAAGGAAGGAAGGAAGGAAGGAAGGAAGGAAGGAAGGAAGGAAGGAAGGAAGGAAGGAAGGAAGGAAGGAAGGAAGGAAGCCAGTTTGGCTGGAATGTATAGTGTATAGAGGAAAAGGGTAGAATAAGACCAGAAAAGAAGACTGAAGGCAGATTGTAAAGAACTTTAAATAGCAAACCTAGGAGTTTGTGTTTTATCTTAAAGGAAGATAATTCATAAAAACAGTCTGTCATAATAAATGAGAAAGTATTTGGGAAACGTTTTTTAAAAAACATAAGGCTATATAAATATAAAATATTAACAATAAATAATAAAACATTTTTATTTCCCATGGTCTATATTTTGTTATTATTCTAATCTTTGTGACTTTCTGATTCGTGAAGCCTTCACACAAGAAAATTTCATCTAAATCTGTTAAACTTTGGTAACCTTTGAAAACTGGTGATTTGTTTGCTTTCTGACAGTTGACAGGACAGCTGAAGTTCATCAGTTCCCATCTCTGTTGATACTTTTATCAGGCAGGAGGTCACTGTGGTAATTATAGCTGAGAAAAAATATAAACAAGGGAGTATTTTTTTTTTCAGGTTTTATCTTTTGCAGACATAAGCCTGATAGGATGCAAATGTCCTTAAGAAGACAGTAGGGGAAATGTCTACTGTGTGCATTTTAGCCTCAACAATTGCTTTGCTACTGTCTATTGAGAGAACTAGGAATCAGGAGCAAATGAAGATTCAGCAACCTTTGTGGGGCAAAAATATGACTTCATGCTCCTTCATCTCTATGAAATGGACAGCCTGATTCAGCAATTTGTTTTTCAAAACTATTGCCTGTTTTAAGATTCAGAAAATATTAACATCCAAAAAGATCCTATAACTTGTTCAGCAGAGAAGAAACTATATGGTGGTCAGAATTTCCTCCACCAATATAGTTCTGTGGCTATCTATGAACAACTGAAAACGATGTAGAGAAATGCTTAAAGAAGTCAGAGGTGGATGGCTCAAGGTTATATAGAGCACATGGATCAATGGCAGTATTTGAATCCATGTTTCTATGACCTTGTGTACCACATTTTAGTCACTATACCATATTATTCCATATTAAGAAAATATACTCTTATTAATTGAAGGTTTATTATGTTGGAAATATTTACCATCATAAATATGCTAATAGATATTGAACTAAAAGAAAAAAAACAAAAACTTTAATGTTCACTTTGTCAAGTAGACATGGATATTGTTTTTGTGAGTGTGGTTTATTGCTTACCTTGAGTATACATATTCCTGTGGAAATAAAATGTCTCCAAAATCTATATTTTAGATATTAGCTATGAGCTGACATGTTAACATATTTTATTGATGTTGTTTGGACATTGCTGTCATTTGCCAATGATACCCCCCTCTCCTACATTAGGAGTGCCTAAAAATTCATTGGACACAGTATTCTAACACTTCATGAATGTGTCCAATGAATTTTTAGGCACTCCCAAATTCACTTAAGAAGGAATAGATAAATATATATGGGAATTTTGAGCTTTAAAAATAATGGTCTATTTTCCGCTTGTATATATTATAGCAGTATTATATTCACACATGAAATATATATATATACATACATGTGTATACACAAACATATCTGTAAACAAAGTTATATGTGTGTGTACACATGTGTGTATATACACAAACATATGAGTTGTGTGTATGGACAGCTAAGCAGAGCAGTAGATAGAGTGCCAGACCTGAAATCAAGAAGGGTCATTATCCTGAGTCCAAATCCTTCCTAAGACATTTATTGGCTACATGAGTCTAGACAAGTCACTTAACTCTGTTTGCCTCAGTTCCTCATCTGTCAAATGAGATGGAGAAGGAAATGGCAAACCACTCTAGTATCTCTGCCAAGAAAATCCCAATGAGGTCACAAAGAGTCAGGCATGACTGAAACTACTGAGTACTATCTTAGTGTGTATATTGATTTTTGTCCTCCTTATGAGGAGGGATAATTCATTTCTTGTATATATATCCTCTGTGGTTGGCACAATAATAATTATTTGATAAATTCTTGTTGATTGACATGATATTAATTAGCTTTTTTTTCTTTTCTACTATGTGCAAGTCACTGCATTAAGCACAGTGTAAGAAAGTACCTCACACCAGCACATTTTAATTCCCAGTACCTAGAAAAGTACTTAAAATATAATAGGCATTTTTATTACTTGTTGATTATTGGCTATAATGAGAATTATTTTTCAATTTCAAATCTACAGGGCATAAGAAAATTCATTAAAATTGTGCTTTTTCCTCTGTTTTTTTCAAGTCATATAAAAGTGAGGCATGTTTCTCTCAATACAAGGAAATTGGAGTTTCCGTATTTTTTCCCTATTGATGAAAATTTCTGCTTTTGTAGACATGAGCAGGGATGAAAAAATATATATTCCTATACCTTCTGAAGTGGTAGCTCCAAGAAGTAGTCGCTTCTTCATTTACAGATATTAAATAATAATTAATCATAAAAATAATATAGCATTCACATAACTCTTAAATATTCGTGAGTGCTTTCCAAATAGTATCTCATGTTATTTTCCCAACAGTCCTGGGAACTAGAGCTCTCTTCCAGGGGACTGGGTCCAAAGTTTCATGGATCAAATCACTCAGGGCATGATCTCAGAATTTCTATCTTTCTGAACCATTTGAATAGATGGATCAAATTAGATAATATTTGTTAAGTGCTTGCTCACAGTGGGCACTTAATACATGCTTGTTCCCTTCATGCCTTCACTTTTCAACCAGGGATATGGACAGAATAATGGCAGGGCCGACAGCCCAAAGATGACATAGGTCTGTAGGATTTGTAAAGATAAGTGCAAAATAAACTATTAACTTTGCATTTTTATTTTTGTTTAATAGTTTTTAAATAAGTTTTATTAATATTTTCTGCTTCTTACATCACCATGTCCCCTGTAATCCTCCTTGTATTCCCTCCAGAGGGCGATCGCAGATGACAAATAGTAATTTTTGGAGAGAAAAAAACAATAAAATAGGAAGCATAGTTTATTGATATATTGAAAAAGCCCCAAAACATGTTTAATATATAACTTCTGTGGTCCTCCTACCTCATTGAAGGGGTAGTTTGGGAATGTCCTTTGATATCTCTTTATTTTAGTACCCTTGATCTTATAATCTCGTTACATTTACTTTTGCTTTTTTTGTCTGTTGTCCTTTTCATTTACATTGTTATATTTACTGTGCTTATTGTTTTCTTGGTTCTACTTATTTCACTTGGCTTCAGTTCATATAGACCTTCCCATGTTCCTATGTTTTCATCACATATTACTTCGTACCACACAGCAATATTCCATTACATTTTTGTACCACAGTTTGTTTAGT
Organism: Dromiciops gliroides; assembly: GCF_019393635.1. Lineage (NCBI taxonomy): Eukaryota > Metazoa > Chordata > Mammalia > Microbiotheria > Microbiotheriidae > Dromiciops > Dromiciops gliroides. The sequence goes on along the minus strand of NC_057861.1, from coordinate 682,859,907 downwards.
CATTCTTCAATGGCAACGATGCCCATATACTTTGTTTCCTGTCCTTAGCTATCATCAAAAGTGCTGCTATACAGGTTTTGGAGTAATAGGGGACTTTTTCTTAGCAATGGCTTCCTTGGGATATAAGCTCAATGGAATCTCTGGTTCAAATGGATAGAGACATTTTATTCTTGTTGTTCAGCTGATCCACTTCATTTTAATATTTATAACAATGATTATTATGGAATGTGACTTTAAGAACAGAAAGAAGGAAGGGTTTTTATATCCAGGGTTGGGTTAACCTAGATTTAAGTTACAGTTCTGAAAATTCTGGGAGGTTTAATATAAAATGTGGGTATTAAAAAACTGTTGCAGTTTGTTTTCTGAAAGTGACCAAGTCCTAGTTATAAGCATATAACCAAATCTATTGAACTCATTCAGCCCGTGGAAGTGCCCTCAGAAATAATACTTCTGTCCTCACTTGGAAAGCTAGCTATATTAGGAGTTAAGAAACACAATTTGTAGCTTCAGCTTTCCTCCTAATTAATCATGTGGTTTTCAATAGACCATTGAAATTGTTTGCCTCAGTTTCTTTGCTTATAAAAAGTTGGAGGAGGAAACTATTGGACCCCCTCCTTCTATTGACCCTTTACTAGGAATTGTTTTATGGAATAATTTCTTCTCTGAAAAAATATATATCCTTCATATAGCAAAGAATGAAATCAACAATAGCAGCAACATGTAAGATGTTGTGAATGCATTCTGGCCATCATATTAGATCTGAAATTTCATGAAAATGAAAGTTTTCTTGGGAAAACAGCTTCTCTCCAGCTGTATTCTTTCGTAGGCTATATTTCACAGAGGTATGAGGTGATTGAGTTAGAGATGACTTTCCTAATCATAAATTCTGTGCTTCCTGTATAAGGGGCAGAAATAAAATTGCGGGGGGGTGTGGATGAATCTTATGTGTTTTTTTTTCCACTTAGTATCCAAGACTCAAGCAGATCTCTGGGGACAGTAAATTCCTTAGCTCTGGGTCATTAAGAGACAGAATATTTTCTTCAGTCTGGAATAACCCATTTTACATGACAGTTGCTTACAACTCTGAGCATCAGAATTAGATGGATATTCCAGTAGATGGTCCTTCATTAATTCAAGGGCCAGAAGGAGACAATAAGACCTTGAGTAAGATTTCTATAGCACAGTCTTTTTTTTTTCTTCTTTTTTTGCAGGGCAATGAGGGTTAAGTGACTTGCCCAGGGTCACACAGCTAGTGTTAAGTGTTTAAGGCCGGATTTGAACTCAGGTCCTCCTAAATCCAGGACCGGTGCTTTATCCACTGTGCCACCTAGCTGTCCCACTACAGCACAGTCTTGAGACTTCTTTCTTGGAATCTCCTCTCCTTTCATTGCTTCTCTGTAGTCTATACAAGGAAGAGTACACTAATATCAGCTCCCAGTCCTGAAGCCTTTGAACTCTAAGTAGCACTTGAGTTTTCTTGTATGTAGTTCTTATGCTTTGTTTGGAACAGGTGTTCATCACTGCTTTACCAGCAGCCTACTTGTTTCCTAGCTGATTTCGCATTCAAAATTGATACCATCACTCACAGAAACACCTGTTATACCATTTTCAGGCTTCCTCCCATCTTTCCAATAACCCATGTTCTCCATTAGTATTTCTTCATTCAAAACATTATGGGAAACAAACACAATAGATTACAAATAGAGAGCTGAAAGGGATCAGAGGGGTTGTATGACCCAACACTGTCATTTGATAGATGAGAAAAATTGAGGCCCAGGGAAAGTTACCAACAAATGCTTTCCTATTGGCTCATGATAAATAGATCCATGAACTAGTTAGAAAGCAAGCCCTTTTATCTAGTTACATGTATCTATATTGCATCAATACAGTGATAATATAATTAGGATAACAAAATTGAGAGAGGTTATAGAAAATTAATGCTATCATGTTTAAATTTCATCAAGATGATTTTTGGTTAGTATTTGAAAGCCTACAATATACTGGGCAGTCCCTCAGCACACATATTTCAAAGCCTTGATAGTAGAAATCTAATTTGAGTTAAAACTCCCTTTATATTTGTTAATGACACTGCAGTGATTGCAGTTATATTTTGTATTTATGGCCCTATGTCCTTCAAACACAATAGGTATTGCAGTAGGCTTTAATATGAAATACTCCTAAAACCTGAACCAACTACTTCAATTCTCTGTCTATGATCTCATGAAATTTCATAGGGTTTAGCAACATGGCCTCCTCAACACAGTAGGAGGTTCGTCAGGTGTATTAATGGGTCATGATCTATGACTTGCAGGCAAAAAAAATATATATATAAGAAAATTTTTTAAAATCTTCTATAAATTGTTATATAATTGTTGACTATAGTTGTCATTAATTAGCATCAGGCCATTGAGGAGAAGTTCCAAGGAGTTTTGAAGAGCTCCCTCTTCACTTTTGAGAATGGAAGTATCACTAATGCTGTAGAAAGGTAGAATAATGATAGCTAAAAGGGAATCTCTAGATTGCTGTTCAGCATCTTTCTTACCAACTCAAATATAACTAGGGAGGGTGGGCTTGTGTAGTCAAGTTTGTTTAAGTGTTTCCAGACATGAAAATTGCCTCTAATGGCCTCATATGATTTAGGGTTTCTTTTTTTTCTGCACAAATATTACCTTTTGGCTATATCATTGACACTTCTCTCCTCTCCGCCCCCCAAAAAGTAAGTAAACAAATAAATAAATAAATGTGTAGATGTCAATTTATATATATATATATACACACAGATACAATAGAAATTTCATATACGTACATGTGTATATGTATGTATTTAAGTATGCATTTATGCATATCTGTGTATTTATATCAGGATCATTGGACTCAAAGGTACTAAGTGTTTCTTTGTTGTGGAAAGCATTCTATACTAGAATTCAGTAGGACAAGAGACCTGGGTTCCCGATCCAGCTCTTCTAGGAACTAACTGTATAACCTTTGGTAAATCACTTCAACTCACAGGGCCACGGTTTCTTCACCTGTAAAATAAGAATGCTGGACTAGATAAACTGTAATATTTCTTAGAGATCAAACTGTATTATTGTATGATTTTTTTTAAAATTCCATTTTTTTTTTACTTAGCTTTCTCTGGAAGATTTCTGAGAGTCAGCCTGAGAACTACTAAAGACATCCTCTTATCTGACTCAGCTGGGTCTATGTTGCACCTTCACCTAATGAGTATAAAACAAGAAAATACTGATGGTGATTATAAAGTGGCTTTTAAGTTGATTCACTCCAGGAAATGATTAACAGCTGAGCAAGGGGGCAGCCAGGATGAATGTAGTGTCCTTTCTATTGATCTTCAAAAAGATTCCTGTGTCCTTTCTCTCTAATGCGTAGGCTTATGTAAAGATTTTCAGAGACACTACAATGCTCATACTATTTTAATTATACTTTGAGGCACTTTGGCAAGTAAGAGATAATAAGGAATGGAAGATATTGCCTAACATACACAAGTTAATTTTCTCCTAATGACCCCATTTGTTTGACATTATCAAAATGTAAACATAAACATCCTCAATGAGCAATGCCCAATTCACAATAAATTACACGCACAATACATTTCTATGAAAACAATACATGGCCATAGCAGTGATTCAAAAATAGTGTTCCTTCTAATTGCATTCATTCTTTGTGCACAGGCAAACCATGTGGAGTGTATAAGTCACCTTCAAAATAAGGGTCTTGACATTTACAGAAGAGATGGTAGCTCTTTAGGAGAAGCAGTTTTATTTCCCTGCCCTGTGAAAGATCAGGCCCTGACTCTTAGGCCGTGCTACAACATGCCAGCTTTCCATGACAACACTTTCTTCTCTGAAATCATCCAATGGATTTTACCCTATGCCAGAAACTACTTCCTTTCAACATCATCTAAAGCCTTTTGATCTTTGAGCTCCAGTTCAAGGCAATGGGCAACACTGACCTTGTAGTATCCTGACACTGAATTCAGAGACTTCCTGAATCTGGTGTCTAATCACCTTTAACCTTCTTTGCTCCAAAAAACAAACAAGCAAAAAAATTCAAAACCAGAAACAAACAAAAAACTAGGTGCCTGTTCCTAGACATTTTCTTTCATTACCCATATACAAATCAATATTATAAATATTGTGATTTAAAGGTGGGTTTGAAACCACCATATTTCATTTTAGCTTTGATATATTAACTATATGAGAATGTGTTTCGATCAAACTGATATTAAAGAACTGATGTTGAGGTAGAAACTACCCTCTAACTTGAATAACTTGCACAAGAATATTGACTGGCTAAGGAAACTTGACTGTGCCTTGGACCATCTAAAAATTGTCAAGGGAGTTGGTCTGGGGGGCCAATTCCAAAAATTGGAGTGAGTATGGAAGTCTGAACCATCTGAAAAAAGAACCATCTGGGAGAGGAGGTAAAGACTTGAATTCAGACTTGCCAGGGTTCCCTTTTTCCTCTCCTCCCTTTTGCCAGAGAAGGACTTTGAATCTGAAGTTGTCACATTTGCTCTCTAAGCTTGGATAAAGAAGCACTTTCCCTTGTTGGAATGTACTGGTGGTGGAGTAAGTCATAATTTTTTTTTTGGGGGGGGGACATTATGTTTGTATCAACTGCTCTTATTGTACTATTTTAATATTTACCCCTTTCTAGAAGCTATGTAAAACTGGTTTCACTAAAATGATTCTCAGCTGATAATCTTGGAGGAATAACATTGACTGTGACTAGAGCTGAAGTCACTGGAGAATCACCTTGATGTCTCATGGCCATTCTTAGAAACTTGAAGGAACAATGTAGCTAGTCAAGCTTTAGGACCCAACTCATCCATGGAAGCAGAAGTTGGGATAAAGGTCTCTCAGTGCTTGCGTGGGCTACAAAGGGCCTGGACCCAAACCAGTGTTAGAGCCTCAAAGCATTTTACGACTCATTCTAGGATCAGAGAGCTAGATACCAGACTTCTTGCTATCTGAACTGCATCTATGAGTAGTTGACAAGGAAAGACAGTATAATTAATAGAATACAGATCTTAGATTCAAGAAGGCATGAATTGAGGTCACATCCATTTTTGCTATGCCATACTAAGCAACTCTCAATTTTAAATTGTAGAGTTTAAGTTAGTCCAAATTGGTAGAAGGAGTTTGCTTAATAACAGCCGCCTATATTGATGACTAATAGACTATAGGTAGAGCTTAGAATTGGTCCTGTCATTGTGGAATACAATTTAGATTGTGTAGAAAGTGATTAAAATATGAAGAGGGAGAAGGAAGAAGAAGAAGAAAAGGAGGAGGAGGAGAAGAAGAAGAAGAAGAAGAGGGAGAAGAAAAGAAGAAGAAGAAGAAGAAGAAGAAGAAGAAGAAGAAGAAGAAGGCTAGTTAAAAGCCATAATACATAAAACATGCTGATTTGTTTCTAAATATGCCTTGGCCTTGACTATTTAGAGATCACGTGACTTGCTCTCATAATAAATCATGTTGGGCAAGTATTATAAAAAAACATTTCTTAAACTCACTTAGAAAAAAAAAGGCTTCTCAATTTATTTGATAAAAATTATTAAAGTTACCTTGAACTTCTAAGGGGCAAAGAAAAGTTTGGGAATTTCATTGTTCCTTGACCATGTACACTTTTGATAGCTGGTGCCAATGTTTGCCAGCTAATCTCACATTCACATTTGTGTGGCAAGTATTAAGTCTCAAAATTATTTTGTATCAAAGTGTCTTGCTAGTACTTTATCTAGGAGTCTATAGTTAAATGTCAAGGTCAGGTATTGGTCATATCTTTTAGCTACTGCACTATATGCTATTAATAGGGTGCCTGGGGTCGCTAGGAGGAGGGAGATATTAGCTGTTATGTCTCATTTTCACATTTTTTTAGAATCATCTTGAAAATATTGTTTTTCTCCTTTTCAGATTCTATTATTGGTTTGACCTTCCTTATGGTTGCTAAAAATAACATTTTTGACACATCCTACTAATGAAGAACTGAGCATGTAATTACAAATATTTCTAAAGAGTTGGCTTACACAAGATAAAATTCTGTATGTCAGCAAAATTTCAAACATATACAAAAATAAATTCCCACCATACTCTATGGACTATTATGTGTTGCAGTGGTCACCAAAAAATGTCTTATATGGTGACAGGCTTTTTTTTTTTTTTTTTTTTTAGTGAGGCAATTGGGGTTAAGTGACTTGCCCAGGGTCACACAGCTAGTGTCAAGTGTCTTGAGGTCACATTTGAACTCAGGTCCTCCGGAATCCAGGGCTGGTGCTCTATCCACTGCACCACGTAGCTGCCCCGTGACAGGCTTTTTAGAAGTGGTGGTGATAACAGCTATTAATCATGGAAAATTATTAAAATAAGAAAATCCAAAGTCTACTGGGACATAAAAGGAAAATTCCATATTTGTGCATTCTGATTTATATTTTAAAGTTATCCCATTTCATCCTTTTGATACCTACCATTTTACAGATGAGGAAGCTTAGCCTGTAAGAGGTTAAGGGACTTGACCAGGATCACAAAACTAGTAAGTACCTTGGGAAACATTTGAACTCTGGTTTTCCTGACTCCAAGTCAGAGCCATTTCTATGGGGCACAATCTAAACACTGATCAGTGTCTCTAAATTTAACCAGATTGTTACTTGGATTATAGCCATCATCTAATACCATCCCTAAAAACTATTTATTTACCTTTTCAGGACATGCCAGACTTTGTGCTTTGTTGGCTGTCTTTGAGTAACCAGGATTTCCTCCACAATATTAGGCATTGGAATAGGACCTCATTGGAGGCATTTTCCTACAATTAAGTAGATAGCTAGGTGGCACAGTGGATCGAGCACCAGCCCTTGGGTCCAGAAGACATAAATCCAAATTCTGCCTCAGACACTTAATAGCTATATGACCCTTGGCAAGTCACTTTACCCTATTTGCCTCAATTTCCTCATCTGTAAAATAAGCTGGAAAAGAAAAAAAAATCACTCCACTATATTTGCCAAGAAAGCCCCTAATAGGGTCATAGAGACTTGAACATGACTGAAAGTGAAGAATAATAAGGATATTCCAAAGAAACACAGATGGTAATATGTTAAAACTCTTTTAAGCTTTAATGTTCTACATAGATGTCATCTGTTATTAGGATCATAATATTCAAAGAGAAATTCAGTGTGGAATGGAAGGTAGAGTGTTAAATTAAAAGCCAGTCATCTCTGGGTTCAAATCTTTCCTCTGACAGTTACCAACTGTATGATTCAGAGTAAATCTCAGCAAGATGTATATGTTCAGTTACAGGTGAATTGTGCTTCACCACTGGAATTCTAGATAATTAACTATTCTCATATTCCAGCTATAGTGAAATTTCCTTTCAAGGAAGAACTTGAAGACTTGCATTCACTTACATCCTAATTACAAACTAATATAGGCATCATTTTCCCACCATCGCCTATGTAATTGAACCAGACCTTCTTTTGGTTTTAACAATATTAAGCCTGTGGTGAAGAAAGTGTTATAGGAAATTAAAAGAAAACTTCCTATTCCTTGGGTTATGGTTTTAATGTATAATATATATATAATATAATGTGTAGCAAGAACTACCTTTAGCACAACTAATTCTCAGAGTGGCAGGTTAAGGAATTAATATAATTATACTAGGTAATAGAGCCAACAAATTATTATGTAATATGTAAAGAAGGCTGCTTCTCTGAAATCAGCTCTAGGCATTTTAGATCCAGGGTCACCTCGTCACATATTTCTTTAACATCCCTTCTACCTCTAAAATTCAGTCATTTAAATATGCTTTGGTCATATCACTTCTTGGCTTTGTTCCTCTGCAGTTGTCATAGCTATGTATTACTATGACCACAGATGAAGAATTGGGGGGGGGGGGTTACCCAGGAATCTGTGGGTAAAGAGTACTGTTGTCTTGCTTACTCCTTGCAGTGGTCTTCCATCAGCCCTAGGCAGATACTCCTAATGGGTATACCATTGTGCTACCCCTTCATAGATTCCACCTTCCCCACGACTCCACCCATGCCTACTATCCCCTCATTCCAGGAGTGGTTGAACATTGAAGGGGCATTGACTGTGCTGCAGGGACTTGAGCAGGACTCTCTGGTCAACAGGACATTCCCTATCCTAACATGACGAAGCCAAAAGTTTGAGTCCACCCTATATTTTAGCTAAATTGTGCCCTAGTTCAAATATCCTTAATTATTACTCTTTAGTATACACCAGTTCTGTTAGATCATTCTCCAAGGCAACAAAATTCTACTGTGAGAGAATCCAAGAGGCAGGAGGAAGCTACTGACACATGACAATATGACAATGAAATAATAATACCACTGTTTACTCTTTGACTTCAATCTACCAATATTCAAATTATTTCATAGTGTAGTACTATAGAAAGACCACTGAATTTAGAGTCTGAGAATGTGGATTTGAATCCCAACTGTGCTACATATTAACCTGTGCGTCTGGACAAGTCACTTAATATCTCTAACTCTCAAATACTAATATAAAAATGAGGGAATTAGGTTAGATATCCTCTAAGATTAAATCAAGTCAACAACATTTATTTAGCACCTACTGTGTTGTAGGCAACATGCCTGGTCTCTTCAAACTCTAAATCTATGTTGTTATTATCCAATGACAATGGATATGCTCAAATACAGAGTTAAAGGAGAACTCTGATTTTTTTTAAAAGAAAGTACTTATTTGGTCTCAATTTAAATTAAAATTCAAGGTAGGGAAGAAGGAAAGACATTTAGAGAATAGAGATTTTCTTCTTAGTACTAAGGGACTAATCACAGAATCTCATCCTCTGGACAAAAGGAGGGATTTTGTTTTTGTCCCAGGGAAAAGCCACTTTAAAAGGAGAGATTTGCTTTGCCTTACTTAGAAACTAATCAGACCATAACAATAAGAAAGCTTTCTCTCTTTCTTTTGTCTTTTTGTATTGACAAGAGAGAGTATTTGAGAAGATAATTTGAATGAAAACCTAAAAGAAGCAGACATATTGGATTTGAGCTCTGAATATCAGAAGCAAAGCTGACTTGGGTCTTTTATTCCCAGTCAAAATCCCCATGATTGGGGGATAATCTGTACTGTCATCCATGTTTAATTTGGGCAAGAGCAAAATATTCAGTGCCCAATAGGAATCATGCAAATATTCCCATTGTGAATCAAGGTACCTAATGCTGATGTGCTCAATGAAGAAAAAAAGTCTAGGGGTAATGCACAGAGCTAGATCCCAGAGTCAAGGAGTCCAAGGTATAAAGTCTATCTGATAATTCCTAACTGTGCAATCATGGGAAAAAATGAAACTTAATATTTCTAAACTTTAATTTCCTGAATTCTAAAATGCTTACAATAATTCCTATAGGGCCTATTATGCTGGATTGTTGTAAGGATCAAATGAGAAAAATTATGTAAGTATCAGTTATTCATATTTAGATACAAATAAAAATGTTAGGTTAAGGGGTCACAAATCAAGACAATCTTTGAAATTTATTTGAAAATCAGTTGCATGGAGGTGAATGTCCTTGTTTGATCTGTACTTGGGCAATCTGGTTTTCTAATTGCAAATCACTAGGCTGCAAAAACCTGCTCTGCTTATTTTCTGTGGTGCTTTTATTTTTATGGTCACTGCCCTTCCAGCTTCACTGTTCTTCCAACTCTTTTCATCAATTATAAATCCAAATTACTGACTCAAGGACTATTTGTCTGGTGACACTGTGTACTGCAGCATATTCCAACATGACAAGTCCAATTTGGGGTGACTATATTTTTCTATTATATCTTAATTTCAGTGCAAGAGTATTGAATCTCATTTCTTGGTGACTCTTTTTCTCTCCTATTAATATCATTTTTTCATGAATTTGCGGGTCATCCTTGTACAGGGGCCATGCTAATCTCTTCTGTATCCTTCCAATTTTTGTATATGTGCTGCCGAAGTGAGCACTATTTCACTTTTATATCACAAAATGTCTATGAAAGTAGGCCAGAAGGATATGCAAGAAATTCTCCAGAAATAAGTCCTTTCTACTCATACTTTGAAAAGATGAATACATAAAGCTACTCTCCTTTTTTACTTCTTACCCCACAGTCATCTGAAATGCACTTAATTGCTTTATCAAATTTTAACAGAAAGTATTTCTTTTCATTTCCACTTATGCCCTCATTAGAAAGAGCTAAAAAGAAGTCTGCAAGCCTTTGGAAATTAAAAAAAAAACACAACTAAACAAGCTAACAAACACAATTTTCAAGCTGAAAGAGATTTTACAGATTACTGGATCACTGAATCGTGATGTTGGATGGGACATCATGTGACAACCTTTCACATACTTAAAGGCATAGAAGGGGAAGAAAAAGGAGGTAAAGAGAGTTGGGCAACATGTCTTCTCTTCTCCAGGATAAACTTTATCAGTACCTTCAACCATTTCATGTTATAGATAAAATAAATGATGGCTAGAAAGGCAAGGTGACCCACCAGCTGTCATAATACTGGTAATTACTGGAGGCAAGACTTGGCCTCAAGCCTGCTAATTTCCATCCTACTGCTCTTTTCCACACACAATAGTTGCATAGACTTTATTTTGAGAGTGGAAGCTGGCTATGCAAAACAAGATGAATGTGGAAAATTTCCCCCATAAAAAGGAGATTTAAAAAAATAATTCTTAACAAATGGCAGCTAATAATGGTAATTCTAAATGGGAATAAATTGTTTGCTGGAGAAAGAACCCTGGATGTGGAGTTGAAAGCTTAGGATTTTAGTCTTGAGTCTACCACTCATTAGTTGTATGACCTTGGGCAACTCATCAACTCTCTGCACTTCAGTCTCCTCATCTGTAAAATAAATATTTGGGGTTATATAGTTCAAACACTAAATCTAACTCTGAGACTCTGTCATAGTTCTCTGATATCATTTATTGTCCACACCAGTGGCACTGCCATTTATAGACAATGTCATGATTAAGGTTATAGAAAGCCCATTCTCATTTCCTGAGTGGAGCAAGAAACCACACTGGTTATATGAAGCTATTATCCTGAGATTTCACAGCAGTTAGAACTGCTCAGCCTATGTGAAGTATCGGGTGGAAGAAGGAGACAACAAAACAAAATAAAACACAGGTGCCTTTATGGTCCGAAAGCCTTATTTCAATCATTACTCAATTATTTAATAGCTGTGTAACCATGGGTAAATTATTTACTAGCTTTGTGCTACTCTCTCCTCTTTTTAAAGCAGAAACAATAACTCTTACCTAAAAGGATTTTTGTGAAGAAAACAATTTGTGAACTCTAAAGAAAGATATAAATGACAGTTATTATGGTATGGTGAATTTCAAATAATAAGCTTTAGATTTGAGTCATTCCTGAAACAGTTAATAATTGTAAGACCCTGGCCAAATTACTTTATTCTTTCTTTCCAGAATTGGAAAATTATCAACAAGATGTATTTGATGATTGGAAGCATTTTCCATGTCAGTTTTTCTAATTATTTTTATTTTAATTTGAAAAGTTATTGAATGTGTCTTGCTAGAGTTTGATCATTTTGTTTTCTGTTTGTACTGTCAGTTGTTAGAATGGACTGAGTCATCAGTGATATCAAACATATGCTTCAAAGTTCTTTTCTGGTAAACTAGGACACTGTAATTTGGGTGGTTTTTCAGTGACCTTGGGTACATCTGTTTCCATCTTTGATGTGATGAAACTGGTAGTATTCCATGTCCACATGAACTTTTATTCTGGGCAGTGTGAGAATGTCCTTTATTTCTCATCTGAATCAGCAATTACACTTTGATAATTATGGAACCTATTACCTTCAACCAAAGCTCTGAGTTTCCATGGACTGGGTTCATTATGGGGGCATCTCTCACAAATCATTCTATTTGGCTCATGTCCTGACCCAGAAGTCTCCTCACTCCCATTTACCAGGACTTTTAGAATGTGGCTCCCTTATAGGTCTCCACAACAAACAGAAAAAGGTCATCAGTGACCATGCAGGAATTCAAACTATTAAAAAAGACCAAAAAAATGTAGATTTCATAGAAGTGCTAATTTACCTGATAAGAAAGAAAAAAAATATTCTACTCACACCAAGAATCCCAAGAGTATAGGGTCTATAATATATCTTCTAGGTGGGCATTTAGCTTTTTCTTGAAGTACTCTGGTGAGGGGAAAACTACTAAATCCTAAGGAAAGCTCATCCTAATTTCCATAGCTTTAATTGGCCAGTTAGGTGGTACAGTAGCTAAAGTGCCAGGCCTGAAGTCATGAAGACTCATCTTCTTGAGTTCAAATCTAGCCTCGGACATTTATTATTGTAACTTTGGACAAGCCACTTAGCCCTGTTTGCCTCAGTTTCCTTGTCTTCAAAATGAGCTGAAGAAGGAAATGGCAAACGACTCCAATGTCTTTGCCAAGGAAACTCCAAGTTGGACATGAGTGAAATGACTCAACAACAACTACAAGGAACCCCTTCATTGCCTTACATTAAACCTTACTATTCCTCTTTATAATTTTACAACTTATATCTATTACTTCTAGATCTACTTTCTGGGCCAAACAGAGCAAGCTTAACCCTTCATGTTTCATGTTTTCTTCTTGAAGCTCTCAAGTCACTTCTGAGTCTCATCTTCTGCAGTCTAGTGATCCCTGAGCTCTAAAATCATCAAGGCAATTGTCTTTCCTTCTCTGCAAAACCTGTGTCTCCCCAAGGGTCTACACAAACCTGCTATCCTGGAGTTAAAGACCCTATCAGGGGTAAATATTTCATGTGGGGGCAGCTAGGTGGCAGAGTGGATAAAAGCACTGGCCCTGGATTCAGGAGGACCTGAGTTCAAATCTGGCCTCAGACATTTCACACTTACTAGCTATGTGACCCTGGGCAAGCCACTTAACCTCACCAATATATATATATATATAATTTATATATATATATATATATATATATATATATATATATATATATATATATAAAATTTATATATATATATAAATATATATATATATAAATATATATATAAATATATATATATAAATATATATATATATAAATATATATATATATATATATATATATATATATATATATATATATAAAATTTCATGTGACTGGAGAGTTCACCCTCTTTCCTGTACAAGTGACTCATTATCAATGGAAGATACAATTTAAGTTTGATTTTACACTTTGTGGCTCTGACATAAAGGTTCTACCTCTTGGATTCAAATCCTGCTTTGTCTAGGAATTCCTCTGACTAATCAGTTTTAGAGTCATGGATTCTATCCTTCTAATTCTCTTTTTCTTTTTTTCTTTTTTTTTGGAGGGGTAGGGTGTGGCAATGAGGGTTAAGTAACTTGCCCAGGGCCATGAAGCTAGTATGTGTCAAGGGTTTGATGTCGAATTTGAACTCAGGTCCTTCTGAATCCAGGGCTGGTGCTTTATTCACTGTGCCACCTAGCAGCCCCTATCCTTCCAGTTCTCAATGATGTATGCTGATATTAAACTTTTCTTCTTCTGATAGTGTCTCTAGTTCCCTCTGCTCATTACACATATATTTCATCATTGTCTAGTGATATGCAGATCCAGGAATTTTATTGTTGACTTCTCTCTTGGATTTTGTGTCCTATGAATCCATTTCTCAGCAGCTCTATTGTTTTTATTTAACTTCATTACTTTTCCCACTTAAAATCATTTATATTCTTTCCTCTACAAGTTCCCCTCCTTTAACTCAATAATAAAAAATCAAATATTCATAGTTAGGCAAAACAAATTCCTATGTTGCTAATATTCAAAATTTTTCCTCCTTCTGAATTATAAATCCATCACTTAACTAGTAGATGAGTAACATGCCTCATTGTTGATCCTCCAGAATTATTGTTTGTCACTGCAAGATTCAGAGTTCTGAAGAACTTTAGTTTTGTTTTAAATCGTTGTTATAGTTTACAATGTTTTCCTAATTCTGCTGATTTTCCTTTGCATCAGTTCATAGAGCTCTTCACAGTTTCCTCTGAAGCAGTTGTTGTTCAGTCATTTTCTTTTCTTTCTTTTTTCTTTCTTTCTTTCTTTTTTTTTGTGAGGCAATTGGGATTAAGTGACTTGCCCAGGGTCACACAGCTAGTAAGTTTTAAGTTTCTGAGGCCAGATTTGAACTCAGGTCCTCCTGACTCCAGGGCCGGTGTTCTATCCACTGCGCTACCTAGTTGCCCCTGTTCAGTCATTTTCATTTGTGTCTGACTCTTTTTGCCCCTTTTGGGGTTTTCTTGGCAAAGATACTGGAGTGATCTGTCATTTCCTTCTAAAGATAATTTTACAAATAAATAAACTGATGCAAACAGGTTTAAGTGACTTATTAATTGGAAAAAGTAATGAAGTTAAATAAAGCAATGGAGATGCTAAAAAATAAATTTATAGGACACAAAATCCAAGAAATTAGTCACCAATACAATCCCTGGGCCCAGATGTCTATAAACAATGATTATATGTGTGTGTGTGTGTGTGTGTGTGTGTGTGTGTGTGTGTGTGTGTATAATAAGCAGTATGAACTAGAGATACTATCAGAAGGAGACAAGTTTAATATCATGCATATGTCATTGATAATTGGAAGGCTAGAACCCATGACTTGAAAATTGAAAAAGTTAAGGAGTGTTAATTATCACTGTATTTTAAGAAGATATATTCGTTTAAGGGATGCCAGGAGGCAGGAGAAGGAAACATTGTGGGAATCTTTGGGATGAATATTAATAGTGGCATAAATAATTAGCATTATCAGGATATATTGCAAACTACTGGAAGAGAAAGGAAACATGAGGAATTAAAGAAACATCGCCAGGCTAGTATGGAGCTATGTTATAGTTGTGATAGGGAAAATGTATTTACCTGAGTATATATTGATACTCTGTCTCTACCCAAAGTAGAGCCAGTAACCATTCCTGATGACAATATCATCCATGAAGAGGTGGAAGAAACAACAAGGATTGCTGCCCTGGTGGTTTAGATTCTTCCCAGCAAAAAAAAAGGCTTGGTTATTGGGATCTAAATAATGTCAATAATTGAGGGAGGAAATCCCTCCTTATAAGATGTTCTAGAGAAAGAGGAAAACTGGGCGTAGTCTGACATGTCCCTAATTTTGGGGGAGAATAGAAAATTTAAAGGGTTGAAATAAAAGATAGGTAGGATTCTAGTAACTAAAATTCTAGTTATCCCAGGGGATATGGAAACCAGAGACAACTAATTCAAATGAATAAGAGGAGGAGCTGCCTAAAGAGAGCAGGTATGATGAACAGGAACTCATTATAATCTTATAGGAAGGTCAGGTGAGAAATAATGGATATGTGTGTGTGTGTATAAATATATATGTCCTTTAAGTGTACTCTCAGTAGTACTGATACTAAAAATAAGTTAAGATTGGCAAGAAAAGTAGACAAACAAAACTAAAAGATTTTTTTAACTGGTAGGGAAAAATAGAAGAATCAAAAAAGGGATAAGATGGCAATGTCCTAAACTTCTCTCTCTACTATACAGCACTGTTTCTCCATAGCCCAATTCACATTAATATCCTGTAAAGAAAATGAAACATTGAAGCCTGGAAAATAAAACATAATCAGTGTGTGTGTGTGTTGTTTTTAAGATATTTCTTTAAGTATTTGAGGAGCTGTCAGCAAGAGAGAAGGAAGGACTAAAAGATTTTATTATTATTATCATTTCAACAGGGGAAAGAATCATGAAGAGTAGGGAGAAAGTGTAGAGGACCAGATTTTATTAGGATAGAAAGGAAAAACTTCATTTTAATTGGAAGCATCTAAAAGAGAAAATGACTGCCTTTTCAAGATGTATTCTAACAGAAGTTAGATAACAACTTAGTAGGGAATTATGTTTAAAAGAATTTCCAGGTGAGGTCAAGTAAGGGCTAAATGCCTTAAAGGTCCTTTCTATGATAAAGTAACATCAATTCTGTGATAAAGGAATTACAAAATTAAAGTAACTTAAATTTGAAGAATTTGTTGACATTATAAGAATAATGATGATCATGATGGTGATGAAGATGATGATAGTTAGCCATTTAAATTTTGCAGGACCCTTCAAAAACATTATCTCATCATATCCTTGCAATAACTCTGTAGTATAAGTGCTATTATCCCAACATTACATATGTGGAAGCTGAGGCAGATATTATGTAGCTTTCTAATGGTCAAACAGCTAATGGCTATCTAAAGCAGAATTGAAATTTAGTTCTTGTTGCATTAAAGCCTTGTGCTCTATTCGCTGTGCCACCCACTGTGGTGGCTGGGGATTTTGTTGTTCACAGTATCTAATTCTCTTGAGAGTCTGGCTTTATTGTCAAGCTATGGAACGTTAGCTACAAACTCTTTCTTTTTTCTAGTTGCCAACTTCATATAAATAACATCCACTGGGTATCCTTGAAAATGCTAAATGATCTGCATGATATGGCTTATGATTTAGAGAGGAGAGATTGGAATAAATGTCAGAATGCCTGGATTCTAACCTGAATTTGTAACAAGACAGATACACACACACGCACACACACACGCAATTTAACCTTTCTAGCTACTTCTAGTCCAAAAGAGGAATGAATATATGAATGTTTGAATAAATGAATGAAAAAACCATGTATTAAATGTACATTATATGTATACAGAAAAGATATTCCCTGATCTCTAAGCACTCCTTTTCTAAGTCTTCAGTAGCTGTTATTTTAGCACCTACAAATGTAGCTGACTGACTACATCTTCAGGGAGGTTACTTCTTGGGATGATAACTTTGGAAGCTCGGCTAAAAGTAGGGCCAGTGGGGGTTGAGAAGCAGACATTACCACTTCTGTGGCTCTTGGCTTTAACTTTAAATCCATGACATTTGGTAAGATGTTGGTGATAGGGTTGGCAAAGAAGATGAGCTCTGTCTTTCCAGTGATTGCTCTCTTCATTGGTACCTGTAGAACCTGGACTGAAAGTAAGGTACATGGTCTGAGAGCGGCATTGCTATTCAAAAAGCTATTAAGTTTAGCGTGGTCAGATATGTCCATTTGGGTTTGAAAAAAATGGTGTTTATGGTTCAGGAAGGTGGAGAGGTTGCATTGTCTGATGTCTCTCTCTTGGGGTGACTTGCTACTTTAGCCAGCAATCACAGTATGGTATTTTAGAAACAATAGTAGCTGAGGTTTTTATAGTGCTTTAAGATTTTCCAAATATGGTCAGTTCATTCACCATCCATGAGTGACTTGGCCTACAAAAGAAAAAGAAAAATGCATAGATAAAGATGTGTGGGTACAATTTTATCTAATTTAACCCTCATAATATCCTCATTGAAGTAAGTGCCACCATTATGACTATTTTCCATATGAGGAAACCAAGTACCAAAGAAGTGAAGGGATTTTCCAAGGTCATTCAGTAAGCATTTATTTGCACCTACTGTTTGCCAGATCCTATGCAAAATGCTGTGAAATACAAAGAAAAGGGAAAGGCAGTTCCTGTTCTCATAGATTTCAGTCTAATGGTTGGGACAACATGAAAATGAGTATATGCAAGCAAGCTATGTCTAAGACAAATGGGCAACAATTAACAAATGGAAGGCACCGGAATTAAGTGGCATTGGGAAAGGTTTCCTGTAGAATGTAGGATTTTAGCTTGGACTTGGAGAAAGTCAAAGAAGCCAGGAGGCAGAGGTGGGAAGGGAGAACATTTCGAGCATGGGGGATAGCCGGCGGAAATGTCTGGAGTGTTTGAACAGAAAGGACAAGAGTATTAAGAGATTACAGAGTATGTGGTGGGTGATGGGGTAGGAGATAGGTTATTAAAGGGAAGATTGCTACAACAGCTAAGTATAGAATACAGGAGTGAGCAAGAGAGTTGTGGTAGAGAGACCAACCAGCAATCTACTGTACTCCTCCAGGTGGGAGGTGATTAGAGCCAGCACCAGGGTTTTGACAGTGTCAGAAAAGGAGGAATATGCAAGTTATTTACAAAGATAAAATCCATAGATTTTGGAAGCAGATTGGATATGAGGGGTAAGAGAGAGTGAGAAGTCAAGAAAGATACCTAGTTTATGAGCCTGGTGAGTGAGAGGACGGTTGCACCCTAAAAGATAATGGGTAAGTTTTAAAGAGGTCCTACAGGGGCAGCTAGGTGGTGCAGTGAATAAAGCACCAGCCCTGGATTCAGGAGCACCTGAGTTCAAATCTGACCTCAGACACTTGACACTTACTAGCTGTGTAACCCTGGGCAAGTCACTTAACCCTCCTTGCCTGGCAAACAACAACAACAACAATTAATTAATTGATGAAATTAAATAAAAATAAATAAAGAGCTCATACAGCTACTAAATGGTGGAGGAGAAATTTAAAAACTGGTCTTCCTGACTCCCAGTCCAACTCTATCAGATCTGTCATGCTTCCTAGAAGAGGAAAAGATTTGAAGTCAGATGGTCTGGGTTTGAATTTGAATTTGGACTCCCCTACTCATTAGCTGGGTAATCTTGAAAAAGCCACTTATGTCCTCTGGGATGTGACCTTCTCAATTGAAAAGTGAGGGGTTGAACTAGATGGTTTCTAATTACCCTGCCAGCTCTATGTCTATAATTCTCTGATACAATTTTTAGCTTAGCTTTCCCATGGGATTGGTGTAAAGAGCCAAAGAAAGAAATAGAAATCACTCTATTAATCTCAAGCATTACTTCAGTGATACAAATTCAGATAATATTGAGCAAGTCTGCTAAATGCCAAGTAATTTAAGACAAAGAATAACTGAAAATTAAGTGATAGGGATAAGATGATTAGTTTTTGAAATACCACTCAAAAAGGGAATGGAACTTTTAACCCAATTTACCTAGCTTGTTACATTAAATGTAGATGAATGCTAATGAAGGTAAGCAACAAAAAGTAGAGGGGGTAAAGGAAATGAAAAAAAAAAGAAAGTTAAAAGAAGAAAAACAGAAAAGAGGGAGAGCCTCTATTTGACCAATAACTGAACTTCTCATGAATATAAACACTTAAGTCTTGAAAATTGTATCAACAAATCTTCATCCAACTGTTTTTCTCTCTATTTTATAGTCCAAGCCACTCACTCCTGGTGCATGAACTGACCTTATTTAGCAAATCTTCAACAGTATCACCTTGTAATTTTCTGAGCCAGTCCTTTCAGGAAGTGTGTGCCATGTCAAAGTAACTTTTTTTTGACTTGTATTCAAAAAAAAGTTTCATTTGTGTTTTGTTTTTTACTTTCAGATTAAAAATGACATAGCTACATCTTGTGTTCTTGTCTCAGAGATCTTTGGAGGGTTGGGAATGACTATATTTCTTCAGTGTTAATGACATACAATCTCACCATCCATTCTTTTCTCACAGTTTTTCAGGGACTGAAGCCAAATCAATAGTGCCCTGCAATATTAACCTTTCTCCATCACTTTGGATTTTAGATCCTTGGGGAAGGAAGACTATCTTCTCTGACATGCACCATTCATTGCAGAAAAATGAAGTTAAAATAAGTCACTGACTATCATAAGGTAGAGAATTTTCTTCCTCACTACAATGAATTGGATCCCCAGGAAAGGGGATCATGCTGTCAGATTCTCTTTGGCTGATGGGTTATTAATATTGTTTTAGCCTTGATGAGAGATGTAATTTTCTCCAGTTCATGGATTCTAGGAAATTACCTGAGACAGCAGATAAACCTGATCCTAAAGGATAACTTTCTGACTTGGGAAGCTAACATTTTCCTGCACCAGATATTTTTCCATTTGAAGAAATAAATAGTATATTCATCAAGGTTCTAAGTAGAGGGAGATTTGACAAGAGCACCCAATTAAATAATGCCTCAGAGTGAATATTGTTGATTTTGTAGTGTGTTGAAAAATAACAACAAAAATGAAAGCCACCATGTGCTAAGTGATTATTATTTTTTTAATATATTTTTTGCAGGGCAACGAGGGTTAAGTGACTTGCACAGGGTTACACAGTAAGTGTCAAGTGTCTGAGGCCGGACTTGATCTCAGGTCCTCCTGAATTCAGGATCAGAGCTTTATCCACTGTGCCACCTAGCTGACCCCACCTTGTTCTTTTAATTAGAGCAGTTTTTAAAGAAAAGTTCAATATCTCCTTGGGGATTTAAAACCTCCTTAGATATTTCTAAAAGTCATGGGACATTTGCTGCTATATCACCACCCCACCCCTACTCCAAACCCACATGTTTCTTATTCTCTTTCTTCCTCCTAATCCCTTTGCTCATTTTCCTTCCACCACAACTGCCATGTTCCTAATAGCCACCGCCACCTTCATCACTAAAGAAAAACCCTGCCACTCAGATTGGTCTATGACTCCCGTCTTGAAATTTTGGAAGCTGTAAGTTGAAAAAGAGTGATTTTGTTCAACCATCTACATAAGTTGCATGAACTGAGGGTTTAAATAAAGATATTTTAGATAAAAAATGAATATAGATCACTTCATTTTTATATAATGTGCTTAAAGCTTAAGTTTTAGCTTGCGTGTAAATGCTTCCAAAGTTCCAAATGCTAAACAGATATTGCACTGACACTGGATAAAATTATACAATAGGGAAAACTTAGCTAAAGTTGACACCCCCTAAAAGCCACACGTATTGCAGATGTCATTAAGATGCATTCACATACCTGCCAAAGAATGCAACTATATTAGTCACCTCATAGTTTTCTAAGCTATATGTTTGAAGATCATCTATTGTATTAGCCTAATATTATTTATTAGATTTTAATTTTAGAACTAACAAAAAGATTATTACACTGTGTACTAGCATCTCTGGAAGTCATATTCTCTTGGAATTTGGCTTTAAAAATTCCCAATTTTCCCCCAGGATCAATGTTGCCCAGTCTGCTTATTATTCTCTCCAAAGTGACATGATAAATAGTTAAATGAAGGAGAACGCTCTAGCAAGCATAGAACTGTGACACACCTCAACTCATAATTTGAGTCTGAGGTCATGTTCCTTAAATCCAGGCTCCAACATTGATGCGGGCACAATGTGTTAATTAACACACCCATCACTTTATGGCACTTGAATTGCTTGGCAATAGAGACTGTATCATATGATCCAAGAGATGAAAATCTTTCCCCAAAAATGTACACTCCCTTGATGCCTAATTAAGTCATTTAAAAACATCAATAAAGCTTAATTAGTTATTTAGGGAGTGTACAAATTTCACTGGCACATGAAGCATGCTGGGTTAAGTTGCATGGAGATTAAGAAAGGTGACGAAAGGTGACCCTAGTCTTTGCCTTCCTGAAATAACTTAGACTTTTATAGGCAGAACTGACAACTGAGAACTTTTTTAGATCATTGCAGTTTAGCCTAGGAGTTAGGAATTAACCAAGCAAAAGGCAGTTATAAGGTATCTGTAATGTGCCAGGGACTGTCCTAGTCACTGGGGCCACCGATACAATAAATGAAATCATCTTTTTGAGTGTGTGGTGATTGTCCTCAGAATGATCATGGTTTAAACATTCTCTCCTTCCCATTCAGGGTACAGTGACATAACCTCCAAGGCTACGTGATAGAGGGTTTTTTTTTAATGAAAACAACAGCAGTCTATTGATAGATATTTAGAGGAGAATGAACTGGATTCTCCCACTTTTGCATTAATACAAATATATCTTCCCTCCACTACTCAAAATTAATTATTTTACTATGTGTGGGGGGGCTACACCCTGA
The DNA here is from genome assembly GCF_019393635.1 of Dromiciops gliroides. Taxonomy (NCBI): domain Eukaryota; kingdom Metazoa; phylum Chordata; class Mammalia; order Microbiotheria; family Microbiotheriidae; genus Dromiciops; species Dromiciops gliroides. Next base: position 682,838,200 of record NC_057861.1, on the reverse strand, counting down.
CACCCACCCAGCCTCAGTTGATGGACTGGTATCATAATTTTGAAATGAGTAGACTTTTTAAGTTCAGAAGAGAGGGGGAATAGTAAAATTTCCACTGATCTTCCTTTCACAGGACTCAGAGCTGTCCTGACCAATTAGCTTTTAAGTATCAAATCTGAAGGTGAAACCTCAAGAGCAAATAAGTTCTTAAGCCACAAACACTAGAAAATGATATAGATAAATGAACAATATAGATCCCAGAAAAAGAAATGCCCAACAGCACCAACGAAAGTGAGACAAATAATGATGGTATACATCCATGTACACTGTCTTCAATAAAGGTACCAGATACCCTCTAACCTCTGCATTTATCATACCCAGTTCCTGAGATCACTCAACCCATGAAAGCCATTTAACTCATCTTCCCTCTGGGAGATGAGCTGAAAAGTGAAGTCACTAAAAAGAAAAAAAGAGAAAAGAAAAGTGAAGTCACAAGCTTCCCCTCTCTGCTGCCTGGAAGAGTTTGATTGGAACATACAGAAAGGTTCATGTATAAGATATGTTCACCAGGTTGGAATCTGTCACTTTGATTAAATGCTTTTTAAAAGTAACAACATTGATAGATGGGGTTCAATGAAGCATTTTCAAGAGATGTACAGGGAAGAGGAGTTGCTTGTGGGTAGAGGCAAATATGCCAAGTAAATTGGTTAGTAGATGCATCCACACTCAAAGACACATCCCTAGACTCATACATCAGGAAATAGGTGATTGACAGCAAGGTTGCTCTGAGATCTTAAAGAGAAAAAGCCAATTTGGTTTGGCTGATGTTCACAGTACCCTCTGTTGTCAGCTAGTGGTCACTAGATGAATAATGACAAGCTTTTATTCACCTTACCGTTTTTGTGTATATTAGTTCAGGTTTGAAAGTGATAATGGGATCATAGAGAGACAGGCAGTGACAAGTAAGAATGATTATAAACTAAAGGAGAACTATAGGACAAAGTGGTTTAGAAATGGCTGATATTCACTTTTTTCCATCCAGGCATAGCCCAGAGTATTTCAAGTTACTCACGTTAATTTCTTTTTTCAATTTTAGTGGTCTCTAGAGTCAGTTTAAGATGAACTTGGAGATATTTCAACTACCTGTCATCCTTGGTTGATTGAGAAATTTAAAAATAGAAACACAAAAGTTTTAGTTTTATAGTTTTGGAGAAAATGGAAATAAATCAGAGGTAGGGTCATCATAATGTAGTAGAAGGGAACATTGGAAATGTATCACTGGGTATGTGTGTATATCCACACATACACAAGTTTGATTTCACCAATGAGTGGGGGGAAAGCAGACAAATGGCCATAGGAAAGGAGTAATTTGAGGTCTGTGGCAAGGGAGAAGTGATTATTTAAGATGAAAGACATATTATTTCAATAAAGTACTAATTTTAAGAGGTTTGAGGTGAAAAGACAAAGTTCACTGTAATCATTGTGTCACATTCAGGAAGAAAAGAAAGGATTTCTGTGCAGCAATGTTGGCCCAGTTGAGACAGGATTCAATATATTCTTTTAATTTCTAGGGGGTTTTTTGGTTTATTTTTTTTTTTGCAGGGCAATGAGGGTTAAATGACTTGTGCAGGATCACACAACTAGTAATTGTCAAGTGTCTGAGGCTGGATTTGAACTTAGGTCTTCCTGAATCCAGGGCCAATGCTTTATCCACTGTTCCACTTACCTTCCCCAGATATGATACTGTGTTTTGTTTTTCTTTAATTTACCATGGCCGAGTGACCTTTTTCCAGGAAAACTGAGTAGCTCTTATGTAGGAACACAAAAAAGTGAATTTGGGGGTAAAACTGGACTGGTTTTTTGAAAGGTAAGAGGATAATGGGAGAAAGCTTCAAGGGTATAAAATGTAAAATGAAGCATTCATGGGTGGTAAAAGCGATGGAAGGATTAGAATTAATTTATAGGGGGCAGCTAGGTGGCGCAGTGGATAGAGCACCGGCCCTGGAGTCAGAAGGACCTGAGTTCAAACCTGGCCTCAGACACTTAACACTTGCTAGCTGTGTGACCCTGGGCAAGTCACTTAACCCCAATTGCCTCACCAAAAAAAAAAAAATCTATAAAAGACTGTTACATTAGGGTGGGGTGGAGGCACTATCAGTCATGATGATGAAGAAGATAGATTTTGGGAAAGTGAGGCAAAAAGAGAAATAGAAGAATATGAGATTACTACTGGGGATAGGACATTTGAAGTTCAAGATCCTGGAGGAAGAAAATTATGTGTCGTAGTAAGATGAAGAGCATGAAATTTTTTTCTGTGTGGATGAGGTACAGTTAAAAATGATGGTCAATGGAATTGAGAAGGTTGAAACTGAAAAGGCAATGTATAGGGTGGGCAGAGAGTCACAAGGTTTTAAATAACTTTTTTATAAGTATTTTTTCTGTATTTTCACCATTTATGAGATTTGCTTTTTCACACATAATGTAAATTCATTTCTTGTATATTCTGTGTATAATGCTATGTTACTGTAAATTAAAAAAAAATAAAGCAAGACCCTTCATGACTTTTGGACCACCCTGTATTAGAATATACATCAAGATACATGCTGAAGCCCCCAGTTATGAGGTCATGAGATAAAACAGAAATTATATATATATATATATATATATATATATATATATATATATATATATATATATATAGTATGCCTGATGCTGTTATTCTTAAAGGAGGAGTGGAAAATGATAGATAGATGTCTGTGACAATGATTTGGATGGGGTACTAAAGATGGATATAGTGTACTTCAGTATAGGGTTATCAATGTGATGTGATAGCAAAAAAAAAAGGACAAATTTGGGCTGCATTATGAGGGACATAAATCTTTCCAGGAATAAGGAGGGTATAAACCCAGAGTGTTTTGCCCTCATCAGAACTCACCTTCAGCATTATTCCAAAAGACAGTTTAAGAAAGGCATTGAAAACCGAGAGAGGATCCAGAGGAGACAATCAAGATAAAGAAGAGCCTTGAGTTTATATAAGAGTCAGTTAAAGGGAATGTAAATGTTTATCCTGAAAAAAGAATAGATTTGGGGTAGGTATAGGAGGGAAATGACAAGTTCCTTCAAGTATTAGAGACTCTGCTATGTGAAGGAGGGATTGAAGATTTTATTTTTGGCCCCCAGTGCTCAGAGCCATCAGTAATGGGTAGAAGTTACAAAGAGGCAAATATAAGCTTAATGTCAAAGGGGGGAAAATCCTAAAAATTAGAGCTCTTCAAAAGTTAAATTGTGTATAGGATACCTTAAGCAGAGGATGGAGCTCTCTTTCTCGTATGTATGTATGTATGTATGTATGTATGTATGTATGTATGTATGTATGTATGTATACACATATACATATATGTGTGTATGTATGTATACATACACATATAATGATGGAAATTACTTTTGCATATGGATTTGATGATGAAGTCCCTTAAAACTCCCATTCTGTGATTCTGCTGAATGATATTGGCAAATGGATAGATAATAACTATTGACAGTAATAGCTAGCATTATATCACATTTTAAGGTCTGAAAAGCACTTTACAAATAATATTTCATTTGATCCTCATGAAAACCCTTAGAGGTGCTATTATTATTATTACCATTTTACTGATGAAGGAATTGAAGGGAAAAAAGCATAAATTATCATTTGCCCAGGTAAGAAGTGCCTGAAGCTTAATTTGAACTCGTCTTCCTGATTCTCGGTCTAGTATTCTATCTAGTGCCTCCTAATAGATCATTTGGAAGTGAGAATGAGCAGAAGAATGTCTTCTCTTGTTGTACTTGTGCAATGAGAGTGCAAGCAGCCTCAGAACTAGAGAAGGTAAAAAAGGAATATGCCTGTGTGACCCTGGGCAAGTCACTTAACCCCAATTGCCTCACTAAAAAAAAAAAAAAAAAAAAAAGGAATATGCCTTCTGAAAAGAGCCAAGGTTCTATTACTGGAGGAAAGGGCAAGTATGAAATAAAGGAATTAAGGCAAAAGGAAAGTTTTAAACAATGGCATTGGTATTCCAAAAAAGTGCAACGAAATTTAGGGCCGCACATTATTTGAGTTTTGAAGATATATGGAGCTGACATGGATGGGAATGGAAATTAAGGATAGGGAAGAGAAAAAGAAGATATTACCTCAGTAGACTTTGAGTCCAGGACCACAGGAAAGAGGTCAGTCATAGCTGAGAATCGTCTAACTACAGCATAGGAAATAAGCAGAATGATCCTTTCTACTTCAAGTGGCTCCTAGAAGCCCAAGATGCTTTATAACACATATATTCCCATAAATAACATCATCATCAATAAAAATATTATGATTGGATCCTTGGAGGAGGCACTGAACTCAAGTTCTAAACTTGACCTAGAATGACCCAAGTGGAGATACTCCTGGTATATAACCTGCAAGTGCATCAATAACCCATTTTAAAATTGCTCAGCTCCCTGAAGTACCTGTTCCCCTATACACACACACACACACAACTTTGTTCTGACTGAGCTTGGATCTTTACTGTAAAATACAAGATGTATGTGCAAGCACATATGTAGAATTTCAGACATATTATCATTTACTCAGCCATTCAAAAGATCAGCAAGTATTTATTAAGTGTCCACTGTGCTCCTGGCACTGTACATGTCATTGGATCTACAAGTATAATGAATAAAATAATCCTTATTCTCAAGGAGATCATTCTATTTCACAACATAAGTAGCAACAGCAGCAATAGCCTTGGCAATACTAGTAGAAATTACACAAGGGTTGCTAAATCGGGGCAGCTGGGTGCCGCAGTGGATAGAGCACCGGCTCTGGAGTCAGGAGTACCTGAGTTCAAATCTGGCCTCAGACACTTAACACTTACTAGCTGTGTGACCTTGGGCAAGTCACTTAACCCTAAGTGCCTCACTAAAAACAAAACAAAACAAAACAAGGGTTGCTAAATCAAAACAACTAATAATTACATAGCACTTTAAGTTCTGTAAGTACTTTGCAAATATCATCTCACTTGATTCTGTTCAATAGTCATCACAGGTAATATTTTCACCTTTTTTTAGATAAGGAACCTGAGGCTTAGAAGGATGTGATGGAAGCAACGCTCTCACTGGCTACAGATTCAGAGGTATTTGTATTTTAATCCCACATCTATCACACACCACTCGTGTAACCTAAGGCAAATCACTCAAACTATTTGGACTTCAAAGTCCTCATCAGCTAAATGAGAGGGTGGGTCAAGATGGCCTTTGAGTTTCCTTTCAATGTTGTCTATAATGCCTGATAGTACAGCTTTCCTATGCCAACATAGCCAATAAGTACATAATACAAGATTCAAAACCTGTCTCTAAGGCCAACACTCTACTTTCTATGCTCTAGAATATCTGATCTAAATTTAAGCCAAACCATACACATTGATATATATTGTAGAGACAAAATGTCTAGAGTAGTCCATCTAGCCATGTCATTGAAATGAATGAATCAAATCCTCCCATTTTTTAAGAGAGGGGGCTAAGTTAAAAAAATACACAAATAGTACTTAGATCCTGTGATGGCAATGGAAAATATCCCAACTGAAAACTACAACACAAAATACATGTACTTGTGGAAGAGACACTGAGAACAGTTGAAAATTGGACCAGCCAAAGTCAGAGGAAGTGATACCTCGAACTGAGCTTAGAAATAGATGCAAACAATGTAAAAGAAAGAGACAGCACCTGTATACAAGCAAAGAAAAGTATCAAAGTAGATGAAAGTACTGTAAAATGGGAAACAGATTGGAATTCACTCTATAAAGGGTGCTGGGATGCAATAAGTATGTAATAGGATTTTGGAAATTGTTACAATGGAAAATGATCAGGAAACACTGTGTGGGTGGGTGTTGCAATGTGGAAAGAATATGTAACCAGAACTGTAACCATGTAATCAGAAAACTTGGGGCCAGCATGGGATATAGAAAACAGAGGCTTTACAAAGAGGCAATCCCATGTCAGTAGAAGAGTTCTGTCAGAGTCACTTTGTGAGAAAAAGGTACCAGGTGTAGTTAATACACACATCATTGACAATATCCTTGGGCTAGGAAGTGGTGGCTGATCCAAGGTTAGCCATTTAAAACTAGAAGACTGTGGGTAAGTAATTGAACTTCTTCATAGTGCTCCCAACACAGCTCTCTAAGTCTGAACTGATAGAGGGATTTTCCTCACTGGGAGTTCTCTTTGCCAATGAAATCACAGGATTTGTTAAAAAACAAACAAACAAATGTTTATAGACATCCTCCCTCCCTCTATTTTTCCCCCTCCAATATCCTTGGGATATTGCTCTCTCCCTTGTTTGTTTTCCATGTACAAGGCCACGGTAGCATTGGCTTGGTTTGAACTTTTCTCTAATGCTTCCTCCTACCTGAGCATGGTCAGGGCGACTTCTTGAAGGAGTTCAGAAGTGAAGGCAGATAGTCAAAGTCCCTTCCTTCAAGGAGCTTACATACCACTGGGGGCAGAAGATGCAATTTATACATAGAAAAGGTTTTTTTGTTTGTTTGTTTGTCTGTTTTTTGGGTTTTTTTTTGGTGTGGCAAAGGGGTTTAAGTGACTTGCCCAGGGTCACACAGTCAGCAAGTGTCAAGTGTCTGAGGCCAGATTTGAACTCAGGTCCTCCTGAATCCAGGGCCAGTGCTCTATCCACTGCGCCACCTAGCTGATGAAAAGTTATTTTCTTTAAAAAAAAAAAGGTAAATATGAAGGTTTTTTTTAGGGGGGGGGCAGAGTGTGAAATTCTGGGTGGACGGGCAGGCAGATTTCATGTAGGAGGAGGTTCTAGAGCTAAAGCTTGAAGGGAACTAGAGATTCTAAGAGGAACATCTAAGCCTTCTAGGTGTATGGGACAGCAACTGAGGCCCAAAAACTTTATGGCATGTTCAAGTTCACAAAGCTAGTTAAGTGTTGGAGGAAATAATCAAAACCTCATTTTACTGACATCAATATGAGCACTTTTACAACTATTCCTAATTTTATACATTTGGCTAAGTCCAAAGGCAGTAAATATACTTTGAGTTTTTCTTCCAACTATTTGTTTTGTGACTAATAATTGATATTTAGAGTATCCAAAGTAACTAAACCTTCTTTACTACTAATCAAGAAAGAAGTTCTTAGGAATATAATGCCTAGGTCTCAACAACCCATCCATTGCTTCAAGACCCCATTAAAGAAGATTACTAACATTTAAGCAGAGGTTTGGCTCTCTGCCTTAATTTATTTATTTTGTAATCTTAAAAGAAAGAAAATGGAGTTTAAAAAGGGATACATTAGAGAAGAAAGGAGTGAGGAATCATAGAACTTCTTTTCCCAAATAATCAGAGTGTTAATGTAGAAGTCTATATAAACAAGGAAAGGGTGGGGTAATCTGCTGTCACTTGAAGGTCACTTCCATATGAACTGATCAAAGAAAGATAGAAAGCATACACACACACACACACACACACACACACATATTTTGGTATAGACACATATCTCAACATAGAAAAAGGAGTAGAGAAAGGGAAAGGAGTATATTCAAGGAAGAATTAATTATAAGCAAAAATCTCTTAATTTTTTGATATCTCATTGGATTTAATGTTTATCCATTCCTACTTCTCAGGACGGCCCCAAGTATGTGTGTTTGTTTTTTTCTTCAAGGTCCATACAAACACACATACTTGGGGTTTTTAACCTGGAGTAACTATTTCCACTCTGACTAGTCAAGTATATTTTTATGAATTCTAATCCCTTTTTCAAAACAAACAAAAAATAGTTGTAAAGATAGGAGTCATTCCTTTTACCCACTGGGTCCAATACATGTTTTAGACATGAGGAACTGAGACAAAGTGATGATAACTGACTTGCCCATAGGTCATACATAACCGCCTAAGTATATGAGGCAAGATTTGAACCCAGACCTTCCTGAGTTTAGGGCCAACATTCTAGCCATTATGTTATACTGGCTATTTTTAAGATTCTCCTAGCTAAAGATTTTTATTATTAATTCTTCTATACCTTAATTAGTCATGCCTAGATAAAACGCTAAATATCCTGTTAGAATTACAATTTGGCTACAGGTCTTCGAGGTAAAGAGAGGCTTACAGAATGCAAACTAAAGCACCTTGGTACAGTTAATAGTGGCCTGAAAAGTTTACTGGAACTAGAGAGGGCTTCAAATCTTGTATAACTTTGGGATATCTCTCTCAGCCAATCATTCCCTTTCCCTTTACATAAGGATAATAGTAATTGTAGCACTAACTTTACAGTGTTGTTATGAGGATTAAATGAAATGAAGCATGCAAATAGTCTCCAAAATCGAAAGCACTAGATAAATGCAAGTTATTAAAAAGAAAAACAATGCGTATATATTGGAATAATTTCAAATCCTTCTAAAGTCTCTTGATCTGAAAAGGGCTTTATGCCACCCTCCATATTACAGAGGAGGAAACTAAGGCAGAAAATACTAAAGTGATGTGTGTAAGATTTCTAAGACTTCTCATTTTAAAAAAAGGCACTACAACTTCAAAGACAGTAGGGAGTCTTTTTGTTGCACCAGACACTTTTGATTGATAAAAAGTGTATATATGATCACACACACATATGGGAGAAAATATGTTCAGAGCCATCTTCTCTGATTAGGACTGGCTATATTTTTCCTATGGTACTGTTGTAGAATAATGGCTTTTCAGTAGTGTCAAGGACTAATTAACATATTTATAAGGTGAATTATGATGTTTCAACATTTTTATGCTCTTACTAAATGCATCTCTACAAAGGAAATGCACAATGTTTGGGGGGAAACTTTTTCAATAAAAATGAAATAATATAGATAATCTTTGGTTTGAAAATAAATATACTTTTCCCTTTATCACTCTTAACCTAATTCCACTGCTCTTTTAAGGGGAAAAATGCACCCATTATTCTCAGTTTCTAACTAATACCTTGGATCCTTCTCATATTTGCTGGTATTGGAGTTGATTCCCTGACCTCTTTTTTTTTAACATTTGTAGCATAGAATAGGGTTTAGTTAATAATGTGGGAGTATCTGTCCTCCATCTTGAGAGCACTTCACAGCATGTCACCCCTGAGTGTTGTAAAATAACTTTCTTATCTTGAGTGACAACACCCAAAGGCTTCTTAGGACCTTAATAGGGGATTTTTTTTAAAAAAAAGACATCTGGCTGTGAAAAGTTTTAGAAAATGCCAAAATAATCATTAACTTACCAAGGCTGGTTGACAAACTGAACTAATTGTGACAGTCTTGATGACTTCAAAGGGGACTTAATGTCTATACTAATCCCAGACGTGGAGAGCCATGCTAGCCAGATGCTTGCTTTTTACTCTTAAAGTTTTACTCGTACATTTACTATACCTGTTCATCTATGACAACCTACCTCTATATGAGCATGAGGTATCATAAGCAGGAGAGAGAGAGAGAGAGAGTAAAAGAGAGGTGCACATACACAAGCATACATATACATTTCTTCATGTATATATAGATACATATTTATGTATCTATATGTATCTATATATGTATATATGTATATGTGTATATATATATATATTATGTATATGTATATTTATTTATTTATTTATGCATTAATATCATTTAGGGGAGAATCCAAAAGGAAGATTAGAGACAGCAAACCAGCTGAACTTGCTCAATATTTCCCTCCAAACAACTTCAAGCCAAACCCTCAAATAGAATTTTGGGGTATCAGAGACAACAAAATGTCAAGGTGAGACATTTTTTCTTGCCCAAGTAAATTTAGATCAGCAGGAAAAGTTTATGACAATGGAGTAGAAGCATGTCCAGAGAGCATACATGCGGTGACAACAAGAGCAGCCATGGCAGCAGCAGTAGCATCAGGAGCTCACAGTCCAGAGAGGTCAGAGGGTCAGACAACTGATCAGAAAGAGATTAAAGGGGACCCATTGCTGGCACTAGGTATAGTGGGCACTAAATACCAATTGTATTGCTCATATGCAGTTCTGGGTCACAGTTCTAGGACAGAGAAGAACACTTGTGTTCAGTTTCAAAGGAACAGGGGACCCAACCATTGTTCCAGAGACAAGAGAAGTGCTAGTGTTTATAGCTGCACAGGAATAGGAACTTTTCTTGCTAAAAAGCCAGAGCACAAAACAGGTGAGGAATGACTACACCTCTCTCTAATCATCCCACCTTGGAAGCACCAAAATTTTACAGAACCCAAGAACTAGCTCTGAAAATAGTAGCTTGAAAAACCTATAGCTGAAATAGTGCTTTCCCACCTCCAGGTGAGCAAAGCCATACTTTACTATAAAGTTCAAAGTCAAGAAATAGACTATAAAAATGAGCAAATGACAAAAAAAGAATGTGATCATAAAAACTTATTATGTTGGCAGCGAAGGCCAAGATATAAACTCAGAAGACACTAATGAGAAAACAGATATAACCAAAGGCTCAAAAAAATGCTAAGTGGATACAAGCTTAGCAAGAATTTCTAGATGAGTTTTTATTTTTTATTTATTTATGTATATGTGTATATGTACATATATATATATATTTTGTGTGTGTGCATATATGTATATGTGTGTATGTATGTATATATATATATATATATATACATATATATATATATATATATATATATATACACATACATACATACACTCACACGCACATACAAGAGCAGGCATTGGACTATCACAAAAGAGGAGACATGCATGAAGTGCAGATTGTGTATTGCCTTGGGAAAGGCTGAGAGAACAGCTATTGGCAAGAGCTGAGGTTGGCTTCTTTTGTCTCCATTTCCCCACAATATTGTACAGATGGCTGGAAGCTTTCATCACACTCATCTCATTCTACTCCTAGCTTCTATTCCCCCTCCAATGTGCCTGATGCCACGGACATCTCAATACCATGTATCTGATTAAACCTGACTCAGTTTCCTCCAATATGCTGGGTGGCATGGACATATATCACACCCATCCATTTTAAGCCTGGCATACTGCATGGGCTATATATATTGCTCAAGTGTGGGAATACTCATCTCCCATAACTTCTCTATTCTTTTGTGGTAAAACCCATAATTATCTCAGATGGCATGATAAATGAAATATTGGATTTGGTCTTGACATCTGCTACCAATTATATTAGATTCTATAATTTCTCATAATGAGATGAGGATGATTAGACAGATGATGCAAAAAGTGATAAAATAAAGATTTTTTAAAGAGTATTTTCTTAATTAATATCACAATTGTCTTCTCAATTTATTCCCCACAGGGGGTTTCCAGTAATATTAAGTTGTTTTTTTAAAAAAATCAATTTTTGCTTTTATTATATCTTTAAAAGTTTCTGGATTTCCTTAGACATTTTTTATAACTCTCATTGTTTAATTTTATTATTGGCAAAGTTATTTAAAGTTGTGTTAAGCTCAATTTTGTAGGAAACTTTCTCAGCTGATTACCTGTATCTGAAACACCTGAAGGACCTTACAACCACATCCAAAACTCTACAGCTGAGACTTGTTAATTGATCATCAGCATCCACACCTGAAAGACTTTCACACCACAACTACACCCAGAGGACATCCCAAGAATCATCTGAGAAAAGACTTCCAAAGACTTAAATGGACATTTTTCTGTTTTACACTATTTTGTAATGTCCACCTTCTAAAGGAGAGTGCCCCCTTTAATTTACTGTCAATGAGTCCTTCAATTTGTCCCTCAATTTCTTTTCTCTCTTTTCATTCCCTTTACTTTGTTAGTCATAAGTATCTAAAGTTATTGCTTCATTAAGGAAACAATGGTTTCTTAATGAAGCACAGAGGAGAAAGGTGATAAAATAATGGACTTTGGCAGACGACTGGGGTCCCACCTGATTGATTTAGTATTGTTTGAATTAGGTGAGAATGAGAAACTAATTACCTACTTAAGGTTGATTAGAATGTAACCAGATGGGCAGCCAGGTTGCCCAGTGGATAGAGCACCGGCCCTGGAGTCAGAAGGACCTGAGTTCAAATCCGGCCTCAAACACTTAACACTTACTAGCTGTGTGACCCTGGGCAAGTCACTTAACCCCAACTGCATCACTTAAAAAAAAAAAAAAAGAATGTAACCAGACCTGGCTGGCTTTTTGGAAGGTATTGTTCTCAGAAGCTAAGGACTTTGAACTCAACTGGAGACCACCTTCAAGTCCAGTGAACCAATGGATTTGGATAATGCCTACTAATCAGCTTGAAGCAGTGTGTAAGGACCTCCTCTGTTTCAGACCTATAAAAATCTTCCACACTCAGTTTGAGGGGAGTTCGTGGTTGAAGCAGGCTCATGGAGATGGAGGACTTGAGGAAGAACCTGACCAAGCTGGAACTCTAGGCTAGATAGGTCTTTTCTTAACTTTCTGAACTCTACATGAAGACTTGGTATGCTTTAATAAATGCTTAATGCCCAAAGACTGGTGCTAAAGCTTCTAATTTAAGTCAACCACGCATTAGATTTTAAACATCACAATGAGTGTGTGTGTGTGTGTGTGTGTGTGTGTGTGTGTGTGTGTGTGTGTGTGTGTATGCCTGATTGTTTATTTGTGGGGCAATGAACAATGAGAGTTAAGTGACTTGCCCAGAGTCACACAGATAGTCAGTGTCAAGTGTCTGAGTCTGGACTTGAACTCAGGTCTTCCTAAATCTAGGGACAGTGCTTTATCCACTGTGTAACCTAACTGCTCCTCTAGAAGAGTTTTTTAAAGAGATAAGAGGGGTAGAGTAAAAATGAGGAAAAGAAATGAGAGTGTTGCAAGAAAAAGATGAAGAGAATTAATATCTTGGCAATAGAAGTACAAAGAATATTGGAGAAAATAACTTTAGAAACAGAATTGGCCTCATGTAAAAGCACAAAATTCACTGAAAAAAGAAATACTTAATAAACAAAATTACATGAAAAAAGTACACAAGATAACTAAAGAAAATACTACTTTAAAATTATAATTGGACAACAGAAAATCTAATTGCTCCACAAAACATCAAGAAACAATGAAACAAATACAAAAGAATGAAAAAAATAGAAGAAAGTATGAAATATCTCATTAGAAAAACAATTGACCTGGAAAATAAATCAAGGAGGGATAATTTAAGAATTATTAAACTACCAAAAAGGAATAACTGAAAAAAGATCCTATACATAATTATTTTTAATTTATTTTTTTCTAATCCAGTATCTTAGATGCATGGAGTAAAATAGAAATTGAAAGAACCCACTGTCGAAAATTGGAACATTAATGCATTGTTGGTGGAGTTGTGAGCTGATACAACCATTCTGGAGAGCAATTTGGAATTATGCCCAAAGGGCGATAAAGCTGTGCATACCCTTTGACCCAGCAATCCCACTTTTAGGTCTTTTGCCCAAAGAAATCATGGAAGGGGGAAAGGGACCCACATGTACAAAAATATTTATAGCTGCTCTTTACGTGGTAGCAAGGAATTGGAAGTTGAGGGGGTGCCCATCAATTGGGGAATGGCTGGACAAGTTGTGGTATATGAATACAATGGAATACTATTGTGCTGTAAGAAATGATGAGCAGGAAGAGTTCAGAGAAACCTGGAGGGTCTTACATGAGCTGATGATGAGTGAGATGAGCAGAACCAGAAGAACATTGTACACAGTATCATCAACATTGAGTGTTGACCTACTGTGATGGACTATATTCTTCTCACCAATGCAATGGTACAGAAGAGTTCCAGGGAACTCATGATAGAAGAGGATCTCCAAATCCAAGAAAAAAAAAAGAAAGAAAGAACTGTGGAGTATAGATGCTGATTGAACCATATTATTTCTTTTGTTTTGGGTGCTGTTGTTTTTTTTTTTCTATTTTGAGGTTTTGCATCACTGCTCTGATTCTTTCTCTTGTAACAGGATTAATGCAGAAATAGGATTAATGTTATTATGTGTATATATATGTGTGTGTATCTATATCTATATCTATATCTATATGTATATGTATAGAGATATATAGATATAACCTATATCAGATTACCTGCTGTCTAGGGGAGGGGGGAGGGAGGGGAGGGAGGGAGAAAAATCTGAACTTGTAAAGCAAGTATAAACAAAAGTTGAGAACTATCTTTACATGTAACGGAAAAAATAAAATATCTCATAAAAAAAAAAGAAAGAACCCACTGTCATCTTTTGGAAGAGCTACAAAAATGAAAATTCCCACAAATATTACAGCCAAATTCTAGAGCTCCCAGGTCAAGGAGAAAATATTGCAAGCAGTCAGAAAGAAAAAAATTAAAATATTATAGAATCACAGACAGGATCAGAATTTAGTGGCATCCCACATTAAAAGATACAAGGATTCAGAATATGATATTCCAGAAAGCAAAAAATCACAACCAAGAATAACCTACCTGGCAAAACTAAGTATAATCCTTTGGGAGAAATTGATATTTAATGAAATATAGAATTTTCAAGCATTCTTGATGAAAAGATCAGAGCTAACAAGAAATTTTAACAATCAAACACCACTTAAGAGAAGCATAAAAAGGTATGCATGAAAGAACAATCATAAGGGTCTCAAGGTTAAACTATATCTATTCCTATATGGAGGATGATTCATATAACTTCTAAGAACTACCATTATTAGGGCAGTTAAAAAGGATTTAAATAGACAGAGAGCATGGGTCTGAGTCAATTATGTTAACATAAGCTCTAAAAATGCAGGTGTGAGAAAGAGGGAAACCTTGGGAGAAGGAAAGAGAGAGGTAGAATGAGGAGAAAAATTTCACATCAAAGAGTTATTACAGTGGAAAAGAATATGGCGGTGAAGTGGGGTGGGTAATGCTTGAATCTTACACTCAGAATTGGTTCAAAGAAGCAATTATCCAGACACAGACACAGATACAAAGTTGAATATAGAAATATAACTTATCAAATAGGAAAATAGGAGCGGTTAAATGGTTGTGGCATGTGATTTTGATGAAATATTATGCTGTAAGAAATGATGAAGGGGTGGTTTTAGATAAAAAGGAAAACATGGCAAGATCTATATGAACTGATGCAAAGTAAAGTGAGAAGAATCTAGAGATCATAGTGCGTAGTTATAGCAATGTGGTAATGATGATGAACTGTAAAAAACTTGACTTCCCTGGTTAATACAATCATCCAAGGCAATTCCAAAGGACTCATAATGTGCTGAATTCTATGTGCAAAATGATTCATAATGTCTCACTTTCTTTGTTTTTGTTCTTTTAAAAATATTGCTAATGTGGAAATAGATTTTGCATAATTTCACATGTATAATTGAGATCATAGTGCTTGCTTTTTTCAGTGGGAAGGTAGTGGGAGAGAGTTTAGAAATCAAAATTTAAAAAGAATGCTAAAATACTTTTCAATTTAAAAAGGCTTAAAATGCTAGCATTTATATCGTACTTTAAGGTTTGTAAAAAAAAAAATTTTCAAATGAGATGTATTATCTCATTTGATCCTCACAAAAACACTGTGAAAGAGATGTTATTATTATGTCCACTTTACGGATAAGGAGTCCAAGGTTAAATGGTCGATTGCCTTGTCCCAGTTGTTACAGCTAATAAGTGCCTAAGGCAGGATTTGAACTCGGGGTTTTCTGACTCCAAGTCCAACACTCTATCCACCTAAACACCTAGTTTCCAAAGTATGCATGTATGTCAGAGCCAGAGCTCAAACCCAGGGCTTGTGATTCTTAGTCACATGATTGCCAATATATTCTTTCACTACTAATAAATCAGAGGACAAAAATGGAGAATGAATTTAAATGTTATGACTGTTTAGATTATGAATTCATTTTACCTAAAGAATATATTATTTACTCTGCTGTATCTTTAAGAAATGATTCTATTGATGCAGCTGGGTGGCACAGTGGATAGGGTACTGGCACTGGAGTCAGGAGGACCTGAGTTCAAATCTGGCATCAGACACTTGACACTTACTAGCTGTGTGACCCTGGACAAGTCACTTAACCCCAATTGCCTCACCCCAAAAAAATAAAATAAAAAAGGAAATGATTATATCTACCCTGAGTATATGCTAAATACATGTCTAATTGCCTAAATTATTACATTAATAAATTCAAACATTTATTTTTATTAATAAAAAATAAGATTCTAATAATTGTAGATTCTGTAAACTAAAAAAAAAGAAAAAAAACTTTTTTGTTGTCAATATATCTGTTGTCAAATCTGGCCTCAGACACTAGCTGTTTGACCCTGGGCAAGTTACTTAACCCTGTTTAGCTCAGTACTTCTTCTGTAAGACAGTCTAGAGAAGAAAATGGCAAACCAAGCACAACACTTTAGATGTGTTCTGCCCAGGACAGATGGCAGCAATAGTAATTTTCTTCTTCTTGTATACTATATTTCTATTTATTCTCATTATAGAAACCTGACCCATTTCAGCTTAGTTTGGTTTTAGCATTTCTCTCTCATCTGAATGTTGTTTTGCTTGAACATGGTCAGAATCTTAATTGAGCTTGAATGTGTTTTCTAACCTCTAAGTATTGATTCAAGCCTTTTACATGAATTATACACATTCCTCAGGTCTATCCATTTGGGCTGCAAATATCTCTAGCCATATTCCAAGGTCATTTTATGGGCTTTTGCCTCATAAGTAATAGGAATTCCACTCAGTGCTGCAACCATACATCAGATAGATTCATTTGTGTGGAAGAAATACCATTCAAGTCCCAACTCTATCCTTCTACTCATAGATTAGAGAAAGGTTATAAAATAACAAACTATCTCATTGAAATACAGTAGCAAAATAAATAGCAAGAATAATCATACAGCAAAATAACCCTCAGCCAACCAAATGATAAATGAGTATAATTTTCAAAAAAGGTATGTGCTAGTAAACCATGGTGACATATCTGCTTTCTCATTTTAACTGCTATAAAACCCCAAATCCCTCTCAATCTGCCCCTGTCATTCATCCTTTGTTCAATAGTAATAAACTATGCCATCTCATCAGTTTCTCCAATGCTAACCCTTTTATTCAAATCCCAATTTCTGCAGGGGGACTTGCCAGGCTCCCACTATACCCCAAAGCCAGTACTATTCTGAAATTATCTTTCATCCACCCTGCATATTCTGCATGTTTCATCTACTCTTTCCTCTTATGTGTACATATTATATGGATTCCCTCCATTAGAAGGTGAGTTTCTTGAGAGCAGGGATGCTGTTTTTGTTTTGTTTTTCATTGCATTTCTAAAGATTAGTACATTTTCTGCCATATCTGTCATTTTTTTAGTTGTGTCCAACTCTTTGAGACCTCATTTTGGGGTTTTCTTGGCAGAGATACTGGAGTAGTTTACCATTTTCTTCTCCTGTCTTACAGTTGAAGAAGTGAACCAAACAAGATTAACTGACTTACATAGGGTCCAACAGCTAGTAAGTGTCCGAGGCCAGACTTGAACCCAGGAAGATGAGTCTTCCTCATCCCTTGTCTGGTGCTCTTATCCCTGGCACCACCTAGCTGCCCATAACAAAGGCTAACTGTGGTGGTGGTGGTGATGGTGATGATGTTAGGAAAAGCTTTATTAAAACTGGAGCCCTCTCTACATACTGGGGCATTAAATTTGTTAGTGGTACCTAGAGATAAAGATCAGATACTGAAAACCTGAAAGGTGCATCTGAAATCCTACACACAGTTTAATGAGCCTATCCCAAAATATTGAAAATAATATTTTGAACAAAGTAAGGAGAATGTTATAGATAAAAGAAGAGATTTAATATTTCTAGGATTAAGGTACTAATGTATGGATTCAAATTGAAAAGCCCATTCCCTTACTAGTTTCTAAGGACAAGTCTAACAAATCCTCATTCTTTCTCTCTACTCCCATTTCTCACCTAGATTCAAGTCTCGTCCCACTCTCATTTATCTTCTCCATAGCTTACAAAGTAATATCCCTAAAGCAAAAGATTGACTATCATACCACTTGATGTCAGGGGGTGTATCTTAATTATTTGTATGTCTTTATCTTTTCCAAAGACATATTCTATTTTTCAAATATATCTGAGAAAAATGATTTTTGTGTTCCTAAAAAGGGTGCAGATCTCAACTGATCCATAACAGTCCATTCTACATTATAATTGCCTATGTCTTCCCATCAATTTTTCACAGGGGATATACCCAATTAGCTGAGTTTTTTCTTTCTTTCCTTTGACATCTGGGTGGAACATCACATATAAATATTAGATTCAGAGCTAGAAGTGAACTTATTGGATAATGAGTTGAACCCTTTAAATTTATAGTCACCTTTCAAGGCTCTTGCCACACACATACTCCTCAATGAATGGTGAAACTAATTAAATATATGAAAACATGTTTGATGCAAAATTGAGTGACAAAAGAAGTGAATAAAATGGAGCTGTAGAAGAAGAACCCCTCTTTTGCATTTTCTAGAAATTGGTAATATTGTTTTTATTTGAATTTTTGTGAGGCAATTGGGGTTAAGTGACTTGCCCAGGGTCACACAGCTAGTAAGTGTCAAGTGTCTGAGGCCAGATTTGAACTCAGGTCCTCCTGAATCCAGGGCCAGTACTCTATCCACTGCATTACCTAGCAGCCCCACTTGAAATTTTTAAGTCTGGATTTTGAGACTAGTTCAGTTGTCAAAATCTGACTTTCACCCACATACTTCTTTAGCCTTATCTCAAACAACCTGCACCTCTATAGTCTGCAGTCATATCAAACAGGATAACATACCATCTCTAGAATCCATTGCATTTTTATTATTTAACCACCCCAGGAATGTATTTCTTCACTTCTGCTTGCTGACACGCTCCTAATACACAGAAAGTAGCCTTAAATACCACTCCTTCAATTTAATTCAGTGTGAAAAATATTTAATAAGCATATACCATACACAAGGGAAATTTCCACACCCTAGGAATATTGTGGTATATTATGATAATGGCATATTATTGTGTTATAAGACATGACAAGCAGGATGATTTCAGAAAAGCTTTGAAAGAGTTCTATGAACTGATATATAGTGAATTGAGCAAATCTAAGAGAACATTGTATACAGAGACAGCAATATTGTTTGATGAAGAACTGTGAATGACAACTATTTTCAGCAATACAGTGATCCAAGACAATCCCAAAGGACTGTTAATGAAACATACCATCCACCTCCAAAGAAAGAAAAGATATTGATTGAACACAGACTGAAGCATGGTATTCGTCACTTTCTTTATTTTTTTTCTTTCCTTCATGTTTTTTTGTACAAAATTATGTTTTACATAATTGAACATTATATAACACATATTTGATTGCTTATTGACTAAGGGAGGGGGAGGGGAGAGAGAGAGGGAGAAATAAACATTAGAACTCAAAACTATAACTAAAATGTTTGTTATTTTTTAAAAAATAAAAAATATAGGCAACAAAAATGCAAAAGCAGTACCTGTCTTCAAGGATATTATATTTTACAGTGCAAATACAACATTTAGGTAATCACTAAATGCAATATAATTTGAAGGAGAGAAAACTAACAGCTATGGGGATCAGGAAATTCTTTTTTTTTTCCCATGTGTTTTGGTAAATAGTATTTTGTAAAGAGAGTTTTTAACATTCATTTTTATAAGATTTTGAGATTCAAATTTTTTCTCCTTTTCTCCTTCCCATTTCCCTTCCCCAAGATTGCAAGCAATCTGATATAGGTTATACATGTGCAATCATCTTAAATATATAGGAAATGCTTCTTATAGGAGTTGATACATGAGCTGAATGATTAGGTATGATGCACAGTTTGATAAGATATGGAGTTTATGAATGAGCAAGATTATTTTGAGGATCTTTAAATTAAAAAGTTAAGGATTTAGTAGTTTTTTTTCTTCTTCTAGAGATGATAAAAAATGAAAGTTTTTGAACAAAAGTGTAACATGGTCAGAAAATTACTTTAGGAAAATGTTCTGAGCAGCTGTGTTGAATATGGATTTTAGAAGGTCTTTTTCCTTCTCTTCTTTCCCCCTACCCTGAGTCCCTTCTTGGAAGTAATTACTCAATTATCCAATCTCATTGTTCTTTATAATATTCTTATTAAATTATATTACAGTGTGCATTATATTTATCTATATCCATTCTACCTATATCTCATGAAGATTGATAAAAAATAACATTTAAGGTTTATAAAGTACTTTCAGCCCAACAGCATTGTGCGGTAGGTAATGTAAGTATCATTATCTTGAAGATGAGGAAATTGAAGCAAAGAGACATTAAGAATGTAGATCTGAACTCATATCTCCTATCTCTGAGATCAGTTCTCTTTCTGCTATGTAATGCTTCCTAATACCATTATCCATAACTTATTTTCCTTGAACCCCCAGCACCTAGAATGGAACCTTAAATTGATTCCAATTGCCAACTGAATTGAGGGAAAGATTTTCATTTTTCCGAATGAGCCAGTTCAGTGTATGATAGTAACAATAGCAATTTGTTGCCTCACAAATTTATGCATGTCCTATATCTCCAGATATGCCTGCTGCTATGGAAATCAGCACTGATAACTCTACAGAAAGAAATAATCTGATATATAAACTCAGCAAATGGATCTGTACCTTGTATCTAAGCTCTCAGTTTTCATACTCCTATCTTAATGGATCTAGAATCTCATCCACATTATCATTCCCTGCATGAGTGCAAGCAATTATCTATCCACCTCTTCTGTGTGATTCTTGTTCATATTCTCCCAAAGACAGTTTCTCCAATGTGTTGGAAAACTTTGGGTCTTTTAAATTTCCTAGAAATCAGTATAGTACTCAGGAAATCAATCTGTCATTCTTTACTCTTGCTACCTACAGGAATGGTTCACGCTTCTTGATCACATTTCTCTTGAATAATATTCCTTATGAAAGAAATTATTTTCATTTGAATCCTAATTGAAAGAGCTTATATTTGATCCTAGAGGTAATATGAAGCCACTGGAAATATTTTAATGAAAATTTATTTATTTAAAACATTTTTTTCTTTTAAAATTTTTAGTTCCGTATTCTCTCTTTCCTTCCACAGACTCACCAGCCACTGAGAAGGCAAGCAATATAGTATCAATTATAATTATAAAATCAGGCAAAACATATTTCCATGTTATCTGGAATTTTTTTTAAAAATAAAGAAAAATAAAGAGAGAAAACTAATACTTTAATTTGCATTTAGAGTTCCTCAGTTTTCTTTCTGGAAATATACAGAATTTTTTCATTGTGTGTCCTTTGGAATATTTTTGGATACTTATACTGATCAGAGCATCCAGGTCTTTCATAGTTGATCATCATCGCTACATTTTTGTGACTATATAAAATGATCTCCCAGTTCTTCTCACTTTGCTTTGTATCAATTTATAAAGGTCTTGCCATGGTTTTATGAAATCAGCCCCTCAGCATTTCCACAACACAATGGTACGACATCGCAATACCACATTATATTTAGCCATTCCCCAATTGATAACCATATCCTCAAGTTTCAATTATTCGCCATCACAAAAAGAGCTGCTATAAATATTTTTATACATATAGGTTCTTTTTCGTTACTCTCTTTGAAATACATATCTAGTAATGGTATACCTGAGTCGAAGGGTATGCACAGTTTTATAACCCATTAGACATATTTCCAAACTATTCTTTAGATGATTGAACTGGTTCACTATTCTACTATTAGTTTATTCCTGTACCTATTTTTCCTCACCTTTCTCCCCTTGCATTTGTCATTTCTGATAGGTGTGAGGTGGTACCTTAAAGTTGTTTTCATTTGTATTTCTTTCATCTTAGCAATTGAAGAAAGAAAATATTGCACTCATGGGAGGGACACAGTTAAAACACAAAGAGGCAAGAGTTTTTATGTTGTACACAGAGAAGTATGATTTTGACCAGAACTGGTTAGATTTAAACACAGCCTTCCTGACTTAATCTAATATACCCACACTGGCTTTATACTCCCCAATGTTGCATAATAAGTATTATACTAATATTTCAGTTTATATTATTTATCTAATTTTTCATTCTTACTATGTAGACTTATTATTGGTAGGGTAACTTTGGATATTCATGATATGATAGTACTCCAACATCATGGTCTTTGAGAATGAAGGACAAATAACAACAAAGACAACAACAACACAATTTCATAGTAACAAACCTCATACTTTTGGTCTGATATTACACTTAAATGATCGATCAACTATTAATTGTGAAAACAAGTTACACTTGTAATTTCAATCACTTTTTTAAAGTACACTAATGGAATTAGTTATGCATTCTTGCCTTTTGTCATTGAGTTGCCTTGAACCACCTCTCACTGAGCTCATCCAAATAAAAATCTTTGGTGAAATTAACTGTTCCATGTCCCACTTTTGAGATTATTCTAAATGAGATCATCTCTGCAAGGACCTTATATCTTAAGGCACTAGAAGCCTACAGAGTGAATGTACTTACTCAGCTTTCTAAGCTTATACCTAATAGGTATGCACTGAATTGTCTCAACTTGTAGAGACTGTCCTCTACAAGCAGCTCACTTTCTCAGCCTTCACATTCCTGAATAGCATGAACAGACAAGCCATATATGTCCTAAGGAAACCTGTTTAGAGGTGGGGGTAGTGGGGTGGCCAGTCAGCTTTAAAAGAAGTATGGTCTATCCTTAAGTGGGCCACACTTCTTAAGTAGATGCTATCTCTCATAGCTGCCTTAAGGCACATGAAATTTCAAACTTGCCATTTAGCTGGTACATCAATCCTTTTACAGAGATGGTCTTGTGGACTAAACTCTAGTGCAATAACCTGTCTCCTATTAGCTCAGCAAAAGGCTACCTGACAACATTTCTGCCTGATATGCCAGCAAGGTCAGATAAAAGCAGAAATCATCACGAAATTCTAAAGGCCCTTAATCATGAGAAGCAAATTAATGGGTGGGACTTAGTCAGGCACAAAAATCCTTTCTACCTTACCTGCATGATTTTAGGAAGATGGTTCCATCTTCAAATGAGGGGGGAAAGGATAGAAATGTCCCTTAATGATGTGAAAATTCATTGCTTGCTCAGCCCACTCACCTCAAGAAAATTTCTGAGTAGGAAGTAGTGCAGTGAGTGATTTAGAAATTCCTTAAAATTGTACAGAAAGGAACAGTTCTTAAATAGAATCGATCAATTTTCTGTTAACAAATTTCTCACTTTAGAGGGAAAAACAAAACTTATCTGGAACCTAAAAATGGGGGAAATGGTCTGGCTCTCAGAGTCCAACAGTGCAGAGCATTTCAGATTTTTAAGCTTCTAATAATTGAGATTTAGCAACTCCTCTGTAACGTATAGTCTTATACAGTTACCTGAGTACACTGAGAGGTTAAGTAATATGCCTATGTATTTTCAATTAGTTTTGGCAGAGGCAAGCCTGGAATCCAGGTCTTTTTTATAGAACCTGGGCCTGGAGTCAGTTGTGGGACACTAGATAAGACATTTATTCTTTTTAGACTCAATCTCCTTACCTGTGAGTGGGGGGGGGGGCACTAAAAGTACCTATCTCCCAGTGTTTCTGTTAGGACCAAATGATATAATAATTATAAAGGATTTAGCACATTGAGTGATTAGTATATACTTAAAATCAATAATTATATCACAAAATCATCAAGATAAACACTAACATTTCAAAGTAAGAGAGGTGATTTCCCTGACATCCAGAATAGTCATCCCATTATATAGTTAAAAAACAAATGAACATTTACAATAGAAGCAGTAGATTTAGTCCCATACAAAAGCATGACTTAATAGGTTGCCTTGGCAACTAAATATCTAAATTCCATGTGAGCCTTATTACACACACAGGGAAATTATTATAAAATGTAAAAGAAAAAGATATTTACCACATATTCAAATACACAATGGACAAAATAATATATAAATAGCAAACATGATGCTATACTACAAAAACATCACTCACAAACACACATGATCTATGTATAGAGAAAAGTAATGTCAAAACAAAATAGATATATAACTCAAACATGAATAATTGCTGTGTGAGTCTATAAAATAATATTAGATACACAATATACCTTACATAGTATTATGTTATTACTTCTGTTGATCAACCTGTAACATCATGAGTCAGTTTGGTTAGGTGGTTGTTGTTTTTGGTTTAATTCTATTGTAATTCACTGGCTACCAGCTATTCAGCTTGGTTTCATCATGTTCCCACAATGAGTGCCCTCTGAAGACACCTCACCCCTTCTCAGATTTCTTTTGTATACTGTCATCTCCTATTAGATTATACTCTCCATGAGGACAGGCAATATCTTTATTTTTCTTATTTGTATTCTCAGCACTTACCACATTGCCTGTCAGATGGTAGATGCTTAACAGATGTTTATCATATTGTATTGTAACTGACTGGAATCTCTTCCTTACCCATGAGCTGCTAATGGCATGGGATCATCCTTATGATCCTTCCCTTCCTATTTCTTACCCTCTTCCTCCTCCTCCTCATCTTTTTCATCATCATAGGAATAGGTTTGCTTCTTTTGACCTGAACTCATAGATGAAGCAGGCTAGCTTTTGGTGTTTTAATGCCCTGAGAATGGTCTCTTTACCCTAGGAGTTTGTATTAACTCCTGGTCAAGAAATAAGTTGCCTCTGGGTTGTTTTGGTTTTATTCAGTTCAAACATCACTTTTAGACCTCTAATCTGCCTGTGGTAGACTCTCTGGCAGGTCTCCATTTGTTCAGTCTTATGAGATAAGTCCTTCCCTTTTCTCTACCAGCTCATCAGAAAATCCAATTGGGTAATAAGTGGTTGTAGTGAATTGTCTTCATAGGGACCCCTCTCCTCTCTGGGACAATTCTGTCAACTAGCAAGTTGCCTAATCTTTCACCAATGTTATCTTCTCTAAAAGTACAAAGCACAAAGAGAAATCTAATGCTATATATGTATAAAGGGATATTATCATCATAATTTCAAAGCATAATAAAAACAGGACAATTAACATCTCCACAATACTAGTTTTGAAGAATACATTTGACATAGTAAAATGGATCACAAATGATCTAGAAACTGTCCAAGCACAAACTAGTATCTAACAAAACAAATCATATTACACTAAGATTAGTATAGAAAGATAAATACTTTCTTTTCAAAAAACCAAGTAATAGAAGTTCTCTGAGCACCCAATAAATATATGTGTTAAACATTCTATAAAAATATTATTGGACTATACATCACAAAATAAGAATAGTGGTCAGTAACATAGATCTTCTACTAGATTTGTCTAATATAACCAAAAATGGTTCATCTCTGGACAGGGCCTTGATATAGCCAATATCCAAGGGTAGAATAAAAAGGCTTTCCATAGGTGACATTCACATGTTCTCAACTGAGAACTTCGACAAAGAACATTGAACACTAAAAATCAGATATTTATGACAGTGATTTAGAATCATGATTTCCACTAGAAACTATAGAAAATTACACTTAAGAAGTGAGGACTTAGGTTTTCTGGTAGATTATTCAATCAAATGGTAGAAGCTGTTTATCATAGTACTGTAGGTTGGAAAATTGTATTGTCTGTTAGAAGCCTAGAAATACAAAATCAGATAGCCAAATTTATATATTTATTTTCTTTATAATAGTTACCTATACCACAAAGGAAAAATATATATCCTCAAAAATTCAGTAAATAAAATGTACTGGAACAGAGCTTCATTGGAGACAGAAATATTGCATATGACTCTATGGATATAGTTCTGAGCTAAAATAAAAAGTAATATTTTAATATATGTCACCAGGAAAATTACTTATACTCTCCAAACTCCAGGCATTAAAAAGTTTTCTAAATAGAGACTTATTGGAGGAAATTACGCTACAAGGAAACAAGAGTAGGTCCATATGATTCTGGTTCTGTTTTGTGCTTCTAGGATTATTCTAAAGATGCTTTCAGAGAATCTACAGAGAATGTTTATACAATTACAAATAACATTCATGGGGCAGCTAGATGGCGCAGTGGTTAAAGCACTGGCCCTGGATTCAGGAGTACCTGAGTTCAAAGCCAGCCTCAGACACTTGACACTTACTAGCTGTGTGACCCTGGGCAAGTCACTTAACCCCCATTGCCCCACAAAAGAAAAAAAAAAACAACCCCACAAATAACATTCATTTTATTTTGTTCCTAGAATATTAAATACAAAAAAGGCAAAACAATGACTTGTTTTCAGTTTCTATTAGAACTTCACAAAAATAATGAGATAAGGATATTGATTACAATAAGATTATGATAAACTTATATTCTACTACTTTTATTCACATATAAAAAGCAGTCATTTTTATCATTGTCTACACAGACCACCAAATATAAAAGAGCAATTGCAAGATGTCAACTTGTCCCAGGATTATTTGTATATGAACTACATGCAAAAGGGATAAAATATATTTCTGACATTTTTAGAGTATATCAAGACTAACAAGGAATTGTAAATGCATTATTTCATATGATAGTCACAGCAATCTTGTGAGATAGGGACTCTTATTATCCCATTCCACAGAACAGGAAGCTGAGACTCAGTAAGATTAAGTGAATTGTCCAGGGTCATATACCTAATAATAATAAGAATAACAACAACAATAATAATAACAGCTGGCATTTATATTGTGCTTCAAGATTTGCAAAGTACCTTAGAAATATTGTTATTTTACCCTCACAGCAACCCTGGGAGCTAGGTGTTATTTTATAAATGAGGGAACCGAGGTATTTGGGACTTCACTAAGTGTCTGAGATAGGATATAAACTTATATCTTCCCAGCTCTAAGTCTAGGATACAGTATACTGTACCACTTAGCTGTCTCTGCCATTTAAAAGATGTATATGCATGATCTGAAGAGCTCTTTCACACTGTGTGTTAGTAATGAAGCCTAGATGTTTCATTGCTACATCACATTGTGAATATACAAAACACCGAGACGTTATTCATATTAACTGTAGTCTCGGAAGAGAAATATATTCTCTGATGCTACTCTGATCCAAATTAAAGCCTTCTCTAAGCCCTTCTGTACTCCCAACACCTGTCAATTCTGTGCAGCTGTTTCCAACATTACCCTGTGGCATGGGTGTGGAAATATAGAAAGCCAAGTGCCAGGGGCAGGTGTGACATGACTGACTATGGACACCAATGAGTTGTTCACTGGGGAAATCCCAAGGACCAACCCACTTGATAAATTCTGGTAGATTTATTCAATGTTTCATTGAATAACAATTCTTCTGGTGGTCTTAGCAATTTGTTCTTTCTCCCAACCTCTTAAAGTACTAAGATTGAAGGAGCCTTTATCCGGGTTTTGTAGAATCTGACAGTTTATAGTGCTTGTACTCATGATTTCATAACACTCTACCTCATGTAGGTTAAAAAAATGGACCCTCAGCAATCTTATGACTGTAGTTGACAGGTCTAGACCTGTGGTGTCCAACTTCTTCAGAACTAACTATCCACACTTACTCCTGTATTCTAAACCTGTACTTTTTTTCTCCTTTCTCATCTTCATTTAATAAGTCAACAAGAATTCATTAAGTGCCTACACTGTGCCAGTTTCTGTTCTAAGTGGTAGGTATTGAAGGCAGATCTTGTCCTCAAGGAACTTACAGTCAAATGAGGGAGACAACATGAAAACATCAATCTACAAACAAACCATATTCAGTAAAAATTGAGAATAATCTTAGAGGGAAGGCACTAGCATTAAAGACAAGTGGACATCTGGGTTCTCTTCACTCTTATTTTCTATTATTCAAATATGGGCTGCTCAAATGATCTCATCATTCAAATCATAGTCTTTTGTATCCCATCTCAATCTCAATATAAATCAGATCAAGGCCCAAAAACAAAAACAAGAAAAGGAAAAGATAGAGTCAAGAAATGATAGAAGTTAAGGGGCTCATGAGGGACATCATGAGAGAGTGAACCAAGTACTGCATTAGAATCAGGTACAATTGGCAGATGAGCATCAAGTTGTCATGAAATCACTACATAGTATACTGTTGGCTTTTTATCTGGTCCTATTCTCTTTAATATTATCAACAATGACTTGAATAAAGATGATAGAGTGCTGGGATTCGAGTCTTTTTCTTTTCTTTTTGTCATTACAGTAAATGGAGAAAATCAATTGCAAAACCTGACACCCTCCCTCCCCAGCCCCACTGTCATCATGCAGATTGTGAGGGAGAGGCAGTACTGATTCATGAGACAGACAAAAATAGAGACTCACAGACAATTTATTAAATGCATAGTATACATCAATCACTATGTTTAGTGCTACAGATACAAATAAAAAGAACAAGATAGTTCCTATCCTCAATGATAGGGACTCATTTTAATAGCAAAAGAAAACACATTTAAGGAAGCTAGAAACTGTTGAGTGGGGAATCTATGGAATGAGAGGAAAGTATGGGTAGAGCATAATGGTTGTTGAAAAGGTACAGAAGTAGGAAAGTGAGTTGAGCCAGGAGTGAAGTTAGATTGGGTTAGGTTAGGTTAGGTTGGTGACAGGACTGGGGAGCCAACAATCACAAAAGAATTGGGCAGTTCAGAAGTATTATCCATTGCAAAAGGAAGTGAACATGATAATGAAATAAGAAGCTGCCAGGAAGAATTTAGGAACAAAGAAGATATAGAAAGTAAAACAAAGTATAAAATAGATAATTTTGATTATATAAAATTTAAAAAGTTTTTGCACAAACAAAACTAATGTAACCAAGATTACAAGGGAAACAAAACTGGGAAAGAATTTTTGAAACAAATATTTCTGATAAAGGCCTCATTTCCCAATTATATAGAGAACTGAGTCAAATTTATAAAAAATATGTTATCCCCCAATTGATAAATGGTCAAAGGATATGAACAGGCAGTCTTCAGACTGTGATGAAATAATGGGATTTAGCAGATACTCAAAGACCCACCTAGAGATTAATCTATACTGATTTAATCAAGTGAGAGTGATTGACTGCTAATTAAGCCTACTTCAAGTTAATTGGATTGTAATCACACCTGGCTATCCCTTAAGAAGGTATTGTTCTCAGAAACTAGACTGTGAACTCAACTTGAGAACACCTTCAAAAACAATGGATTTGGATGATGCCAACCAATCACCTTGAAGCAGTGTGTAAGGACCGCCTCTGTTCCAGATGTATAAAAAAGCTTCCACAAACAGCTTGCCAGGGAGTTCCTGATTGAAGCAGGGAGTTCCTGATTAAAGCAGGCTCATGGAGGAGGACTTCAAGAAGAACCCAACCAGGCTGGAACTCTAGACTAGACTGGAGCTGAAGCTTCTGATTTAAGGCGACCACAATTTAGATTTGAAACATCACAAGACAAAGAAATCAAAGCTATCTATAATCCTATCAAAAAATGCTCTAGATCACAATTGATCAGAGAAATGTTTGCATTTAAAACAACTCTGAGTTATCACCTCATATCTATCAGAGTGGCAAATACAACAAAAACAGAAAATGTTGGATGTTGGAGGGGATGTGGGAAAACTGGGATGCTAGTCCACTGTTGGTGGAATTGTGAAAAGACCCTATCATTCTGGAGAGCAATTTGGAATTATGCCCCAAGGGCCATAGAACTCTGCATACCCTTTGATCTAGCCATACCACTGGTAAGTTTACATCCCAAAGACATTCCAAAAAAGAGAAAAATACTTATTTGTACAAAAATATTTATAGCAGCTCTTTTTTGTGGTGGCTAAGAATTGGAAATCAAAGGAATGCCCATCAATTGGGGAATGGCTAAACAAGCTGTGGTATATGGTAGTGATGGGATATTATTTTGCTTTAAGAAATGATATTCAAGGTGATTTCAGAAAGACCTGGAAAGACTTGTATGAACTGATGTATAGTAAAGTGAGCAGAACCAAGAGAACAATATGCACAGAGACATCAGTATTGTTTGATGAACTGTGAATGACTTAACTCTTCTCAACAATGATCCAAGACAATAACAAAGGACTCTTGATGAAACATATTATCCTCCTCCAAAGAAAGAACTAATATTGACTGAACACAGACTAAAGCATGCTATTTTCACTTTCCTTCATTTTTTTTTCTTTTATTCAAGTTTTCTTGTACAAAATGACTAATAAGGTAATGTTTTACATAATTGCACATGTATAACCTATATCTGATTGCTTACTGCCTCAGGGAGCATGGGGAACAACAGAAGGAGGGATAAAAATTGGAACTCAAAAGTATAAATAAAATTGTTTATTGTCTTTAAAAAAAAGAAAGAAGGGGCAGCTAAGTGGCGCAGTGGATAGAGCACCGGCCCTGGATTCAGGAGGACCTGAGTTCAAATGCAGCCTCAGACACTTACTAGCTGTGTGACCCTGGGCAAGTCCCTTAACCCCAAGTGCCACACTTAAAAAAAGGAAAAGAAAGAAAAAAAAAAGAAGATGCCAGGAAGGGTAGAAAATTTTATTTATATATAATCAAATCAATCTACTCATATGATTTCCTAAATATATAGAGTAATTTACACATTACCAGCAAGCCTCATTATGAAAATCTTTGAGGGCAGGAATAGGTTTTTGCCTTTCTTTGTATTCCCAATCCTTGAGAGTCTTGGGACATAGTAGTAAATGCTTGACTAACAATTAAGGTGCACATGTTATTCCGTTTTTCTTTTGAATTTAAGCAGTCTATTTTTTTCTTTTTTCTTTTTTTCTTTTTTTTTTGGGGGGGTGTGGTAGGCCAATGAGTGTTAAGTGGCTTGCCCAGGGTCACACAGCTAGTAAGTGTCAAGTGTCTAAGGCCAAATTTGAACTTGGGTCCTCCTGAATCCAGGACTGCCCCTAGTCTATTTTATTGTATTTAATTTATGACATATGGAATTTGACATATATTATGAGTGTGAAGGAAGAATTTAAATTTATTTTTGACATATTGTTAACTTGTTTTCCCTAAAACATTTGTTAAATAATGATTCTTTTCACAATTTTTTTTTTGTTTAATGATTTATGGCCACTGATCTTTTGTATATATTGGGTTTTATTTGTGATATTTCTATTTTGTTCCCCTGGTCTATGTTTATATTTTTGCCCAGTATCTGAGAGTTTTAATGAGAATTGTTTTATAACAATGGAATCACAATTCCATTTTCATTTCCCATTTTTTTCCTTCAAATTAATCTTTGATATTTTTCTCCACTTGTTTTCCCATATGAATTTCATTACTGAAGAATCTTTGAGTCTGGGGATTTCAGAGGCCATTTAGTATCATACATGCCTGACTAAAAATCTCTTTTACAATATCTCCAATAATGGGCCATGCAGCTTTTGATTGAAGACCTCTAGAAATTTGGAATCCACTATCTCCTTAGGCAAGAATTTGGGACACATGAAATTATTGGGACATTTTGCCTTTAAATGGATTTATGAGCTGAAATCTGGCTCTTTGAAACTTCCACCCATTAGTGCTACTTCTGCCCTCTGGGTCCAAGTAAACAAGTTAATCCCTGTTCCACAAGAAAGCCTTTTAAATACTTGAAGACAACTATTATGTTTTACCTAAGCCCTTTCTTCACCAGGAAAAATACCCATCCTTCCTTCAACTGATCTTCACATGACACGATCTCCAGTCCTTTTACCATCATGTCTGCCCTCCTGCGAATGTTCTCCAGTTTCCCCTTTCCTTTCGCAAAAGGATATTTTAAACACAATATTCCAGATGTGGAGTGACCAGGGTAAAGTACATTGGAATTATCACCTCCCTTGTTCTGGATGCAATTTAGATCTTAATGAAGCCTCAGACTATCCTAACTCACTATTGACTGAGCATGTAAACAAATAACTAAAATAGAAATTAGGTATTTACTCTGATTTTTTCCTGTCCTATTAAAATATCACTCTTCTGATATGGCATCTGATTTATAAATTACTTTTGGCAGGACTATCAGTTGCTCCATTTTAGTATTTAGATCTTTCTCTATTTCTATTAATGCAATTTTATGGTTATCTATAAATAGACTTTCCTATATGGGCCATTAAATATTTAATTTTCATTACCATATAATACCTACCAACTAAATTCTTTTTTTTTTTTTTTTTTAGTGAGGCAATTGGGGTTAAGTGACTTGCCCAGGGTCACACAGCTAGTAAGTGTTAGATGTCTGAGGCCGGATTTGAACTCAGGTACTCCTGACTCCAGGGCCGGTGCTCTATCCACTGCGCCACCTAGCTGCCCCTACCAACTAAATTCTAAAAAATAATGCTGCTTAATTTTTTTAAATGTAGTTCTAAAAAAAATTAAAAATAAAAATGTAGTTCTAAATGAATCTGTTCAGTGTCCAAGCAAAACAAGACTAATCCCTCTTTTACATTACAGCTCTTCAGATACTTATGTCTCCTCCATGTCTCTGTCTTTTCTAGGCTGCACATGACCAGTTCCTTCAAGTCATCCTCATATCACAAGCGTTTCAAGCCCTTTTTCACATTTCTGCTTGCCCTTCTCTACATATTGTCTGCCTGATTATTTTGCTATGGGACCCAGAACTGAAGACAGTACTTCAGAATGGGTCTGATAAGAGCAGCGAATAGTAAAACTGTCACCTCCTGACACCTAGAAGTTATGTACCTCTTAATGAATCTCGATATTGTAATTATTTTTTAACCTGTCATATAACTCTGCTAAATAATATTGATCTTGTGGTTCGCCAAATTACCAAAAATTAAAAAAAAAAATCAGAACTCCCATCTAACCACATATTTCACATCTTGAAGCTGTGAACTTGATTTTTTTGGCACTCAGCTGTGACTTTACATTTATTCCTATTGAATTTCATGTTATCATACTCAGCCCAATGTTCTGGTAGTTTTCTATTTTGTTTCTATTGTCCAACGTGTAAGCTTTTTCTCTTAGATTTGTGTCTTCTGCAGACTTGATGAGCATGTCATCAAAGCCTATGTTCAAATTCAGTGGCAAAAATATTTAATAGGATAGGGCTAAAGACAAATCCTAGGAGTAGTCTACTAGTGACTTCCTACCATATTGAAAAAGAACCATTCATTAACAATTATGCTTTGAACCCAGTCATCCAATCCATTCTGCATTTATCTAATTACTTATGTTATTATCTAGTTCACACATTTACTGAGTATTTACGTTATCTTATCCTCTGAAATTTATTCATTTTTAGTTGTGACAATTAGGGAATTTAATTATTCTGTAATTTTCATTCATTAAAAAAAACTACTCAGAGGTGAGGCACTTAGACCGCCCCCACTCAGGGGGACATGCGCAGCAACCCTTTCCCTCCCTTCATTCTGCCCCTGTCCCGGGGAAAGGAAGTAACATATATAACTTCCCTCCTCTTTGTTTTTCTCGGGACACTTGCTGCGCAGCTTCCTTTTCTCTTTTGCAGTGCCATGAAATATGCCTTCCTGACTAAGGAAGACGCAGAACTTCAGCGGGCAGTTCAGCCTCGGCCACCGGCGTATCTGCAAGCACCTGAAATACCCTGGAGGTCTCAGGAAATGCAGGAGGGTTGCACCATCACCGCATCAACTTTGATAAATATCATCCAGGATATTTTGGGAAAGCGGGTATGAGGCATTACCACTTGAAGAAGAACCAAAGCTACTGTCCAACTGTCAACCTTGATAAACTGTGGACACTGGTCAGTGAGCATACCAGGATTAATGCTGCCAAAAACAAGGAAGGACTTGCCTCCATCCCTACCATTGATGTTGTGCGGTCCGCGTACTACCAAGTCCTAGGAAAAGGGAAACTCCCCAAGCAGCCAGTCATTTTGAAGGCAAAATTTTTCAGCAAAAGAGCAGAGGAAAATAATAAGTTTGTTGGTGGAGCTTGTGTCCTTGTGGCATAAAACCAATGTTATCAAATAAAACAAATGTCTTTATTTTAAAAAAAGAAAAAGAAAAAAGTACTCAAACTTATTACTATTTTCCTTCCTATTCTCTAATAAAAATTTTTATACTTATGTTCTCTCATTTGTAAATTATAATTTTAAATATTTATTTTCTTCCTAATTTTGTTCAATATTACAATTTAAGCCAATACAATTCATGTTTTATGCTATTAAAACTAAAACCACAGTGACTTTTGTGATGCCCTACATATAATTTTTTGTCAGCTTTAAAAAATTTAGTCGAGGCTTATGGTTACAATTGATTTCATGGGATTTTCTTAAGTATATGAAAACAGTGTGTATTTGGAAACTTCTTAGAAGAATATAAGTTCTTTGAGGAGAGAGAATGGTTTCTTTTGTGTTATAATTATGGTTCCTAGCACAGGGTCTGGCTCAGCAGGTGCCTAATAAATGCTTCTTGTTATAGTTATGATGGTGGTAGTAGTGAAAGGTCATAAAAATTAATGACTTACTTTTCTGACTAAAAATAGTAAGACAAATATAAAAAAGGAAATCTCTATTTTTCTTTCTCCATGAATATAGTTATGTGTCTATAAGTCACCTCACCAAAAGAAAACTGTTTTTAGTAATAAATCAATGAATGTTCAGTAAAATGAATCAACTAAAGAGGGGTTCCCTTCCAATGTGGGTAAAATAGAATGCCTTGAAAGAAGCATAGGCAAATGTTTCAGTATAAAAAGTGAATCATAGAAACAAAAACATAAAGTTTTCAAGGAATAATGAAATGGATAATGGACCCATTTGTGAAAGCCAATAAAGAAAGTAAAGTTGTAAAAAATACATGATACATGTTAAAGAATTGAGTATTACCAAGAAATCTCAAGACAAATTAATGAACAAAATAGTTTGGAAATATATATGAAATATTTTTTTGATTAACAAGTGAATGAGACCAACTAAATCACAGAATTTCACAATTTCTGAGTTGGAAGAACTTCAGCAGTCCAATTCATATCTCTAAAGAGTCCATTACAACAACATATCCTACAAGTGATAATCTAGGTTCTGCTCAAAATCATTCAATAAGGGAGAATCTACTACCTCCCAACACAGTTTGGTCCACTGTAAGATAGTTTGAGTTTTAGGAAATGTATCTTTGCCCCAGCCCCAATGTAGTCTAAATGTACATCTTTTCCATATTTGCCCATTGATATCTGCCCACTGGGTCCAAGCAGCATGACTCTATTCTAAAAGTGTAGGCTAAGTGTGTGTGAACAAAAGAAGGAATAGTGAGGAAGGAAATAACTTGCCTTGGTACATCAAAGCAAAAGAAAGATATGGGACTGTGGTGGGGAGGATCATGTCAAAGAAAGCAAAATGAGAATTAGGAGGTAAGAATAGAGAACACAAGCATTTCCTATTTGGCACGGGTGGGGGAATTTAATCTCTGCAGAACTTATACAAGATGTAGGAAGAGTAATTAGTTGTTGCAGTTAGTTATGTGTGTTTATTTGTATTGTACAATGAAGATTTAATATTTCCTTTTGAGGAAAAGAATAACGTCTGGCAGAGGGTGTCAAATTTGGCCATTATGAATTATTTAGGATGGCTAGGTCCTACAGTGGATAGAATATTGGGTCTGGTGTCAGGAAGCTCTGAGTTCAAATTGAGCCTCAGACACTTAACCCTTTGATCTTGGGTAAGTCCACTTTATTTGCCTCAATTTCCTCATTTATAAAATGGGAATAATAATAATAATAATAATAATAATAATAATAATAGCATGCACCTCCCAGCGTTTTTGTGAGGAACAAATAAATTAATAATTCTCAAGTGTTTAGCACAGTGCCTGGGACATAGTGACCACCATTTAGCTATCATCATCATCACTATCATACAGTGTTTCCCAAGAAGGTAACAAATTTTTAGTGCTCAGGCAACTTTCTAAGACTGTAAATTTCAGATACCCTGGTCTTTCTTGTTAAAGAAGTTCATCACTGAGAGCACCAAATCACAATAAATTATAAATTAAATTATATAATGTAGGTATACATATATTAATATGCATATATAATTATTCATTTATATATTTAAATCTACTAGGTGTCAGTATAATGTATATCTGTGTTAATGTCCTCACCCATACCCTATCAACAACAATCAATCAATCAATATTTTGTTAAGCTTCTATTATGTTCTGGGTTCTATGCGAAGGCGAACATAACCAGAAAGCAATGGAGTAAAAAATTACAGACCACACTGGCTTTGCCTACAATACCAGGTTGGGGGTAGTACTCTGCCATTCTTCTCTCATTTATTCTCCATCCTCTCTCCCTCTTTGTTCTGAGATTGGGAGTAAGTGAAGTGTTCAGCTGAGTTAATCTATCACCTACATATTATTTACAACATATATTTTCTTTGGGAAAAAATAAAATGTTATAGGCTTCATTTTAAGTCCTTTGGAATTGTCATGCAACATTGTGTGGATCAGAGTAGCTAAATTTTTCACAGTAGATCATCTTTACAATATTACTATTAGTCTGTACAATGTTCTCCTATTTCTGCTCATTTCACTTTGCATTCATTCATATGTCTTTGCTAGGTTTTTCTGAAACCATCCTGCTGTTTATTTCTTATAGCACAATGTTATTCCATTATAACAATACACTACAACTTGTTCAGCCATTCCCCAAATGATGGGCATCCCTGCAATTTGGAATTTTGCCATCACAAAAATAGCTGCTATAAATTACTTGTGTGGGGCAGCTAGGTGGCACAGTGGATAGAGCACCGGCCCTGGAGTCAGGAGTCCCTGAGTTCAAATCTGGCCTCAGACTCTTAACACTTACTAGCTGTGTGACCCTGGGCAGGTAACTTAACCCCAATTTCCTCACTAAAAAAAAAAATTTACTTGCGTACAAATTAGTCCTTTTCCTCCTTTCTTTGATCTCTTTGGTATAAAGATCTAGTAGGTGTACTGCTGGGTCAAAGTATATGCAGTTCTATAGCTCTTAAGGCATAGTTGCAAATTGTTCTCTAGAATGGTTGGACTAGTTCAGAGCTCCACCAAGAGTGAAGCAGTGTCTCATCTTTTCCACATCTCTTCTAGCATTTGTCATTTTCTTTTTCTGTCCCATTAGCCAATCTGATTGAGATCAAATCACAAACTTATTTTAGTTTAAATTTCTTTAATCAGTTATAAAAGAATTTTAATTTGACTATTGATAGCTTTGATTTTTTTTCTTTTAAAATCTGCATGTTCATATCATTTGATCATTTATAATCTGGAGAATGGCTATTTTTGTGAATTTAGTTCAGTCCCATATATATTTTAGAAATGAGGCCTTTTATAGAGACACCTATAAATAGTTTCTCCAGTTTCATGTTTTCTTTCTAATTTTGTCTACATTGGTTTGTATAAAAAAAACTTTTTAAATTTCACTTAATAAAAATGATCTATTCAAATAATGACATAGGACAATTCCTGGAGCAGCAAAATCCATGCTGAGATCATTTTGCAACCAAAGACAGCTTAGAAGGTCAGAAGGAGGGAGCTGCTGTGCTGAGACAGAAGTGGAGCCCAACCCCACAGTCATGCTGACACAGATCAAGTCCCAGGAAGTCCCCACCACAGAAAGAGACCCCCAGAGCCTCGGAATCACTGTCTGGTGAGAGGGCCGAGCCCTTGGCAGGGGGAGATTACAGGGGTCTCTGCTGGTGGTGAGGTAGAACTTAGGTTTTTCACCCCTGCTGGGAACCAGGAGATAGGCTTGTGTGGCAGTGGCCCAGGTAGGGGAAGGGCACAGGCTTGTTGAAGGTGACATCCACAGCACACAAAGTTTTTCTGTCTGGTTGATTAGCTAGTTGGTCTGGGTTTATCTACAGACCACAGAACAGGCCAGGAGAGTGAAGAACCTGCTCCTCCTTAAAGCAAACCACTGGGGACTCCCTGAAGCTTGGGACAGTGCAACCTGGAAACAGTGCCCCACTTTAAGGAGTTAAAAGCCAAGTAAAAGAAAGGCAAGATGAGCAGACAGAGAAAGGTGAGGACCATAGAAAGTTTCTTCAGTGACAAGGAAGATCAAGGTGCACGCCCAGGGGAGGATGGCAACATCAGGGCCCCTACATCTAAAGCTTCCAAGAAAAAAATATGAATTGGTCTCAGAGCATACATGTGCCCAAAAAGGACTTTGAAGATAAAGTTAGAGAAGTAAAGGAAAAAATGGAAAGAGAAATGAGGGTGATGCAGGAAAGACATGAGAAAAAAGTCAACAGCTTGAAAAGCCTAATGGAAAAAGAGATACAAAAGCTCTCTGATGAAAATAATTGCCTAAGAATTAGGATTGAACAAATGAAAGCTAGTGACTTTATGAGAAACCAAGACACAATCAAGGAAATCCAAATGAAAAAAAAAGAGGGAAATGTGAAATATATTCTTGGAAAAACTGCTGACCTGGAAAATAGTTCCAGAAGAGATAATTTGAAAATTATTAGTCTATCTGAAAACCATGATCAAGGAAAGAACTTAGACATCATCTTCCAAGAAATTATCAGGGAAAACAGCCCTGATATTCTAGAAGCAGAAGGTAAAATAGAAATTGAAAGAATCCACTGATTACCTCCAGAAAGATATCTCAAAAGGAAAACTCCCAGGAACATTATAGCCAAATTCCAGAGCTCACAGGACAAGGAGAAAATATTGCAAGCTGCCAAAAAGAAAGAATTCAAGTGCTATGGAGCCCCAGTCAGGATAGCAAAAGATCTAGCAACTTCTACATTAAAGAACCAGAGGACATAAAATATGATATTCCAGAGGGCAAAAGAATTGGGATTACAACCAAGAATCACCTATCCATCAAAATTGATTATAATATTTCAGAGGAAAAAATGGGACTTCAATAAAAAAGAGGACTTTCAGGTACTCATGATGAAAAGACCTGAACTGAATGGAAAATTTGAATTTCAAATACAAGAACCTAGAGCACCA
Source organism: Dromiciops gliroides (assembly GCF_019393635.1). NCBI lineage: Eukaryota > Metazoa > Chordata > Mammalia > Microbiotheria > Microbiotheriidae > Dromiciops > Dromiciops gliroides. Next base: position 682,799,350 of record NC_057861.1, on the reverse strand, counting down.
TAAAAAGTTGGAGTTCAGTGACATGCCTGGGGTCATGCAGTGGGTGAGTGTCTTGTGTCTGAATTTGGATTGGGGCTGGGGTCCTCCTGGATCCAGGGTGGATGCTTTGTCCACTGTGTGATATCTTTAGCTGCCCTGTGACGATATCTTTAGGGTAAAATTGAGGGATGAGAAGAATGCACTGGGGCAGGGGGAAGGGGAGAGGTATTATGGGGTGAATCCCATATGAAATAGACAGGAAAGGGCTTTCGGAGTGAGGGAAGAGATGGGGGAGGAGCAGGGCAGTAAATGAACTTTACACTCATCAGAATAGGCTCAAAATCCTTAATCTCATCAGAATTGGCTCAAGGAAGGATTAACATACAACCCAATTTGGTGAATAATCTATTTAAGATGGGCAGTAAAGGAGCCTAACACTCATCAGAATTGGTTCAAGGAGGGCATAACATACACAGTCAATTGGGTGGAGTAATCTATATAACACTGCAGGATAATAGGAGCAGAAGGGGATAAAGAGGGAGGGGAAAAATAAGGGAGGGCAGATTGGGAGAGGGGATAGTCACAAGCAAATCCCTTTTGAAGAGGGATAGGCTGAAAGAAGATAGATAATAGAGCAAATATCTTGGGGAAGGGAATAGGATGGAGGGAAACAGTTAACAATAGTAATTGTGAAAAAGACAAAAGGGGGAAAATTGTACAAAAAATATTTATAACAACTCTTTGTGGTGGCAAAGAATTGGAAATCAAAGGAATGTCGATCAATTGGGGAATGACTGAAGAAGCTGTGGTATATGATTATAATGGAATATTATTATGCTATAAGAAATGACAAGCAGGATGATTCCAGAAAAACCTGGAAAGACTCATATGAACTGGTGTATAGCAAAGTGAGCAGAACTGGAAGAACATTGTGCACAGTGACAGAGTATTGTTCTATGAGCAACTGTGAATGACTTAACTACTCTCAGAAATACAATGATCCAATACAATCCCAAGGGACTAATGATGAAGCATACTATCCACTCCCAGAGAAAGAACTGATATTGATTGAACACAGTGTAAAAAAAAAAGCACTTGTGGATTGTACATATATAACCTATATCAGATTAGTTGCTGTCTTGTGGAGGGGGGTGGAAAGGGAGGGAGGGAGAAAAATTTGGAACTTTAAATCTTATGAAAATGAATGTTGAAAATTATCTTTACATGTAACTGGAAAAAATAAAATAAATGTTTGCTGGGAAAAAAAGATCTATTTTGCTTCCTGTGATTCTCTCTCTCTCTCTCTCTCTCTCTCTCTCTCTCTCTCTCTCTCTCTCTCTCTCTCTCTCTCTCTCTCTCTTGTTCGGTCATAAATACTTACCTTATCTATAAAGCACAGGTACCTTTTTTTTTTAACATGCTCCACTAATTTACTTATATCACCCTTTGTGTCTAAATAATGACTATGATCATTTACCACTGTGTATTGTGAACTTAATCTACCATTCTATTTCTTAGCCAGTAATAAATTGTTTTGATAATTACTACTTTGTAATACAGTTTAAATTCTGGAATTGCTAGGCTGCCCTCCTTAAATTTTTTTTCATTGAATCTCTTGATATTAATGACTATATTTGGAATGAGGAAGACTCACTTTTATGAGTTCAAATCTGGCCTCAAACACACTTACTAGCTGTGTGACCCTGGGAAAGTCACTTTACTCCCATTTTTCTCAGTTTCCTCATCTACAAATTGAGGTGGCAGGGAAATGACAAACCACTCCAGTATCTTTCCCAAGAACACACTAAATGGGGTCATAAAAAATCAAACACAAGTAAAACAACTGAACAACATCAACACAAATTTTTGCTTTTGATTGTCTGGGATGATGATTGTAGTCCTGTCTTTTTCACTTCAGCTAAAGCATAATAGATTCTACACTAGCCCCTTATTTTTGCTCTATGTGTGTCTTTTTGTTTCAAGTGTATTTCTTATAAACAGCACATTACTGAATTCCATTTTCTAATCCATTCTGCTCTGATTCCATTTCATTCACATCCATAGTAATGATTACTAACTGAATTTCCCTGCCTTCTATTTTCCTATTTTCTTCTTTTTCTCTCTTTATCCGGTCTCTCCTTTAAAGTCTGCCTTCTGACCACGGCCTTCTTTTCTCTGCCCTCTCTTTTATCACCCCTACTTTGCTTTTGTCTCCTTCCCCTTCTACTTCTCTGCTGTCTAAGATGGATTTCTATTACCAGTTGAGTATTGTAGGTATATAGAACCAATGTAGTATACATTAAAACCAATTTATATGTGAGTGAAGTTCAAGCATTGTGCACCTCCTTATCATTTTCACTTCTACTATAAAATTCTTCCTTGCATGCTTCTTTCTTACATAAGATAATTTTCCCTACTCTTCCTCTCCCTTCCCCCTTTTCCCAGGGTATGCTTTGTTTCCAGCTATCCTTTTCAGGCACTGTGCTGATTTCTGTGCTAGTTTCAGGCACTGTGCTAGTTTCTATATCATCTCACTATATTCGACTCCCTTCCATGACCTCTTTCTATGTAGAATCTTTATAACTCTCTTATTAATGATAAAATTCTTAGAAGTTACATGTACCACATTCCCATATAGAAAGGGAAATACTTTAACCTTATTGTACCCCTTATGATTTCTCTTTTTATGCTTCTCTTGAGTCTTGTATTTAAAAGCCCAATTTTCTATTCAGCTCTGGTCTTTTCATCAGGAATGCATATTTATCTTCTCTTCCTTTCTCCATTCACATTTATACTCTTCCACCTTGGAGAAGTATAGTATAAGACAGAGATGGCAAATAGAAAATATTTTAGAATAAGTAGTTAAATAGATATAGGACTGAGAGATTTGGCAATTCTGATGGATCTGAGAAATTGGAGAGAGGCAAAACCTCTGGTAGCTGAGTTTGAGTCAAACTTAATAAAAAAAGAAAACAAGTTGAGGAAGGTGGATAAGTGGACATGTAGATATAAATGCTAATGAGAAAATAAATGTAAAGACAGTGTTTTAGTAAGTGGAACTATTAATATGGCCCCCTAAATAGTCTCCCTGCCTTCAGTCTTTTCTCTCACCAATTTATCCTATTTCCCACCTAATTTGGCTTCTGTAGCTATTTATAATATGGCTATATCCGAAGTAATTAGTGTTATTTGATTCTATACCCCAGCTAACACAGGCTCTTCATTTCCTTTCTATAAACCATTTTGTATTTTGTTACATTCATGTTTTTCCTCACACTACTCTTTATTTTATTGCCTCTACCTGTTGAAATCTTACCAATGCTTCGAGGATTAGCTCAAATGCTACCACTTTGCTAGTTTCTGAGGATACAAAGATAAAAAAAATAATATATTCCTTGATATGACATTCAAGAGCTTATATATTACTTTGGAGTAACGTGAGTTGCAGGAACATGCACAAAATTAACAATATACCCTATAGTAAAATTAAATAAATGTAATAGGCTGTGAGAGGGCCCTAATAACTGGATACATTAAGAAAGACCTCATGTAAATGGTATATAAATTCAGCTTTAAAGGAAGTTAGTAATCTAATAAATAAAGGTAAGGAGAAAGGGGTTCCATTCACTGTGTTCAAGAGATTGAATGCTGTGTATAGTAAAGAGAAAGTTAGTTATTTTGGAAGGAACAGATAGCTAATAAGCAACAGTAAACCACAAGATGCCTGGGTGCTTAGGCTGCAATTACATGTGGAAGCACTTTAATTGTTGAAGAAACTTGATTTTTATCCCAGAGGCACTAGGGAGCCAGTGGGATTTCTTGAGCAGTAGTGACATGAATAGACCTTTGCTTTAATAATATCAAATTTGTAGCTATATAGAGGTTCAGTTGGACAGAGGAGAGATGAGCAGAATAATTCAAAGAATATGCAATATGAGTGGTAACAAGCGCCTGAGGCAGTATAGCTTAGTGAAAACAAAGGATATTAGAGATAAAAAAGTAGAATCTTTAAGGTTTACTGATTATATATGTGCAGTGAGGGAAAGTAAAGAATAAAAGAGGAGCATAATTTAAACATGGAAGGATAGTGGTACTTTCAAAAATAGTTGACAAGTGTAGGGAGAAGGGTGAATTTCTGGTGAAAGATGATGTTTTGTTTTGAGCTTATTGATTTTGAGGTGCTTATGGGATATCTAGGTTGAAATGTTCAACTGTAACATGGTAATGAAGGACTGCTGTTCAGGAAAGAGATATCAAATGAAGTTCCTTGTATACAGATGATGATTGAACACAGAGACTCAAATCTGATCATAAAGCTTTCTTTAATTTTCTTCCCCGACCTTCCCCACCCCCCACCTAGAAATGGTCTCTTCTTCTTTTAACCTTATAAAACACCTTTAAATATGTCATTCATTGGACTACAGATTGAAAGGGTATTGAAAGCATCTAATCCATCATCTTCATTTTACAATTAAGGAAACTGAGGTCCATGGTGATTAATGATATGACCAAGGTCACATAGGTTAAGTAGAAGAGACAGGATGTGAACAAAAAGGTGCCTAAGCTAATTTTTCTTTTTAAAGTAATATGGTATCCCTCATTATTAGGATGCTTTTCTTCATATCAAACCTGAATTTGCCTCTGCAACTTCAACCTATGTTTCTAATTCTGAATCCATGTCACAAGCAGTATACAGCTAACCCCTGTTCCATATGGAAATTCTTCATATATATGTATATATATACATGTGTGTATGTATATATGTGTGTATATATGTATGTATATACTTATATATGTGTGTGTGTGTTTGTGTGTGTGTGTGTGTATCTTCCTAAGTCTTCTCTATTTCAAGCTAAATATCTCTAGTTGCTTCAACAGAGCCTCGTATATCATGAACTAAAGACTCTTACTCTGTTTGCCAAGGACACTTTATAGGTTTTTCAACTTGAGTTCCTAAACATCACACCCAGAACAGAACACTCTAGATGTGATTTGACTACAGCCTAACTTCTTAAACTATGGGTCATGACCCCATATGAGGTCATATAAGTACATGTGGGAGGTCACAAAAATTTGGCAACAGTAAAAGTTTTTTATAACTTTTATATACTATAAGCATATAAAATATATGGGGTTGCATAAAAACTTCTCAGGCAAAAAAGGGTTGATAGTGAAAAAAGTTTAAGAAGTCCTGGACTACAGCAGAAATGGTGAGATAATCTACTCCCACAAGTCCCACCCCCAGGATTTGGCACTATGTCTCTATGTGGTCAGATATTGCATTAACTTTTGTAGCTGTTCTATTAAAAAGTTGATTCATAATTTTAAGTCCACCTAAAGACCAAATATTTTTATATGAAATCTTATCTAGTTACACCTCCCTCATCTGCATTTATGAAGTTGAACTCTTAGGCATACATTTTAAAATGACATTTATCCAAATTAAATGTCATCTTGTTAAATTCAGTATAATATTCTAGGCTGTCCAGATCATGTTGGATCCTGTTATACAACATTAGCTGTACCTACTAAATTTGGCATCTGCAAATCTGACATGTATACCAACTCTTATGCCTTTCTTAAAGCCACTGATTTTAAAAATATATCAAGCAGCCCAGTACCAAGCACAGATCCTTAGAGGATTCCACTGGAGAGTTCTTTCTAAGTTTCCATCTGACCATTGATGATTGCTCTTATTTTTTTATTTTTTTATTTTTTTAGTGAGGCAATGGGGGTTAAGTGACTTGCCCAGGGTCACACAACTAGTAAGTGTTAAGTGTCTGAGGCAGGATTTGAACTCAGGTACTCCTGACTCCAGGGCCGGTGCTCTATCCACTGTGCCACCTAGCTGCCCCCAATGATTGCTCTTATAACCCAAATTCATTCAACAAATTCCCAATCCACATAATGGTTTGATCATTTCACCCATAACCTTTCTTCATTTCCATACAATTGCTCTAAGAAACTTTCTCAGATGCTTTGTTAAAACTTAAATAAGTTTTGCCACAGCATTCTCCTCATATATTAGTTTAATTCTTAACTAGTGGTGCAACCTTGGGAAAGTTACTTAACTTTTCTATAACAAAGGCAAATCCTTAAATCTAAGAGTGTATTCTAAATTATATAGACTTAGGATAAAGACAAACCACTTGTCTCTGTCTCTGTTTTTGTCTCTCTCTGTCTCTGTCTCTCTGTTTCTCTGTTTCTCTCTCTTCTATCCTTTATCCTTATAGTTAGCAAAGCTCCAAAACCATCTCTATTTCATTAAAGCTTTCTGTGCCTCAGTTTCCTCATCTTTAAAATTGAATCATAATAGTAATACTATTGTTTGGGGAAAAGTTCTTTATAGACCTTAAAGCACCATTCAAATGTGAACTATTATAGCAATCACCATTAACATTATGGGGCATTCATAGCAGTTTTTCCAGGATAACAAAAGAGCAAACACAAAAATACCTAACACTATGAATTATATCATAAACAATGGGAAGAATTGGGTGGAGTCCCATATACATATACAGGTGCCTTTTTTTTTTTTGTCAGTCATGAATCTTTCTTACATGTTAAGAACAGAAAGAAGCGTAACTAGGCAATGAATCATGATATTTTCTGAGGGTAACTGGCCCTTGACCAGTCCTATTTTTCATTCAGGTTTTGTGTGCATGAAGTTTTTATGCTTTGGGACGTTTCTTTCTCTTTGTTGAAGATCAGATATCAATTGTCCAAGTTCTCGTTTACTTCTCTTCTTTTTCCATTAACAAATGACCTTTTGGTGAAATAATTGGGAAAAACAAGTACAGAAAAATAGAACAATAAACTCTTCATGGACAAATCCCAAGTGTGACAGAGGCTCCATTGGACCACATTAATATAATAGATAAAGCCTTGAACTTGAAGTCCATAGGCCTCTGTTCTTAATTCTGTCTTTGCTAATTGTTATCTAAATCATCTAGGGCAAATCACTCCTTTGGGCCTCATTTTCTTCATATGCATAATGAAAGGGATAGCTCAGGAACTCCCTACCTCTAAATATCTATAAATCTATGAAATAAACCTCAAGGGTGATAATCATCATTCAGAATTTAGGAATATAGGAAAGGAAAATTGAGGTAATATGAGGCACCATTTTACTTTAAATATGCATTTCATCTGAATTTAACAAGATGAAATTTAATTTGGATAAATGTCATTTTAAAATGTATGCCTAAGAGTTCAACTTCATAAATTGTTTGATTAATTTGTTTGTGTCTTGTCTCCACTAGATCCAGAAAATCGAGACGCCATCAGAGATGCAATGGAAGGGGAACAAGATAATCAAACTTTATTAATTCATCTGTATCCTTTGGAATAGAAGGAAGGTCATTTTGGTACTGTGATCAACCAAGTGATTATCAGGCTGTTATTAAGAAAAAAACATTGAGAATTGTCATATATATATATATGTGTGTGTGTGTGTGTGTGTGTATATGTATATGTGTATGTGTGTATATATATATGTATATGTGTATATATTTTACCTATTTCATCCTGATATCTAAATACTTATATGTAAAATTTATTACAGATTAATGACTTCATTGGAGGAGGTTGTCTAAGTTAGAACACTTTATAAAATTTTGTGCTGATGGCAGATGGTGGGTAGTCTGACCTGTATTACCTTGGGCTAATCATTTAACCTTGCTGGCCTCTGTTTTATTTTTTTGTAAAATGAAGACGTTAGACTAAATGAGTGGTAAGATCCAGTATAGAAGTCTGATTCTAAATATTTGATGCTATATTGCAGAACAATCCTATCTATTTTGGAGATGTCTTTTATCGTGTTATACATTCATGGTGAAATTCTTACATGCTAATTTCTGAGTCAGAGGTTTTGAGTTTGAATCCTGGCTCTTTCACTTAATATGTGTTTTATATTAGGTAAATCATTTCACTTCTCTTGAAGTTTCTTTTCCTCAAAAAATAACAATAGAAAATTGAGGGTGCAGTAATAGATGGCTCTAAGGTTCCTTCCAATTCTAAATTTGTGTATAAATGATTCCCAATTGGATCTTTTGAGTGAACCAAATACATCATATATAATGATTCAAATTAAACCCAAGCCAATGAGAGAAGACTACATTGAATGACAGAAAAGAAGGAAAAACCCCTCTGTTTCAGTTAAACCATCCTGTTTGCTCTTTCTCAGGAACAATACTTCACATCTGCTTTGCACAGGCTATGCCCACCCTAATTCCTGATTCTTGAAATGTTCTTACTAAATTTTGCCTCTTATATTACTGGTCTCCCTTCAAGATTTGGCTCAAGAATTGTGCTCTCTATATTAGGTATTGTATCCTAATTATTAGTAGGCTTTTGTATGCATTGAGTTTTAATACTTTAGAATATTTCTCTTTTTCGAAGACTGCATTCTCATTATACAATATATCATTGACCACTCTTCTGATATCCCTCATTATTAGTATTTTCTGTACCACAAACCAAATTGTATTTACTTTTTATATAATTTTATATTCATTAACTTGAATGAATGCAATCCCAATGGAATGCTTACTCCTTAAAGGAAAGGCCTGCTTTGTTTTTCTCTATATATGTCCAGCACAATGTGTTGCATATGATCAAAATGTGAGATATTTCTGTTGCTGAATAAAATATAGAAATTACTATCTATAAATACAGAAAGTCATCTCTTGTTTATGTGTTTTGACTTTGACTAATCTGTCAAAAGTCATATCATATTATGCCTTTGACTGAATATCCAAAAGTGGGCAGTTGAAAATCTCTAACAAGAAGGGCCATTTTGAGAGAGTTTTCAAAATCAATCAGAAGAAAGCTCAAGCAATCCCATAGGAGGGGCAGCTAAGTGGTGCACTGGATAGAGCTATAGTCTTAAAGTCAAGAGGACCTGACTTCAAATCTAACCTCAAACACTAGTTGTGTGACCCTGGGCAAGTCACTTAACCCCAACTGCCTCCAAAAATTAAAAAAAAAGAAATCCCAAAGGGGAGTTCCTTACATATGACTTTAGGCAATGGCATGCTGTTAAATATTTAATAATTGTCTCCCTGAGAAATCTATTTTATATATACATATATATACATACACACATATATATGCATACACATCTATGTATATATGTATTTGTATATATAAATGTGTGTATATGTATGTATATGCATATATGTATATATACAAGTGTGTATATGCATATATATGAAAAACTTTAAAGTTCAATACAAATGAACATTTTCTCTATCATTTTCTTAAGTCTAAATAAACAACAACAAATAAATGCCCTCATTTATACCATTTGCCAGTATTCAAGATGAAAATGCTTACACTGAAAATTTAACAATTGGCTCTGAAAAGCTTCTTCAAGCTGGTTCTAACACACCCCTGGTTGATATTTATCAGTCAGTCCATCAACAAATATTTATCAAGAGCTTACTATGTCAACTCAACAAACAATTATTAAGCATCAACAATGTGATAGGCATTGTGCTAAGTATGGATGCGTCAGGTACTTTGCTGGTAAATCCTAAGAATGTGCCCTAGGCCATAATATAACACCTTGAATATCAAAATATAGTAGTGAGTTAGTCAGTAAGCAATTATCATTGAAACGATGAACATTTACTTGGACAGACTTTGAGAGTCAGTGCAGAATTGAATGACCTAGCATGCTATGGTTCATGGGGTTACAAAGAGACAAATGAATGACTGAAAATGTTCAATATATCTCATACACCATAATGGTAAATCCCAACAGTATCACCATACTTTAGGAATCAATGGTCAGATGCCTTAGAAATCTGCGGCATTTCCAACAGCCCAAAGACATGCATAAATACAAGATAAGAATTGAGTGCAGTTTGGTTAGATCGATAATCTGTAAACACTTTCCACAATATTTTATCCTATTTCCAATCAAACTGTGACACAGTCTTCCTGATTATAACTGTCAAGTAGTTAAAAATGCTACAGGCTAGGTTATGAAAGTGGAGGATGGCTCCTTGAAGAAAAGCTTCCATTTTTCAATGTTTTGCCAAAAAGACACTTTAAAAGAACCTGGCTCTAACCCATTGGAATCAGCATCCAAGACTTTTATGCCATTAGCACCGCCCAGTGACAGGAAGTTTTGAATTGGTTTCCCAGGGTGTTTTCCAAGGAACTTGGACCTTACAAGGGGGATTCAGTGTCATTCTATCTGAATCTAGCCATTGCACTAATTTCCTTTAAACTCAAAAACATATCTTTTGTTAAAAGCAGGAGAAATGAAAAAGAATCAGATCACCTAACCACATAAGGTATTCTAAAACCACTTATGCATTAGAGTCAATCATCTCTACTATTCTAGCTGGGGACAATGTAGGGGGTAAATCTGCAAAATTTGTTTGATCCATATTTATTCATAACTGACCATTGATAGTACTATTGCTGTTGCCCAATGAATCTTCATTCATCAAGGGATATTCCCATTTCAGCACACTTGATTTGAACCATCTATAGCCATTAAAATTTTATAGTGTTTTGAGAAAACTATATTTTAGAATTCCAGTCAAGGGACCATATTTTAATGCCATCTTAGTATATCATAAACAGAGGATGAAATCAGAAAAAAGAATCTAACAAGTCATAAATTGCTCCAATTTCTAGGTACTTTTGTGGAACAATAGAAATATATATTTGCAAGGGCAGCATCTTAACTTATGGCACCACTGCTGCTGGAAACCACTTTGCTAACAATCTAGAAGCACTGTACAAACAAAGCAAGAGCTTTAAGAACTTGTAGAAGTTATTATTTCTTTAAACTTTTTTTTTGCCCACAAAACATCATTTGAACCACTTTTTTTCCTCACTAGAAACAGGTATTTTATGGGTTTTAACTCATCAGCATGCAACCAATATTTATTAAATACTATGTGCCAGGCACTGTGTGAAGAATTGGGAATTTTAAAAAAAAATGAAACTCATTCCCACCCTTGAGAAACTTACATTCCATAAGAAAGAAACAAGATTTATATAAAAGTCAAATTAATTGTGGGGAAGTGTACCCTCATTGAAGAGTTGAAACTTGAAGGGAGATAGCTATATTACCAGAGCTACAAGTGAAGTGGGAGAGCATGTTTTTGTTGTTTGTATTGTTTGTTCTTTTGAGGAGGGGGTTGGTAATCTGTGCAAAGACTCAAGGTTGAGAAATGAAAGATCATGCATGGGGAATAGCAAATAGAAGAGTTTGACAGGAATGGAATGTGAAAAGAGAATAATGTATCATTGGTCTAGAAAGATAGGAGGATCCATATTGTGAAGACTTTTAAATGCTGTTAAGATATTGTTTTTATCCTCAAGAAAAGAGGAAGTCACTGACTGATACTTCATGAGAATGCTTTTGGGAGCAAGATGGACTTTTGAGCCTAATAATATGTTACAGTGAATCAAAATCATGATTCCTTGTCACTGATGCTTGTTTCACCTTTGGGTGTTAGAACCATGCTTAATCACAAAATGTCGGGGGTCATTTTGTTTGTTTGTTTTTGTTTTTCATGACACTGATTAATTCCTATTTAGGAACTATTACTTTGAAACTACAAACAACTAGATCAGGGCTTCGTAAAATTTTTCCACTCGCAACCCCTTTTTGTCCAAGAAATTTTTATGTGACCCTGGGTATATAGGTATATAAAATAGGCATGCTAAATCTTTTACTGTTGTCAAATTTTTCACAACCCCTGTATTCAATTGCATGATCCCATATGGGGTCACAACCCATAGTTTAAGAAGCTTTGAACTAGATAAAGAAGTCCCTACTGCAATGTCAATATTTAATAGTCAATGATCCTTTATTATACATTTACTATGGGCCATTCATTGTGCTTTGTGTGTATATGCATGTATATGTGTATATTTGTGTTTGTATATGTGTGTATGTGTATAATTATATGTATATGTATACATATACATATACATATGTATATACTCTGCCAGTTAAAGCCCTTCAGTCTGGCTCCAGTCTACCTTTCAAAGCATATTACACAGAGTTCTCTTTCATGTTCTATATTCTGGTTAGACTGTACTCTTTGCTGCTGTGCAGAATGACACCCCATTTTAGATCTCCATAGCTTTGGCCAGGCTTATCCCCATGTCTAGACTGTGTTCTCTCCTCTCCCTCTACCTCTTAGAATCTCTAGTTTCCATAAAGGCTAACTTAGATTTCCTCCTTCTTCATGATTAGTCCAGTTCTTAGCCTTTAGGAACAGCTTCATGTAGAATTGTGGGAACTGAGTGAACCACACCATATTATGTTGTATTTAATCATATTTTGCTTTTATTCTCTGCATACATATTGCTCCCTCGGGCATATGAAATCTTCTTGGAAAAAGGGGAGCATTTCCATTTTTGCCTTTGTATCTTCAGGACTTGTAGTAGTGCCTGACTCATAAAAATGCTTGTTGAATGAGTGAGGCAAAGAATGAATGGATTTGAATGGATGATTTTACCATTTTGACACAACTGGTGTTTGAGGGCAGATTTGTGCTCCCAGTCTAATACTTTATGACAATGATCTTCACAGATGGGCTGACCCCCAAGGAGTATATGATCAACCAGTCAGAGTAAAGGAAGATTCCTGCTGTGAGAGCCATTTTCAGGCCTTTTCTGCACAATTCCACAGCTATGTGTACAGGTATCGACTCCTCTACCACACTTCTCTCAGTTGTGTGAGCTCTTCACCTCTCCTCTTGTGAGCAAGCAGGTGTCATAACCTCAGAGCAATTATAAACTATACTAGCTGCCATCCACAGCAGCTATTTTGGTGCTGCTAGGAAAATTAACCGCCTACCCATTGCTGCCAAATCACCTCCTGGTGGGGGTCAAAGGCCTTTGTGCTTAAGGACACTGATTGATGAGTAAGAGCTCTACCTCTCCTCACCCCTTTTTGTTTTAGGAGAAATGTAGTGATTCACACAGGAAGAGAAGACATGTAAGAATTGAGATTGGGATTGTTGATATCATAAAATTATTTTTACCCTGAAACACACCCATCTTCTATATTTTTCTATTATTGTTCGGGACACCACAATCTTTTCAGTTTTGCAGTTTTCAGTGTCATCTTCAACCCCTACCCTCTAGTCATCCAAATCTACAAATCAGATCATTTGCTAAATCTTGCCACTTCTTACTCCACATCTTTCATAATCTGACCCTTTCTATCCACTCATAGTCACTCCATTCAGGCCCTCATTAGCTCTTATTTCTCTTTTTTGGTCTCTCTGCTTTAAGTCTCTCCCAGTTATAATCCAGCTTGTACAAAACTGAAAAAAATAGTTTTCTTAAATTGCAAGCATGATTATGTCATTCTTCTCCTTTACAAATTCCAGTGGCTCCCTGTTGACTCTAGTATCTTTTTTCTTCATGATGCACCTTAGATGATCTGGGCATGTACAGCCAAGTCCTTCCCTCTTATACTTGTCAATCACAACCATTGCCTGAGATAGCAATTTCTTCTTGTAACTAGATATATGCCCTTGTCTTTTTACAATGAAGTGCTACCTTTTTCCCTTGCCTATCGACCTTTGACCATTCTTCTACTGGCCTTTGCACCATTCCCTTTGTAGCTCTCAATTGCTCTGCTCAGAACACATCTGGACTCTTGTGTTCAGTTCTAGATAATTGATTTTAGACATGATTGATAAAATAGAATGATTTTCTATAAGGGTAGCCAGGGTGTTTAAAGGTTTTGACATGACACTCTCTTAGAATCTCCCAAAGTAACAGAGGGCATTTAGATTAAAAAGGAAAAGGACTATCCTAGACTATGGTTGTCTTCAAGTATTACAAGGACTGTCATTTAAAAGAGGTATTAAGGCTTCATTTACTTGGCCCCAGAGGGCTGAGCTATGAACAATGGGTGGAAATTGCATTGAGGAAAATTTACATTTGATGTTAAGAAAAACTTCCTAATAATCAAATGAATCACAAAGTGGAAACAGCTTCCTTGGGAGAAAATAGATTCCCTCTTACTGGAGGCCTTCAAGGAAAGACTGGATAAGCACTTGCTGGATATGTTGGGGAAAGTATTGAAAATCAGGTATAAACTTTTATTGCTCTGAAGTCCCATCCAGTCCTTATATGGTGTAATCACAGCATACTCTAAGCTTCAACATTTCCTATGCCTTCACTCATCCTATTCCACCTTTTCACTTTTATTGCAATCTCTGATCTCCCAATCTCTCTTTTTTCATCCCATCTCTTATCTTCCCCTTCATACATCCTATTTCAAAGAATTAAGCATTCCTTCTCATGTCATAGGTAATCCTTCCACCTGCTTTCTTCCTTACCTGTCCCAGTTACTGTCCATTCATTTCTTTTCTGTGTTAGAGGAAAATTAGTGTCTGTCACCTCATGTTAGGTGAGAGTTAAGACTGACTAACTGTCATGAGGGAAAAACTATGGTTAGTGGCCATCACAGCAAGAGAATAATTGGATCCCAGACCTGAAAGATTTCATGCAGCGTGGGTTGGAACACTCAGCCACTGCTCTAAGGATTTAAGTCTCTGTAATTTCATATATTCCCCCCCCCATGTCTTGCTTTTTAACTTTTTGTAATAATTGTCTTCTTACCTTGTGGATACAGTTTTATGTTACATCTGATTAATAACTCCTATTGTTTCAGGTTGAAGCAGTATGCAGAAAGTCATTGCTCCACCATCTTGACAAGCACAAGATAGATTTCCCCTATTTTCAAAACTAATCCTGGTATCACCCCTTTTCTATGAATCTTTTCTTATTTGCCTAATCAAGTCAAATAAAATACTTACTAAGTTTCTCCTAAAAAGTAGGCACTGGGGTAAATGCTAATATCAAGAAGGACAAAAAAATCTCGTTCTCAAGTATCTCAAAATCTAAAAGTGGAGATGATATGCAAACAACTATATAACAAAAAAATTACATAGGATAAATCGGTGATAATCTCAGAGAGAAGGCAGTAAGATTAGAGAGCTGAGAAGCTAGATTTAGGAATGTTCTCTTCCTCCTTGAAAACCTCATACCACTATGGATCATTTTAATGCACATATCACAGAATAACTTGTATAATATTATTTGTGTATTTTTATTATCCTATCTACTAAATTAGATTATAAACTGCTTGAGGGTAATGACTATGTCTTATTCCATGGTGTATTAGGATGCAATTGAGCACTAACCATTTTTTAATTGACTAATATGATAACATTTATCACCCAGTACTAGCATGATGATCTGCACTGATGCCTATTATGACTCATCAGTGTCTCAAAATGTCAAACTATAGAATATCCAGACAATATTAGCTCCCATTTATATATCTTTAAGGATTTCAAAGTGCTAAAGAATACTGTCTGCAATATGTCATATTGGTTAACTATAGAGAGGTCATAGGGACACAGATGTTGAGTTAGTCACCCAAGTGATTTTCATCAAGCACATGTCTGACCACATCACTATCTTATTCAATCCACTTCATTGGCTTGCTGTTATCTATCTAACTCTCTCAACCTCATTTTTCTCATTTCTAAGATGAGGGGGTTGAACTGAATGGTCCCTAAGGTCCCTTTCATCCTTAAATCTTTGAGCCCACAATCCTAGGACCTCTATCCACTCCTTTATCTCATATTTGAAATTCTTCACAACTTTTCTTACAGGTTAACATTGTTCCTATTGGTGTACCATATTATCCTAGTGGCTACTTCACACACGGTGCTCTAATTCCAATGTCTCTGTCTTTGAATTGGCTGTCTTTTGCCCATGGTCTCTCTGAAACTAAGAATAATTTATCTCTTTTTAACTCCACTTCTTAGAATACTTACATGCTTCTTGAGGGCAAGGGTTATATTGTTCCTCTTTTTTGTATCCCCAACACTTAGCATAGTGCCTGAAACATACTATGCTCTTAATTAATGTTTATTTATTGATTGAAAACTCAGTTCAAGAATCACCACCTATAAGAGGTCTTTCCTGTTCTTTCCTATCCCCATTAGGATCTTATGCTTTCCAATCTGAGGATCTCTTATGTCTATTTCATTTGTCTTAAAATTACTATGTGCATATTATCTAATCTGTTGTAAATTCCTTGAAGACAGGGATAGCTTAGCTTTACTCTTTGTATCTTCCACACTTAGTATGGTACTTTGCACATAGTATATAATAAATATTTGTTAAATAATTGATCAATTGATTAGAAACTTCCTTCACTAACATATATAAGTAACTCATCTGTAGCTTATAGTCTTAGACAGCTTTCTAGAGGTATGAAAGATCCAGGTCTTCTTGACTATAAGGTCAACCTTATAACCACTGTGCTATATGGATACTTAATCATATAAAGAGCCTAAATATATACAGGAAAGTAACTAGTTCCTTTTCATTGTTTAAGTATCTTATATCATGAAGATGTATGTTGATAACTTAGTTTGAGGATCAAAGATTTGAAACTGAAAAGGATTGCAAAGTAGAGCCACCTTTGAAAATAAATGGGATATTTAGAATTTATTTTGAGAAAAAAAATGTATTTCAAAGTAGTTTTTAAAGGGGAAGAGCATCGGAGTTTTCATTGGAAAAATTAGTGAGATTTAAAAAATAACAGTTTTGATCCAAAGGTAAGTGCAAACATGTGAATCCTTTTTGAATACCTAATCTGAGCACTGACTGGTTCCAAAGGTGCACATAAATAATAAACATTACTGCATTTGCATAACTTGGGGACATCATGAAATAGCTTGAAAATTGACTTTAAATGTTCTTCTGTGCTGCAAAGTAAAAGCCAGAGGGGAAAAATACTTTTCCCACAGTATACAAGGTAGATCTGCAACATATTAAAACAATGAGTATTTCCTAATGGGACACTAATATTTCTAAATTTGAGAGTTTTAAAAATTATGCAGAAAGCCTTAGGTCTGGAACCCTGTTTGCGAGTCCAAACATAGATCTCAACCACTTTTCCCCAGAGGAAACAGATGTACAAAAGCTTCCCCAGGACTACTGGGTTACATGTGGAAAACAGATGTGTAGATGTGTAAATGTTATAAATTACCATGTAAAATAAAATTTCTGGATGGAAGTACAACATTATAAATCAATTACTAAAATCGGCACAAATTATTTAAGAAACAAACAAAATCTTCCAAGGTATGGTTTGGGGGGAGGGTGAAGAACTAGCTGAGTTTCTATATCACATCATTCTCAGCCAATTATGAACTTTTGATACATCTAGGGGAAAGAATACTATATAGTTTCTCTGTTTTAGAAATCTTCCCTCACCAGAAAGGAAAAAAAGTACCTTAAAAGGGCTTTTGGGGAGTAGAAAGGATTTGGGAGGTAGGTTATCCTGTAATAACTTCTATCCTACTTACCTCAAGTGTTGGTGATGTAATCACCTCTTTTATAAAATAAGGTTATAATCCATCCAAACCCGAGTAGATGGTTTTCATGATTTGTTTCCAAAATATCCATACCCTCATGGGCAATATTCTGAGGGTAAACTTCTACAAATTTAGATAGGCTCATCATCGGCAAATAGAAAAACCATCTATTTTTGCCTCTGTTGAAGACCTTTCCATCTCGGAAGAACCTGCAGAGCAGGTCTCTAGAAAGCTACTTCACCACTAAAATAATGCATTTTAGTATAATTAGAGAAGTGGATCCAGTATTTATCTTTGAAAAATTTACTTCAGATGCTGGTTTAATATTGCAAGAAACTCTTGGTGGGTAGTTCTGTAGACTGGCATATATGTACACAATTTGGTTTTAAAATGCCATTTGTTTCTCTGCCACACACAATTGTAATCCCCAACTATTTGTGTATCTAAGAGTCTTTAAATATGCTGAAAGTGGAAAAATGTAAATGATATATTCAGTGATTTGGTTGTTACCATGATAACCCGGTTTTCCCAGAAAGCAAAGGAATTCATCATATTAAGACAGTCATATTAAGAGTTACCTCTCTTGATATGACCTGATAATTAGTAGATAGAAATGATTGCTAGGTAGGGAAAACTGACTATGCCAACTCTTTATAGTCAAAAAGAAATGAAGTTGCTTTACAAGAAAATAAGCCATTTTCCAATTGATAAATGGAAAGAGGATATGAACAGGGAGTTTTGGAAAGAAATCAAAGCTATCTATAGTCACAAAAAAACTAGAGAAAATCACAAATGATTAGAGAAATGCAAATTAAAACAAATCTGAGGTATCAGCTCATACCTATCACATTGGCTAATGGGTCAAAAAAGGAAAATGAAAAATGTTGGAGAGGTTGGGAAAATTAGGTCACTAATGCACAGTTGGTAGAGTTGTGAATGGATCCAATCATTTGGGAGAGCAATTTGGAACTATGCCCAAAGGGCTATAAAACCATGCATACCCTTTGAACTAGCAATAACACTATTAGGCCTGTATCCCAAAGAGATTGGAAAAAGAAAAAGAAAATAACACAATGAAAAAGATATGATGTACAAAAAAGATTTATAGTAGCTCTTTTGTGGTGGCAAAGAATTGGAAACTGAGGGGATGCCCATCAATTGGAGAATGGCTGAACAGGTTGTGTTGAATATTGTATGGTTCTCAACTGTGATTGACTCAGCTCTTCCCAGCAATACAATGTTCCAAGACAATTCCAAAGGACTTATGATGAATAATGCTACCCCCCTTTAGAGAGATAACTGATGGAATATGAAATGTGATTGCAGCATTTTAAAAAGTATTTTTCTTGTTTTTTGTCTGTGTTTTCTGTCATAGTATGACTAATATGGAAATATGTTTTGCATGATTGCACATGTATGACCTATATCAAATTGCTTGCTGTCTCAAAGAGGGGATGTGGAGAGGAATAGAGAAAATTTGGAAATAAAAAAATTTTTAAAAGCTAATGTTAAAATGGTTTTAAAATGTAAAGAGAAAAAAACTTATTTGGAATGAGGAAATGGGTTCAATACCATCACTAACATTTAAAACAACTGAGCCTTGGTTTAACCATTTCTAATATTGGCAACCTGATAGGAGAGAGATTTTAAAATGTTAGCATATTTTATAAATGTAAATTGTTATTATTTTGAAGAACAGCATGGCTTCTGAGTCAAGAGGACCTGGATACAAGTAGAATGACTTGAATTGGCTGTGAGATACTGGGCACATCAGTAAACCTCTTAGAATCCCAGAAAACTATCAAAGAATAGCTAAAAAGTTATAGTGGGGTTTCCCTCAACCGGGGAAAAATGTAAAATTATTGAAGAAACTAAGTAAAGAAAATCTTCCAAAGTTGGCTTTTGGGGGAAAGGGGAAGTAACTCACTACCTGAATTTCTGTATCCTCATTGTCCTCGGCCAATCATGATCTATTGATAAAGCCAGAAAAATCCTATACATTTTCCTCACCCGTAATTAGGAAACTGTTGAGAGACAGATTGCAAGTATCACAGGGATAGACAGAGAGATATAGAGACAGAAACAAAGAGAGAAAGAGATAAGGCAGGAGGAGATAGAGAAAGAGGCAGAGATAGAGTCAGATAGATTAATACAGAGAAAAATATTGAAGAGTCAAAGAAACATAAACACAGATAAATGCAAAGAAATGAGAGAAATTTAAATGTAAGCTAGTGGAGAGCAGAAACCATTCCATTCAATTTCTTTTTTTTTTAAACCTCAGGACCTAGAATAGTGCCTAGCATAAATAGGTGCTTTATGAATGCTTTTGTTTGTATGTAAAGAAGGTTTTCATTTGCATACATTCATTTACATACATTCATTTGCATACATATATTGCTTAATAATAGCACATATATGTATGTATACGTGTAACAACAACAACACAACATATATATAGTACATATAATATGCCAGGGACCCTTCTAGATGCTTTTGATCCTCACAACAAACCTTTCTTTCTTTCTTTCTTTCTTTCTTTCTTTCTTTCTTTCTTTCTTTCTTTCTTTCTTTCTTTCTTTCTTTCTTTCTTCCTTCCTTCCTTCCTTCCTTCCTTCCTTCCTTCCTTCCTTCCTTCCTTCCTTCCTTCCTTCCCTCCCTCCTTCCATTTTTCAGACATGTATAAACTGGGGAATTTTGCACATTCCCCCTCGATTTTTTCCTTCGGGCCTTTAAACTAACTGAACTCGGGCATTATAAAACTTTAACAAAATGCTTTCAGCATCTATATAGCCCTTCAAAAAAATTCCTCTTCTGTTCTGTAGATGGGTAAAAAAAAATACAATAAAAATCCCCAACACAACAAAAACAAATTGATAGCAACATTTGTTTCAATTGTGGCATGAGATTAAGCTACAACAAACAATTTTGAGGTACAATGTATGAGGCTTTAGCCAAAAGTCAATTATTTTACACCCACTAAGTGAGGTAAATGTAAGGTGGTCCAATGGAGGAGTACATTTTTTAGAAAACGTGTTTGTAATACACATTAGTGAATTAAAGGAGTATTTAACAATTTGAGATGCTACATACATCCTTTCCTAATAAACATACTGTGGTGAGCTAAATAATACCAATAAAATACTAAAACCCTACTGTGGTAACTTCTTATGCAATGGAGATGATCTTAGGATTTCTGAGTCCATACTAATGAAACATTGGCTTTGGTAGGATCTGCCAAACTGGTTCAAGTATAAACCAAGAAATGGAATGGACATCTGTTGCCCATGGTCCAGCTGAGCTAATTGAAGGCAAGTGTGTTATCAGAAGTTTGTTTACCTGGTAAACCTTTTGACTATAATAACTCATGAAGATGACGTATTAAGGCTTGAAGGAATTATTCTCTGCAGAAGTGGAGAGAAGATCCAAGGAAATAAAACACAATGAATGATTCAAATATTAATGTTAATAATGAAAATATTTCACATTTATAGAACACTACCATACTTTATCAATGCTATTTTACATGATACAACCCTTTGAAATTGATGATATTATTATCTCCATATACAGATGAGGAAAATAAGGCTGAAAGAGGTTAAATAATATACCCATTTGCTGGTGAGTGTCTAAGACAGGATTTGAACTCAAATCTTTCTTATTCTGAGTCCAGTACTCTACTATGTCACTTATCGAAAGTTACAATACCTGTACATCATTGGTGTGCTGGAGCCCATTCAAATCAGCTCACAAGAACTGACTATTAAATTTTCAGTATGAGAATGTATTATCTGAGCTTCATTTATTGATTTTTTTTTATTGGCTGGAGTTAAGAAAATGAAAAACAATCCAGACTAAGCTTAGAAGTGTGTCCTATGGGGCAGCTAGGTGGTGCAGTGGATAAAGCACCAGCCCTGGATTCAGGAGGACCTGAGTTCAAATCCAGCCTCATCCACTTGACACTTACTAGCTGTGTGACCCTGGGCAAGTCACTTAACCGTCCTTCATTGTCCCACAAAAAAAATGTACTGTGTCCTATACCCGCAGAGAGAGAGCTATTAAACACTTATCAGGAAAATCCTGCCTGTAATAATAGCTTACCTAAAATTTGTAATTTATCCTTTCCTCACAACAACTCTATGAATTAGATGCGATTATCACTATCCAAATTTTTCAAATGAGAAAAGAAAGGTTTAGGTGATACCTCTAATTGCATGGAGAGTAATTAGCAAAACTTGAGCCTTAACTCCTGTGTTCTGCTTCCAAAGGCTATGACTTTCTGAAAATTCCACCCTGTGCCCAAAACTCTAAGGAGTGTGTGATAATTTCAAAAGCAAAGTATTCAAGCTCACTAAGGACATTTCTTACATTTAGCCCTTCTTAGTCATCACTAAAATATGTTGATAAATACATCTTATTTTCATTTTCACTAAGGAATGAGGTGGAATATGAACCTTGGTCATATGATTCCGTCTCTAGAACTTGCTGCACCACACCAAGCTAGAAAAAGGACAGATAACTGAAGATAAACACAACTGAAAAGCATGAGTTGGGAAGAATACTGTTGTAAATGCTAAAGCCCAGAATGAGCTGGTAATGGATACCAAGGACAATAAAAATTGGTTTGTCTGTTTTTAGTTAGCTTATTTTTTTTAAGTTGTTATGATCTTAGCCTGCATTAATAGGGCCACTGTGTCCTGAGTAAGGAAGATGACAATTGCCCTGTACCCTACCCTGGTCAGACCACTTTTGGAAGGTTGTGTTCAGCTCTTGTACCACATTTTAGGAAAGATAGTGATAAATTGGAGACCTCCCAGAGGCAAGGGATGAATATGGTGAATGGATTTAAAACTATGACATATGCAAACTGGTTGAAGAAACTAGGCTAATTAACCCAGGGAAGAGTAGGCATTCCTTAGAGAGAAGTTAAGGTCTTATTTATTCTTCTATTTATTCCTCCTCCCCTCCTCATAATTTATTACAGTCATTATTATTTTATAATGGATTGTACAAGGTTGTGTGACTTTAGGGCTTTTTGTCATTAATCACATAGGTTAGATCTGTGAAAGGCACGGGTCCTTTTGTGAGCTAGCCACAGTTCCTCTTGGGAATTAACCCATACAGAAAACTGGACTGCTAATTCATTGCAATTGAACAGTAAGGCTCTATATTCTGAAGATTCTTATTGAGTGTCAGCCTTGAAAAGAGCCCCATGGCCCTCCCCAACCTGTCATTATATAGTGCCACTTTACGACTACGTGTTCCCCAGGAGCTGACACTTCATTAAGGGAACCAGGTGAAAACTGGCTGTTAACCCAAACTGCCAAGGAAGCAGGTGCAGCTGTAGGACTGGAAAGTAAATCAGCCCTGACTGTGATTGCAATTAGCCAGCATATTTAAGTGATGAGCAATGGACGCTGCTGCAGGTGTTTTTCTTAAGCTGACCTCATAATTCTGCTGACACGGTGTAATCGAATCCAAGAGACAATGAGGAGAAAAATAGAATCTTTGTCACATTCAGACAGAGCAGCCACTGTGGTCTGGGTTCCACAGGTGTCTCCTTTTCCTGTGTGCCTTTGTGTTTTCTTGGTTCACCTGCCCCGTGAGCAAGGAAACTGACATTCTGTATGTTCTAGTTGGTGTTCAGTTTGGCAAGACGCCCTGCGGTCCCTGCCTGTAGGACACTAGTAGGTCAGTGGGCTCTGAGTCCTTTGGGTTCAGCCATTGCTTCTTGCTTGATCCTAAGACCATTATTTTCAATTTGAGGGCCTTCTCAAAGTAGTGGTCAGAGGCCTTGTGATTGGTTATTAAGCCCTGGAACTTTCATTTCCTTGAGTTTTTCTAGTCCTTCACAAAATTACCTTATTTTCATCTATTCCTTTTTTAACCTGTGGGGCAATGGTGGTTAAGTTACTTGCCCATAGTAACACAGCTAGTAAGTGTCAAGTGTCTGAGGTCAGATTTGAACTCAGGTCTTCCTGAATCCAGGGCCAGTTCTTTATCCACTGCACCACCTAGCTGCCCCTATCATAAACACTTTTTTTAATCTTCATCTATTCTTATGGCCCCTGGCCATAATTCTTAGGATCCCTACATAGCCTGCACCCTGAAAAAAGAAGGAAATGACTGAGTACAAACTTTGCCTATTTCACAGGATTCTCAGGGATGACCTTGGATACAACTTAGAAACCGAATGTCTTTAACTTCTTAAAATGGGATTCAGCCAGAAATATCTCACCTCTATCTCTTTACCTGAATCTTTCATTTATATTTAGTTATTTCTAGCTTGTTCCAGAATCATTCATATACTTGTCTTTATCCCAGTAAGTTACAAACTCCCTGACAGCAGGTCCTGTGTACTCTGAATCTTTGACTTCCCAGTGTCTTACTTAGTCCCTTTCATACTGGCCTCAAATGTTATCTTCCAAATAACGTGTTATGAATAAATGGGTTGAATTTAATATGATTACATCAATGGAGGTACTCCTTCCCCCAAAGCAGACTATGATGTCTTTATGCTGCAGTTCTTGTCTATCTCCTTCAAAAAATCATCCATAGAGATCTTAGCCAATTCCTTTTAATAGCTGTTGGGTACAAGTTGAATAAGCCAGGCCAATATTCCCAACAGGTATCAAAGTTGAGTCCCATTCACCCCAAAAAGTCAGATCAGCCTATTATTAAAAGATACAGCAGAAACATGCATTACATCTGTCCTGTGGATGCCACTAGGTCCCAGGATTTAGATTGTGATATAGTTGACATGGCTAATTACTAACTGAGAAATGGCCAGGTTCCAATTATGGTAAAGAGTACCTTCATTTATGAATAAGTATCTACTATATGGGATGACTAGGTGGTGCACTGAATAGAATGCTGGGCCTGGAATCAGGAAGACCTGAGTCCAAATCTGGCCTTAGAGTCTTACTAGCTGTATGACCCTGGATAAGTCAAAACTTAACCCTGTTTGCCTCAATTTCTACATCTGTAAAATGAGCTGGAGAAGGAAATGGCACACCTCTGCAGTATCTCTCAAAAGGGATGATGGGTGAGTGGAGCCAAGATGGTGGAGAGGAAGCAGCAATCTGCCTGAGCTCTCCTTTTGTTCCCTCAAAAAGAACATTAAATCAAGCCTCTTGATGGATTCTGAAACTACAGAACCTGCAAAGAGACAGAGAGACACAGTCTTCCAACCAGAGATAATTTAGAAGACTTCAGGAAAAGGTCGGTCTGACTTGGGAAAAAGGGAGGCCCATCAAGGCAGCAGCCCAGCTGGGTCGGGGAAAGTCAGCAGGAACTGTGGGCCACAGCCCCTGGAACCTGGCTCAAAAAACTGGTGGCCAAGAAGGACAGTGGAAAAATCTACCTGCACCAGCCAGGAGGGTGGGCTGTAGGGCCACGAATGGGACAGACAGGATCGGCACGTCTGGCCGAGCACACCCAGACAGGAAGTGCAGGGGATCGAACTGCACACACTATAAAGGCCTCAGAGTAAAAAGCCAATCACACCGCACCTATACCCCTGCACAAGAAGCCCAAAACAGAGACCCTGGTGCCCCCAGAGCAGACTTCAACTTAAAAAATTAATAAACAAGCTGCAATAATGAGTAAGAAGCAAAAAAGAGCCCTCTCCATTGAGAGCTTCTATATCAATAGGGAAGAAGCCAACACAAACTCAAATGAGGACAATAGCCTCAAATTGCCTACATGTGAAGCCTCAGGAGGTAAAGTGAATCGGTCCCAAGAACATAAAGCCTTCCTGGAAGAGCTCAAAAAGGATTTTAAAAATCGAGGGGCAGCTAGGTGGCGCAGTCGATAAAGCACCGGCCCTCGAGTCAGGAGTACCTGAGTTCAAATCCGGCCTCAGACACTTAACACTTACTAGCTGTGTGACCCTGGGCAAGTGACTTAACCCCAATTGCCTTACTGAACAAAAAAATCAATTGAGAGAGGTAGAAGAAAAAATGGGGAGAGAAATGAAAGCAAAACAAGAAAACTATTAAAAAAGAATCAGCAGCTTGGAAAAGGAAGCACATAACTTCACTGAAGAAAACAATGCCTTAAAAAATTAATTTGGCTAAATGGAAAAAAAGGTGCATAATCTCATTGAAGAAAACAATGCCTTAAAAAATTCATCTGGCCAAATGGAAAAAAAAGGTGCGTAATCTCATTGAAGAAAACACTGCCTTAAAAATTTCACTTGGCCAAATGGAAAAAAAGGTGCATAATCTCACTGAAGAAAACAATGCCTTAAAAATTAAAATGGGACAGTTGGAAGATAAGCAATCCATGAGAGACCAGAAATCAGTCAAACAGAATCAAAAGAATGAAAAAATAGAAGAAAATGTGAAATACCTCATTGGAAAGACAACTGATCTGGAAAACAGATCCAGGAGAGACAATCTGAGAATCATTGGACTGCCTGAAAGTCATGACCAGAAAAAGAATCTAGACACCATATTCCAGGAAATTATTAAGGAGAACTGCCCTATTATCATAGAATCAGAGGATAAAATCATCATTGAAAGAATCCACTGAACACCTCCTGAAAGAGACCCCAAAAGGAAAACTCCAAGGAATATTGTAGCCAAATTCCAGAATTATCAGGTGAAGGAGAAAATATTCCAAGCAGCCAGAAAGAAGCAATTTAAATATCATGGAGCCACAGTCAGGATTGCTCTGGACCTGGTGGCTTCAACATTAAAGGAACGCAAGGCTTGGAATATGATATTCCGGAAGGCAAAGGAGCTTGGATTGCAGCCGAGAATCTATTACCCAGCAAAAATGTGCATTCTCCTTCAGGGGAAAAGATGGATATTTAATGACATTGGGGACATTCAATCTTTCCTGGTGAAAAGAACAGAACTGAATAGAAAATTCAATCTTAACATACAAGACTCAAGAGAAGTTTAAAAAGGTAAACAGAGGGGAAAAAAAAAGTTACCCAATTAGGTTAAACTGTTTATATCCCTACATGGGAAGATAATACTCATAACTCTTAAGAACTGTAAATGGGCAGAGAGAAGGAGTTTACACAGAGGGTATAAATATAAATTGTCTTTGATGTGTGATACAAAAAAAATTTAAGCTGTTCAAAAGGGAGTCTATGGGGAAAAGAGGAAAGGGGAGGTGGAATGGGATGAATTATATTATATGAAGAGATGAAAAAAAACCTATTACAATAGAGGGAAAGAAAGGAGGGGTGAACATTGTTTCAATCCTACTCTCATTAGATTTGATTCAAAGAGGGAGTAAAATATACGTTCATTGGTATAAAGAAACTTAGCTCATTCTTTAGGGAAGCAAAAGGGGAAGGGAAGGGGGGGACTGATAGAAGGGAGGACAAAAGCAAGGGAGAAAAGGGTAAAGAAAAGAGAGGAGGATGATAAAAAGGGAGGGCAGATTGGGGGAGGCAGGGGTAAGAAGTAAAACGTCTGTGAGGAGGAATAGGGTGACAGAAGGGGGGAAAAGTACAAAGGGGTTAAATAGAATGGAGGGGAATAGATAGTAATAATAACGGTGAATGTGAATAGGATGAACTCTGCTATAAAACAGAAGCGAATTGCAAAGTGGATTAAAAACCAGAATCCTACAATATGCTATTTACAAGAAAGACATTTGAAGCAGAGAGATACTCACAGAGTAAAGGTAAAAGGCTGGAGCAGAATATATTATGCTTCAGCTAAAGTAAAAAAAGCAGGGTTAGCAATCCTTATCTCAGACAAAGGGTAGGCAAAAATAGATCTCATTCAAAGAGATAAGGAAGGAAATTATATATTGCTTAAAGGTACTATAGATAATGTAGTAATATCAATATTAAATATGTATGCGCCAAGTGGTATAGCATCCAAGTTCTTAGAGGAGAAGTTAAATGAGTTACAAGAGGGAATTATGTATTAGTAATATGATACTAGTGGGGGACCTGAATCTCCCCCTCTCAGAATTAGATAAATCTAGCTGAAAAATAAATAAGAATGAAGGGAAAGAGGTGAATAGATTACTAGAAAAGTTAGACATGATAGATGTCTGGAGAAAATTGAATGGGGATAGAAAGCAACATACCTTTTTCTCAGCAGCACATGGCACATTTTCAAAAACTGACCATGTATTAGGGCACAAAAACATCATAGTCAAATGTAGAAAGGCATAAATAGTAAATACATCCTTCTCAGATCATGATGCAATAAAAATTACCTGTAAGAAAGAGCCAGGGATGGGCAGCTAGGTGGTGCAGTGGATAGAGCACCGGCCCTGGAGTCAGGAGTACCTGAGTTGAAATCCGGCCTCAGACACTTAACACTTACTAGCTGTGTGACCCTGGGCAAGTCACTTAACCCCAATTGCCTCACTAAAAAAAATAAATAAATAAATAAAAAAAGCCAGGGAAAAGTAGAATGAAAATCAATTGGAAACTAAATAATTTCATTCTAAAGAATGAATGGGCCAAACAACAAATCATAGAAACAATCAATAACTACATCCAAGAGAATGACAATAATGAGACAACATACCAAAATCTATGGGATGCAGCCAAAGCAGTGCTTAGGGGAAAATTTATAGCTCTAAATGCTTACATGAATAAAAAAGAGAAAGAGGAGATTAATGAATTGGGTATGCAACTTAAAAAGCTAGAAAAAGAACAAATTAGAAATCCCCAATTAGATACTTAACTAGAGATCCTGAAAATTAAAGGAGAAATTAATAAGATTGAAAGCAAAAAAACCTATAGAATTAATAAAATATTGGTTAATTTGATTAAAACAAAGAAAGAAGAAAACCAAATTATCAGTATCAAAAATGAAAAGGGTGATGTTACCAAAAATGAAGTGGAAATTAAATCAATAATTAGGAATTATTTTGCCCGACTGTATGCCAATAAATTTGACAATCTAAATGAAATGGATGAATATTTACAAAAATACAAACTGCCCAGGTTAACTGAAGAGGAAATAAAATCCTTAAATAAATCCATATTAGAAAAAGAAATTGAACAAGCCATTAATGAACTCCCTAAGAAAAAATCCCCAGGGCCAGATGGGTTTACAGGTGAATTTTACCAAACATTTAAAGAACAATTACTTCCAATATTATACAAATTATTTGGAAAAATAGGTGAAGAAGGAGTTCTACCGAATTCGTTTTATGACACAAATATGGTGGTGATACCAAAACTAGGAAAAGCAAAAACAGAAAGAAAATTCTAGACCAATTTCCCTAATGAATATTGATGCTAAAATCTTAAATAAGATATAAGCAAGGAGATTACAGGAAGTGATCACCAGGATAATACACTATGACCAGGTGGGATTTATACCAGGAATGCAGGGCTGGTTCAACATTAGGAAAACTATTAACATAATCAACCACATCAATAAGAAAACCAACCAAAATCATATCATTATCTCAATAGATGCAGAGAAAGCTTTTGACAAAGTACAGCACCCATTCCTAATAAAAACACTAGAGAGTTTAAGAATAGGTGGAGCTTTCCTTAAAATAATAAACAGTATCTACCTAAAGCCATCAGCAAGTACTATATGCAGTGGAGATAAATTAGAGGCCTTCCCAATAAGATCACAGGTGCAACAGGGATGTCCATTATCACCCCTATTATTTAATATTGTCCTAGAAATGTTAGCCTTAGCAATCAGAGAAGAGAAAGGAATTAAAGGAATTAGAATAGGCAAGGAGGAAACAAAACTATCACTCTTTGCAGATGATATGATGTTATACTTAAAGAATCCTAGAGAATCAACTCAAAAATTACTTGAAACAATTAACAACTTTAGCAAAGTAGCAGGATATAAAATAAATCCACATAAATCATCAACATTTCTATACATGACCAACAAAGTCCAGCAGCAAGAGATAGAAAGAGAAATTCCATTTAAAGTAACGGTAGGTAATATAAAATACTTGGGAGTCTACTTGCCAAGACAAACCCAGGAACTCTATGAACACAACTACCAAACACTCTTCACACAAATCAAATCAGATCTAAATAATTGGAAAGATATCAATTGCTCATGGATAGGCAGAGCTAATATAGTAAAAATGACAATACTGCCTAAATTAATTTACTTATTCAGTGCCATACCAATCAGGCTACCTAAAAATTATTTTATACAGCTAGAAAAAATAATAACAAAATTCATCTGGAAAAACAAAAAATCAAGAATATCCAGGGAAATAATGAAAAAAAAATTCACAGGAAGGCGGGTTAGCGGTACCAAACCTGGAGCTTTACTATAAAGCGGCAGTCATCAAAACTATCTGGTACTGGCTAAAAAATAGAGTGGTAGATCAATGGAATAGGCTAGGCTCAGGAAATGCAGTAGTAAATGACACTAGTAATGTAGTGTTTGATAAACCCAAAGACTCCAGCTTCTGGGATAGGAACTCAGTATTTGACAAAAACTGCTGGGAAAACTGGAAGATAGTATGGCAGAAATTAGGCTTAGACCAACATCTTACACCTTATACTAAAATAAGGTCAAAATGGATACATGATTTAGACATAAGAGGTGATACCATAGGTAAATTAGGAGAGAAAGGAATAGTGTACCTATCAGATCTTTGGAAAGGAGAACAGTTTTTGACCAAACATGAGATAGAGTATATTATAAAATGCAAAGTGGATGATTTTGATTATATTAAATTAAAAAATTTTTGTACAAACAGAAGCAATGCATCCAAAATTGGAAGGGAGGCAGAAAGCTGGGAAACAATTTTTGAGGCCAGTGCTTCTGATAAAGGCCTCATCTCTAAAATATATAGGGAATTAAATCAAATTTATAAGAATCCAAGTCATTCCCCAATTGAGAAATGGTCAAAGGATATGAACAGGCAGTTTTCTGATGAAGAAACCAAAGCTATCTATTCCCATATGAAAAAATGCTCTAAATCTCTAATGATTAGAGAGATGCAAATTAAAACAACTCTGAGGTACCACCTGACACCTATCAGATTGGCTAAAATGACAAAAAAGGAAGATAATAAATGTTGGAGAGGCTGTGGGAAAATTGGAACACTAATGCATTGTTGGTGGAGCTGTGAGCTGATCCAACCATTCTGGAGAGCAATTTGGAATTATGCCCAAAGGGCGATAAAGCTGTGCATACCCTTTGACCCAGCAATCCCACTTTTAGGTCTTTTGCCCAAAGAAATCATAGAAGGGGGAAAGGGACCCACATGTACAAAAATATTTATAGCTGCTCTTTACGTGGTAGCAAGGAATTGGAAGTTGAGGGGGTGCCCATCAATTGGGGAATGGCTGGACAAGTCGTGGTATATGAATACAATGGAATACTATTGTGCTGTAAGAAATGATGAGCAGGAAGAGTTCAGAGAAACCTGGAGGGTCTTACGTGAGCTGATGATGAGTGAGATGAGCAGAACCAGAAGAACATTGTACACAGTATCATCAACATTGAGTGTTGACCTACTGTGATGGACTATATTCTTCTCACCAATGCAATGGTACAGAAGAGTTCCAGGGAACTCATGATAGAAGAGGATCTCCAAATCCAAGAAAAAAAAAGAAAGAAAGAACTGTGGAGTATAGATGCTGATTGAACCATACTATTTCTTTTGTTTTGGGTGCTGTTGTGTTTTTTTTTCTATTTTGAGGTTTTGCATCATTGCTCTGATTTTTCTCTTATAACATGACTAATGCAGAAATAGGATTAATGTTATTATGTGTGTATATATATATACATACATGTATATATATATGCACACACACATATATATATACATACATGTATATATATATATATATATAACCTATATCAGATTACTTGCTGTCTAAGGGAGGGGGGAGGGAGGGGAGGGACGGAGAAAAATCTGAAATTGGAAAGCCTGTATAAACAAAAGTTGAGAACTATCTTTACATCTAACAAGAAAAAAATAAAATATTAATTAAAAAAGGGGTGATGAAGAGTTGCAAACAACTGAAAAACAACTAAACACCTCATGTATTCCCTGTTATAAATGCTTTACAAATATCTCATTTGCTCTTCAAAATAACCCTATGAGGATTAGAAACCAGATGCCTACAATATGTTGTCTACAAGAAACACATTTGAAGCAGAGAGATACACACAGAGTAAACTAAAAGGTTGGAGAAGAATACATTATGTTTTAGCTGAAGTAAAAATAAAGCAGGGTAGCAATCCTTATCTCAGACAAAGCAATAGCAAAAATTGATCTAATTAAAATAGATAAGAAAGGAAACTATATCTTGCTAAAAGATTCCATAATAAAGTAATATCAATACTAAACATATATGCACAATGTGGTATAGCATCTAGATTCTTAGAGAAGTTAAATGAGTTATAAGAGGAAATAGCAAAACTCTACTAGTGGGGAATCTGAACCTTCCACTCTCTGAAGTAGATAAATCTAACCACAAAATAAATAAGAAAGAAGTTAAAGAAGTGAATAGAATTTTAGAAGAGTTAGATATGATAGACCTCTGGAAAAAATTGAATAGGGATAGACAGGATTACACCTTTTTGTAGGCAGTACATGGCACGTACACAACAATTGACCATATATTAGTGCATAAAAAACTCAGTTAAATCTAGAAAGACAGAAATAGTAATGCATCCTTTTCTGATCATGATGCAATAAAATTACATGGAATAAATAACCATGGAAAGATAGATTGAAAATTAATTGGAAACTAAATAATCTCATACAAAAGAATGAGTTGGATCAAACAACAAATCGTATAATCAATAACTTCGTCCAAGAGAATGAGACAACAAACCAAAACTTATGGGATGTAGCCAAAGGAGTTCTTAGGGGAAATTTTATATCTCTAAATGCTTACATGAATAAAATAAAGAGGAGATCAATGAATTGGGCATGCAACTAAAAAAGCTAGAAAAAGTATAAATTATATATCCCCAATTGAACAATAAATTAAAAATTCTGAAAATCAAAGGAGATATTAATACAATTGAAAGTAAGAAAACTATAGAATTAATAAATAAAACTAGGATCTGGTTCTATGAAAAATATCAATAAAATATATAAGCATTTGGTTAATAAGATAGAAATGAAATCAAAGTACCAGTATCAAAAAAGAAAGGGGTAAATTAACCACCAATGAAGAGGAAATTAAAGCAATAATTAGTGGCTATTTTACCCAACCATATGTCAATAAATTTGATCAGCTAAATGAGATGTCTGAATATTTACAAAAATTTAAATTGCCCAGATTAACAGAAGTGAAAATAAAAGACGTGAATAGCCCCATTTTAGAAAAAGAAATTCAACA
This sequence comes from Dromiciops gliroides, assembly GCF_019393635.1. Lineage (NCBI taxonomy): Eukaryota > Metazoa > Chordata > Mammalia > Microbiotheria > Microbiotheriidae > Dromiciops > Dromiciops gliroides. The sequence continues at coordinate 682,766,698 of NC_057861.1, read as the reverse complement.
AGCTATCAATGAACTGCCTAAGAAAAAATCTCCAGGGCTGGATGGGTTTACAAGTGATTTCTATCAAACATTTAAAGAACAATTCATTCCAATACTGTATAAATTATTTCGAAAAATATGTGAAGGAGTTCTACCAAATTCCTCTTATGACACAAATATGGTATTGATACCTAAACCAGGCAAAATCAAAACAGAGAAAGAAAATAATAGACTAATTTATCTAATGAATATTGATGCAAAAATATTAAACAAAATATTAGCAAGAAGATGACAGCAATTTATCACCAGAATCATACACTATGACCAGGTGGGATTTATACCAGGCATGCAGGGCTGGTTCAACATTAGGAAAAGTATCAACATAATTGACCACATCAATAACAAAACCAACCAAAATCATATGATTATCTCAATAGATGCAAAAAAAAGCTTTTGACAAAATACATCACTCATTCCTATTAAAAACACTAGAGAGTATAGGAATAAGTAGAGCTTTCCTTAAAATGATAAGCAGTATCTAGCTACAACCATCAGTAAACCTAATATTTCATGAGGATAATTTAGATGAACTTCCAATAAGATCAGGGGTGAAACAGGCATGTCCATTATCAGTTCTATCATTTAATATTGTAATAGAAATGTTAGCTTTAGCATAGAATAGGCAAGGAGGAAACGAAACTATCACTCTTTGCAGATGATATGATGATATACTTACAGAATCCTAGAGAATGAACTAAAAAACTACTTGAGGGGGCGGAGCCAAGATGGCGGAGAGGAAGCAGCAAGCTGCCTGAGCTCTCCTTCTGTTCCCTCAAAACGAACATTAAATCAAGCCTCTGGACGGATTCTGAAACTACAGAACCTGCAAAGAGACAGAGAGACACAGTCCTCCAACCAGAGATAATTTAGAAGACTTCAGGAAAAGGTCGGTCTGACTCGGGCAAAAGGGAGGCCCAGCGCAGGGCAGCCACCCAGCGCCGAGGGGGTCGGGGCAAGTCAGCAGGAGCTGCGGGCCACAGCCGAACAACTGAGGCTCCCGGAACCTGGTTCAAAAATCTGGTGGCCAAGAAGGACAGTGGAAAAACTTACCTGCACCGGCCGAGAGGGCCACGAACGGTGGGATCAGACGCCAGGGTCTGGCGCCTGGCTGGCCGAGCACAATCATACAGGAAGTGCAGGGCGGGGCATCTCCACACACCATAAAGGCCTCAGAGTAAAAGCCCCGTCACACAGCACCTATACACCTGCACAAGAAGCCCAAAACAGGGACCCTGGTGCCCCCAGAGCAGACCTCAACTTAAAGAATAAATAAATAAGCTGCAATAATGAGTAAGAAGCAAAAAAGAGCACTCTCCATTGAGAGCTTCTGTATGAATAGGGAAGAAGCCAACACAAACTCAGATGAGGACAATAGCCTCAAATTGTCTACATCTGAAGCCTCACGAGGGAAGGTGAATTGGTCGCAAGAACAAAAAGCCTTCCTGGAAGAGCTCAAAAAGGATTTTAAAAATCAATTGCAAGAGGTAGAAGAAAAAATGGGGAGAGAAATGAAAGCAAAACAAAAAAACTATGAAAAAAGAATCAGCAGCTTAGAAAAGGAAGCTGAAGAAAACAAAGCCTTAAAAAATTCATTTGGCCAAATGGAAAAAAAGCTGCATAATTTCACTGAAGAAAACAATACCTTAAAAAATTCACTTAGCCAAATGGAAAAAAAGGTGCATAATCTCACTGAAGAAAACAATACCTTAAAAAATTCACTTAGCCAAATGGAAAAAAAGGTGCATAATCTCACTGAAGAAAACAATGCCTTAAAAATTAAAGTGGGACATTTGGAAGATAAGGAATCCATGAGACACCAAGAATCAGTCAAGCAGAATAAAAAAAATGAAAAAATAGAAGAAAATGTGAAATACCTCATTGGAAAGACAACTGATCTGGAAAACAGATCGAGGAGAGACAATTTGAGAATCATTGGACTGCCTGAAAGCCATGACCAGAAAAAGAATCTAGATACCATATTCCAGGAAATTATTAAGGAGAACTGCCCTGATATCATAGAATCAGAGGATAAAATCATCATTGAAAGAATCCATCTATCACCTCCTGAAAGAGACCCCAAAAGGAAAACTCCAAGGAATATTGTAGCCAAATTCCAGAATTATCAGGTGAAGGAGAAAATATTCCAAGCAGCCAGAAAGAAGCAATTTAAATATCATGGAGCCACAGTCAGGATTGCTCAGGACCTGGCAGCTTCAACATTAAAGGACCGCAAGGCTTGGAATATGATATTCCGGAAGGCAAAGGAGATTGGATTGCAGCCGAGAATCTATTACCCAGCAAAAATGTGCATTTTCTTTCAGGGGAAAAGATGGACATTTAATGACATTGGCGACTTTCAATCTTTCCTGGTGAAAAGACCAGAACTGAATACAAAATTTGATCTCAACATACAAGACTCAAGAGAAGTTTAAAAAGGTAAACAGAGGGGAAAAAAAAAGTTACCCTATTAGGTTAAACTGTTTATATCCCTACACAGGAAGATAATACTCATAACTCTTAAGAACTGTAAATGTATTTGGGCAGAGAGAAGGACTTTATATAGAGGGTATAAATATAAATTGTCTTTGATGTGATGATACAAAAGAATTAAGGGGATAAAAAGGGAGTCTATGGGGAGGAGAGGAAAGGGGAGGTGGAATGGGATGAATTATATCATATGAAGAGGTGGAAAAAAACCTATTATAATAGAGGGAAAGAAAGGAGGGGGGAACATGGTTTCAACCCTATTCTCATTAGATTTGACTCAAAGAGGGAATAACATATACGTTCATTGGGATAAAGAAACTTAACTCATTCTTTAGGGAAACAAAAGGGGAAGGGAAGGGGGGGACTGATAGAAGGGAGGACAAAAGCAAGGGAGAAAAGGGTAAAGAAAAGAGAGGGGGGTGATAAAAAGGGAGGGCAGATTGGGGGAGGCAGGGGTAAGAAGTAAAACGTCGGTGAGGAGGAATAGGGTGAAAGAAGGGGGGAAAAGTACAAAGGGGGTAAATAGAATGGAGGGGAATAGACAGTCAGTAATAATAACTGTGAATGTGAATGGGATGAACTCCGCTATAAAATGGAAGCGAATTGCAGAGTGGATTAAAAACCAGAACCCTACAATATGATGTTTACAAGAAACACATTTGAAGCAGAGAGATACACACAGAGTAAAGGTAAAAGGCTGGAGCAGAATACATTATGCCTCAGCTAAAGTAAAAAAGGCAGGGGTAGCAATCCTTATCTCAGACAAAGGGTAGGCAAAAATAGATCTCATTAAAAGAGATAAGGATATTACATCTTACTTAAAGGTACTATAGATAATGAAGTAATATCAATATTGAATATGTATGCGCCAAGTGGTATAGCATCCAAGTTCTTAGAGGAGAAGTTAAATGAATTACAAGAGGAATTAGATAGTAATACTATACTAGTGGGGGATCTGAATCTCCCCCTCTCAGAATTAGATAAATCTAGCCAAAAAATAAATAAGAAAGAAGTGAAAGAGGTGAATAGATTACTAGAAAAGTTAGACATGATAGATGTCTGGAGAAAATTGAATGGGGATAGAAAGGAATATACCTTTTTCTCAGCAGTACATGGCACATTTTCAAAAATTGACCATGTATTAGGGCACAAAAACATCATAGTCAAATGTAGAAAGGCAAAAATAGTAAATGCTTCCTTCTCAGATCATGATGCAATAAAAATTACATGTAAGAAAGAGCCAGGGAAAAGTAGAATGAAAATCAATTGGAAACTAAATAATTTCATTCTAAAGAATGAATGGGCCAAACAAGAAATCGTAGAAACAATCAATAACTTTATCCAAGAGAATGACAATAATGAGACAACATACCAAAATCTATGGGATGCAGCCAAAGCAGTGCTTAGGGGAAAATTTATAGCTCTAAATGCTTACATGAATAAGAAAGAGAAAGAGGAGATTAATGAATTGGGCATGCAACTTAAAAAGCTAGAAAAAGAACAAATTAGAAATCCCCAATTAGACACTAAACTAGAGATCCTGAAAATTAAAGGAGAAATCAATAAGATTGAAAGCAAAAAAACTATAGAATTAATCAATAAAACTAAGAGCTGGTTTTATGAAAAAACCAATAAAATAGATAAAATATTGGTTAATTTGATTAAAAAAAGAAAGAAGAAAACCAATTTACCAGTATCAAAAATGAAAAGGGTGATGTTACCACCAATGAAGTGGAAATTAAACCAATAATTAGGAAATATTTTGCCCAACTATATGCCAATAAATTTGAAAATCTAAATGAAATGGATGAATATTTACAAAAATACAAACTGCCCAGGTTAACTGAAGAGGAAATAAAATCCTTAAATAAACCCATATTAGAAAAAGAAATTGAACAAGCTATTAATGAACTCCCTAAGAAAAAATCCCCAGGGCCAGATGGGTTTACGGGTGAATTTTACCAAACATTTAAAGAACAATTAATTCCAATATTATACAAATTATTTGGAAAAATAGGTGGAGAAGGAGTTCTACCAAATTCGTTTTATGACACAAATATGGTGGTGATACCAAAACCAGGCAAAGCAAAAACAGAGAAAGAAAATTATAGACCAATTTCCCTAATGAATATTGATGCTAAAATCTTAAATAAGATATTAGCAAGGAGATTACAGCAAGTGATCACCAGGATAATACACTATGACCAGGTGGGATTTATACCAGGAATGCAGGGCTGGTTCAACATTAGGAAAACTATTAACATAATCAACCACATCAATAAGAAAACCAACCAAAATCATATGATTATCTCAATAGATGCAGAGAAAGCTTTTGACAAAGTACAGCACCCATTCCTAATAAAAACACTAGAGAGTTTAGGAATAGGGGGAGCTTTCCTTAGAATAATAAACAGTATCTACCTAAAGCCATCAGCAAGTATTATATGCAATGGAGATAAATTAGAGGCCTTCCCAATAAGATCACAGGTGCAACAGGGATGTCCATTATCACCCCTATTATTTAATATTGTTCTAGAAATGTTAGCTTTAGCAATCAGAGAAGAGAAAGGAATTAAAGGAATTAGAATAGGCAAGGAGGAAACAAAACTATCACTCTTTGCAGATGATATGATGGTATACTTAAGGAATCCTCGAGAATCAAGTCAAAAATTACTTGAAACAATTAACAACTTTAGCAAAGTAGCAGGATATAAAATAAATCCACATAAATCATCAGCATTTCTATACATGACCAACAAAGTCCAGCAGCAAGAGATAGAAAGAGAAATTCCATTTAAAGTAACGGTAGGTAATATAAAATACTTGGGAGTCTACTTGCCAAGACAAACCCAGGAACTCTATGAACACAACTACCAAACACTCTTCACACAAATCAAATCAGATCTAAATAATTGGAAAGATATCAATTGCTCATGGATAGGCAGAGCTAATATAGTAAAAATGACAATACTGCCTAAATTAATTTACTTATTCAGTGCCATACCAATCAGGCTACCTAAAAATTATTTTATACAGCTAGAAAAAATAATAACAAAATTCATCTGGAAAAACAAAAAATCAAGAATATCCAGGGAAATAATGAAAAAAAAATTCACAGGAAGGCGGGTTAGCGGTACCAAACCTGGAGCTTTACTATAAAGCGGCAGTCATCAAAACTATCTGGTACTGGCTAAAAAATAGAGTGGTAGATCAATGGAATAGGCTAGGCTCAGGAAATGCAGTAGTAAATGACACTAGTAATGTAGTGTTTGATAAACCCAAAGACTCCAGCTTCTGGGATAGGAACTCAGTATTTGACAAAAACTGCTGGGAAAACTGGAAGATAGTATGGCAGAAATTAGGCTTAGACCAACATCTTACACCTTATACTAAAATAAGGTCAAAATGGATACATGATTTAGACATAAGAGGTGATACCATAGGTAAATTAGGAGAGGAAGGAATAGTGTACCTATCAGATCTTTGGAAAGGAGAACAGTTTTTGACCAAACATGAGATAGAGTATATTATAAAATGCAAAGTGGATGATTTTGATTATATTAAATTAAAAAATTTTTGTACAAACAGAAGCAATGCATCCAAAATTGGAAGGGAGGCAGAAAGCTGGGAAACAATTTTTGAGGCCAGTGCTTCTGATAAAGGCCTCATCTCTAAAATATATAGGGAATTAAATCAAATTTATAAGAATCCAAGTCATTCCCCAATTGAGAAATGGTCAAAGGATATGAACAGGCAGTTTTCTGATGAAGAAACCAAAGCTATCTATTCCCATATGAAAAAATGCTCTAAATCTCTAATGATTAGAGAGATGCAAATTAAAACAACTCTGAGGTACCACCTGACACCTATCAGATTGGCTAAAATGACAAAAAAGGAAGATAATAAATGTTGGAGAGGCTGTGGGAAAATTGGAACACTAATGCATTGTTGGTGGAGCTGTGAGCTGATCCAACCATTCTGGAGAGCAATTTGGAATTATGCCCAAAGGGCGATAAAGCTGTGCATACCCTTTGACCCAGCAATCCCACTTTTAGGTCTTTTGCCCAAAGAAATCATAGAAGGGGGAAAGGGACCCACATGTACAAAAATATTTATAGCTGCTCTTTACGTGGTAGCAAGGAATTGGAAGTTGAGGGGGTGCCCATCAATTGGGGAATGGCTGGACAAGTCGTGGTATATGAATACAATGGAATACTATTGTGCTGTAAGAAATGATGAGCAGGAAGAGTTCAGAGAAACCTGGAGGGTCTTACGTGAGCTGATGATGAGTGAGATGAGCAGAACCAGAAGAACATTTTACACAGTATCATCAACATTGAGTGTTGACCTACTGTGATGGACTATATTCTTCTCACCAATGCAATGGTACAGAAGAGTTCCAGGGAACTCATGATAGAAGAGGATCTCCAAATCCAAGAAAAAAAAAGAAAGAAAGAACTGTGGAGTATAGATGCTGATTGAACCATACTATTTCTTTTGTTTTGGGTGCTGTTGTGTTTTTTTTTTCTATTTTGAGGTTTTGCATCATTGCTCTGATTCTTTCTCTTGTAACAGGATTAATGCAGAAATAGGATTAATGTTATTATGTGTATATATATGTGTGTGTATATATATATATATATATATATGTATATGTATAGAGATATATAGATATAACCTATATCAGATTACCTGCTGTCTAGGGGAGGGGGGGAGGGAGGGGAGGGAGGGAGAAAAATCTGAAATTGTAAAGCATGTATAAACAAAAGTTGAGAACTATCTTTACATGTAACGGAAAAAATAAAATATCTCATTTAAAAAAAAACTACTTGAAACAATTAACAACTTTAGCAAAGTTGCAGTATGTAAAATAAACCCACATAAATTATCAGGATTCCTATACATGACCAACAAAACTCAGCAGCAAGAGATAGAAAGAGACATTCCATGTAAAGTAAGTGTAGACAGTATAAAATACTTGGGAGTCTACCTGCCAAGAAAAACCCAGGAACTCTATGAACATAATTACAAAACACTTTTCACACATATAAAATCAGATCTAAATAACTTGGAAAAATATCAATTGCTCAAGGATAGGCCAAGCTATTATAATAAAAAATAACAATCCTACCTAAGTTAATTTATTTAGTACCATACCAGTCACACTACCTAAAAATTAATTTATAGAGCTAGAAAGAAATAATGACAAAATTCATCTGGAAGAACAAAAGGTCAAAAAATATCAAGGGAACTAATGAAAAAATGCCTTTTATATATAAACACAATAAGCATAAAAGTATCAAAAAAATTCACAATATCAACGAATGGTACATTGGGACTCAAGCATTGCAACATGACCATTGGTTAACTAACACGAAAGCTGGGCCAATAGCAGCATGGAAATTGGGTACTATTTTACCTGAGCTGTATAAACAACCAAAGGAACAATTCCAGGGATCAAAGGTGGAGAAATCCAAGAGAATAATTAAAGGATTAGTTGGAGGCCATGAAAGAAACCGTCTCCATTACTTACTCTACATTGTATGGTATACTATACTAGTATTGGTCTGTTTTCTCTTATTCTTTTTTTTTCCCTTTTTTGTGGGGTAATGAGGGTTAAGTGACTTGCCCAAGGTCACACAGCTGGTATCCAGTATCTGAGGCCAGATTTGAACTCAGGTTCTCCTGAATCCAGGGCTGGTGCTTTATCCACTGTGCCACCTAACTGCCCCCTCTTTTTTCTTATTCTTGTGATGTAATAGACCTAACACCATTTCTGCTCACACTTTTTCTTACTATCTTCTCAATTTTTTTTAAAGTCAGTTCCCATATTTAAATCATTGTTGGTACCTGCTATAATCTATTGTAGTTTTTGTTTGCCTTTTTTTGATTACTCTTATTTTTAATTCTTCTGAGATTATGGTATTTCAAGTTTTTTTAGTAATACACTGTCAAGGGAAGAACATTGATGTCTTACATTATTATTTTTTTATTTATTTTTTGGTGGAGCAATGAGGGCTAAGTGACTTGCCCAAGGTCACACAGCTAGTAAGTGTTATGTGTCTGAGGCCAAATTTGAACTCAGGTCCTCCTGAATCCAGGGCCAGTCCTTTATCCACTGTGCCACCTAACTGCCCCTATGTCTTCCATTATTATCAACAATTCATCAATGGGATGTAACGTTCATCCTACCTGGAATCCTGAGAAAAGGGTTAAGAACAAGCAATCATATTTAATCATTTAGAAAATATTTATACTCTGTGCAAGGAACCAAATTAAACGCTATAGGGAATATGATGGCAAATAAGGACTAATGAACACTTGCTGAGTGATTGAATGAATGAGTTACTGAACAAATAAATTAGTGGAGTGGGACCTTATTGTAATGAAACTTTAGCTTGGAGATAACTCTTACATTGATTCTCTATTTAGTAACCAGATACAAGTTTTTAAAAACAAGTACACAAAATGTATATATGATATTTTTCAGGGTCAGCATGACCATATAGGAGTAATCCTTCTTCCTACTATTGTGTTCTTTCCCTGGTATTTTATTTAGCACGTGGCTATTGATTTTCATTTTAGTGTTTTGTTAAAATTTCCAGAGATCTATGGATACAGGCATCCAAATAAACTATAAGTTGCTAGGATTACTCAGGCAGCTGGAGCTAAAAGCACATTGGCAGGAGATCTACTGTGTAAAGGAGACGTGGTGGGGAAGGGGGGGAAACAGGAAGAAGAAACCACCCCCAATAAAAATGGGATGATGGGAAAGCAATATCATTCTCCTTTTTTTTTAAGGTTGTTTTTAAAAAGAAAATTAAAACAGCACATTGGATTTATGACCTGACCCAGGAGACCTCCTAATTAATTCCTTTATTATTTGTTGAAGAACGGGAAGATAAATTTGCTTTACTAGTATGCATTAGCATACAGTTTGGAGGCCATGGTTTTTGGTTTCTCTTTACCCTCACTATTGTTTCTGTATTCTGGTTGGAGGAGATAAAGTGCTTGAACAAATTAATTTAAAATGCTTCATAGCATTTGTTCAAACATAAAAAAATGAGTGTGTAGTCAAACATAACATCTGTTTCAAAAGGGATGTTCCAATCTGATACATTAGACTTAACAGGAAATTGGACCATCACTGATATAGTTGATATGTTTATAGGAGCCTATAGTTAATAGCTCAGACTATTTAATAGCAAAGTCCTTAACAAGGGAACTCAGACATTCTCTTGCCCAATATCTTAATTTTGCACATAGGGACACTGAGGCCTGGAGGGAAAAATTGACCTGCTCAAGGACAAAGAGATTTTAAATAGCAAAGATAGGATTCAAACTCTCTTCTTCTGACTACAAACCCAATTAGCTTTCATCAGTGATTCTTAAAGATCTGTTCATAAATATATGGAAGCATGCTTAGTCAGTTTCATTCTCTTCCCTCCTTCTCTTCATTTGTATAAGGGAAAAACGTTTGTATTGACTTTCTCTCCCTCTCTTCCCTCTCTCTCTCCGTCTCCCTCTCCCTCTTCCTTTCCTTCTCTTCCATCTCCCTCTATTTCTTCCTCTCTCCCTTCTCCCTCTCCTCCCTCTCCCTTTTCATCTCCTTCTCCCTCTCCTTCCCCCCCCCACTCTGTCTTTTCATTTATTGAATGGAATTTTATATTTTTTCTATTCATAAATTAAAATACAGCTGAGTGGCATTTTTAAAAATCTCAATAAAAATTGGTTGTTTTTTGCTTAGTTAGATTTTTATTAATCATCCTTCAACCCAAAGGACAAGTTGCCCTGAGATAGATAGTTATATGAAATAAGACCAATGTAGAGTATGATTTAAGGGAAAGTGCACTGAATTTGAAACCTTTCCTTGCCTCCCTTAATGCTAGTCCTTTCCCATTTGACTATTAACAAATTTATCCATGAGACAATTAAGTTGTACAAATTGATGGATAGGCTCCTGCACCTGGAATCAGGATAGACCTGAATTCAAATTTGACCTCAGATATTTCCTAGCTGTGTGATCCTGGGTAAGTCACTTAACCTTATTTGTCTCCTTTTTCTCATCTGTAAGATGAGCTGGAAAAGGAAATGAGAAAGCAGTATCTTTGCCAAGAAAACCCCAAATTGGCAGGGGGAGGAGGGGGTGGGGTCACAAAGAATCACACAGGATTGAAACAACTAAATAACAACAACTTTTTATCCTAGATTGTGCAGTGGATAGAACATTGACCTGGAGTCAGAAATACTGAATTCAAATTCAGTCTCACACCTAAATAGCAGGAAGACCCTTGACAAGTCAATTAGCTTCAGTTTCTTTAATTGTTAAATGGCAATAACTATAGCACCTCCTTCCCAAGGTTGTTGCAAGACTCAAATGAGTCAATATTTGTAAGACACTTTGGAAATACAAAAGTACTATATAAATGTGATTATTACTATTACTATTTTAAATCAAATTTTGATTATACATTTTCTTCCATTAAAATGTGAGTTCCTTGAGAACAGGGACTATCTCCCCCCTGCCCCCCCTTCTTTGTATCATCATTACTTTGTACTCACGTATAGTGTCTGACACATAGTAGATGACTAATAAATGCTTATTGATTTGCTTTGCCTGCACTATTTTTTTAATCTAAGACAGAGATAACATCTTCAAAAGGGCAATGTTTCTATGAAATGATGGTATTGGGGTTGAATTTCTCTTTCCAAGAACATCACTTCATTTAATCAATTCAGTGGGAATATAAGGCAGTGAATCACACACACACACAAAACACACACATAATGTGGTCATAAAATATTTAAGGTTGACCAATGGACAACCCAAAGGACATTGTTATCCATGGAATATTCATATGACTTCTGCATAATGGTCAATCATAGAAAGATTGTGATTTACACTTTAAGGGGGAGTGCCTGCATTGATGATGGCACAGATGCTTCAAAAATCAGTAAAATCAGCCACTTGTCCCATGCATTTACAGCATGGTTACTAAACAGAACAAATACATACTTAAGTAGTATGATTTCAGGGATGTTAAGAACATTTCCCCTCTCTCTTTTCTGCCTTGATTCCCCTCCCCACCTGATGTTTGCCATATCATGGCTTAAATTAACACTTTATCATTTTTCAGAATTAAGATGCTTCCAGTACTGGTTACGTTAGGACTTCCCATTTGCTTATAACTTAGTAAATGTGAGTTTGTCAGATTCTTTGATGAGGGCAGATTTTCAATGAGAGGAGGATGAAAGAATATATATCAAATATCTCCTAGAGAAAGCTTTTCCACCCAAATGAATGGATACAAGAACAGAAAAGAAACTTTGCTCTGAAATGTTGCTTAGAGGATGAGTCTCAAAAAGGATAATTAAACAAGTGAATTAATTTAATTTAATTTAATTTTTTTTTACTTTTCAACTAACCATGGTGCTGTACAGACAAAACCAATATCTTATGATGAGTGGAACTGATGTACTCAAATAGCTTGTTGAGCAGAAAATTGCATATAATTCTAAATCCATCTTGTTTTGTTCCACACACTCAGGTCAATCATTTTTGTTACTCTTTCAGCAGTCCGTAGGAGGAAATAAGACCTATGTATTTCTTGCTCAGAGACTAGAAACATTTCCTGTTAGTGCTGAAAGCTTTTGTGAGATAAGTGTTAAATACATTTTCTGCCTACACTAAATGTACATTAATGAGAAAATATTCTTCTTCAGCAAGAATTGCTAAACCATTGAAAAGCTTTTCTCGAAGCCAATATTTTTTTTCTTAATTAAATAATTATTTTTCTCCCATTATAGGTCTTAACCTGTAAATGAAGGAAACAATCCATATAGGAGAAATGAGGACTTTAATCAGGGCAGAGGAACTATAACTCATTGTATGGCAAAGCAAGAAGCTAGGAATACCCAAAGATGGGAACCTAGGACAGGCTTATTATGGGGTAACAGACAAAAAGAGAACCAAAAGACTGCTCCAGAATCACCTACAGAAACTACTTAACTACGTAATATAAACAAACCTTTAACAAAAGAAATTGTAGAACTGCTCCTGAGTTAAGTATAGCCTCTGCTTACCTGTAAATTGATCCACCTACTTTATGTAGGTGGATCTTTCTATATAATAACATAAATTCCCAGGAGTTAGTAGGTGGGGGGATCATTTTTCTTGGGGGAAGGTCCATAAGTCAATCAAGAATCTGGAATTGACAAAGACGAGTCAGCCCCACACAATTCACCTGGGTGGGGATCACTGGATTCTTAGTAAATTTGTAGTTATCATAGGTTTATAAACAACTCAGGTATAAAGACAACAGGTAATACTTGAGGGTTTTTTGTTTGTTTTTGGTTTTTTTTTTTGGGGGGGGGGCAATGAGGGTTAAATGACTTGCCCAGGGTCACATAGCTAGCAAGTGTCCGAGGCCAGATTTGAACTCAGGTCCTCCTGAAGTCAGGGCTGGTGCTTTACCCACTGTGCCACCTAGCTGCCCCCAGAACACTGGTAATAGTTAAAACTTACTCCTAAAGTTTTGAGTTAACTGTGATTTCTAATAACTTCCTGATCTCTTTCTTTAATGCTGCCCCTTCCACCAGCACTACAACTCTAAATATCTCACCTCCACCCTTTGGACATTTATTTACATCCTTATAATTGTTGCACAAATGAGAAAATAAAAGTCCTGCTCTGGAAGGATTTTATTGTGGTTGTTGTTTAAACACCTACTTCAAAGTGAAAACATGACCTTACTGGGACTTGAGATAACAGGAAAATTAAAAAAGAATAAATAGACCAAAGGTGGGGTGACATTTACTCTTCATAAATTATATGTCTATGCATATACATATACACATATACATATATCTATATGTATAGACATATGTGTGCATGTATAGATATGCATAAGTGTATATAGATGTATCTATATATGTATATGGATGTGTGCATGTACAAAATCTCAAGAAAAGAGCCTGTTAAAAAGAAATCCATAGGACAGATAATATCTACTGGAAAAAAGATTATGGGTCACAATGTGACAGTATGTATGTGTTGTCCTTCCCAGTAAAATGAAAACTCACGAAGAGCAGGGACCATCTCCATAGACAGTGGTTTGCACATAATAAGAACTGAATGAATGTTTTCATTCAATTATTTGTTTTATTCATTCATTCAATCCCTCATTTGTTATGGACCTGGTTACCTCATTTGAATGGCCTTGAGTACCCCAGAAGTTTTGTGGGATAAATCAAAAGAACCTTCTCCTTGAGAAACTAAACCAAAAGACAGACACACCTAACCAGTCTCCCACACCCCTGGGGAGATGTTTGGGAGTTGCTGCTGCCTTTGTGGTGTGAGGAGCACAGAGATGGCTTGAGAGATCCAGAGCCCTGAATCACTCAACTTGTGATGGTCCTTCCCCAATAGGGGAACTTTCTACAGTCAAAAGATCACCTCATTGGACCATCAGACCTCTATAAAAGTATCTGCCTGTCTCCTGCTCAGGGAGATAGATATCTCAGAGCCATGCTCTGTGGCATGCCTTCTCCCCATGAGAAGAAGTCCAAGGATTTCTCTCTTGCTTTCCTTTCCCTAGCAGCCTAAATTATCTATTATTTTATTCTGATTGGATTTGTGTGGAAGAAGGTATAATTCTTTAAAGAGGAATTCCTAAGAACCCCTATCCCAATATAACAATTGGAATGATGCCACCTGCTGGAGACTGACAGTAGAAAAGCTCCGCCATGAGGTGAAGTTCTCTGAGGGCAAGATCATGCATGTTTTCTTTGGCATCAGGAAGTGACATTTGCTTGTGGGAGGAACTTATTCCTCCCCTTAGGGGAGCCTGGCACTCTGACTCTCTCTCTTTCCTATGGACTCTGGTGGGGAGTGGAGCCTAGGAATGCTTTCTCCCTTTAATAGATAGATGAATCTAGTCCTTTTCTCTCTCTCTTTACCAAATTCTTATTCTCCTTAATAAACGCTTAAAAGTCTAACTCTTGCTAAAGCTTATAATTTATTGGTGACTACTCATTGGATATCTTAGATAGTATATCTAGAATTTTAGCCTTTACACCAAAACCCTACCCCAAACCCCCACTCTATTTCCCCATAACACATTCATAGTAGCAATGCTATTAGTATTATTTTGAATTTGAAGAATAGGAATGTACTGATTATATAACACCCAATTTTGTAGATGGGCATGAGCATAGAAAAAAATGGTAAACAAATCAGCCAAAAAGTTAGAAAACAGATTAATTCCTTAAATTTTTGACTCAAAGGCAAAGAACTTAATCAAAATATTACATATGTGTGTATATATCACCAGTTGATAGTCAATTAAGCTAATTTAAACACCCATCTCTTTTATTGTGCTAATAGATTCATTTAAATTGATAATGAAAATAATTTAAAGGAATTAAAATAATAGTAAATAAGGATATGTGTTTTTAACAGTTTTTAACACACTCCCTAGAAACACAATCATTATTTATTATGACAATAAAATGATTATTGATCATCTTCATCATAACAACTTAATTGTAAACATATTTTCTTCCTTTAAGTCTTTTCTAGGCAGTTGGACCTGTCCTATCTGGTGATCTGGAAATGGCCTACTAAAAATCCAGATGTGGTTCTGCATTAACATTAGAAAGTCAGTTTTCCTGAAGTGTGCATGAATAGGAGTTTTTTTCAAATGTTCTTTGAAATAGAGGATTAAAATTGTTTTAATAAGAATAGACCCCTGGTGAGAAAATGTTTTTCATCAAGGAAGGATTTACTTTTATATATCTATATCTATTTTTATATTCAGTATATCCAATAGACCAAAGAGAAAAGTCTCTTTTAAAGTGGACGGTCTTATTGTTGACTTATTTTTTTTTTTATTCTACAGGTTTTTTTTTTTAATTTAGCTACTTTAAAGTCTTTTGCTGCTGTTCTTGTTGTTATTGTTGTTGAATTGCCCTGGGATAAGTCCCTATCCTACTCTTATGTTTGTTGCTGTCTAATGTTCTACAAAGTATTGTGTTTGTGGATTATTTTATTTATTTATTCGTTTATTTTGTAATTCAATACAAGTTTTGGGACGTTAGCTCATCTTCTTTAAGTTCACTGGAAGCATCTTTGGGACAACTTTAAAACCACACAAGATGATGAGATTGATGTGATGTTCATCATTTTCATCCTCATCCTAATCCTCCTCTTTATCTCTTTGTCCTAATATTTTCTGATGGGTTTCAGGAAAAACCAAAACCAAACCAAAACAAAACAAAACACCTCCTTGGACAAATTCCTGTACTGCTCTTGTATTGTATATTTAATATTCTCAAGACTTTTGCACAGTTGGATCTAACTGCTTTTTTAAAAAGCTAAATAAAATATTAAGATGTAACTTTATTTTCTGTAGGTTTGATGAAAATATATGCATATAAATTCAACTAACATATGGGACTAATGCCATGTCCCTCATCCTCTCATCATGTTACTTTGATACTTTCTGTTAAATCACTAAATTCTGAAAGCTTTTTAATCTACATGACTTGAGATTATTAACTATTAAAAACCTTGTTCCTTTGTTTTTGTGGATCAGCATTATTTATTGCTTCTGTCAATTTTTTTTTTGGTTAGATGCCCCTGCTATTTGAAAGCAAAGATGAGTTTTATAGGACTTATCATGTCACCTAGAGCTACTTAGAGAACTATTTCTATATATGTTCACATACTATTTTATAGGTTAGTTAAGATAAAGGTAGATTTTAATTACACATTAAATGAAAAGTGTTTATTCTATGAGTACATATGATTTAACTGAATTGGCATTTCATTTCTAGATTTGAAACATTTGTTCTTTGAAAAAATCTAAAGAGTAAACTTTCTATCATTTATATTCATGAAAATCTTACACTAGAATTTTTCTTCTAAAAGCTATATGAGTTGGTCAGAAGAGTCCCATGTGTCTAAAAAGTGAACTTAGCCACAGAGAAAACAAATAATAAAAGATCCAAAGACCATGTTGTTTATCAACATATCTGTTAGTCTGCTGATAGAATGATTTCTATCCTTGCACAAATAAAGTCTAAACTAGAAAAAAAAAACTGAACAGATATATACAGTTCAGCTTGTCATATTTCGAAGGGACCACAGGATGGAATGAAAGGTCTTTACAAATTTATAACAGGTCCAAATTTCAGAATAATGCAATTTTATTACTTGATAGTAATTTATATGATCATAATAAAACTGCATTTGGGTAAATTGTTAATCAAGACTTTAAATCACTTTTTCATGATGGAATTTATACAACTGCGAAACTCTGCCCTCACTTTTGCTCATATCAGCAGCAAAAGGGGTGAGGGGAAGCACCACAGGGGTATTTGTGTCCAAAGGATCACAACTTCCCAGGGTTTTATGAAATGAAGGCATATTACAGAGCAGCCATTAATTATTTCCATGTAAAGAAAATGACATGATTAACATGGGCTTTGGAGGCAAAATTCAAATTTGGATAATTAACTTAGCAGTGTTGGTTACTGTAATACAAGAATGTGCATGGAACTGGAAGGAAATGAATGATTTTATTACTGACCCAAATTCTGGATCCTCATTTCTTAGGATGAGTGAATAGGAAGGACAAAAGATTACACTGATGAAATGAATTCGATTTGCCACTCTAGTTATTTCCCAATCCTTGCAAGGATTACTAATTAGAATTTGGGATTAATTTCCTGGCAGGCATTAGACTTGAATAAACCCTAATTTTATTTAATACCATTGACCTCTCAATTAGTATCCTTTGGAATCACTCTATTAGAGAAGGGGCTAATTATGTAATATTTTTGTTACACATCAACTCCTTAGAATTGTTCATTCACTTTTTGGGGGAATTTCAGAGCTAATAATTTATTGTTAATATAGTGCAGAGTAATTATTTGGACAAAAAGCATATAATATTTATACTGACAATAAAGTTCTTTCAGAATCAATTATAGATTACAAGTACATAAAACACAGAATCAGGTAAGATAATCATTAAATGTATCCTTAAGACCATTTTAGGCTTCAATAATTACATCCCAAGGTATGAACTCAGGAATGCTTAGGTTCAAGCCCTGTCTGAGGGAGGCATCTATTAGCTTTTTGATCCTGGATAAGTCACCTAACCCCACTCAGGTTCATTTTTCTCACCTGTAAAATGGGGTCAATGATAGCAGCTACCATACAGAAATCAAACAAAATAATGTGTTTTCCAAAACCTAAAGTACTGTATAAATGTCAGTTGTTTTTCTTACCATGATTCATTGCTACTACTGTAGAGGGGAAAAGTAGTGTTGCTAAGTGGATAGGGCACTGGCCTAAAATAAGGACAACTTAGGTCTATTTACAGACTCTGGTACTTAGATGTGCGATGAATCTGTTACTTAATATTTGTAGTCCTCAGTTTGCTCATAGAACAAAGGGATAGACTAGATGACCTGTAAGGTTCTTTTCTGTTTAAACAGGGATGTTTTGTTTTCCTTGAGTAATTGCATAGGTGGATTGCTCTCTGCAGATGTAAAGGCAGACATTTATATAGACATAAATTCACATATACATACAAGCACATGTACATAAATGTATATACAAATACATATGCATCTATGCTTGTTCAAATATCTAACTCAAATAAGTTAAAATTAAAGAAGTCATTGAAATTTCTAAAACTCACCTAGTATAGCATTGATGAGCTGGCATTTTTTTTTTGTTTGAATGAAGTATCTAATTTTCACAAGGTGATGTTTTCCTTACTATCTGAGTGCTATCTATACAATTTTATAGGAGTAAAAACTGTTGTTATTTTCCCCTATACTCAGAATTGGTTCTGTTATTTTTTTCAGCTTCTAAAGAAAAGAAAAAAATCCACCATCCATACAGAGTATTCATTTTTTCAAGTCTTTGATCACAATGAAAAAAATGAATCAATCGATCAACAAGGATGTATTAAGTATTCATGTATCAGTCACTGTGCTAGGCATTGGTGATATAGAGACAATAAAGGAAATGACCCCTCTTGCAAGGATACCATACTCTAGCAAAAGAATACACATCACCACAGACAGAAAAATTATCAAGAGAACAAACTGAATAAAGGGCAATCTGAGAGGAAGGGCACTAGCAGTTCAAAGGATAAGCAGAGGTTTCATGAAGAAGATGGTGCCCAAGCTCTGTTTTGAATGAAGAGAGGGATTTGATGAGACAGAGGTGATGAGAGAGCACCTTCTAGCCAGAAGGGACAATCCCTGCAGCACAGAGATGGTGAGAAGATAGAGAAGAGAGCAGTTTTCTTGGAACACAGATTGTAAAAGAGTAATGTATAATGAAGTTTAATATAGACAGGGGCAAGGTTAGGAAGGGCTTTAAAACTCCCTTAAGGTGTTTGTATTTGATTCTAGAGGTAAATGGAGTTTTCTCATTAGAGGTATGGCATGCCCAGATTTGTACTTAAGGAAAATCACATTAGCAATAAAGAAAATGGGCTGAAATGAGAACAAATGAGGCAGGGAAGTACGGTCAGGAAGCTATTGCAAAAATCTATGTGATGAGAGCCTGAACTAAGCAGGTAGTTGTGTGAGAAAATGAGAAAAATATTCTGGATAATTATTACCATGTGAGAAATAAGTCAAGGATGAATTTCAGTCACCATACCCTGAACATTGACCACATTGGGGAATACCCTTTTTATTTCATGTCTGAGTCTATAATTCAAGACTTGCAACATCCAGTCTTGTTTCCATTGTCCAACCATACCCAGTGAAATTGAGCTTATTTAGGGAATCAGCTTGCATCATTTGTTTTTACTGTTTAACACACATATAATTTGCTAGGAAGAATTGTGATGATTTGCTTATTTCTTTTATATCCACAAAAGTCCTACTAAAATACCTCATCAAAATTTGTTTTAAGAGAATACCACCAGCTACTTCACAGAAATCACAGATCCTTGAGGGACACAAGGACTTCTTCCTTTGGATGATTGAGAGGGAGAAGTACTTGCTTCGTGATCAGGTGTAAAAAATCTTCACTAAATATCAACATGTATCAAGAAATTGTTCAACTCACTAGTAATGGGTAGGGTCCATTACATAGACAGTAGTCTTGCATTATGTATATATCATTCCTGAATTAATTTTAAAAGACACTTCATAAATTTGACATCCTTTTTTGTTTGTTTATATACTCAATACATAGTAGTAGAAGTAAACATAGTTATAGGTTATTTACCAATTTTTCAGTTTGCATGGATACTATAATAGACTAATTTAACAGCAACACATCTTTTTTAAAAACCCACTGATTAGAGCAGCTAGGTGCACAGTGGATAGAGCACCAGCCCTGGAGTAAGGAGGACCTGAGTTCAAATCCGGCCTCAGACACTTGACAACTTACTAGCTGTGTGATCCTGGGCAAGTCACTTAACCCCAATTGCCTCACCAAAACAAAAAACAAAAAAATCAAAACCAAAACAAAACAAAAAAACCACTGATTATAGAACAATATGGAGAGATACAAAGGTTAACTAAGCCACGTTCTTTGCTCTCACAGAGCTTCTATCAATAATTGTTTCAATATCTTAGTAGTACAGGCCCCTGAACAGAGAAAGTTATTAATAAATGTGCATTCTTAAAGTTATACATTTAGGACTAGAAGGGACATTAGAAGCCATCTAATTCAACACTGTTTTTTTTTTCAATGAGGAACAGGGGCTTATGGACTTTAACTGATTTACCAAAGCACAAAGATAGGAAACAGGAATTTTTTAGTTGAATCAAATAGAAATAAATTCAGTTGATTTTTTAAGGTGAAATTAGGGTTAAGTGATTTGCCCAGGGTCACACAGCTAGTAAATGTCAAGTGTCTGAGGCCAGATTTGAACTCGGGTCCTCCTGAATCCAGGGCCAGTGCTCTATCCAATTCAGTTGATTTCTTACCTCTATGCAAATGACAATTTTACCAGTAAGTATATAATAAGATGATGACTGAAAAATGAGCCCATTTGCTAAGCATTAATAATTTTATTTGAATTGAAATTGATAATCATTCTTTGTTATATCAGTCATAATTCATTTCTTCTGGAACACCAGTGGCTTTTTTTTTTGCAATTTTGAAAATATTCACTACTCTATTATGTCAGTAATTGTTTCCTTGAAAACCACCACATTATAGGCTATTATTGTCTATTCACCAAATTTTCACTACAGTCTTGTCAATGCTATTAATATATCAGTAAGAATTACATTCCTGAAGAGAGAACTGTGGCTCTGAAAACCCTGGCTACATTTCCCTTATGTGGTATTGACTATGTTGAGTAAACAGTCACTCTCACAAATCATGGCCTGAACACCTCACCAACAAAATACACTCTATTTGCAGACCATGCAGCCAATAAGTCCATTCAATTAATCCTATTCAATTAGGATCAATGTGAAATAATTGGGGTTTTTTTTGGGGGGGCAGCGCAATGAGGGTTAAGTGACTTGACGAGGGAGACACAGCTAGTAAGTGTCAAGTGTCTGAGGCTGGCTTTGAACTCAAGTTACCTGAATCCAGGGCTGGTACTTTATCCACTGTACCACCTACCTGCCCCAATGGAATTACTTTTTTAATTAGTGGGCATGACCAATAAGAAATGTGCTTATGTCTTTATTCTCATCCTCTGTCTCTCTGTCTCTCTCTCTGTCTCTCTCTCTCCTTTGTTAGCTCTCTATCTCTATCTAGCCATGATATATAAAAAGGAGATAATAAAAATAACTTCCATTTGTACTTACATGCTTGTATCTGATATCTCATCAATATAGGCAGATTCTACTATTACAAAAAAGTCCCTTCCAGTCCTTTTCAAAATGGTAGAGTATACAAAAATTTGATCAACATCACCCTGATCAATTCATGATCACCGCATTCTAGTTTATGAAATGACAGAAAATCAGAGGTAGGCAATAGATAAAAGAGACAGGGTTTTTATATCTTAAACAACATTCAAAGAAATGTTTTAATTTTGTTACCCCTTTACTAGATGTAAAAAAAAAATATATGCTTGATGGAATTGGAGAAGAGCTTGTCATTGGAGAGCTGAAGATCAGCCATACCAGGGTGGCCTTTAAAAATAAGGCTTATAAGAAACAGCTGGACAAGAAGCGGCTCTGAGGATTATGAACTCTGAAAATCTCTTATGGAGGAACAAAGCTCCTTGGATGAAACTATTCTTAAACTATTGAGTATTAGGCTGGAATTTCTATCTTGTCTTCTTGTCCATCAACATGGCATCTCACGACAGAGTTATTCAGTATGGAACAAGCAAAAAAAACATTGTTAAGTCTTGAGACAAAAAAACAGGTTGTAGGAGTGTGAGTCCTTTCAGCAGAGCAGTAAGGCAGCTATTGATTAAAGAGAGAATTATCTCTAGCATACGGCAGTCAAACTGAGTAGAGTACCTGGACCAAGATATAGTAGTCAAGGGAAAACACCATGTTTGAGTGGCTTTGCAATTCCACAAGCATGAATCACCATAGCCATATACTTCCTACATATTAGGAATATGTCTAACCACCAGTATACTGAATGTATACATCGACCATTGCCACTGATAGTCTGTATGTCTTTTGGGAATGAGATATACAACCCAATTTATAGGGGAAATGTTTTGTTACTGTTGCTCTTGGGGCAGGGGGTGCTTTACTTTAGTCTAATGTGTTTCTCCCAGCTTACTATTAAAGGAAAGCACACTAGCAGATGCTCAAGACATATAAATTTAGGAGTGTGGACCCACAGAGGAAGTAAGGGAGGTAACCCATAGAGGACTCAACCTCATTCTTGTTTGCCGAGTGGGAGACGCAATTCAGAGGATTATACTGATTCCTGTCCATGGTTATAAAAATCTTCCGTAGATATTCCTACCCATGCACAAAACGACATCTTCTAATTCATATACAAAATGGAGATGATAATTCATATAGTAACTGCTTTATTACTTGAAGAATCAAATGAAATAATTACTATAAAATAATTTCTAACCATGAAGTTCTAAGTAAATGTCTCATAGTATTTATATTTAATAATATTTATTATTTTAATGACATGTAAAGAAATATAGTAAAAAAAAATCTCTATAGTCATAGAACCTGTATTCAGATTTCCACCTTTGATATTCCTACCTGTGTGACCTTGGGCAAAGCCCTCAACTTTCTGGTCTCTCAGTTTCTTCACCTGTGAAATTAGGGAAAATGGATTGTTTTGCTTGAGTTACTTTCTATCTCTAAGACAGTGATCCCCAGAATATCTTTTTAATATACATTGGGTTCATATATTTTATTTCATGTTCATTAAATGCCCGCCCCTCCTCTTCTTCTGGTCATATATGTATGTCCTCAATGAGAACTTTTACACCCTCCTTATATGGAAATCATGGTTAGTAATGTACCTCTGCCTAACTGTAACCATTATGTATCTTTCTATTATCCCCAGGGTTATGGCTTAGATTAATGATGCTGGTGTTTCATTATTCAGAGATATATACATTCATTGGGAATATATAAGTATTAAAGAAATAGACTTTTGCAGTAGTAGAATCTGTGTCTGGCCCATTTTAAGAATTTAATAAATAGTTATTGATTGACTGAATTATGTGATCACTCAAATTTGACTTACCTTGATATTGTCCTCCTACAAAATTATTAATATAGTATATTTTAGCATGCAACAACTCCTCCAAGATATACATGTACATGTATATGGACATAAGTATGTATTGTGTATATATATATATATATATATATATATGTATGTATGTGTATGTATATATATGTATACAAATGTCCATATACACACATATGTGTGTATACGCATTCATACAGAGAGAGAGGGGGGGCGGAGAGAGACTAACTTATTGCACTGGGCTGACTATCCAACCAGATTAGTGGGGAGAGTGGGGAGCATCTCCTACTAGCTGCATCTGTCATAGAATCCCCATACAATTTTAACCTATGCATGGGTTCCTTTTGTGGAAAGTTTTTAAGGTTGTCTCTTCTTCTACTGAATCAAATGAAAAAGTGGAAAGCAAGAGATACAACTAAATCTGATTTTATCTGCATCTTTTAGCCAGATTATAGAAAATTTACATTTATATAGCTTTTTCAAGTTTATAAAATACACTGAAGCATTTGGAATAAAAAGATGAGAGTTTCACTGTTGGCTCTGCCTCTTATTACTTGTGTGATCATGGGCAAGTCCATTCACTTCTTTGACCTTCAATTTCCTCATCAGCCCAATGAGGATGTTAAGATATAGGTTCCTGTCAGTTGTAAATCTATTAATTCAATGATTTCATAATCCTTTTTTGGGAATGAGCTCCATCAAATAAATGGGTGAAACATTTTGTTACTATTGACCTTACCTCTGAAGAACATCTCCTCCATAGGGCTGTTATAAGGGTGCAATAAACTCATAATACATGGTTGTTTTGAGGATTGAATGTGATGATGGATGTAAAACACCATACAGATAATATCTATTATTATTACTGGTCTATTTATAGAATACGTCTTTTTCCCCAAAATCTGTTTGTATAAATTTGAATGAAGTCTATAACCATACTCTCCTTGGCTTTTTCTACTCTGCCTCTAGTCTAGCATTG
Source organism: Dromiciops gliroides (assembly GCF_019393635.1). Taxonomy (NCBI): domain Eukaryota; kingdom Metazoa; phylum Chordata; class Mammalia; order Microbiotheria; family Microbiotheriidae; genus Dromiciops; species Dromiciops gliroides. The sequence continues at coordinate 682,742,501 of NC_057861.1, read as the reverse complement.
ACTTTATAATGAGATAAGTTCAGTTTATTCCATTCCTTTGGCCAGGGATGTAATCATGATCTGAGTGCTATAGTCTGTCTACCTGAGCATTGAGGACATGATTTATAGGTGAATTAGTTCAAAAAGAGAAGCATGTTTATTAGCCTGTTTCTAGAATATTTTTTTTAAGTTGGCATGTGAACTACTGATGGTTTATATACATACTTTTTAGAAAAGCAAGCTTGTTAAACATGAGTATTTTGTGTACTGATATGGAAAACTAAAGTTATTGACCTATACAGAAAGAAGAGGAGATGGGGTAGGCTACTTATAGTTGGAATCAGGTGAACTTGTTTAAAAAAAATGATTTAGCTGGATATTTCCATCTTCTGACTCAGGGATGGGGAGAGGTGAAAGTGGATTTCTAAAGACATAGGCAAAAATAGATATATAATGATTCACTGAAGGACAGCATAATTCATACTTAGTGTGTTGCTCCCCTCCACCAAATTAAGTAATCCCCTTGATGACAAGGAGTGGTCCTGGCACATAAGAGACTGTTAACAAGTGTCTGTTGAATGAATGCTTGAATGGTGTTCTGGTATTTACTTTCAATCAAATGATATTATGGCCCCCATTTCACTTTATTGGCCCCAAATTAGAATGCATAAGACTATCAAGAAGACTGAAGTAAAGTTTAAATCAGATGAGGGAAGTCATATGTAATCTTCAGTGAGAACAATGCCTTCCATTTAAAAACAAAGCAAAAGAATATCACAAGCAAAGATCCACCTCTAAAGGGAGGTTGGAATCCCTTTTATTATTTGTCGTCTCCTCAATGTTCTTAAAGGGAGTATGGCCAAACTGTCCCAACACAGTCTGGACCATGGCAGTGGCCCTAGAGCTAAGTGCAATGGGCAGGAACAACTGATAATGAGAATTTTCTTTACTGGTGGACACGTTTTCCCAGCTTCTTCTTAGAATCCCTTTACCGCCCAAGAAATTGTTGCTCTCCTCTATGACCAAAAACATATTTGTAGCACTTAGGAGTATCTTTGGCTTTGGTCATCCTTAATGATAGCTCATTTTTGCTAGAGCAGGCAAATAAATTAAATGGATAGAAACTGTATTTGAGTAGCTGAAAGTAACATAGGAGGTTAAGAACATCATTTTTAAGTTCCAAGAACAAAAGAAAATTGGCTTCATATTTGAAATGGAAAATGTGCAGCACTATTTTATTTGTGAAATTTTGCAACAATTTCCATTTTAGCCAAAGAAAAAGTTTGCCAGGATGAGAAGACAAAAAGATGCATCTCCCTGCTCCCATACATGTGTAACTCATTAAAAACAAATCCCTTTGACACATGACAGCTCAGGTGTTTTGTGACCACCAAGAAGCTCTTCCTTTTTTCCTTTTAATTTAGTAACTAGGAATGTGAGTCTGTCCCATCAAATTTTGAGCTTATGTTAAATTTATGGTTGGGGGATCTTTAACCAAACCCCAAACTTTGCTATTTCATTTTCTTCTCCATTGGCAGAGTACAGATTTCTTTTTCAAAGGGAAAAAAGTCTATGGAATGTTCATTAAATGGGTTTAAAGTCTTCTTGAGCAAAATCTAGTTTTTATGAAAAATGATAATTTTATTACTTTAACTAGTTTTATAGAAAAAAATCACCTAAAATGGTGGGTATGGCCAATTGGATTTGTGAGGGCAATTTTATCAAAGCCATAAAACTTTGTCCGAACAGTTCTTCCCAGGTATGGCTAGTTTTCTCACATAGTTACCTCCATACTCTGGAACCAACTTTGGTTCTATGAAATAGGGATATAAAGTAGCTAAAGCCCAGTAGTATTTTTATTCAACACCGGTTTGGGTCCACTCTGATATTAGTGTCCCAGACACTCAGTGTCTACTTTTTGTACCTGTGTCTTACACAGCTAAAGCCTGACCCAGTTGTTCTGGTTTCCTCTATCTAAATCAATATCTCTTCTTGTGCCTACCCAATAAGCTCATCTAGCATAGTGACTGGAGTCCTAAACATATTTTTATGAAGACCAGAGTTCAAATTCTGCCAGACATGTGACCTGGGCAAATCTGTCAACCTTTTGTACCCACAGTTTCTACATATATAAATTGAGGATAATAATAATATCTGCCTTACAGTGTTATTCTGAAGCCCAAATGAGGTAATACATATAAAGGGTTTTACAAATCCTAAAATTCCGTATAAATGGGGGTGAAGATACAAATGGTTGTGGGGAATAATACTAGAATACTATTATGAATTTATATTGCATATTCTATGAACTATTTCAGTAAACAAAATAACTTATTTTGTAGTTGAATAAAAGTATTGGTATTAAACTATTCCACTGTAGAATTGCTAAAAAATAAACAACCTCAGTACATCTCCAGTGGCATGGAGGACAACAGAATTGTTATGCAGCTTTTGGAAGTTACAAAAATCAAATTACACTTAGATCAGGACAAATCTGCCTTTCTGTCACTGACATACAGTGCTCCTAGTTCTGCCCTCTGGGACCCAGTCAAACAAGTTAACTTCTTCCTATTCTTCCTCTCTCTTCTCTCCCTTATCTCCCATTATCATCATCACATTTAGCCAATCCCTGCTATGTTTTAGACATTGTGCTAAAAATATTATAAATATTATTTCATTTGGTTTTTCCAACAGTCCTGTGAGTTAGATGCTGTTATTATCCCATTTAAAAGCTAAGAAATCTGAAGCAAAATGATTTGCACAGGCTTGTAATAAGTGTCAGAGAGATGTTCTATATATATATGCATTTACAAGCACATTTGTGAACACACACATAGGCATACACACACATATATAGGTATATATACATTCATATATGCAAATATGATCCTTAAATCTATACCTATTTTCCTATCTATATCTATATTTGTATCTGTAAATAAATACGTATTTATACATATTTATCAACAATCATAGAAGAGTTGGAAACAAAATTACAAGATTCAGAAAGAAAAATTAGGGATTACGCAAACTGGAGGTGATGAGTGCCCAGAATAAGGTGGTTGTAGTATAATTACTAGATAGAGCACTGGACTTGGAGTCAGGAAGGCTCATCTTCCTGAGTTCAAATATGACCTCAGGCCCTTACTAGCTTTGTGTCATTGGGCAAGTCATTTCATCCTATTTGCCTCAGTTTCTTGGTCTATAAAATGAACTGTAAAAGGAAATGGCAAACCCTACAGGATATTTGTAAAGAAAACCCCAAATGGGGTTACTAGAGTCAGACACAACTGATACAACTGAACAACAACAAAGTTCAAGTAGAGAGAAAAGGGAAAATTTAAGGAATTCTAAGGAGCTACCCGGGAAAAGGATTGGTAATGGGAGGTGAAATATGGTTAAGATTCAAAGATGACCCTGAAGTTGTCCATAGAGTGAGAGGGAAAATTATGGTTTCCTCAACACTAATAGGAATGTTAACAATAAGGTCATGTTTTTTTTGGGGGGGGGATAATAATGAGTTCTGTTTGGGACATCTTGCATTGTAGATGTCTATAGGACATCCTGGTGGAGATGTCAATCAGGTAGTTGGTGATGTGGAATTGTAGCACAGGAATGCCTAGATATCTAGAATTAGAAACCATGTGCACAAATTGGTATGTAAAGCAGTGAGAACTAATGAGATCAATGAGACATTATAGAGAGGAAAGAGGAGAAGACCAATTTTAGGTCCCCACACTACCCCCAACATGTTGGGGGTGAAATATGGACGACTAATCTGCTAAGGAAACAGATGGATTATTCTGACAGATTAAGCAGAGAAACAAAAAAAGCAATGGCACACACACACTCACATACACAAACACACACACAAAAAAACAGCAGGGAGAGAGTATCCAAGATTTTCATATACACATCTGGACCATAAATTATATTACTGATGATTTTCTTGTAAGCTATTTTGGGAAAATAATTCATTGCTATTCTTTTTTTCATATCTTGTGGTCACTTTCTTGGAGCAGCTAGATAGTACACTGGATAGAGTTCTAGGCCTGGAGTCATCAAGACTCATTTCTCTGAGTTCAAACCTGGCCTCAGACTCTCACTAGATGTGTGACTCTGGTCAAGTAACTTTACACTGCTTTTCTCAGTTTCCTTATCTGTAAAATGAGTTGGAGAAAGAAATGGCAAACCATTCCAGTGTCTTTGCCAGGAAAACCCCAAATGGGGTTATGGAGAGTCAGATATGACTGAAAAATGACTGAACGACAGACACTTTCCATGGTATCAAACTTAGAAGCCATATTTCCCTTCCCTTCTCAGGATGTGTTTTGATTAGATTTGAAAAAGACAACAATAGTAGCTGAAAGAAATGATGAGCAGAATGCTATGAGAAGGACATATGAAAAATGCAAATCATCAACAGAGGAAGAACTGATTGTATTTGAATACAGATTGAAGTATAATTTTATTTGTCAGTTCCTCTTTCTAAAGTTATTTTGTCAATTTTTTCACAACTTGACTAATGTGAAGATGTTTTGCATAACTGCACATATATGACATATTGAATTGCTTGATTACATAGGGAGGGTTAAGGAGGGAGGCAGAAAATTTAGAACACAAAGTTTTAAAAAATCAATGTGAAAAAAATTGTTTTTTCTTTTCTTACATGTAACATGGAGAAATTCTCAATAAAAATTAAAAATAAAAAAAATATTTGAATAACACCAACTACATCTACTCCTCATAGCCGTCTTTCCATCCCTCTTCTATGGTGTGAATATATAAATTGTTCTCAGAAACAACCTTTTAAAAGCATTATCCATTTCCAAAATGTGTCTTTCCCTCCCAAAGCTCTTGCCTTAATTTTTTCAGAGGTGTTAAAAATTCACTGATTTTTCCCAAAACACTTCAATATGTTACATATGACTTTACAATTATGAACATTATTTTCTAAATTCCTTTTACCCTTGTGAATCTTCAGAAATCAGTAGTAATCTGCTAGGTCTGAAAAATGTCAGAGGTTTTTGCCAGTAATGTGGCCCAGTGCATAGAATAAAGGACTTTAAAGGAGAAAAAACCCAGGTTCAAATCTACCTCATTTACTAGCTGAGTCCCTTGACATTTCTCAGCATCAGTTTCATCACCTGCAAATTGTGGCAAATAATTGCACATAACTCAAAGGGTTGTTGTGCAGTTCAAATGAGTTAACATGTAAAATGCTCTGCCAGTCTAAAAGTACCATATCAATTTTAGTTGTTGCTGTTGTTGTCACCAACTCAATGGGAGCCACTATGTGGCAAAGTGGATAGAGCACTGGCCCTGAAATTGGGAGGACCTGAGTTCAAATGTGACCTCAAACAGAAGCTATGTCTGGGCAATTCACTTAACCCCAATTGCCTTAAACAGAGGCCATCTCCAGTCATCCTGATGTATGTCTTGCCACTGAACCCAAATGGCTCTGGAGGAGAGATTGAGATTAATGATTTTGCACAGCCCTCCCTCATTTAGATCCAATTCATTCCAAGTCATGGAATTACCTTGATGTCATGGTCCTCTTCTAGAATGAAGGACAAACAACAACCTTCTAAATCCATGCCCAAGGTAGAGAGAAGACCTCTCAATGAGTCAAGTCAACATGACAAATTTCTATCATATCAGCAGAATACCACCAACTACCATTATTTATCTCTTATTCCCCTGACCCTTACTGTGTGACCACCTTCCTTGGGGGTTCCAGTGGATCCATGTCATCATTCTCTTCCCTCTTTTCCTCCTCTTATAAATATTTCTTTCTTCTGGGTCTCAGCACCAAAGCAATGTGATATAGTAGAAAGAATGCTATTTTTTTTAGGCAATTGAGGCTAAGTGACTTGCCCAGGGTCACACAGCTAGTAAGTGTTAAGTGTCTGAGGCCAGATTTGAACTCCTGAATGCAGGGCCAGTGCTCTATCCACTGTGCCACCTAGCTGCCCCAAAAGAATGCTATTTTTGAAGTCAGAGAACCCACATTTTATTCTTAGCTCTTATTCTTACCTGCTACTTATGTGACACTGAGTAAGTTACCTAACACTTCTGGGCTTCTCTATGCTCTTTTGTAAAATGAGGGAGCTGTCCTACTAACAGCACCCTCAATTAAGTATTTGTTGTTGTTCTGTCATTTTCAATCATGTCTGACTCTTTGTGACCCCTTTTTGGTTTGTTTGTGTTTTGAGGGGATAAAGATATTTTAGGGGTTTGTCATTTCCTTGCCCAGCTCATTTTACAGATGAGGAAATTGAGGCAAATTCAGTTAAGTAACTTGCCCAGATTCACATAGCTAGTAAATGTCTGAGGCTAGATTTCAACTCAGGAAGAGTATTGTTGACTCCAGGCCAAGCACTCCATAAACTGAATGAATCATCTAGCTGCCCTCAATAATGGAAACAACACATTGAATTCAAATTATTGGGTTTTTTGTTTTTTTGGTTTTGATTTTTGGGCAGAACAATGAAGGTTAAGTGACTTGCCCAGGGTCACGTAGCTAGTGTCAAGTGTCTGAGGACAGATTTGAACTCAGGTCCTCCTGAATCCAGGGCAGGTTCTTTATCCACTACGCCATCTAGCTTCCCCCAAAGTATTGTTTTAATGGCAGTGCAGCTTAACAGAGCCTGCCAAATATTTTCTTTTAGAGGCAGGACAAAACCCATTATCACTACCTTGGGGATTTGGGCTATGATTGTTGGGCTCTGGTGAATGTTAGTCACCTCAGCAGCTTTTCTCATTCCCTTCTAATCATGTCATGTGCCTCTCTTTCCTTTTTCCCCAACATGGTAGCCCTGGTAAACACAAGCCAGCATAAATATATCTGGAGCGGGGCAGCTAGATGGTGTAGTGGATAGAGCACCGGCCCTGGAGTCAGGAGTACCTGAGTTCAAATCCAGCCTCAGACACTTAACACTTACTAGCTGTGTGACCCTGGGCAAGTCACTTAACCCCAATTGTCTCACTAAATATATATATATATATATATATATATATATATATATATATATATATATATATATATATATATATTATATATATATCTGGAGCTCTTCTTTCTCCACTTTCAAAGCTAATTAAGTGGCAGTATCACTGTTAGAATTTAATAGGATTGTGGATCTAGAGTTTAAAGGGACCCTGGGTACCACTTAGTTCAATTTTTCATTTTACAGGGAGGAAACTATGACTCAAAGAGGTTAAAAGACTTACCCAAAGACATATATGTAGTAAATATTAGAGATTGAATTAGAACCCAGGTACCTGACTGCACACATAATGATCTTTTACTGTACAATGTGGTCTTCCTAGTTCCTAGGGATCATGACCCATTACACTAAGCCATGCAGGTATACTAGTTCAGATTAGGAATATATTTAAAGGCTACTTATCATCAAATACCTCTCTACTAAATATTTTTGTTCATACTGTCTGTGTGTAAACATATATATATATATATATATATATATATGTGTGTGTGTGTGTGTATGTACGCACATAAACAACACACACATATGTGCATACATCTACATATATATTTGATAGCAAAATATCTTCAGTGATAAAAGTTTAAAAAACAATTTGATATCTAACTAGAGAATAAAAAAATGGAGGAAAATGGATTAGCTATTCAACTTCTTTGCCTATTGCATTTTTTATTACTAAACTATGTGAAGTATATAGAGACAAGGATCTTTAAGAATAATCTATGCTAGGTATAAATATATCTTTCAGAGGTTGGAAATCTTCACAATTAATTTAAATATAAATTAATAAAAGGGTAATATATAATTATTTTACTATGATATTGTTAATATTAACATGAGTAAAAGTAATGTTTAAGTAACAAAATAGCCACATTTTGATAGTCTGTTATTATCCCTATTTTATAGATGAGAAAACTGAGGCTGCGGTTAAGGAACTTGCCTGGGGTCACATAGCTACTAAGTGTCTGAGGAAAAATTCAAATTAAAGTCTTCTTTACTCAAAAACCAGGGGTCCATCCACTATTTCACTCCATAGCCTTCAGACATTTCCTTCTATACACTTCTTAAGGTAGGCAATGTAAAATGTATTATCCTTACTTTACAGATAGCTGAAATTCAGAGACTTGCCTATAGTGTTAAAACCAATAAGATGCAGAGCTCTTACTATAACCTAGGTTCTCCTGACAAGTTCAGTCCTTCCTCCACAGTATAATATACTGGAGGTGAGAGCTAATAGTTATGGAATAGCTTACATTGCTATAGCACTTTAACAATTACAGGGCACTTTCCTCACAATAACCATATAAAATAATTCATAAAAGCCATCATTAGTCTTGTATTGTCCTGTTCAACACATATGTATTAATCACCTACCTGGATTATGGCACTAAACTTAGGTATAAGTATAACAAAGGAAAAAAAATGGCACCATACTTGTCATTAAGGGACTTACAGGTTATTGAGTGTTATACTACATGTATAATACATTCTACTTACACAATATTTACATTTGTGTATACATGCTATGTTTTATCTTATGTAATAATTATATGTACGTGTGCTTTGTGTATTCAAGACCAGGCACTATGCTTTTGTCTCCCCCTCCTTTCTCTAATACAGTGTCTTGGCATAGATTAATGTTTCAATTATTTAATATCATCATTTTTATAAGGGAGCCATTAAAGATTTTTAAGGAAGGCAGTTTTGGATAAGCTAAGTGAATTAATAGGAATATTTCTTTGAAAGAGATCTGTATAATAGATTGCAGCATGTAAAGAGAAGAGCAATACAAGATATTATAGGAGTCCAAATGTGAGCAGCAGTTGATGACTTAAACTATGTTGGTACCAATGGTGATAGGGATAGGGATAGCGACCGGACTTGGTCATTGGTGAAGGGAACTCCCAGGTAAGCTAACTCCTTCCACCAAGGAAGGCTGGCACTTCTCTGAAACTTATATTCTTAGGGAGTTTCCTAGGACACTGAGAAATAAGTGACTTCCCTAGGTGAGTCAGTCAGTTATCCAATAGAATATATTAAACATTTATTAATGTATTAATTATTTTTTAATTTTCCAGGAATATTCTAAAGAATTTGATATTTAATTGAAAAGTTATTTTTTAAAGTAGGGAAAAATGTATTAAATATCCAACTTCATTGCCTCTTTTGTTGTTGATTGGCAGGCTATATGGACTATGGAAAGAAAAGGTTACATGAAGAAAATTCATCACAATTTCATGGTTACAAATGTAACTCTTCAAGGTTGGAAATCATCAGAATTCATTTATTTAAGGGGAAGTCAATAAAAAACAAAGGCTAATATATTAGGATATTATTTATTATTATTATTGTAGCAAAGCCAATATTTATAATAATGATAGCTAATGTGTGTATAGTGCTTTAATGTAGTTTAACATACTTTATCTGTTATCTCATTTGATGTCCACAGCTTCCCTCCTGCCCAATCCAGTTTTCCAATGCATTTATACTTGGTCCTGAGAAGCAAACCAAAGAAAATGATGCTTGTTCTCTAGGATTTTATGTTTTACTGGGAAGATATAACATGCAAGCTAATAAGTGTAAACATGTTAACTAGAGAAGCAAGAGATAGTACTCATTTGAGGACAGAGAGAACAACTCATTTTAAAGATGAAAAAAGTAACTTACTCAGATCACAAAGGCAAAAATATGAGAGCTGATATTTGAAAATAAGCTTCCTGAATTCAAACTTTTCCTACATATACATTGTTTCAAATGACTTCATGACTAGACATAGAATGGTATGGAAGAATCAAAGGGGACTATGTTTTCAAGACTGAGATATTGAAAGAATGAGCACCATATTAGCATACAAAGGAAGGGAAGTTGTTTGGTGCGAAGAAAGTATTGAGGCCTTCAGTTTTGTATATGCTTTATCTGGGGTAACTATAGGACCTTATTAAGAATAATGAATAGTCATTTGTAAATACACAAATGAAGTCTGAGAAAGAGGTTGGGTCTAGGGATAGCAATATGCTTTGGAACCAAGGCAAAACGATGAGAGTAGAAAAGTTTTCCAACCGGATATGAAAAGATGCCATAAGGGATTGTTCACTGAGGAAGATTTGCACTGAAAACATGATATCAAAAGGAATTCTCTTGGGACACATATATATTAAATACATATACACACACACGAAGGGATGGTTAGAGAAACAGAGAGCTTGGATAGTAAACATTAAATAAGTATAGATATTCTAGTGGATTCTATACTTGGGGTCAGGAAGAACAAATTCAAAACATGTGTCAAACCCTTATTAGCCATATCACCCTGGGTAAGTCATTTAATCTCTATGTGCCTCAATTCCCTCATCTGTAAAATGAGGGAGATAGATTCAATGACCTCTAAGATCATTTCCAGTCTAAATTTATGATCCTATTCTTAACAAATCATTACATGGAAGAACCTGAGAAAGCATCTAAATCCAATTACCTCATTTTATTCATGAGAAAATTGGAACCAGAAGAGGGAAGTGTCTTTTTCATTTGAGAAATATCTTCTATGACAAATTTCATAGGAATTAAGCATCAGAGTCAGGAGTGTACTCTATCTGCAACCATAGCCAGTCCTATTAAATGAATAGTGAACATTTATGTTGTGCTAAGTATTTCCCACTATATATTTCCCATTATATATCCACACCCTTGCTGTGAGGTAGGAACTACTCTTATTTTTATGCCAAATTTACAGTGGAAAAATTAAAGATAAGAGATTTTAAAAATGATTACATAAGTGTTTATTGATTGATAGTTTAAGTGACCTATGGTCACATATTTGATAAATATAGAAAGCAGAATTCAAATCCATGTCTTTCATCTCCCTAGGCCTGAAACTATGAAACCATTTATATTACTCTACACTGACTTTCCCTGAACAGATGGCAAACCATGTGAAATTTGCTGCAATGATAATTAATGGCATGGTGAGATCTTTCATGCCAGTTTCAGAGTTGGTAAAAACCACACTCCAGAAAATTATGATAGAGAGAATGAATATGTACACAAGCACACACACACACACACACATATATTTATATGCCTATATGTGAACATGTAGAAATATATGTGTACATACATAAGCACATATATGCATGGGTATATGTGTGTATACATGCACATATACATAATGACATACACATATATAATGTAAATACAGTAGTTTAATAATTCTTTCAAAATAAGAAATCAGATTGCTCTAGGATGACCTAAACTTGGTAAAGTCATCTTAGCTTTTGCGATCATCATTTCCTTTTCTAAATGTTCCCTCACTACTCCTTCTGTAATACAGTCTAGAATTTTGTCAAGAATTTTTGTCAAGCTCACTGACTCTTTTAGGTTGCAGATTTCACTCTTCTTCTTCCTCTTCCCCTGTTGTTTCTTCTTCATCATCTTCTTCTTTGGATTTGTGTTCATCTTCATCTTCATCTTAGTCTTCCCCTCCTTCTCTGTACTTTGGTTTCTCCAATCCCATGTTACCTCTTCAATTCTCTATGATATTTCAAAGATCACCAATAATGGCTTGGCATTCATAGCTGCCAGTTCTTTCACATCCTGGTACTTTGCTCCTATCAGGGAAATAATAATCTTGATATTATCTCATTACTTATCTTGGGAGGTTTTTTTCCCCCTATATTTTCTTGATCAAAGATGATTCTCCTTCACAGAGCAAAATAGAAGCACAATAAACAATGTGTAATGATGCTTTTTTTCAATCATCCATTCTCATTGTTTTATTATTACAAGTGGGGGAAAATGCCTCAGTTTCTAATTAATGATGCTAACAATCTTACATTTGCCCATTTTGCATCTTGAAATCATGAAGGTTGACAATGTATCAAAAACTGTCAGAGGCAGGTTATATTATGGTTGGACTACTAGTGAAGTTAGTGACTTTAATGCTTGGTTTTGAGCCATCGACTTCTCGGATATTAGATCCACTTTTTGGACCTTTCTTGGACCCATATAGGGCATAAACACCACAGATAATCCATCTCTGTCTTATGAAGAGCCTTTTACTAGGTTGGACACCTCTTAGTATGGAAAATTCATCTGCCCTGGAAAGATGTGTTTGATAGTGAAATAGTCTTAGGTTTCTCTATTGGCCCTCTCTATGGCTCTCCCAGCACTGATCCCTAGCCAATAATCGCCTTATGCTTGCTCTTCGGTCAGATCCAAAGTGCCTTTAACCCTCGGGACATGGCCAACACCACACACAATTCTGTGTTACACAAACAGTTTATTTGTCATTGAGTTGAGAATAAAACAAAGCCCATAAAAAACTTGATGCTGCAATGCTTGAACTGTTACAAATAAAATCATAAATTAACCCAAGGCTTTCTTGAGGTTATATAAGATTCAATTAAATGCTTTATCTCCACTTGAACGCGCTCTGTCCTTGAAAGTTAAGGAGAGAAGAGCCAAATAATGAAGTGTCAAATATGAACCTCCTGACAGTCTTTCCAACCTGACTAAAATACAAAGGCCATAAATTGCAGAAGCAATCTGTCCAAAATATTTATTCAACTCAACTCAAATCTGCAGATCACAGATTTGTTGATAGTTCAGATCAGGTTATTAAGTATACTTATTCAAAATTCCTACCTGACCAGAATCTCTTAGTTCTCTCCCAGGTATTAAATGTAGTCATATTTGTTGGTGGAATTTGGGGTAATTTTATTTTTAACTTAAATAATGTTAATCTAGGCATAAAAACCCAAATGACAAAAGTGCATAGAGTGTTCAGATTGGAGTCAGGATGACTTCAGACGAAGTCTCTGGTATTTAACTATGTGACCTTTTACAAGTCACTCAATATCCGTGAGCCTCAGACAACTCTCTAAAACCTTAAGCCTTAAAAGGATTTTAGTTTGCTAAAGTGGAAGGAGTTCCCCATGCTAGCAGCAAAATTAGAGATACCAAAATCTTATATCTGTAACCATGAGGGACCTCAGCAGCCATCAGTCTGGTCCAACCTCCTTAATTCATATATGAGGAAACAGTGGTATAGAAAGGTATGTGACGTCTTCATGGTTGCATACTTAGTACAAATTTGAGGTAGGATTTATAGCCAGGTCCTCTAACTTGAAAGCTACTGTTTCTTTGAGTGAGGCATAGGGCTCTGATGATGAATATCCAGAAATGTAAACTTCCGGTCAAGCTATTCTTAATAAAAGGGGAAAAATAAAGGTTTCATGAAATGGAAAAAGACTTAAAAAACAAACATCATACTATTAGATTCCTGAATAAAACTGTCATCAAGATGATACTCAGAAACATTTTCTACAATAGTCAATACTTAGATTTCTAATTGCTGTTGAATCACTTAACACTATTAGCAATTTATTGTTCTGAATTGATAAGGGATTTATTAATGAATCGCATCATCTGAAAGGAATCTCTCCCTTCTCTGAAATGTTTAGCACTTTATAGAAGAGTTGGTTTTTGTTTGTTTATTTGTTTTGTTTTTGATGCATTTTCCCCTATGTTTCCAGAGGACAGGATTAGGACCAACATATGGAAGAAAGAGGGAATCAGTTTTTGACTTCTAATAAGGAAATGCTTTTGAATGATTATTGTTGTTCAAACATTAAATGAACTGCTCCTGGATTTCTATCAATCAACATCTTCCATTAGAGGCTGGAGACACGCCAAAGATATTGCAGAGCAAATTTGTGCTTCTGTGTGAGAGTTGGATTGATTGACTTGTGTTTAAAATCTATGTTGTGTGATCACCTTAAATTAGAAGCTTTAGCACCAGTCTTTGGGCATTAAACATTTACTAAAGCATAGAGGTATTAACATGGAGGTCAGAAAGTTAAGAAAAGGCCTATCTAGCCTAGAGTTCCAGCCTGGTCAGGTTCTTCCTCAAGTTTTCCGCCTGGAGCCTGCTTTAATCACGAACTCAGTAGCAAACTGATTGTGGAAGTTTTTGCTTCAAGCTGATTGCTTGGCATCCTCCAAATCCATTGATTCACTGAACTTGAAGGTGTTCTCAAGTTAAGTTCAAAGTCTAGCTTCTGAGAACAATATCTTCTTAAGGGTTAGCCAGGTGTGATTACAATCTAGTTAACTTTGAAGTAGACTAATCAGCAGTCAATCGCTCTCACTTGATTCAGTTTATATTAATCTCCAGATGGGTCTTTGAGTATCTGCTAAATCCAGTTATTTTATCACAGACTTCTAAATTTTTGTTTCTTAGATATTGTTATGATTCCTTTTGTTCCGAGGCCATATGGGCCAGAATTTCCTCATTTTTTTAAAATCACCCACACATAATGCCTAGAATGTTTTGTTTGTTTGGGTTTTTTTGCATCTAATATAAAGTAAATAACCAATAAATATTGACACTTTGATACTCTTATGAATATGGACTCTCATCAAAATAAATACTTCCCCTATAAGAAGAGATATTAGCCTCCCACCACCACCATCTAATCCTGTGTAATATCAGTAAGTAAAAATAAATGTGATAGCCCAGGACTAAATGTATGGAATATAATATTTTAGTTACCATAATGTTGATGTTTTAATAATATACTTTCCAGAGAGGTACCTAAGAGTATGTTTGGACAAGACAATAGGGAGAAGTAAAAGAGGCAAATTAATGTGTAGTGTCCACTGTTGATGATAGACAGAATTAACTTGGACATTTTGGGGTTCCAGCCTGCTAAAATGACGTATAAGGATATTAGAAACTTAGGATACAGGAAAGGTCTATGTCTCACATATCTAACCATGGGTTACATATATGTCTAACACTTGGGTTCCAAAATTCAGTCACTTGATCAAAGTGGTAGAGAAGGGGCAGAGGACTGCCTAGGATTAGGAGTAAGAAAAGATTTGGTACTTGGGATGAACCTTGAAGAAAATTAAAGAATCTTAGAGGCAGATGAGGAGAGAGAGAACATTATAGGCACAGGTGGAGTGGGATAGGGAAGTATGGGTAAATCCTGATGAGAGATGAACTGCTATGTTTGGGGTGCAGAAAGTAAGACAATTTGTATGAAACACACTCCATGGGAAATGTTAAGTAGAAGTAGGTTAAAGTTACATCATTAAAGGGTTTAAAAGTCAAGCTAAGGGGCAGCTAGGTGGCACAGTGGATAGAGCACCGGCCCTGGAGTCAGGAGTACCTGATTTCAAATCCCGCCTCAGACACTTGACACTTACTAGCTGTGTGACTCTGGGCAAGTCACTTAACCCCAGTTGCCTCACTAAAAAAAAAAAAAAAGTCAAGCTAAGAGGTGTTTGAGGCAATAGGGAGAAATAACAACAACAACAACAACAACAACAACAACAACAACAACATCTACCTCCTAGGATTGTTGTGAGGTTCAAATTTTATAACATGTTAAAAGCACTTAGCAAAATTTAAAGCACTTATATGTATATGATCATCATCATCACCATCCATCCCCACCTCCTCCGCCCCCCATTTACTTATTAATTAAATATTTGTTGGTTTAATTATTTGTTTGCTGGTTGGTTAGTTTATTTATTTGAAATTCTTTCCAGCTCTGAAATTCTGTGATATTTCCAGGTGGCCTGTTGGGATAGAAAAAAACAAAACAACAACAACAAACAAAAAAAACCCTTTTTTAAAAAAAATATAGTACTGAAAGCAGAGGATGAAGATAAAGATTCTACTATATGCCAGACATCATGGAAATTACCCAACCTACATTTAATAAGATTGTCCAAAGCCCTTCCTTAAATGCTAGCTTGATTTTTTTTTTTGCTTTAAAATTTATTTAATAGAAATTTCCTTTTGGAAAAAGAAGATTTAATTTTAAAATGAATATATTTACATTTTGTGTCAGTTGTAGTAACTCTATTCAAGTGGAAATTATTTTTTATTTAGGATTAGCAATATCCTTTATGATGTCTTTTCATTCATTCGTTCATTCACACAAACAGATGTTTTCAGGCATATTTTTGGTTTAGTTCGCCTATATTTTCTTTTCCAAGTTTTAATGACATGACCATGGGTGGTTTTAGCAATTCCAGACAATCACAATAATGGGAAAAGGTATGCATAGTGTCATACTGTGGTTATATACATTTGATGGTTTTCTCAGATTTGGTTTTGCCTCCATTTTCAATTATGAATGCAATTTAGTTGTGTCAAGGCATTCATTTGATATTCCCTTCAAAACTGCAGTTTTTTAAAACAAAAATAAAAATCACATGGGGGTGATATATGTATTTTAATAGAAAATCTCAGTTTTTAGTATAATTTCATTATTCTCTTGACCATTTATTTAAAAAAACTTGCAAATTAGACTGGTTAAGGTTAATTTACTTGAGAAATAAAGGGAAGAAAGATTGAAATAATGTAAAAGGTATTTCAAGTTCTCCTCACTATAATGAATATCTTTTAATAATAACAAAATAAGACAATGTAAACAAAATATTTTCTCATAATTCTTACATTAAATATATAGGTCTGAATAATATGAAAAGGTTTTTATATAAGGCTAATGTGAAAATAGATTCCAGATATTCATTATTCATTGACTTTCTTTTTACCAACTTGCTCTACCTTATAGGTCACAGAGTCCACTAGTATATTCTTTTATAAAATAATGCTTAGTTTTTAAATAAAATACAAAAATTATTTTCCTTCTTTTTTGACAGACAATATGATGCTGTTGGACTCAAGAAACTTGGATTAAAATTGTAGCTTCGGAATTACAAAACATTTGGTGCTAAACAAGCCATTTAAACTTCTTTGAACTATTTATCTGTATAATGGGTGCAAGTCTAACTTATGCCTTTTTATCTTGTGCTGTTCTTATGAAAGTAGTAATTTATAAATACTAGAGCATTATATAAAAACAAGAAAGGATAATTATTCTCCTCTTCACATGACAGGATAGCTTTTTCTTTTTTACTCCAACTTCTTTGAGCTTTATGTCATCAACTGAAACAATAATGCTCTGAAACTTTTATTTTATGACTTCCTTATATTCCTGAGCAAAAAGTTTAAAAGATAAACAGAGGAATTTATATTGGACACTAGAGGCAATAGGGAAACTCTGATATTTATTGAATAGTAGTTTGCAATGATAGAAACCATGCTAAGGATGGAATGTGGTGAAGTGAGACTTGAATCACACAGACTAACTAGGAAGTTATTGTAAAAAGCTTTGTGAGAGGGGCGGCTAGGTGGCACAGTGGATAAAGCACTGGCCCTGGATTCAGGAGTACCTGAGTTCAAATCCAGCCTCAGACACTTGACACTTACTAGCTGTGTGACCCTGGGCATGTCACTTAACCCCCATTGCTCCCCCCCCCAAAAAAAAAGCTTTGTGAGAGGTGATCAGGTCCCTCAACTAAGGCTGTAAATGTGTGAATAGAGAAAAGGAGTTAGGTATGAGAGATATGGAGTTGTAATATCAAAATTTGGCAATTATTTGGATATGTGGAATCAAGTAGAATTAGGAGTTGAGGGTAATGCTGAGATTATGAATGTTTGAAACTGGAAGAATTTTAACTGACATGGGGAAATGTGGAATAGGGATAGATTTTTTTGGGGAAAGATAATAAGTACATGTGTGTCTGCAAAGAGAGCTCTCTGAGGAGTTTCCATGGAAAAAGAATATTGTTGGGGGCAGCTACTTGACACTGTGGATAAAGCACTGGCCTTGGATTCAGGAGGACCCGAGTTCAAATCCAGCCTCAGACACTTGACACTTAACTATGTGTGTGACCCTGGGAAAGTCACTTAACTCTCATTGCCCTGCAAAAACAAAAACAAAAACAAACAAAAAAAATAATATTGTCAAAGACTGTGTTTAAAATCAAAACTCATAATTTTCCTGGGGATTCCACAGGGATACAAATCTAGGAACATGATGAGCTATAAAAACTCAAAATTTCCAGTAACCCAAAAGGCAATAGAGAAACACATGGCAGGTCTGAAAAGATATCGGTATATTGTCAGCAAAGGTATGGATGCAAGAAGTAAGATCATCATTAACATAAAAATAAATCACAAGCAGAGAATCACAGAAAATAATGAAAAGAAAATTCACAACTTGGTAAAAGAGGAACAAAATATGTTGAAGAAAATACCTCCTTAAAACGCTGAATTAGTCAGACGGACAAAGGATATGAAACTTCACTAAAGAAAATAATTGCTTAAAATTTAAATTTGGTCATTCCTCCTTCTTCTTCTCCTCCTCTTCCTCACCATCACCACCACCATCAGCTTCCTCTTCCTCCTCCTCATGCTCCTGCTCCTGCAGCTGCTTCCCCCCCTCCCACCTTCCCTTGGAGTGGACCATACCGGTGCCTCTTTTGTGAAGCGGCCGCTGAGGAGACCACCCCCCCCCCCCGCCCCCGACTTGCAATGGCCCACGAAAAGCTGAAGGAAGAAGTCAAAACTGAAAATAATGACCGCATTAATTTGAAGGTGGCAGGGCAAGATGGTTTGGTGTTGCAATTTAAGATTAAGAGGCACACACCACTTAGTAAACTAATGAAAGCCTATTGTGAATGACAGGGTTCGTCAATGAAGCAGATCAGATTTCAATTTGATGGCCAACCAATCAAAGAAACAGACAGATTTGCACAGTTTGAAATGGAGGATGAAGATACACTTGATGTATTACAGCAGTAGACAGGCAGTATTTACTAAAAAGAGAATCTACAACTCTACTCCAAAACTGTGCTCCCAAGGAAAACAATACATTCACAGTTAGAAAAACAAGATTTGGTTCATCCACATCCTGACTACTGCAGAATAGTTTTCTCTCTTCTTTGATTCCCTTCCCCCATTCCTTTATTTG
This sequence comes from Dromiciops gliroides, assembly GCF_019393635.1. Lineage (NCBI taxonomy): Eukaryota > Metazoa > Chordata > Mammalia > Microbiotheria > Microbiotheriidae > Dromiciops > Dromiciops gliroides. The sequence continues at coordinate 682,723,684 of NC_057861.1, read as the reverse complement.
TACATAAAGTAACTGGTGTATGTGAAAAAACAAATTAAATTGGTCAAGTGGAAGCTAAAGGCTCCATAAAATGTGAAGAAAAAATAAAACAAAGTCAAAATAATGCAAAAAAGAACATGTAAAATATATCATTGTGAAAAACAATTGACCAGGAAAATAGATTAAGGAGAGATAATTTAAGAAATGTTGCACTACCTTAAAGTCATGATAAAAAAATAGCCTAGGGGCAGCTAGATGGCCCAGTGAATAGAGCACCTGCCCTGGAGTCAGGAGTACCTGAGTTCAAATCCAGCCTCAGACACTTAACACTTACTAGCTGTGTGACCCTGGGCAAATCACTTAACCCCAATTGCCTCACTAAAAAAAAAAAAATAGCCTAGAAATCATATTTTAGGAAATAACATATGAAAATTGCCCAAATATCTTAGAAACAGAAAGGAAAAAAAAGAAATAATCCACCAATCACCTCCTGAAATAACCCTCAAAATGAAAACTCCCAGATTTATTATAGCCAAATTTCAGAGCTCCCAGGTCAAGGAGAAAATATTAATAGCAGCTGGAAAGAAAACATTAACATACCATTGAGCTTCAGTCAGGATCATGCAAGATTTAGCAGTTATAAACATAAAGGAGAGGAGGACTTGGAATATGATATTCCAGAATACAAAGGAGCTAAGATTACAACCAAGATTAAACTACCAGAATTACTGAGTATAATTGAAAAGGGGGGATTGTTATTTAATGAAATAGAGGACTTCAAAGCCATTCTTGATGAAAAGATCAGAGCTGAATAGAAAATTTTCCATTCATATATAAAACGATATATAAAAAGATAAATGCAAGTGAGAACTCATGAGAAATTAATATGGTTAAACTGTTTAAATTTTCAAATTTAAATATGATACATGTAACTCCTAAGAACATCATCATTAGGGCAGTTAGAGAAAGAGTGTACATAGAGAGCATGGGTAAAAGATTATTATATTGGAATGATCTCAAAAAAATGGAAGGGTAAGAATGAGCTCCACTGGCAGAAAAGGAAAGGAGATGAAGAATGAGGAAAATCATCTCACATAAAATATATATTCAAGGAAGAGTTTTACAGTAAAGGGGAAAATGAAGGTGGGGGAAGCAACCTTTGAACCTCACTCTTATCTGAACTGATTCAAAAATGGAAGTGTGTGTGTGTATGTGTGTACACACACATACACACATAAAGTCAATTGGTTGTAGCGATTTATGTTATTCAAAAGAAAAGTAGGAGGGGAAGGGGAAAACAGAAAGGAGTGATAAAAGGGAGAGTAGAGTAAGGGAAATGCTGGTCAGAAGCAAAACAGATTTTTGAGGAGGGGAAAAAAGAGCAGGAGGGGCAGGAGAGAGGGGAGGAGAGAGACAGAGAGAGATAAACAGAAGAGAATAGGATGGAGAGAAATAGACAATATCCATAACTGTGAATGTGCATGGGATAAACTCACCCATAAAAGGGAAGTAGACAGCAGAATAGATTAGAAACCAAAATCCAACAATATGTTGTTAACAAGAAATGCATTCAAAATAAGGAGATAGACCTAATAAAAAGAGATAATCAGGTAAATTACATCTTGCTAAAATGTACCATAGAAAAAGAAGCTATGCCACTGGCCTGCCATGGAGGGACCTTGGGACCTCAGTCACTGACCTACACTGGGGTTTGGGGCCTCCTACTTCCTTCCTGGGGCACAGTATTATGCTAGCTTGCTTAGATACCACCTTCACTGGACTCTGCTCCCCTTTTACCCAAGTGAGAGACTTTTCTTGATTACCTTCTAAGTTTTCTTGGGCTGGAAAATTGCTTTACCCTGTCTTTTTGTTGGTTCTGCTGCTGCAGAATTCATTTTGACGCATCATTTTATAGTTGTTTTGAGGTGAATTTGGGAGAGTTCAGGCATTTTCCTGCCTTATTCTGCAACCTTGGCTTCGGTCATCCTAAACTAATAAATAAAACTGAGCTGTCTTTATAAAAACAAAAACAAAATAGCAACAAACAAACAAACAAACAAAAAACAAGAAAAATGCCCCAATAAAATAGATAAATCATTGGTTAATTTCATTTTTAAAAAGAAAATCAAATTACCAGTATAAAATATGAAAAGGACATATGCTCCACTAATGAAGATGAAATCAAAGCAATTATTAAGAATTATTTTTCCAATTATATGCCTATAAAATTGACAATCTAAGTGAAATGGATGGCTATTTACAAAAATATAAATTTCCCAGATTAACAGAAAAAGAAATAGAATAGTTATATAACCCTATCTTAAAAAGAAACTCAAAAAGGCAAAAATGAGCTCCCCAAGGGGAAAAATAACACCAGGCTCAATAGATTTACAAGTTAATTCTACCAACATTTAAAATAAATTATGATATAAAATTATTTTTTTAAATAAAGGGCACAGCTAGGTGGCACAGTGGATAAAGCACCAGCCATGGATTCAGGAGGACCTGAGTTCAAATATCACTTCAGACACTTGAAACTTACTAGCTGTGTGACCCTGGGCAAGTTACATCCTTCATTGCCCCACAAAACAAACAAAAAATCCCAAAAAAGATAAATCCCCCCAAAATCCAGTAAAAGTCCTTCCTATATTAGATATATGCCTTTGATACTTAAATTAAGGTGAGCAAAAATAGAAAAAAACATCTATAGCTCAATATTCATAAATAATATTGATATAAAATTTAAATAAAACACTAGCATGGTGATTATAGTAATATATCACAAAGATCAAACACTATAATCATGTGGGATTTATACTAGGACTGCAAGGCTGGTCTAATATTAGGAAAATTATAAACATAATGTACTAGAGCAATAACAAATAAAGAACAAAAAATCAAAAATCATTATATAGAGGCAAAAAAAGCTTTTGACAAAATACAAATATTAAATTATTTTCCTATTAAAATTCCATTCTAATCAAAAACTAGAAAGCATAAGAATAAATGGATCCTTTCTTAAAATGATAAGTAGTATATAAGTAGTGTATATATATATACTGAATATAAGTAGTGTGTATGTATATATGTGTATGTGTCTATATATGTATATACAGATAAGTATATATGTATATACTGATATATATGTATATATGTGTGTGTGTGTATATATATATATGTATATGTATGTATATATATATATATATATGTATATACAGATAAGTACTAGAGCAACAACCATCATCTGTAATGGGGTTAAAATAGAAACCTTCCAATAGTATCAGGATGTCCATTATCACTACTATTCAATATTTTGCTATACTTGCTAACTATGGCAATAAGCCAAGAAAAAAGAAATGGAAAGCATCAGAATAAGCAATGAAGAAACAAAACTATTATTCTTTGCAGATGATATGATAGTATACTTAGAAAATCAGCTGAATGACTGGTTGAAATAATTAGCAACTTTTGTGAAGTTCCAGGATATAAAATATTTTTGCTAGTTAGTCATTCAGTCATAACTGACTTGAGATGAACCCAAGGACCTTGTCCATGGAGTTACCTTGGCAAACATTCTGGAATGGTTTGCCATTTCCTTTTTTTTTTTTTTTTTTTTTTTTATGAGGCAATTGGGGTTAAGTGACTTGGTGACTTGCCCGGGGTCACACAGCTAGCAAGTGTTAAGTGTCTGAGGTCGGATTTGAACTCAGGTCCTTCTGAATCCAGGGCCAGTGCTCTATTCACTGCCCCACCTAGCTGCCCCTAGTTTGCTATTTTCTTCTCCAGCATGTCCCCATTTTACAGATGATAAACTGAGGCACAAAAAGGTTAAGTGATTTGTCCAGGGACAGACATGTCTGAGACTGGATTTGAATTCAGATCTTCCTGATTCCAGGCCCAGTGTTCTATTCACTTCACCACCAATTTGCCCCGGGATATAAAAATAAACCTACATAAATCATCAGCATTTCTATATATTACAAATAAACCCAGCAACAAAAGATAGAAAGAGAAATTAAATTTAAAATAACTCAGACCATATAAAATACTTGGGAATCTACCTGCCAAAATAAACCTAAGAATTACATGAACATAATTAGAATAACACTTTTCAAATGAAGTCAGATCTAAAAAACTAGAGAAATATTAATTCCTGATAGGTATGACAATTTTACCTAAATTAAATTGCTTATTCGGTGCCATACCATATGATGTCACATTACCCTCCCCCCCCCAAAAAAAATTAAATAAATAAACACATACTTCATAGAGCTAGAAAAATTCATCTGGAAAAACAAAAGTCAAGAATATCAAGGCAATCAATAAAAAAATAGGTGAAGTAATTCAGCTTAGCAGTACCAGATTTTAAACTATAATATACAGTGAAAATTATAAAAACGACTTGGTACTAAGAAATAGAGTGGTGGATCAAAGTAATAAATTATTTATACAATATACAGTAGTAAATGACTATGGTAAAATGATTTTAATAAATGAAAAGATTCAATTTTTGTTGTTTTTTTAAATAACTCATTGTTCAACAAAAAATACTGGGAAAACTAGAAATATTGGGAGAAACTAAACATACATCAATATCTTAGACAGTGTACCAAAATAAGGTCAAAATTTGTATATGATTTAGACATAAATGAATAAATTAGGGGAGCATGGAAAAAATACCTTTCATATCCTCAGATAAGAAAAGAGTTTATGACCAAACAAGAGATAGATATGATCACAGCAAGTAAAATGGATAGTTTTTATTACAGGAAATTAAAGTTTTTGAACTAATAAAACCAATTCAGCCAAAATTAGAAGGAAACTGGGGGAAGGGATTTATGACAAGTTTCTCTTATAAAGTTTTCATTCTCTAATATATAAAGGGCTGAGCCAAAATGATATAAAAAATATAAGCCATTCCTCAATTAACAAATGACCAAAGGATAAGAACAGGCAGTTTTCAGAAGAAGAAAACAAAGCTATCAATAATCACATTAAAATTGCTCTAGGGGCAGCTAGGTGGCACATTAGAAAGAGCACCAAGCACAGACCCTGAAGTCAGGCGGACCTGAGTTCAAAGCTGGCCTCAGACACTTGACACTTACTAGTTGTGTGACCCTGGGCAAGTCATTTAACCCCAGTTGCCTCACCCCCCCCAAAAAAAAATTTTAAAATGTTCTAAATCACTACTTATTAGAAAATGCAAATTAAAACTACTCTGAAGTACCATTTCACAACTGTCAGATGGTCTAACAAGACAGAAAAGGAAAATGACAAATAGGTACACTAATGCATTGCTGATGGGATTGTGAACTTGTTCTACCATTCTGGAGAAGAATTTAGAATTATGCCCAAAGGGCTATAAAAGCCTTTGACCCAGTCATACCAGTACTAGCTCTTTATCTCAAAAATTAAAGGAAAATGGAAAAGGAGCCTATATGTACAAAATGATTTATAGCAATTTTTGTATTGGTAAAGAATTGGAAATTGAGGGGATTCTTATCAATTAAGCAAGGACTGATTAAGTTGTGTTATATGATTGTAATGGATTGCTGCTGTGCTATATGAAATGAGAAGGGGAATCATTTCAACAAAAAAGAAACCAGGACAAATTTAAATGAAATGAAGAAAAATGAAGTGAGCAGAAAACCAGCATTGTATACAGTAACAGCAATATAGTAATGATGATCAACTGTGAAAGATTTACATATTCTAACCAATGCCATGATTCAAGAAAATTCCAGAGGGCTTATGATGAAAAATGCTATCTACATCCAGAGAGAGAACTGATAAACTCTGAGCATAAATTGAAGAATACTTTTTTTTGGTTTATTTTATTTTTTTCTTTGCCACATAGCTAATACAGATATATGTTTTGCATTACTTTGCATGTATAATTGATATTGCATTGCTTGTCTTTTAATGGGTGGGGGATAAAAAGGAGGGAGTTTGAAAATTTGGAACTCAAAGTTTTTTGTGTTTTTTTAATGAACATTCATTCTTCTTTCACAACATAACTAATGTAGAAATATGTTTAACATGATTGTACACATATAACCTATATCAGATTGCTTGCTGTTTTGGGAAGAGGTGAAGGAAGAAAAAGAAGAAGAAAAATTTGGAACTTGAAATCTTACAAAAAGAAATGTTGAAAACTGAAAAAATACTATTATTTAAAAACAGGAAATATTTTTAAGTTAAATAAAAGTACAATACAACACCAAAAAATAAATGTAAAAAAAACAGTTAAAAAAAGACATTTGGGACCTCATTTTTCCTTCCACAAAACTGTGGTACCTCTCCCAGTTTCCATATTTTTTTTCAAATATCCCTTCAATGACCTCAGTAATCATATCTAACTTTGTGACCCAGGAACATAGCTCTTCTCCATCTAGGTGCTTAAAGCGATCAAGCCCACTTAGGTGTTTTTTCACTAGGTGAAATCACTGTTCTGGATTAAATAAACAAAAGGAATATACACTTATTTTCATTACTTATTTTGATTATTAGGCTTCTATTAGATATTTGGGGTCTTTTGTCTCCAGTCCAGATATAGTTCTCCTTGGTAATAAATATAAAAATAAAACAAGAGTGGAACATCTCTGGTTCTTTCTATTATATCTTATCCCTTCTATCACAAAGAAAAGTTCTGTCTTTTGTCAGTTTGTTGTTTTTTGGTGTTTTTTTTTGTCAAGTGGGAGGGGAAGAAACCTCTATTTTTCTCCATTACATCTAAAACAAGTCATCTCATTTTCTTGTCCTTGTTTTTGTTCTTTCTACCTTAATACATTTAGGCTTTAACATTTGTAATACTACTCTTACAGATCCATGACACATCTTTGGATTCATCTCCCATTATCTGTCCTTGTGGGGAAGGAATAAGAACAAACATTTATCAAAACCTACTATGTGCCAGGCAATGTACTAAGCACTTTTACAGATATTTGATCACCACAACCACCAAGTGCTATTATGATTCCTATTTCACAGTTGAATGAACAAAGGCAGAGGCTAAATGACTTGCCCAAGGTCACACAGCTAGTAAATGTCTGAGACTACATTTGAATTTAAATTTTCCTATCTATAAACCCAGTGCTTTATCCACTGACCCACTTAGCTTCTTCTTGTTTCCATTTATGATACTTCTCTTTAATTCTAAACTGGTTGATGAATTTTGACTGTATCCTCATTTGTATCTTTAGATAACTACATATTTTCTTCCTCATAAAAGTTTCTTTTTCAGTCTTCAGAATTTCATTCTTATGTGCTTTCCATCCTTCCCAGATCCACTCCTCTTATTAAATTTTAATCCACAGTATACTAATACCCTTTTACTGAGTGTTTTGATATCTTCTCTCCCCAAAGGTAGGGTAAAAACCAGAATGAAACTGACTTTCCTCTCTTTTCACACCTATCAATAATTCTAAGAAGGACTGCTTACTTTTCCATAAAATTTCCATTATCATTCTATCAACCAGTTCCACCTTATTGGTGAAGTTCTGATCCAGAACTGATATCCCCCCTCTGTGGTTCTTCTACATAATGAAGACGAAAATTATCAATAGGGCAAGTCAAAAAATTATTAGCTATTCTTCTTTTGGCAAAGAGTGAGCTCCAGCAGATGTTTGGATAAGTGAAGGCTTAGATCACTATGTTATCATATCTCTGTGCCAGGCTTGTGATTTGTGTAATACTAATAATAAGGAGAATATAAAACAGATCATGAAGTTGATTAAGAGAGGTTTGAGAAAAGTATCAGGAAAGTTCCAAGAAGAGAGATTTCTGTTACTTGGAATAATCAAAGGAAAACTTCCTGAATGTGGTGACCTTAGAACTGATCCTTGCTTTGGAATTAAGGGTGGGGAAAGGACATGTCAGGACATAAGCATAGTACAATTGACTTTTTTGTGGGGGTGTGGGGGTGTGCTTGCATATATACATATATATGTATATGTGATATATACTTTATTGATACACATATACATGCATTTGTATTTACACACATGTATATTTAATACATATTTTCTGTACAAAGAAGATCTAATGATTGTATACATGCACGTATTTTCTGTATAAGGAAGGCCTTATGATTGATTCTTTTCAATATTCTTTGTGTATATACAGAAAAGCAGCGTAGCAAAATGGTTAGAGATCCTGCTGGTCCTTAGGGTCAGGAATACCTAGATACAAGCCTTGTCTCTGTTATTGTTTTCTGAGTAAGCAAGATGAAGAGCTACATCTCCATTGTTTTGCAGAGGCCATCCCCTATACTTGTAATATACCATCTTCTCTCCTTCACCTCTTAAAAATCCCTAACTTCTTTCAAAATTTGTATCAAATGCCACCTCCAACATGAAACTTTTCATGATCCCTCCATCTGTTAGTACCCTTGCTCCCCAAATTACCTTGTATTTTCTTTGCATTTCTTTTGTATATACTGGTATGTGTCTCACACGAGACACTGCAGACACTGGCACAAGACCACCCAGCATGACAAGCCCACATCAAAGAAGGCTCTGTGTTCTATAAGCAAAGCATAATTGCAGTAGCTCAAAGGAAATGTAAGATGTACAAATTTAGAGACATCTCTACTCCAAATGTTCATATGAGTTATTTGTGCCCAACCTGTGGTAGAGCCTTCTGATCAAACACGGTAGGACACGCTCGACCCCAACATAGTGATGTCCTTTTGGTCGTCTTTGAGAATGAAGGAAAACAACTGACTATTATGTGTAAATGCTATTTTCTTCCAAAAAATATAATCTCTTTTAGATCTGGGATTGTTTTATTCTTTGTCTTTTTATTCTCAGTAACCAAATGAGATAATATCTGTAATGTGCCCAGCATAATGCTAGTCTGGCACATAGCTGCATAAGGAAGTCTGCTTCTCTTTTCCTCCTCATCACCGAAATGCCTACCAGAATACCTAGCACATAGTAAGGAATTAATAAAGACTCGTTGTTTAGACATTAGCTAACAGCTTGTTGACTGAGTGATTAATGATGCTAAAAAACTTGTGAGCGTAATAAGTTGCTCCCCACAATTTTTTTTCCATGTTACACTATAGGAGTCACAGAAATTGAAGTCTGGAAGAAACCTTAGAGATCATCATTTTATAGATAATAAAACTAAGGATTGGAGAGGCTACATGAGAAGTCATGTGTTCACTCAATTCAGGGGAATGCTGGTAAATATTTAACAAATGGTCCTGGTGGGAGGTGTGTGTAGGGGAATGTAAAACATAACATACTTGTAAATTTAATCTGCATGATTAGCATATTCTCCATCACTTTCTCAAGTATAGAAAAACAACAATTGATGGAGTTGAGAAAAGATTCAACCATTCTGGAGAACAATTTGGAACTATGCCCAAAGAGCTATAGAATTGTGCATACCCTTTGATCCAGCAATACCACTACTTGGTTTATATCCCAAAGACTTCCCCCCAAAGAGAAAAAGAGCTATTTACACAAAATATTTCAACTCTTCTTGTGGTGGCTAAAAATTGGAAATCAAAGGAATTCCCACCAATTGGGGAATGGTTAAACAAACTGTGGCATATGATGGCAATGGAATATTACTGTGCAATAAGAAATGACAAACAGGATGACTTCAAAAAAGCTTGGAAAGACATGTATGAATTGTTGTATTGGGAAGTGAACAGAACCAAGAGAACACTGTATACAGAGACATTAATATTGTCCACAGAAGAACCATGAATTCTCAACAATACAATAATCCAAGACAATCCCAAAAGAATATTGATGAAACATACTATCCACCTCCAAAGAAAGAACTGGTATTGATGGAACAGACTGAAGCATGCTATTTTTCACATTCTTTCATCAAGCAACAAATATGTTGATGTTTTGCATGATCACATATGTATAACCAATATCAGATTGTTTGCCACCTCATGAAGGGGGAAAGGGAGGAAGGGAAAGAAAACCAATAAAATAAATCAAACCCTAATTATTTGTATCATTTGCTGATTTCCAGGCTGCAAATGTTCATAGATTTTATGGCTGGCTCTTATGAGCCAAGATGTTGTTCCAGTTCTAGCACAACTCTGACTTAGTTCCTTTCTAAGAGAATAAAAAATAGCTCATTATGACAATTGTTTATATTTCTCTAGGGAGTTAAGTTTTACAAATTATTCCCTTGTGGCCTAAGGTATTATAGTATTATCTCTCCCATCCTACAAATTGTGAAACTGAGGCCCAAAGGAGAGCACTAAGTTACTTTTCAGGATAACAGCTGAGGTTGGGGCCCAACTCTTTTGACTCCAAATTTTTTGGAGTTAAAGCTCTTTGCATAATACCACATTGCACTTCTTAGGCCAAATCTGGTGCTTGAAAGTAGAGATGAGAAGGAATCAAGATTATAAAATTGGAGAATTAGAAGGCTGTCCTATCTCACATTGTCCCTCTATCTGAATTCTCATTATGTGGGACCTCCAGTCTTCAATCAAAGATTTTGACTCAGTGGGAACACATTTCCACTCTAACTAGTCCATCCATGCCACTTCTGTATAGCTTTAATTGTTAGAAAGTGTTTCTTCAATTTCTACTCAAGAAGCCAAGCCAAACAAATTGAATTTCCTCTTCTATGCGAGCCCATTGAATTCTTGAAGACAGCTGTCATAACTCTGCTAAGCCTTCTCTTTGTGAGCCTAAACCATCCTAGTTCTTTTAACCATCAGTGTGACTTGAGAATCATCGTTTGGACTACAATAATATAAATGCAAAAAAAATTAAAAAGCAAAACTAAACACTGTGCTATAATAATGACCAAATTTCACCCTAGAGAGCAGAAGAAAAAAATGCATGTGGTGTGTGTCTCCGTGTGTGTGTGTGTTTGTGTGTGTGTGTCCGTGTGTGTGTGTGTACATATGGGAAGAGCAAGCTAGGACATTCTGACTTGGTATGTAATTCAGCCCTAGAACTAGTCTATCTTCCCCAGAAACCTCCAGAAATATGGGAAGCTGGGGAGCTTCCAACAAGCCTGAAAATGGATATGAAAAGAATTGAATGACTTCTGGATGGAACTTGCAAGCACAGGCAGGATGTTCTTTTTAAAAGAGGGGCTTTTGCCCAGAGGAAAGCCAGTATTTTTTCTTCTGCCTTTCAGTGTTTTTTAGTAAAAGGATCAGGCTCCAGATGAAGAGCCTAGATCTTCTGAGGTGTGGTATACCTGAAGAGCCTAGAGTAAAAAGAATCCAAGTAAGGACAAGCTGGTGAAGCCCAGTCCATCTCCTTAAATGGAAATTCTGCTGAAGGGACTAATTGCTATTTTGACAGAATAAAACAGGGTTTTGAATCTTTTCAAATTCATTGTCCTTACCTCCCCCCCCAAAAAAAAACCCTTCAAAGACAACCCCTAACTTCGCTACCTTTTGATTTTTTTAGGCTATTCTTTACAAATGCATTTCTAAGTTTTAATTCCTGGTTACATTAAAAAAAAATCTGTGGTTATTTCTGGGTATTTTTTTCAGGTGCTAAAATAATCCAAATTCTTGAGGTGAAAGCTAACCACAGATGCACTTGTCCAGCTGTAAGTTTATTGTCTGTTAGCAGGGCCTTGATAAATTCACCACAGGAAGATGACTTCTGGGTGTCTTCCATTCACACCAGTCATTCTGATGTGAACACTGAAAAGGTGGCCAAACTTTTAAATTCCAAAGGGTTTACAGATCTCTTTGCCTAAGGAAATAGCTGAATCAGAGTGTTGCCTAGGAAGTGTTTCTATACTTTAAAATTCTTGTTCCAGAGTTCTTTACCTGCCTTGCTGTTTGTCCCCTTACTCCATGAAAAGTCCCAGTCATTCCAAGTGTTTTGTGGCAGTTCAGACAACTACTTGCAAGGGAAAAAGGCCTTGTAGAAGAATTTACAAGCCTTAAAATGTTATGTAAACGTCAGCTCTTATTGTTACTATAGTTATTAGTCATGCTCAAAAATTAAAGTGCTATTTGACATAGCACTATACTCCAATGTCTCTAATTCTTTTTTTTTTTTTTTAGTGAGGCAATTGGGGTTAAGTGACTTGCCCAGGGTCACACAGCTAGTAAGTCTTAAGTGTCTGAGGCCGGATTTGAACTCAGGTACTCCTGACTCCAGGGCCGGTGCTCTATCCACTGTGCCATCTAGCTGCCCCTCTAATTCATTTTTAATGTTGTCATTCATAGGTCTGAATTTCAATAAAAGAAAATGAATATAAAAATTATATATGAAGATACATGAATTAGTGCCTGGTACATAATCATTATTAAATAAAGGCTTGTTTATGGACTGACTGACATTCTCTTTGAATTCTCTGTTACATTTTTACCCCAGAGAGCAATGTTTTGTTTAAGAAGAATGAGACAATAATTGCCTTGAGATCAACTGTCCGACTTTCCTAAAATAATTCAAGTATATGTATGCAACAGCAAAAGGTAAATAGTTTTAAGCTTTGCTAGCCCTGAAATGTATTTTCCTGCTAAATTTATTCCTGTCTTAAAGCTAGTTTATTTCAAGAGAAAACACTAAATTTGGAGAGAGAAGACCTAGCTCCAAATTCTGCTTCTATTATTAGAAAATATTGGACAAAGAAGTTACCCACACTATTCAGCTTCCTCATTTGTAAAATGGGAAAATTGAACCAGATGATGCCCAATGTCCTTTCTAGTTCTCAATTCTATTATTCTACTTATGGGAGAATTGGAGTAACAATTCCTAAGACCCTCCCATAAACCGTTTCCTGCTATGCTGGATTCTCAACTCCTCCAGGGTATATATTTTTACTATATGTTTTTCTCTCTCTAATTGCCACAGTTTATCCTTCTCCACAAACTTCTTTATGTATATGCCATCCAGACTGTCATTCAAATTACCATTATTGCCCTGCCAGGTGTTGCTTCACCAGGAAATATGCCTTTTATTTGTTCTTCATTACCATATTGCTAGAATGTGAAGACTACAGTTGAGTGGATTCAGTTGTGTCTGACTCTTTGTGACCCCATTTGGTGCATTCTTGGCAAAGATACTGGAGTGTTTTGCCATTTCCTTTTCCTGTTTATTTTATAGATGAGGAAACTGAGGCAAACAGCATTAAGTGATTTACCCAGGGTCACACAGATGGCAAGTATCTAAGGCTGGGATTTGAACTCAGGAAGATGAGTCTTCCTGACTCCAAGTCCAGTGTTCTATCTCTGCCATCTAGTTGCCCCTGAGTACTATATACACTACTTTTACTTCCCCTCCATTCCCCTTTTAGCTCATTCCTTTTATCCCCTATTACACAAATTAACTGCTTTTCAGGATAGCTTCAAGACCACTAGATTTAGAATCTTAGGACTTTAATTCAAATACTATCTCTGCTCCTTACTATTTGTAGTGTCTTGGAACAAACCATTACTCTCTCTGAGTTTTCTTCTTCTTCTTCTTCTTCTTCTTCTTCTTCTTCTTCTTCTTCTTCTTCTTCTTCTTCTTCTTCTTCTTCTTCTTCTTCTTCTTCTTCTTCTTCTTCTTCCTCTTCCTCTTCTTGCAGGGCAATGGGGGTTAAGTGACTTGCCCAGGGTCACACAGTTAGTTAGTGTGTCTGAGGCTGGATTTGAACTCAGGTACTCCTGAATTCAGGGCCAGTGCTTTATCCACTGCGCCACCTAGCTGCCCCTGAGTTTTGCCCTTAATCCATGGAGTGGGGAGACTGGTCTACATAACTTCTAAGGACCTTTGTCGCTATAAATCATTATTACTCTATGATTGTAAATGCCTCATGGCCTTTCCTATGATTCATCTTCCATTTAGTGTTTGATTTATGATTATAATTTCATTAAAATATTTTCTCTCATTCTCCAAATTCTTCACCTTTCTTTCTTCTATAACTTCTTGGACTACTCATTTTCTTTCTCATTTTTCTCCCCCTGCCCTGTGAATGACAGTCCTCAGGGGTCTGTACTTGTTCTTCCAAACTTTTCCCTATAAACACATTTTTCTTTTGAGGGGCAATGAGGGTTAAGTGACTTGTCCCGGGTCACACACAGCTAGTAAGTATCAAGTGTATGAGCCTAGGTTTTAACTAAGAGCTCCCTGAATCCAGGGCCAGTGCTTATTCACTGCGCTACCTAGCTTCCCCCTTTAAACTCACTCTTTAGGAAAAGCTGCTATACTCCCATAACTTTCACAAAAATCAGCAGATGGCTCTCAACTCCACATCTCTGGCCCTACCTCTCATTTGTGCTTGGTCCCCATGTTTTCAATGTCCTATAAGCTCTTTCCATTTATGTATCCTACTGTCACTTTAATTCACTACTTCAATAGTTACTCTCCTAAATCTTTGGTCTCACTGATATGGTACTCTTTTCAGTGTTACAGATCACAATTATTCCATGTCTTCTCACACTATGGGATTCTTATCCATATCTTCCATAAATCATTCATATAGCATATATCTGACATGATGGCAGATCTTTCTAGATCTCCTGGTATTGCATGAATCCCAATGGATCACAGAGATTCCCCGTGGACATTCCGTAGTATCACTAACTTATTACCTCAATTGTTTTTCTATTTATAATTAAAATGCCAAGATTGGTATAATCGCATGACTAGTTCTATAACCACTGATTAGTCATTGAATAATGATTTCACATCTACAGTTACCAAAAACAAGTTTCATGTTTATATGTTGACTAGAAGCTGTGATTCTTGACATTCTTGTTGAAGTGGAAGGGAGCCACATAGGACTGAAGAATGTCTTACGTTTTTCTTTGTTTCATGGGCTACAATTGCCCAACACTTCATCACGTGAGGACTAATCTACTGTTTTTGTGACTCTCTGTACTTAATTAGGTTGTTTCTCAAAGAGATGCCATACTCAGTTCCTAGAAGATACTTGAAGTCTATCCAACATAGTGAAATTCTGCCAGAGGCTGGGTTTCACTACATAGTTTTTAAGAACATAACATGACCTCTAGATCATGATGAGGCACTGGGGAAATATCTTGTGTCACCCAAACCTCCTTGTATCAAAAATTTAATTTAATATAGAGGGACTAGCCTTCCACTAAGATCGATATCATTCATCCCCATGATCACTTGCTCTTTCATTCCCACCATTTATCATTCCTGTTAACCTTACTACCAATATCCCTTAAAATCATTTTTAATTCCTCCTCCTATAAACCTTAAAAAGTAATCACAACCTATCATTTCTTTATTAAAGATATCTCTGAAACTAACCGAATTCAATTTTATTAAATTGAACAAATATATGTGTGCATATATATACATATATTTGTGTATACATAATACATATAATATATGTATTTAATAATAGTGATGATATTAATAGCCTGCATTTATATAGCGTTTCAAGATTTGTAAAGGGATTTACAAATGTTATCTCATTTTATCCTCGCAATAACTCTAGAAGGGAGGTGTTATTATTATTCTCATTTTTACAGATGAGGAAACTGATTCAGACAGAGGTTAAGCAACTTGTCCAGTATCACAGCTACTATTTTTTTTAACTCATGGTCAAGAGTTCTACTTACTCTGTTATCTAGCTTCCCCCATGGTTCCTACTATGAATAGAACAGTGTATTAGGTTTTGAGAGAAAAAATATCAGATAAGACATCATATCATCCTCACAGAGCTAATAGGGGAATATGGCATGTATACAAATAATCTTAATATAAATCAATATATCAATAGTGCATACAAAAGTTTTAAAGAGCTTCACAAGGCTGATGTAAGCTGGAGACATTAGGGAAGGATTCCTAGGAGAGGTAGCATTTGAAGTAGCTTTTAAATAAAGTACAAAAATTGAAGAGGAAGAGGGGAAAAGTGAGCTAAATATAAGGAACCATGAGAATGAGTGCACAGAAGGAGGTACAAGCACAGGGCAAGACTAATTTGATTGCAGAAGAAAATGAGTGAAAGGGTGTAGCATGAGATAAGAAGATAGAAGATAGGTCAGTACCAGGTTATAGAGGTCTTGGACTACCAGGTAAAATGAGTTTGAAGAAGAGTACTTGATGAACAGTAGGAAACCAGTGAAGGATGTTTAGCACATGAAGGACATGACCAGATCTCTGCATAAGAATCCTAATACAGGCAGGGTAGTAAAGAATAATTTGGAGGGAGAGAGTATGTAGGCAGAAAGACATCCAGTACAATGAAATTCAACAGGTAGTTATTAAACTGTCAGGTAAATGTGTTTTGGCAGAACTTAAAAAAATCTTTTTAGTAAGTGAAAAGGAGGGGTAGGGAAAAGATGTATTTAGACTTGAATGTGATGGAAAAATAAGACATAACTTTCATTTTTAAAAAAAGAATAACAATTTTTTTAAAAATCTGTTTCATGAAAGGCAATTGGCTGGAGGCTAGGGATAAAAAAGAAACCCATAATAGTCCTTGCCCTCAAGGAGTTATATTCTAGCCACTTGTCCTAGAAAGTATAAGAAATAAGTACAAGGTAATTTGAGGAAGGAGGGACCAGGTAATTCCAAGGAGATCAGGTAAGATTTCATGATTATAATATTAGATGAACTCAGCTTAGAAGGAAGATTCATTTTCTAAAATGGGAAGTAAGGATGAAACATATTCCAGACATGGGAATAGATACAGACTGTTGGAATGCAGAGATATGGAGAGAGGGTGAGGATTAAATATAGAGTTGTGGAATAGTTGGCTAGAGGATCAGTTTGACTAGGATGGGCATAGGGTATGGCCTGCATGTGGAGGGGGGATGGGTAAATAAGAAGTAGGCTGAAGATAAGTCTTAGGTTCTAGACTGAAGAATCTATCCCAGAAGCAATAGGGAGCCTCTGAAGATTTTTTGTGCAGAGTGAATAGCATTGTCAAATTAGTATCTTGTAGAGATTCATTTGACAAAAAGGAGAGACTAAGGCTAAGAAGACAAATTAAGAGAATGATATTCAGTCAATTTAACCTCAACAGGAGCAGTGGCCAAGTGAATGAAGAGGATATGGAACCATGAGATAGTATGAAGGTAAAATGGATATGTTTGTATATGTGGAGTTTTGGGGTCCATAAAATGGATGAGATCACCAAGAGAGAATGGAAAGGAAAAAGAGAGACTAGGGCAGAACTTCCCATGCAAACTTGGAAGGTAGGAAAAAGATGATGATCTAACAAAGGAAATTAAAGAGAAGTCAGACAGGGAACAGAAGAATAGATGAGAGGCCGTGGGGGAAAAATAGCTATTGTTTATATAGATTGTTGTGGTTTTCAAAGTTTTTCCATATGTTTTCTCACTTGACCCTCACAACAACTTTTTGAAGTAGTCACTATTATCTCCATTTTATAGATCAGGAAACTGAGGTTGAGGTAGTTTAAATTACCTACCTAGTATTATACAACTATAAAGTTTCTAAGGCAGGTCTTTCTCACTCCAAGTCCAACACTATCCCCAAGCTGAGAAGAAAAAAGAGAAGAGTGGATTCATGAAGATGAGGGGAGCAATATTGTTAACTGCCAAGGAGTCAAATGAGATGAAGACTGAGACAAATTCATCACATTTGCACATTTAGGCATCCATATATGTAACACACAGATAATTGCTATATAGTATTGTAATATTGGTTATGCAAAACCAAAATGGAATAGACTTCACTCTTAAAGGAGGAGAGCACTTATCACTCTTAGAGGAGTGATAGCAGCAAAGGAAGGCTCTAGAGGGAGTAGTGAGCCCCCAGAAGTGTATTTACTACTCCTACCAATACAATCTCTCATGGAGACTTTTTAAAGGTGCCTCTAATACAGAAGAGAATAAATATAAGAATATGGAGGGAACCAAGATTCTATGATTGTAACAAGATGGAAAAAATAGCATATGGAGATATTGCCACAATCCAGTGGTGTTGATGATTGCCTATATTGAGAAGGCAGTAAGAATAGAAAAGAGAAAATATATGTAAAAGATATTATTTGGTGCCTGACATTAAATATGTAGGTAAGGAAGAAAAAATAATCCTAAATAAAGTCAAATTAAGAAATTCCTTACCTAGGCATTTATAGCCTTAATTAATTTGCATCCAGTTTACTTCTCCAGGCTTATTTCCCATCACTCACCTTTATTCATCTTATGTAGCAGCAAAACTAGATTACTCACTATTCTACAAACTGAACACTCCATCTTCTACTTCTTTGAGTTTACATCTGTCTCCCATCCCTGTACAACTCTCTTCTGCCCCGTAAAACCCTAGCTACCTCATCCCATTTATTTTAGTGGTTGTCCTTCATTCATGAATTCCCATAGGTATATTTGTCTATTTATATGTTGTGTACTTGAGTCAAATGTAAACATCTGGAAAAGACAGGGTTGTTTTTTTTTCTTTATGTTCATAGAACCTAGAATAGGACTTTATAAACAACAGGTTATTGAAAATGCTTGCTGGTTTGGGAGATTCTGAAAGTTAACCTTGGGGCAGCTAGGTGGCACAGTGGATAGAGCACCAGCCCTGGAGTCAGGAGTTCCTGAGGTCAAAGTCGGCCTCAGACACTTGACAATTACTAGCTGTGTGACCCTGGGTAAGTCATGTAACCCCAATTGCCATGCCAAAATAAAAAAAAGGAATTGCAGGTTGTACATAGTAGATTTGCCGTTTCATGTACTATCATTTTTTCTATTCTACTATGTCATGGAAATATTTGTTTTATTCCTTAAGTTCAGAATAAAATAAACAAAATTTTAAGAATAACTAATGTGAAAAATGCAAACCAAAAAACCCCAAATATTTTGCTTCATACTCTGCAAATTGTCAGTGATGACAAATGAACAATCAATATCAAAATCATTGTGGAAATATCGGCACAATAGTGCAGTTTTGATGGAAATGAGAATCAGTCCAACCATCTTTGAAATCATTAAAGTAACTAAAGTGTCCATACTCTTTGATCTAGAGATTTCATGACTACGTTTATACCCCAAGGTAGCTATCGATAAGAGAAAAGTCCCTATAGTCATCAAAGTATTTAAAACAGCATTTTTGTTATAGCAAAGACTTGGAAACAAAGATGCCCATGGATTGGGAAAAGGACAAATTGCCATACATGAATGTGATAAATCATTACTATGCTATAAGAAATGACATATGTGATAAATACAGAGAAGCAGAAAAAGATATACATGAACTTATCCTGAGCTGAAAAAACATCATACACAATAACTACAATGTAAAGAGAAATGAATCACACACATGCATATGCATGCGCACACACACACATACACAAACCCAAAAAAGAATGTTGCAAAATTAGAAAGAACATGTGACTCAAAAAAAAAGAGATATGAGAAAATACTTTTATCAGACCCCTTTGCAGAAATGAATGATCCTCAAGTGTTGTAAATTGAATATATTTCTAGACTTTTCCAATATATTGATTGGTTATGCTGATTTTGCCTCTTTTTGTCTTTAAAATGTTACTTGTCAAATGGGAAAGCCCCATAATAGAAAAAGATAGGAGGAAACTATGGTGATGTAAGAGACATCAAGAAAACCATTTTAAAAAGGAATAAAAGAGATGAAAGGGAACTCTGAGGTCACCAATTCCAACACAAACCTGAATAAGAATATTGTTTTCAATGTCCCTTAGAACTGATTATATAACCTTTTATTAAAAACAGTGAAGAAGAACCCATTTATCCCTAAAGCAGACATTATACTTCAGAATAGTTAACATTCTTGGGAAAGTTGATTTTGTTTGTTTGTTTGTTTTGTCTTATTTTGTTGCCCCTACATCAAGTCAAATATTCCTCTGAAGCTTTAACCAGTTGTTCCTGGTTCTGCCCTAGGGGACAAACAGAATAAATTTGATCTGTCTTCTACATGAGAAACCTTTAAATTTAAGACTATCATGCATCTGCTATATTTTGACTCTTCTCCAGGGTAAAATGCCCATTTCTCTCAGCTGTTCCTTTTATGACGAAAGCTTAAAATCTTTCACATCCTGATTCTCCTTCTCCACATGTTCCCCATTTATCTTTCCAAAAAGTGGCATGCAAAACTGAACAAAATTCTCTAGTTGTAGTTTGACTAAAGTGAGGGGTTTTCTTTGCTTGAGGATGAGTTTCCCTATCCCCTCTATTCTGGAAGTGCATTGACCACTCATAAAGCCAATCACATTGTCTATTGACTTCAATCTTTTGTTCTGTTCTATTTCCAACCTCTATTTCAGCTCTATTTCTCCTTTCTTTATATAGCTCCATGCTATTGGAGGATCACTATATCAATGTCAGATGGTGCAGGCACTCAGTAGGCTACCACTACAACTCAAAACTCCTGAACTTTATTGATCTACCTATCTTAGTCTTTCAGTAGCAGAAATTACAGCTGCACTTTCCCTTGTTTGGCTGACCAAGATAGAGTACAGGGGGTTAATTACTTCCATAATTTTCATTTTTTTATGCAGCCTTAGTCACGTTAGCTTTAAAAAAATTTGCCCTGCCACATGAAAGTGTTGAATAATTTTGTGCTTGTAGTACACTAAAATTCTCAGACCTTTTCAGACAAACTGCTATCTTGCCATTTCTCCTGCCTCTTGGGAAAGGCACTTAACTTGTTCTTTGTGATTGTCATTTCCTTTTCTGAATGTTCAGTAGTCATACTATTGATAATAAAGACAAGAATTTAGCTAAATATTTAGATAAAACTAATTGACTTACATTTTGTTGACCTATGTCCTTCCTCTACCACTTTTTTGGGGGATCAGGGAAATTGTGGATAATATTTGCTCTTCTTACTCTGGAAGATGCCTTTACCAACACATTTTAGCTTCATTCTCACTCTGGAAGATTCCACTTCCCCTGTGACCCTTTTTTCTTATTGGTCAGTTACTCAAGGGCCCTCCATTTTAAGGAAGGTCCCAGGCCAGAATTATACTACTCCTTCATACCTCTATGGGGCCCACTCCTGACTCTCCATACTTCTTTTCCCTCCAAACTGTAATGTGAATAACTTCTCAACCCCATCCCATACTCCCTCTGCTTTTTGGCTTCTTTTGATATGGTGCTTCCTCCAAAAGAATATAAACTCGTTGAGGTCAAGGGTGTTTTACTTTTTTCTTTAATTTGAATTATCAGCCATTAGTACAATTCCTGACATTGAGTAAGTTCATGCTTTAAAAAAATACTTATTGACTTAATATATGTGTTGACATATTCCAATTCTATATCACTTCTCCCATTTAAAAATTTAATGTTTTATTTTTCTCCAGTTACATGTAAAGACAATTGTACAATCTTTTAAAAAATGTTTTTGCGTTCCAAATTCTCTCCTTCCTTCATTACCCTTCCCACACCCTTTGAGAAGGCTAGCAATTTGATCTAGGCTATGAATGTGCAGTCATACAAAAATATTTCCATGTTAGTCATGTTTTGAAAGAAAACAGAGCAAAAACAAAAAAATAAAGGAAAACATATGCTTCAATATATAGATAATTTTTTCATGTTTATCTTTTTATACTTGAGTCTTGTGTTTGAATGTCACATTTCTTATTCAGTTCTGTTTTTTTATCAGAATTGTTTAAAAGTTCTCTATTTCATTAAATATCCATTTTTCCCTGAATAATTTTACTGAGTTTTGCTGAGTATATTATTTTTAGTTCTAATCTTAGCTCATTTGCCTTCTGGAATAGCATATTCCAAGCCTTCCCCTCCTTTAACATGAAAGCTGCTAAATCTTATGTGATCCTGATTGTGGCTGCAGGATATTTGAATTGTTTATTTCTTGAAGCTTGCAATATTTTCTCCTTGACCTATGAGTTCTGGAATTTGACTATAATATCCCTGGAAATTTTCATTTAGGTATATCTTTAAGAATTGACCAGTAGATTCTTTCAATTTCTATTTTGCTCTCTGGATCTAAGATACTGAGATAATTTTCCTTGATAATTTTTTGAAATATTGTGTCTTTTTTTCCTTTTTCTTTTTGATCATGGCTTTCATGTAGTACAATAATTCTTAAATTATCTCTCCTTGACCTATTTTATGGGTCAGCTGTTTTTTCCAATGAGATATTTTCATTTTTTTCTATTTTTCCATTTTTTTAAATTTTCTGACATCTCATGAAGTTGTTATCTTTCACTTCCCTGATTCTTATTTTTAAAGAATTTCTCTTGTTGTTTGCTCATTTTTCCAGCCTATTTCTTGACTTTGAAATTTATGTTAAATTCAGGATCTGCTCACATGAGTGTGGGGAGACATTGTCCCAAGGTTCAGGGTTTTTCCTGCTGCTATGTTCAAAGCTAGGTCTGGTGGTCTGCAAGTTTTTGGTGCTTCCAATATGATATTATCTAGGGAGATGTGTAATCAATGGTCTCCTGCTTTATGCTCTGGAATTTACCCAGGAAGGGCTCCTAACTTGCCTGGAGATATATATACTAGCATTTCTCTTGGCCATGGAAATGTGACTTCCTCCCTTTTGAATGATCAAAAGTGTTCCTCTCTGCCCTGGAACTATGATCCAGAG
The DNA here is from genome assembly GCF_019393635.1 of Dromiciops gliroides. Lineage (NCBI taxonomy): Eukaryota > Metazoa > Chordata > Mammalia > Microbiotheria > Microbiotheriidae > Dromiciops > Dromiciops gliroides. The sequence continues at coordinate 682,701,230 of NC_057861.1, read as the reverse complement.
CTTTTTATGGCAATGGAGATGTCAAAGATTACCACTTGTATCCAGTGTCAACCAAAAACTAGAAAATTTTTACAATAATATTATATTATTATAATCTCTTTCTGAACAGTTACTTGACCCCCCCTTACCATCACTAGGCTGAGAGCTCTTAAATTTCCTTTTGCTGCTGCTGCTGCACTATTGAAGCTGTCTTCAAGGTCTACAACTGAGATTGTCTCACTGTGTTCTGGGAGTCAGCCACCACAGAGCCAGGGATTTCTTTTGCCAACCTCCCAAGTTTTCTTAGGCTGGAGAAATGTCTCACTCTGGTATTGTGTTGGCTCTATTACCCAAAATTCGATTTGAAGCATTATTTTAAAGTTGTTTGGGGGAGAATTTTGGGAGGGTTTAGTTACATTGCTGCCTATATGTTGCCATCTTGCCTCTATTTCCATGGTGTCCTTTTGACACACCCATAAGCAGTTGAAGCAAGATTCTAGATTCTATAGACTTATCCTTTCAAGTTTTTGAGCCAAAGAAACAATTTATTGGAGTTTTTCTTTGTTTTTGTAATTTTTTGATATATTGGAAATGAAAGCATTGGATTTGACATGACAGCATTGGGATTCAAAACATAATTCTGCTATTTAATGCTTAGGTCCAATGAGGGAAATCACTTCACTTTTCTGGGCCTCATTTTCTTCATTTGAAAAGGTAGGGAGCTGGACTATTTGGCTCCTAAATTCTGAACCTCTAAGCCTGAAAGACTTTTCCCTAAAAAAATATATTGAAAATAAATCATTGGGGCCAGCTAGCTGGCACAATGGATAAAGCACCAGCCCTGGATTCAGGAAGAAATGAGTTCAAATCTGGCCTCAGACACTTGACACTTACTATCTGTGTGACTTTGGACAAGTCACTTAACCCTCATTATCCCACAAAAAAAAAAGAAATAAGAAAAGAAATCATTAAATTTTAATAATAATAATAATAATAATAATAGCTAACACTTATAGAGCACTTAGTATATGCCAGTCACTGTGCTAAGTGCTTTATAATTATTGTCTCATTTGATCCTTATACCAACCCTATGAGGTAGATGTTGTTGCTGTTGTTATTTTACTGATGAGCAAACCAAATTAAACAAAGTTTAAGTGACTTGACCAGCATCACATAGCTAATTAGCATCTAAGAGTTGATATGGAATCTGGTATTCCTGACTCTAGGTCCACTGCTTATCTATTGGGAGATCTGGAAGAAATCTTAGAAGTCATCTCATTCAGTCCTCTGATTTTACAAACAAGGGAATTGAGGCTTCAAGAGTTGAAATGTCTTCATTGTTCCAGGTAACCTAGTTAGTAAATAACAGAGCTGTATATCAATAACAGGTGCTATGACTTTGAATCCATGGCTCATTCTGCTATTCCCTCCTCAATAAAAATGATACAAATCAAACTGATGGCAGAAGAGGGCATAGATCCCAGATCTCCTGGAACTTACATAAGTATCCCCAAGAAGCTGAAATTTGCCAGAAACTGGCAAGGAAAACACCTGATAGATTGGCTGCTTTGAGTAGGCAAGACCAGAGCATGATCTCATGTGCTTAACAGAAGCAAATCCATAATGATTTAATGTAAAGGGCATTGGATGAGGAACCAGAAAATGTGGATTTGAATACCTTTTACCTTTTTTATTTGGATGAGCTTGAGCAATATGTTACTCAATGTTTACAGTCTATTTATACTTCATAGTATACCTCAGCTACTCTGGATGATTTCAAGGGAATAAGAAATACTGTGGTATCTTCATTCGAGGTTTATCTCTTTTTAAAACACAGGCAGAAGACTGCTGGAATGCCACTAATCATTCTATTCTCTTTAGCAAGAGTATTTGAAATCTGGGAGGCCTTGGTCAGTAGAGGTAGTTTGGTGTAATAGACAGCTGAACAGGAATCAGGAAGACTTTTGTTTGAATGTAGCATCTAAAACTTATCTCTCGGTCTCAGGTTGCTCATTTGTTAAATGATGATAATAGCACCTAACTTCTAAAGGTTGTGAGGATTAAATGAGACATTACATGCAAAATATACAAAATACTTTGTAAACCTTGAATCACTATATCTATGTTGGATATTGTTAGTATTGCTTCTTGCTACAAGGTTTGCCTCTAGCTAGCTGTATGATCTTGGGAAACTCATTAAATCCTAACAAACCTTACTTTTCTTATATGTAAAATGGTAGGGTTTGGTGAAATAATGTCACCATTCCCTTCCAGTCCTACATTTCTTGTATATGTGTAGGGAGAGAGTTCCAGTATGTGATATCTGTAGCATAAAACTCTCTAAGTGAGTAAACATCAATGCAGAGGGACAATTCATTTGTCATTCATTGTCTCAGGTATTTTCCTGGGACTCTGAGAAATTAATTGACTCGTCAATGATCCCATAACAACGATGGGTCAGAAGGAGAACCTCCCTGGTCTTTACGACTCTATTCCCTGCTTTATTGAAACAGTGACACTGCTTAACTTTTTATAAATGTGTAAATTCTATCGAATTCTTTTTTCTCCTCCTTTCCCGCAAGATATCCTGTCCATTATAAGAAGAGGCTTATTAAAAAAAAAAAAAAAACTTGAAGTCAATCTTATTTGTTATTGCATCTCTGCTGCATACTGAATTAAGCTGTAAATCCCCTCATATACCATAGACCTAGGCTAATGACCTCCTTGATGAAATACAGTTCATAACAGCTTAGGTAAGTCTTCCTACTGTGAGTAAAACTGCAGTGACTCCAACCACATAGAAATTTGGAAATAGATCCAGAGGTATGTGTGGGGGATGGGGAATGGAGATGGGGAATAGGGAGGAGGGTTGGAAAGTGTGGTATGTAAGAAGAAAAGATTTTCCAATCAATTATTTCAAATTTCTGTCAAAATAAAAGTCATTCTCACATTGGTTTGTTGAAATATTTGTAATGATTTTTTTTCCTCATGTTACCACCAATGTAGTCAATCAAGTTACTAAATCCTTAATCACACTGAGCTTTAGGCCTGATGTTACCCTCCCTTGTTTTTCTTTTTCATTCTGATGGCTCCTGGGTAATTAATAAAGTTACCATTCAAGACTCATGTCTCCTATAAAGGAAAATTTTAATTAGCTCATTCATTTGGAAGTTTCTAGCCATGGACAGGTTGAGAAGAAAAAATTGTCTATGAGCTTGTAGAACCTCGGTTTTATATCCCAACCTCTAGCCTGATCCAAATCTGTGTGCTTAGATAAATTCCATCTCTGTTTTAATTTCTTCAGTTGAAAACTAAGAAAAGTAAGTCTAACTCTCCTCCTCACCACCACCTCCCCCCCTCCCCACTCCTGCTTCAGATGGGATGAGGTCCTTTATTGCCAGTTGGAACTAAATTCCCATTCAACTATAAAAGAAAGGATGGATGAAGACCACTTTGTAAAAGTGTTGGAAATCTTTCAGTTCTGTAAACATCCAGTATTTCATGTTTGGGTCATACATTTAATAAAGGTGTTGGGATACACTTAAAAATAAAAACAAAACCTTGTTTACAAAATATATAATTTTCATTGTTCTCCCTGCACTGGAATGCAAGGTGACTTTTGGATAGGCAAACTTCAATTACCACTCTTGGTTTTTGCTTTTACCTGGCCCTGTTCCATATTGGTCCAGATAAAGGTTACTGCCATGTAGAGTCTGTATACTGAAAATGAGATCTCTTTGAAAGGAGAAGAATGCATATATAAGTATACACTAAAAAATATTTATAACAGAAACCATGTTTATTCAGAAACATTTTGATATACTCTTTTTCAATTAAGTAAAATGCTTTATTCATTTATATAATCCCTCCTTTGTTTGACTTTGTCAATTTCTTTGTCATTTTCTTCTTCCTAATCTTCTCACTAAGAATTTGATTATAGATAGGATTTATGCAAATCAGATATGGAAATGGGGTTGTTGGTTAGTCGTGGTAGATGCATCCCATATTCATACTTACATGGAATACTGTTGTTGTTGCTATTGTTGTCGTTGTTTAATTTGCCAGGTAGGGACAGAATTATTTCTTGGGTGGTCCCTTATGTTCCTTTGACTTTAATTCAGAATGAAGTAATGAATTAAATATCCACTACAAAATATGGAAAGTTTCTGCTTTTGTGTACACATAGATTTATTTCCCATACTGTTTTAGTTGTCAATTCCTCACTTTCACAGATAGTTAAATGATCATGCTTTCTAGGAAAAAATGATCTAGTGAACCACACAGTGTGTGTGATGGTTATAAGGTAGACCTAGCTTCAATGCCATCTCTGATTTTTATTTACTGCATGGTCCCAATCAAGTTACTTTCTGAGTCTTAGTTTATTTAAGTGCCAAAAATGGAAACTGATACCTATAGTAACTACCTCAATTCACATCAAATAACTTTGTATACCTCAAAATCTTATTTAACTATTACCTATCAATAGAAACAATAGGGTAAAAAGTGATCATTGGATCTAGGCATCTGAATTTTGGTGATTCCCTTGATATCAATGTGCTTTTTTGGAAGAATCATCTTTCTGCCTCAGTTTCTCCATGTGTAAATGTGTAAATGTATAATGTGTCATGTATAATAACAAAATGACAAAATTTGCATAACTAATTAAATCTCCTAAAAGTACATATCCTCACAAAATGATAGCTTATTACAGTGAGAAGGAACCTTCAGATAACTGGGCCAAACCACTCACTTTATAGAAAAGAGAAAGGAAAACCAAACAGCTAAAAAGACTTGGTTTAAAAAAAATCACACAGCAAATTAGCAAAGGTTAAGCTTTACAAAACAGGATACAATCCAAGTTCAAGATATGGTAAAATGGTTGGGGCAAGAATATAAAAATCAAAATAGACCATGTGCTCAGTAATGGCTTAATTTTCCCTCTGCTCTCCTGGGATTCTCCTGCTCCCACTATCAGAAAACATTGTGTATTCAAGTTAGATAGAATGTTCTATATGGCATTTACAAACTGTTCCATGTCTAACTTTTCCAAGATAGTAGAGTTATGACACAAATTTAGTTGTTCCTCATGTAGGAACCTGAGTCATAAAAGCTTAGAGCTTGGAGGTCACCTTATGCAGCTTCCTTTCCCAAAGAATGAAGCCTTCCATAACATTCTTGCACAGTGGTTATTGCCCTTCTATTGAATGTTTCCTGTGATGAGAAGTAACCTCTAACTATTATCTTTTGTTTCATACATTCAGTTTTTAGCTCAGTTCATGCATGTTCCTTTGCAGACATAACCTCACAAATTCATTCTTTTCTCTCCACCCTGACAGACCTTACCTTAGTTTGGACCCATGCCAGCTCTGGTTTTATGGGATTTAAAGCTGAGAATAGCCTTAGAGAACATGTCAACTAATTTCTTCATTTTTAAAGGAAGAAATTGAAGTCCAGAAAACTCCATGGATTGGTATAATATAACAAAATGTAACTCCTCCCCGTACTGTGCTATGGTATTCTTTTTTGTTTATTTATTTATTTATTTTTATGAGGCAATGAGGGTTAAGGGATTTGCCAAAGGTCACCCAGCTATTAAGTGTTAAGTGTCTGAGGCTGGATTTGAACTCAGGTCCTCCTGAATCCAGGGCCGATGCTCTATCCACTGTGCCACCTAGCTGCCCCCATGGTATTCTCACTTTAATAGTGGAGATGAAGGCCATACCCTGCATGATGGGCAAGAGGAGTTGGTGAGAGGCTAGAGTTTCAATTTTCAGCTATTCCCTCTTTGGGACTCTCTAAGATAAGGTCTCTGTAGGAGTCCTTTTTTAAAAAAATTTCAAGGAATAGTCCTTTTTGAGTTCCCCTTTAGAAACTCTTCAAGAGAAAGTCTTCAAGCATTGAGTTGCTTCAGGTGCAACTGGCTTCTAGCTTCAAGAGAAAAAATAACAAAGGCCAGCCCCATTTCAGGCTGCTATTCAGAAAGGTTGTCTCCTTGTGTAGATTTTGTAACCTTGCATGATGGTGGTGCATCTGTCCAAGAAAATTTTTTAAAAAAGCAAAATCAGTTTTTTAGTTCTTTTCTCCATAGAATGTCAGAGCTGGGGAGTATAATCTATCTGGCTCCTTTAAATATTAACCATAAGGCCCAAATAGGACTGCATCTCTTGGAGAGTTCCCAGATGGATACTCAAAAGAGACTCTTGCTTGGAAAGTCCCTAAAATGACTCAAAAGGGGATTCTCACTTGGAGAGTCCCAAAGAGGGACTGGCTGAGAACTGATGCACTATCTTCTTATCAACTCTGCTCACATTTTATGCTAGGTAGGGACTTTATCTACACAAATAAGGAGAGATTCCCATACCAATAGACCTTGGAATAGGGGTTACAAAAGGAAATAAGTGAGTGCCATTGTTACATCCAAATCGTCTGACTTTAATCCATTCTGCCACACAAGTGCATAAGCAACAGCAACCTCTTCTTTATTGGACTGAGCTTGATTATTTCCACCTTATTAATGTTTTATAAAACTACTTCATCCTATTTTAACAAAAGATATTCTACTTGTTTTTATACTCTACATTCAAGTCTCCCCAAACCCCTGTATTCACAAAATATTTTGGCCTCCTGTAAATAAAATTTCAGAGCACTTTATAGTTGATCCTGGAAGTAACAGGAAGACGCTGGAGTTGATATAAAGAGATGGGAATCACACAGTTAGACATATACTTTAGCAAGATCCATTTGGTAGTGGAGTAGAGGATGCATGGGAATAGGGAAAGATGAGGCATGTTGAGCAACCAAAAGGTGATGACAATCACACACACCTGAGATGATGAGGGCCTGCCTCAGGATAGCTAGCAGTGTCAAAGGTGAGAAGGGTCAAAGGTTAGAGATGTCAGAGAGGTAGATTGTTACAATTAATTGGATTGTTATAATTAAAACAAAGCATAGCATAGTAAACTTCAGACAATATTTAAAAACATAATGCATCAATTAAATATTTGCACAAATCAAAATCTACTCAGTTTTGAAGTAAAATATAGTTTGATTTCTTTTGATTCATAGTAACAACTTCTAGGGGCAGCTAGGTTGCACAGTGGATAGAGCACCACCGGCCCTGGAGTCAGGAGGACTTGAGTTCAAATCCAGCCTCAGACACTTAACACTTACTAGCTATGTGACCCTGGGCAAGTCACTTAACCCCAATTGCCTCACAAAAAACAAAAACAAAAACAAACAAACAAAAAAACATAGTAACAACTTCTAGCTGTAATTTTCATAATGAACACTAGATGAAGCCCTAAATCCTTATTCAATGGAAACAAGGAATATCAGGAAATTTAGTACTTTGAGTTATATTGTTATTGACTCATCCTAGAAACCTAGAACTTGGAATTCAAAAAGAGCTTACAGTGAATCTGGTTGGACCAGAAAAGAGTAGTTTAGAGAAGTTACATGACTTTTCCAAGATCACACATCTATCTACACCTAGAGCAAGGTCATTAGATATATTACACACCCAGAGGCAATTGGTAATCTTTTAAATAAGCCTACTTCTTTCCCTATGTCCATATTTCCAAACAAGCTCTCAGGCTTTCCCTTCTCCATTCCTTCCCACTGTTTCTCTTTAACTCCCTTACAATATAATACCAGATATGCCAAATACTATTAGCTCACATGTGGCTCAGGATATCTAGGGAACAGATTTGTTATTTCCTTACTATAGATAACTACCTGATGAAGAAACTTCCTCTAGCAATACAGATTGACACCTTCTCTGATATTTATAGTCTTAGATAATTGCCTAAACCATTGAGAAGTGAGTTGAATTGCCCAGGGTCACACAGTGTATTTCAGAGGTGGGCTTAAACGTGGCTCTTCTTGGCTCTGAGTCTATTTTGGAAAGGGAATTTAAAGCATTATAAGTCCACCATGTTTAACTTGACTAAATAATACCACTTCCAGTTTGCAGAAGAAACCTTAAAGACTACCAGATAATGAAAGTAGAAAAGAAATAAGAGAATAAGGAAAGAGTAACAAAGAGAAAGTACCTATTTAATGTGTGTGTATGTTGGGAGGTATTTGGGAAAAGCAGCTCTATCCCTCTCACCATTACAAGGCTTACCCCCTAATGAATGCTCCATAATAGAAAGAATGGGAGAGGTTGAAGCACAGAGGAGTATGAGATTGGGAGATTTGTATTTGAGGGTCATTCATGAGGATGTAGGATGGTAGAAAAGCCTGATGGTGGATCAGTTCAAGTAAAAATAAAACTATCAAGACTGGGGAATATACTTAAGCCTCTCGATGAACTCAAACCCCATCCTAAGTCAGGGGCTTAAATTATCCATACCAGTTAGCAGTAGGGGTTCTGACATTATTTGATCCTGTACCCAGATCAATGTCTGTTTTTTGGTGCCTGCAACTTTGACTCTTTCATACCCTGGTCCAAAATCATAGTCATAGAATGATGCATCTTTATCTTGATGAGAGTGTTTGACTCTGAACACTTTGATCTTGAACCTCATATGGTTCCGATGCCCAATGACAATTAATATTCTAACTCTAACTCTTGCCTTCCCAACTTTAATTTCAGCTCCAAAACTAGACCTATCCCCAGAAAAAAGCACAGTTTTAATTTGATTCCTATTACTTATTACTGAGCCTATCTGGCCCTAATAATATTCCATATTTGAATTCTAGTTCTACAGTTAACTGGACAACTTAACCCAGTTTTAGTACTAATCCTAGTGTCTCCTCTCCAAATCTAATATCATTCAAATGTCAAATTAAAAGTCTTTCTTCAACTCTGAAAAGAAAGAAGTTCCAAGAACTGAACTTCCAGAGATCTGAAACAATCCATCCATTTACATGGGAAAAAAAAAAAGTAAGGGCAGGCTTTCTTTATATTGTAAACATCAGACTCACCATAATTTGAATCACAGAATTCAATCTATATCCAAATATAACACTATCTTAATCTATGCCCCAAAACTTCTTTTAAATGATAAACTTTAATCCTGAATCAATGTTAACCCTGTCCTGACACACTGAACTACTTCCTCTCCCTCAAACTAAACTAACAGACTTGGTGGTGATCTCTTCTTCCCTGAACTAAGGCCTTCACATTGGTAACTTCAGAATATCCAATTCCAAGGCTCAAGTTTAAATTTTGCCCACTATGTGTATATGGTGCGAGGTGGGGGCTAGGGAGAAAGGGAATGGAAATGAGATGAGAACTTAAAACTGCAGAGATGCTGAGTTGATATGGGTAGAGCACTTCTTAGTCTCCTTCTTCTGTCTTTCTTTGCTCAACAGCACAAGCTACTCACATCCTCACTCCCAAAGAACTCAGGCAGTTGCTGAACTCCATACTTATCTCACCCACTGCAGAATTCTGATGAAGACCAAAGACAATAATTCAGTGACTCTACATGAGCTTTTCAAATATTGGAGAGAATGGCATCCTTCTTAAGCAGGGTGTGACGTGTTTGTTGACTATAATGGATAATAGAGCTGCTATTCCAAGTTATACATGGAGGAACCCAAGTGCAAAAGCAGATAAGAAATTGTAGACTATGCCAGTTTGGAGCCAGTTGTGTCCTTGCACAGATTTTGTAACCCTTTGTGATCGTGTCAAAAAAAGGGAGTAAGGGGAAGCTAGGTGGCGCAGTGGATAGAGTACCAGCCCTGGAGTCAGGACGACCTGAGTTCAAATCTGACCTCAGACATTTAACACTTATTAGCTGTGTGAGCCTGGGCAAGTCACTTAACCCCAACTGCCTCACCAAAAAAAAAAAAAAAGGAAGTAAAATTAGCTACTATGTCCATCTCTTTGCTCTATGCTCCATATGATGTCAAGAGTGGGCAGTGCCATCTCCCTGGTTTCTCTGTAATGTCATAAGGCTTCCTGCTTTATCAAGTGCATTGTTGTGGGCAATATATCAGTGAGAATATTTGGGCCTTTTCCTATTCTTTTGGGTACATCTGTAACAGAGCAGCTTTGGAACTCTGTCTTTAGAAATAGATGAGAAATTTCTTCCCTTTATTTGTCACCAAGTCCCACTTCTACCAGAGAATGTCAGGATTTTGACAATCCCTGATTTCATAAATGTGGATACTTCTATGCAAGCATGAATCCTATCATATCTTCTCATCTTGTGAAACTTTTACTTATATCCTACATAGGAGATTGACTCAATGAACTGAAGGGCTTCCTATTATTTTTTTAGTATCTCAAGAAATAGCAATAGCCAGGTATTGTTTATGATTTTTGCTTGTGACCCAGCCCCCTTTTCCAGTCATATAAGTACTAATAGCTACTTCTTGGAGTAGCTAAGTGGCATAGGAGATACAGTACTGGGCCTGAAGTCAGGAAGACACATCTTCCTGAGTTCAAATGTGACCTAGGAGACTCATTAGCTGTGTCACTCTGGGCAAATCATCAATCCTATTTGCCTCAGTCTTCTCATCTGTAAAATGAACTGGAGAATGGAATGGCAAACCACCTCAATATCTTTGTCAAGAAAACCCCAAATGGGGTCATGTAACACTGGACACAAATGAAAAAAAAAATGTTGTTGTTGAGTCATTGTCAGTCATGTTCAACCTTTTGTGACGCCATTTGGAATTTTCTTGATAAAGATACTGGAGTGCTTTGCCACTTCCTTCTCCAGCTTATTTAACAGGTAAGAAAAGTGAGGCAAACAAGGTTAAATGATTTGCCCAGGGTCACATAGCGTCTAAGTGTCTGAGCCCAGATTTCAACTCGGCTTCCTGACTCCAGGCTTACTGCCCGCTATACCTACTACATCTATCTACTATACAACCTAGCTGCCCAAGATATAGTTAGCATGTGAAAAAACAGAAACTAGACCTTGTGTTACTGAAATTGGCCCTTGTACCATCTGGTGCATGGATTCTGTGAATTATCCATCTTATGATGATAATGGAGACTAATTTGGTCTAATGATTAGACAGCTGGATTTATTGTCAAGGTGACCTGGTTTCCAGCCCTGCTTCTGACATAAGATGGCTTTGTGATCATGGACAAAGTGCCCCAGACAACTCTCTTAAGATTATATCTTGCAAAACAGTTACCTATAGATTTTCAATGGCATAGGGAATTCTGGATACCAGTGAAATCCAAGATCTTGTAAAAAAATAAATGAGAAGAGTATGGAGATTCCAAAAGGTCCCATAGTTTTAACAATGGTTATTCAAGCAATAATTTAAATGTTCAGTGTTATGACATGTTTACATCTTTAATATCAATTAAATCCCTGCTATTTACCTACTGGATCATGGAGAGGAGGAAAACTTTCCTAGGAACCTAGAGGACCATCCAGGATAGCCCTAGATATGACCCAGAGTCTCCAGATGTAGAGCTTCAGTATGGACCTTTTATTTTTAAAAAATATTTATGTATGTATAGTTTTACCTTCTCTACTTCAAGGAATTTACACTGTACTTTCCTATTAAAACCCTGTGTAATAGATCTGCCTTGTAACTGTTAATGTTGTTTTCTAAGATAACATTGAAACTGTTCTCCAGATCTCCATAGAAATCAACCAGAAAATGAGTTGTCCAATCACAGTATGTATATTTCTGTAATTTGTGTGTATGTATATATGTGAGTTTCAAGAGATTTTGCTTTCTGAAGGGATAGTTTTCACCTGAATATACAAATGTACCTTTAATTATATGCTTGCCAAGATTCAAGTTTACTCTATTAGGGAAAGGAATTAAGATACATGCAGAACATCAGGGAGAATTATATAATTAACCCTATTGGTACTGTGAGACTGTCTATACAAAGTAGGCCTCTTCCCTGAGGGTGAATGAATAGATGGAAACAGAGTGATGGATGAATCCCTAAATGTAGATTTTGAGCTTAGGTGGATCCCTAGCTAGAATGCTGGGCTTTGAATCAAGAATGCTCAATTTCAAATATTGACTCAAGGCTATAGTTGTACTGTGCCTAGGCAAGTTATTGAACTTCTCTGCCTCAGTTTCTTCATATACAAAATGAAGATGTTTGATCTCTAAGGTTCCTTCTACCTCTGAATCTATGATACTACAAAAGGAATTGTATTCATCTCTAAGTGCATCTATCCTGATTTAGCTGACTTTTGATATGTTTTCAAGTTTCTGGAATCTTTCTTATCCTAGATTAGCTTATTTGTGAAGTACACCAGCTCTCTTTGTTTTCTCTGCAGCACCAACCAGAGTAAACCCTAATGTTCTGGAGCCATTCTAACTAGTCTCTAGATCCTTCAATGTTCACCTTGGGACTTCACATCTATTGTGACATGCAAATCAGGGCAAAGGGAATCCATCTATCTATGTCAAAGATGGGTACTTGTACTCACATTATCTTGGTTTTAACACTGCAGAAAGAATCCCTTTCCAGATCGGTGATTATATTTAGGGAGTCATCAGCCACTCTGTTTCTGTCTTGACATTTTTACTTCTTCTTCTGAGGTCCTGAGCTTTTATTCATTCCTTTATTTTTTCCAAATAAAACAAACTTACATACTTATATGAATATTATGCCAGAGACACCTATGAAATCAGTCAAAAACTAATCCCCTAAAAAGCATAATATGGGTGGGATATTTTGGGGGTAGCTTTTCCTGTCAATGATTATATTTTTTAAAACGTCTTTTTAAGTCCTTCAGTCATGCACTAGCAAAACAAATGCATGAGACCCAACCACCATTCACCATGGATGATACTAAATGTGTGGTCTTATGTCTTAAATTGCTGTATTTTTTTTAAAGAGATGTGCATTTGCCAAGATTGGTTCATGTACTCTTTAGATCTAAACTTCAGAGTTTCTTCTTAAGTCTCTTCTGATCTCCTGGGGATATATGTATAGAATTTGGAACCAGTTCCCATTTTAAATCATAAAAGGAATGGAGAAGCATTCTTCTGGAAGTTTTCATGAGGCATAACAATGAGAATAAATCACAGAGGGAAAAAAGACAAGCAGGTAAAGTAGCACCAAGACATTGGGATTTCCATTGCTTCTGTGGCTCTGGAGGAGAGATGAGAGCTTGGTGATCTTGCACATTCCTGCCCCACTTAAGTCCAATTCAGTGCAAGTCATGACATCACCCCAATATCATGATCCACTTCAAGAATGAAGGACAAACAAAAACAATCTTATTTGTATCTACTACTCTTATGACATGAAGCAGATGAAACTTTAGAGATTCACTAGTACAGTGACCTCATTTGACAAATAAGGAGACTAAGGCCAAGAGAAGAGAAGGGGATGTTATCAAGGTAACCGAATGATTATAAAAACTACCCCAGATTTTATAATTTCGAGTCTACTGTTCTATTATTCCACAAAGCCTCCCAAATATATTTGAATCCCCAAAGTAGCCTTGCATAACTGAAGCTCAATGAATATTTGTTGAATCACATTTACACATATAATTTTTTCTGCTTTCCTTAAAGCAAACTGCTGAGAAAACTGGTACACAAATTATCTTCATTGTATAGATAAGGAGACTGAGACTGAGAGGTTAAAAGTTTAATTCAGAAAACTACAGAACATTTCTATTATTTCCAAGATAAATATAAAACCCTCCATATTTTAGAGCCCCTCATCCCCTGGCCTTTTTCTATCTTTGAGTTTTCTTATACCTTACTCCCCCAATATAGTCTATGATCCCTTGAGCCTGCTCTCCTTGCTGCTCCATCTCCCAGTTATGCATTTTACCAGCTGTCTTCAATGCCGTAATTCTCTCCTTCCCATCTCCATTACCTAACTTCACTGACTTCTTTCAAGTCCCTGATAAAAGCTGACCACTTACAAGAAGCCCTTCCTGATCCCCCTTAATGCTTAATGCTTCTCTCTGTGAGCTATCACTTATTTATCTTGTACAAAACTTGTTTGTACATATTTATTTACTTATTGTCTCTCCCAATCAACTATGAGTTCTTTGACAGTAGGGATGGGATTTTTTCCCCTTTTTTTGCCAAGCCCTTTTTTATAGCACCTGGCACATGATAGATGCTTAATAAATGCTTCATGACTAGTTGCAATTTCTCCACAATCACACAGATCATTAGAGGCAAGGTGAAGAAATGAACCTGGAAAATAGTCAGTCCCCATATAACAGGAATAAAATGAAAAAGGTTTGAATACAGTGGTGATCTCAATTAATATGGCATTGGTTTAAACACTTATAAGAACCACTGATGCTTGATTAATTGATTGTTGTTGTCACTGTTTCAATGTAAAACAAAAGTTGTGGTGATTTCCTATACTAATGGATTTGTGATCTTTTTCATCTGTATTCCTTCCAAAGATATAAATTGCCATTAGCCATTCCTGTATATCCTTTATGATTCTTCACCATGTCCTCCCATAAGTTCACCATGGTATTTAGGAGGAGAGTCTACTTAATATGCTAGGGGACTTCTTTTTTTCATATTATTTTTTACATAGTAAGACTATACATAATATGGGCTATCCATTGGCTATCTGTCACTCTTGATATATAAATAACCCATTTGGGGGGTGTTTTATGTTCTACTGTTTTTTTATTGATATTGTTAAATACTTCCCAAATAAATTTTACATTTTTATTTATTTTAAACTTAAATACTAAATAAGAAAAAATAATATCTCCATGTACACAGAACATAGGGAATTCAAAATAAAACAATTAATGTCCATTTTAGACTACTTACTTAAAAAAAACTATATAATAAATACTACAAATTGTTTTTGAAGCTACTCAACTGCATAGCTTCCATCTAATTAGGGAGACAACTTTTTGCTCTCTGCTATGCACCTTTAATTTTGTTTTTCTCTCTCCCTCCCCACCTCACCCTAGAGAAGGCTACAATTAAACATATATGTGGTCATATATATGCATAAATATATACATACACATACCTATGTACATATATGTTAAATCATACTGTACATCTAATTATGGGTTCTTTCTCTGGAAAGAAGATATCATCTTCCTTCATAGATCCAAGTCTTTCTATGTTTTTCTAAAATCAACCAGATAATCATTTCTTAAACTGAAGTGGTAGTCCATGACAGACATATACCACTATTTGTTTAACTATTCCCCAATTGAAGGTCTTATATCATTTTAACTAATCTGATAGGCATAAAATGATATGTTAAAGTTGTATTAATTTGCAATTCTCCATCCTTTGTTTTTAATCCTACATTTTTGATGACTTTTGGAAATTAAATCAAAGACTCTTTTAGGTTTTGATTCAAAATATGAGAAGGTTCAAATTGTACAACAGTTAAAATCCTGTTGCTATCACTAAAAAAATATAATGAACTACCTAAATTCTAAGGGCCCATAGTTGTTTTTCAGTCATTTCAGTCATGTCCAACTCTTCATAATCCCATTTGGAATTTTCTTGACAAAAATGTTGGAGTGGTTTCCATTTCCTTCTCTAGCCTATTTTATAGATGAGTAAAATGAGGTTGTTAGATCTGGCAACTGAAATGCTCTCTCCCACGTTACAGATCTCTTAGTTGACAAATCCAATAACTTTTTCTCAATTCTCATTCTTGACCTCTCTGAAGCCTTTAATACTCTTGATCACTCTTTGTTCTTTGATATTCTCTTCTTTGGGGCAGCTAGATGGCACAGTGGATAAAGCAATGTTCTTGGATTCAGGAGGACCTGAGTTCAAACGTGGCCTCAGACACTTGACACTTACTAGCTGTATGACCCTGGGCAAGTTACTTAACCCTCATAGCCCTGAAAAAAACAAACAAACAAACAAAAAACACAATTCATGATATTCTTTTCTCTAAGTTTCCAGGACACTGTTCTCTTTTGGTTCTCCTCATACCTATCTGACCACTCATTATCTCTCTACTTTGCTGGATCCTCCTCCAGATCATTCCCTAGTGCCATTCAGGATTCTGCCCTGGCCCACTTCCCTTCTCCTTGTATATTACTTCAGTTGGTGATAGTGGCTTCCTGGTTGTTTCATGAATAAAATGTTCCATCTTTTGGATTTGCGTATTTTCTCTGACTATGCCCCATACCTAGAATCCTTGCTCTCCTTCTTTCTCTTTGACTACTAATGTCTCCGGCTTTATTTAAGTCCCAACAAAAATTTCCCTTTTTACAGAAAGCCTTCCCTTATTAATTAAAAAAGTTACACAGCTAAGTAGAAGAGATAAAATTTGAACTCAGTTTTTCTTACTCCATATCCATTTAAAATAATAAATTGTTGAGTGCAGAAGTTCAGCCCCATACACCATTACAAAGTACACTCATCACTCATTATTACTCCTCAATTAGAACTCTCAAGTTTCATCAAAGTGAAAGGCCAATCTCTAGATGGTTACTATTATGTCACTTTTTCTTCATATTTTTCCCAAGATTTTTTCATAATTTTTTTTTGAAACAAGAGATTCTTACCCTCAAACACACACACACACACACACACACACACACACACACACACACAGAGACATAAAGTTCATATACCCCACCAAAATTAGTTCATTGTCAACAGAAAGAAAAGATATGTCTCAACCTTGATACTAAGATCCTGAAATTAATCATTGAATTTGACTAGTTTCTTCCTTGGTCTAATTTTATCATACTAACCTTCTTGGTCAAGTGAAGAAATGGAGACTTAGAGATAATTATGTGATTTATGGTCACATATCTAAGAAGGAATTTTTTTTCTGTTTCACCTTTGTTGATGTCCTGGACCCTCAAAATTTTTTCCTCACTTCTTTTAACTAAGCTACAATTCCCTTATTTTCCTCAAAATACTCTCCTTCACTTTCTTTTCTGCCTATACCTATTCTGGTTTGAAAATGGCTATTCAATAAAATATTTCCTTAATAATTCTGAAAAGACATCTTCTTCAGTAGTATTTTGAATAAAAATATCTGTCAATATAGCAGATTTGTACCTATAAAAATGCCTGTAAAGTGAAATTTCAGCATCAAGCGATCTTTTCAAGGTTTTTCAATTTGGAGAATATCAATGGCTTCTTGCTCTGCCTAGCCAACAGCATTTTATCACTTGCTAATTTACTGCAAATGTTTTCTTTTATTTGACCAGTTTCCACCAGTCTGTAACAAGCTGTGTAGAGCTATTTGGTGTGATAGAGAAAGTTTAAATATTTGAATATAGGAATTCCATTGCTTTTTAAAAAATGATTTCTGGTTTTATCCCACCCACTTTAAAATTCTGTATATTTAGTGATACAAAATGAGAGGTAACTAACTTTCCTTAGAGCTTAGCCAGAAATGTTTTGAAGTTTTATTTTCACATGTTTTATATTGTCTTTATGTGCCTCAGGTACTGGAACAAAATGTCTATTTCTTTCATATATTCAACAGTGTTTAGTAGACTCCATTTAAACAGAATATCGATGTGATGTTTAAAGTCCGTCATGGTCTTGCTTCCAGATAAAAGAGGGTTGCATGATAATATAACCTGTGTTTTATTTTTAAATATTTTGAAGAAAAGATCAAGGAGAGAACGATTTTTTTTCTCTTAATTTAACTTTTCTGGTATTGAGATGATATGTCTGTGCTGGGACAATTAAAGTTTTCTTTTTTAATATGATTAGGGAAAGAGTCTTTTGGACCAATCAGAGTTGTACATTTGTCCTTCTTTGCCTGGTATAACTTTTCTTGGGCAAAATGATCAACCACTAGGTGCCAGTGTTGTTCTACCAAAAGAAATCTTAAAAGGTACTGCCATCCTCACTTTCAGGCATCATTTAATACCTGGAGAGTAGTTAAAAATTATCTAATCCATGGTAAGCAAAATCTTGATCCCATGTCTGGGTCTCCATACATGTTCTGTTTCATTAATCTGTTGGCATGTCCTTTGGATCATGGGGGTCATTGGTAGAAACCACATTGGCTAAAGGCTACAAGGAGAGACATGTAGGTGTTTATCTGGTATTGTTGAATGAGTAGAGACCCAAAATACCAAAAAAGCAAAAAAAAAAAAAAAGTAGAGACTGACTAATCAGGCAGAAAAAAAAACGTACTAAAACTGAGAATCTGGTTCAAGACAGTTTCAAGGGTGGCATTATGTGATTATATTTCATTTATATTTCAATTATTTTAAGTAAGGTTCCCCTACCACTAAAACCTTCCTCCAATATATCTCAACTTAGGAGGCCAATAGCTTTGTTTAACAAATTCTTCTTTTGAAAGTCTTTGGTTAAAATAGTTCATTTAATTTAATCTATTAAAGCAAAGGTATAACAATTATATACCTTTCTTGAAAGCTTTAGACTGAGCTCCTTATTCTATATACTTGGTAATTTTTGTTTTACTTCTTATGGTATCAGAGTCTGGATTCAAATCATGCTTCTGATTCTTAATGTCATCATGACCTTGGGCAAGTAACTCAGCATACTCACCTATCAAATTAGAGGCTTGGAGTTGTATTAGAGGGAGTCTGAGGTCCCTTCCTGTTTTAGATTTATGATCCATGTTAATTTGCCTAGGAACAAAAGATAGTGAGTGAATATCTGAGGTGGGATTGAAAGCCAAGTTTCCCTAACTCCAAGAATACAATCTCCTAAGGAACACTCTCTCAATTATATGTAAAACATATACAGATATGCTTGCCTATATGTGTTTTGGTGTATATAGATGCACCTACATCCTCTGATTTAATGAGATTATACCATAATCAAATGAAATAACATTTGTAAGGTACTTGAAACAGTACCTGGTGCATAGTAGGTACTTAATAAATACTCATTCCCTTCTCCCCTTTTCCTAATCCCTGGCCCCATGCCCCATGCTCCTGCTGCATTACTCTTTTGGAACTTGATGGTTGGTGCCCTTAGAAAAGTACATGGAATATTTAATGAATGTCTTTTATGTGTACACACATACACATATGTATATATGCAAATAACAAATACATATATGCATGGCTTTGTTGTAACACATTTACTCAAATCAGCAAGAAATTAATTATATATGTAAGGACTGACCTTATTGCAAGATATGCCCTATATTACCAAGCTAAGTAGTAACAGTCATAAATAAACAGTCTTTAACGAATAGCATGCTTGAACATGCAAAAATATTTTTGTCCACCCGACTCATTTTTGAGGGAATAAAATATAACCTTCTTCTAGTCTCCCCTCTTTGGGAGTTTCAGTGCTATCTTCTCTGTATCTGTTGTCTTTCACTGGAGTAAATTATTATGAAGATATAATCTAATAATGGAAACATTAACAAATAAAACGGCATAACTGTTCAAAGTTTATGTCCGTGGATTTTCTCCATATAGCCTTGCCTCCAGAGAAATCTTTCTTTCAGAAAAAAAAAAAACATGTTGGAAGTCTGTCTGATGATAGGGGATATAGCAACCATACTTTCTGAACCAAAATCCATATGCTAGATTGAACAATGAATATCTCTTTTACAGATGTCTGTTAATAGCACAGTATTAAAATCATGGCTGCCCCTGTAGGTTTCCCCTTTAGAACACTGATGGAATTCTCCATAGATCTTCATTGATACTAGCACACACGTTGCTCTGCCAGAGATCTAGCTCTCCTATCTTAGACTTACTCCCTCCAGCAATACCTTTCTCCTCCTACCATTCTCAACCCACACTCATGACCATGTACAGTTCAAAATCTTAGCAATAAAATTAAGGATGTAAGAATTTTTAAGTGAAAATGACAAGCACTGTGTCCCATTGTTCAGTTCTCTTCACACAGATTTCAAACATTAAATGATACCTTCCAGTTGCCCCCATCACCTAAATCTGTAAGTCTTTACCTTAGCCCAGACAGAGGTTTTAGGTTGTTTTTTTTTCAAATATTCTGTTCCCTGAATTTTAAAATAAATTGTCATATTCCTACATATTTATTTTTTGCATTTTAAAATGTTATTATGAAAAAGGTTCCATTAAATTCATCAGATTTGCAAAGGGGTCCATAAAACAACAAAAAAAATAGCTTAGTCTAGGCCCTCATCCTTGGTGCTATGGTTCTTTCAAGTAGGCCACTGCCTACATCCTAGCTTCCACCTTCTTCTTCATTCTGTTTTCCCCAGGGAAACCTCCATTCTGGTTTTCAGAAGGATGAAATCCTGATTGAAGCCTATTCCTCTGTCCTTGACTCATTGTGTGTTACTGTATATCTAGGAATTCTTTTTCTAGGTTTTACCATCCTTTTTTTCTGTTTATATTCCACTACTTTAAATGAATACCATTACCACCTTTATGATAGCCTTCCACTCCCATTCACTACGTAGAAGATAATCCTCTCTACTATTAATTCTGAGCTATTCAGTGTGCCATCTTATTTTTTTATCTAGGAACCATAGCACATACTCACATTTACATTTATCATTTAAAAAATCTCAATTTGCCATGGATAGTTTTTGTTGTTTTCTCTTCAATATTTAACATGCATAAAATCCTACATTTGCATTTTAATACATAACACTCCATGTCTTGAATTTCATTTCAAAAAAGATTTATTAAGCATTTCCTTGGTATGTGGCACTATAATTAATACTGAGGTTACAAAAATGACAACAACAAAAAAGAGCTCATATCTTCAACAAGTATATATACTAGTAAGATATGACATGAGCTCACATAAACATAATAGACCAACAACACATTCAAGAAGCAGAGAGTAATAACAACTGGGTGGGTAAGAACAGATCTAAATCATCTTATCTCATCTCCAGAATCAGATAATTTTTTTCACAATGGTAATATTCAATTCAAAAAATAAATACTAAACACATACTATATTCAAGGCACTGGTCTAGATGTTGGGGGACATAAAGAGAAAGCCAACAAAAAAGGTCGCTGTCTTTTCATTCTACGTAGAGATAAAATATTTATATAAGTAAATAGTAGATAGTCTGAGAAAAAAGAAAGCACTAATATGAGAGAGAGAGAGAGAGAGAGAGAGAGAGAGAGAGAGAGAGAGAGAGAGAGAGAGAGAGAGAGAGAGAGAGAGAGAGAAGCAGATGGGATGGGAAGGAGGGAGGAAGAAAGCACTATTTCTAGACTAGAGAATGTCACAGTTCCTCACAGAAGACTTAGACCTGAGGCTGCTGACACATACCAGCAACCAGGTGATTTCAAGTAATGGGCACTTCAATCCTAACTGTATAGAATCATTAGTAGTTGGAATTTGTTTTGCTCACTTTCCCCTTAAAAAGTGACCTAGCTAAAAAGAATGCTGATAGTCTTTTTTTTTTTTTTTTTTTTTTTTTTTTTTTTTTTTTTTTTTAGGCAATGGGGGTTAAGTGACTTGCCCAGAGTCACACAGCTAGTAAGTGTCAAGTGTCTGAGGCCGGATTTGAACTCAGGTACTCCTGAATCCAGGGCCGGTGCTTTAACCACTGCGCCATCTAGCTGCCCCTGATAATCTTTTAATAGTCACCATTCCAGGGAACTGGTGAATATATCCCTCCTCCATATACCCTCTCCTCTATTTCACAGTTGACTGGAAAATAGACAGCATTTACTTCTGGAAGTTTCCTGCTCTTTCTTATTCATTTGCTGTCTGTACTTTTATAATGATTTTTTTTGTTTGTTTTGAGATGAAGATAAGATGATTCCCACTGCATTCTGAACAAGTGTTTTCTATAAGAGTGGACCACACAATGGATGAAAGACCACACAAAAGGGAAATCATTGAACAATAAATATACTATATTTAACCAGGAGCTTGTATGGATTTCCTTTTTTCTCCCCATGGAGATAGCCAGGGTCTTTATGTGGTAAAAATATGAACATATGCCAGAATTTTTTTCCTTTAATTTTGAGACATCATTACCCATTCCCATGTACTTTGTAAAGGAAATTGACAATGGAGGCATAACAGAAAGAACACAAGGCTAGGGGTCAGGTGGTAGGATCCAGATACTTCACTAACATATGGGACATATGATCATAGCATTTGTATATAGACATTATAGAAGGTATTGCTTTTCAGTTATGGTTTGGAATACATAGCCCTCCTTTATCTTATCATGATCTTTTATTGTTCCATTTTTATTTTATTTTTTACAATTCCTAACACTATTCATTATCTTCACCTTACCTTCTTATTCATACCCTCCATCCCTCAGATTTTTCCCTGGACATCTTCCTTTTACTAAAGAATATGCATCAGCCTCCTTCCATTATAGTGACCCCTTGGTGAACTAACTCAAATGCTACCCTCTACTTTTAAATCATCCTCTCTCCTATCACTGATGACATCTGCTAAACCACAACCTTGGAGAGTTACTCCCACCACCCTCCACCATTATGCCCATTTATCTACTGCTCACTGGAGTTAGAAAAAGAATGACTTGGTCCACTACATATATATGTTATTGTGAAAAAATGATTTTTAATTAATATCTTAGAGATATTATCCTGACTTCCCCTATTCCAAAGCCAATCTTCATAAAATAAAGTCAATTCTCCTTATGGCTATAAACCTATAAGTTAAGATACTCTCCTTGACCTAGGTCATAGCTATAAACTTTTAGGAATCTTGATAAGATTAAAAATAACCCTTCTGAATTCTTGTTAGGGAAATAAAATATAGTCTGGGATGAAGATTAATAGTTAATTTTAGGTTGCAGTGGTCTGCTATCAGTCCTTCCTTTTAATACAGCTTACCTCCGATTTAAGTTGACCAAGCAGAGGTGATTAGGTATGCTTCAGGAGTACCTCATCTACCAAGGACATATAATTTGTGACCCTACTACCATTAGCGGTCTTTGGTCTGAGAGATATGGCCATAGACCTCATTTTATTGATAATCCCCCCAAAGGCAATCATCACTTCTTTAATTAGATCATTATGTCAGTTTCCAAAAGGGCTATTCCAAACCATCTTATCTCACCTCAAGTCTCTCATTGCACTCTTTGCACCTGTCCTCTAAGCCAAAGACAACGCTTTATACTTGAATTTTAAAAATTAAGGTCATTTGCCAAGAGCTCCTCCTCATCCCTGCCTTGCTTTCCTCAATATCTTTTCCTCCACTCTTGTATAAAATGAAGAAGTCACCCTTTATCTTGACAAAGTCAACTCCTTTACATGTACTCTTGATCCTATCTACTCCTCTTTTCTCTAAAGACTGCTCCCACTATAATTCCAACATTCTCTTATTTTAAATCTTCTTCTTGTTTTTTTTTTTGGGGGGGGAGGTGGACAGAATAACCAGGATCCTTTCCTGCTGCCTGTAAACACGCCTGTCGTTTGACCCTATTGATCATATTATCCTAGATAGTCTCTCCTGAACTCTAGTGTTGCATCATCAACTGTTTAACAAATGCTTGTTGTCTAATAGACTTACCCTCTAAGTTCACTCAGGGACTTTTTGATTTTGTGAATTATGACCTTGGGCAAGTCATTTAAACCTCTGAATCTGTTTCCTCACCTATAAACTGTTGATAACAATGCCTCTCTATTAATCTCAGATTTATTGTAAGAAGAAAGTGAGTTTTTGGATGAGAGTTTTGAAAGAATATTCTATTGTATAAATGTGAGGCATTAGTAGCATTAAACAATCTCATTACGTTTCTTCAGAACACAGGTATAACTAGGGCATAGCAATATAATTTTGCACAGGATGCTGATATTTAGAGGATACAAACAATATTTGAAGCCCCTTGGGAACAATAATAAAATTAGGAATTTGTGACAAGGTGTCTTCTCCTCCTGTTAACCAAAACTAAAAGTAGACTACTCCCTAGCATGGTCCTGTTCCCTTCCTCCCTCCCCAGGGCAGCTTTCTGAGCCCCATAGAAACTTTTCTATAACTTGGTCCTCTACCAACACTTTTGCTTTTATCCTAGATATTTCAATAACATTTGTCCAAGACCCAAAAATTCTAGTTATAGTTTTCTAGGGTTTTGTATCTGAAAGTCAGATTTGCCATTCAGTTCAGGTCTTTTCATCACAAATACCTGAAAGTTCCCTTTTTCATTAAAGTCCCATTTTTTCCTCTGAAAGATTGTGATCAGTTTTGCTGGGTAGGTGATCCTTGGTTGTAATCCCAATTCCTTTGCCCTTTGGAATATCATATTCCATGCCCTCCTTTAATCTAGAAGCTGCTAGATCTTGTGCTATCCTGACTGGGGCTCCACTGTACTTGAATTCTTTCTTTTTGGCAGCTTACAATATTTTCTCCTTGACCTGAGAGCTATGGTATTTGGCTATAATATTCCTAGGATTTTTCCTTTTGGGATCTCTTTCTGGAGGTGATTGGTGGATTCTTTCAATTTCTATTTTACCTTCTGCTTCTAGAATATCAAGGCAATTTTCCCTGACAATTTCTTGGAAGATTATATCTAAGCTCTTTCCTTGATGGTGGTTTTCAGCTAGACCAACAATTTTCATATTATCTCTCCTGGACCTATTTTCCAGGTCAGCAGTTTTTCCCAGAAGGTATTTCACATTGCCCTCTATTTTTTTATTCATTTGGATTTGCTTTATTGTGTCTTGGTTTCTCATAAAGTCACTAGCTTCAATTTGTTCAATCCTAATTCTTAGGCAATTATTCTCATCAGAGAGCTTTTGTACTTCCTTTTCCATTTGGCCAATTTGACTTTTCAAGCTGTTGACTTTTTTCTCAAGTCTTTCTTGTATCACCCTCATTTCTCTTTCCATTTTTTCCTCTACCTCTCTAACTTTATCTTCAAAGTCCTTTTTGAACACCTCTATGTCCTTAGACCAATTCATATTTTTCTTGGAAGGGGCCCTGATGTTGACATCTTCCTCTGAGAGTACACCTCGATCTTCCTTGTCACTGAAGAAACTTTCTATGGTCTTCAACTTTCTCTGTCTGCTCATCTTGCCTTTCTTTTACTTGACTTTTAGCTCCTTAAAGTGGGGCACTGTTTCCAGGTTGCAGTACTCTAAGCTTCAGAAGTCCCAGGTGTTATGATTTAAGGAGGATCAGGTTCTTCACTTGCCTGGTCTGTTCCCTGGTCTGTAGATGATCCCAGTCCAACTTGCTAATCAACCAGCTTTGTGTGTTGTGGTTGTCAGCTCTGACGAGCCTGTGTCACTCCCTCACCTGGGTCACTGCTACTCAAGCCTACCTCCTAGTTCACAGAAGGGGTGAAAAACTCAAGTTCTGCCTTAGCACCAGCTAAGACCCCTATAGTCTCCCCCCTGACAAGGGTTCAGCCCTCTCACCAGGCTGTGAGCTTAGTTCCAGATTACACTGGCACTTCAGCTGATTCAGAGGCTCTGGGGATCTCCTTCTTTGGTGAGGCCTTCTTGGGACTAGATCTGTGTCAGGGTTACTGTGGGTTTGGGCTCCACTCCTGTCTCAGGACAGCAGCTCCCTCCTTCTGACCTTCCAAGCCATTCCTGGTTAGAAGATGATTTCAGCATATTCTTCTTTCAGTTTTGCTGCTCCAGGAATTGTCCTATGGCATTATTTGGATGTTTTTTGGAGTGATTGTGTCATGAGTTCGAGAGCTCACTGCCTTTCCTCCACCATCTTGGCTCTGCCAAAAAATTCTAGTTATAACTAGTTCCTATAGAGAGTATAGCCTCCCTAAACAGGAGTTCTGCCTTTATATAGAATCCTATGAATATGGTCATTATTATTATTATTGATATCAAGCTCTCTTAGCAGTCTAACCTGACATGCAACACCTTGGATAGCTTTGCCATCACCTTCCAGTCTCATGTTATAGTTAAAATTCAACAGGAAAATTGCGGTTATAACTTGCATTCCCTTTTCTCTTTTCTTTTGCAGGAATCTTAGATATCTCCTAAATGTGCATAACACACATCTCACTAACTAGATGAAACTGGTTTATGACAGGTGAGAAGTGAATTAAATGTGTGTATGTGTATGTATATGTGTACATGTAGATGTAGATATGTATGTATAATAGATACATTCAACTAGGTAGAGAAAGAAGTGCAAAAGATATAGGAGCAGGAAATTTCCATTTAAAGCATATGAATTGTATCCCTTCAGAGAAATTATCCAAAGATATTTATTTCTATTTAGGAATATTCATTGATAATCTGAAGTACATGAGATACTGGCTTAAATATCCAAGCAACAAAGACAGATAAGGCAAGCACTATTCTCTCTTGGAGAGAGAATCCAATAGAGGTGGGGATGGTGTCAAATAGGGTAGAAAGAAACTGTGAAAGTGTGTAAGAATCTTCATTTCAAAGGACTGATGTTAAATACATACACATGCGCACATATGTGCATGCATGTATGTGTGTACACAGATACACCTATATGTATGTGTATCATATATAATGCATCCATGTGTGTGTATATGTATGAGATAGTCTCTTTCCAAAGAGTACATTGTCACTCAAAATGGCCTAGGGATCAGGGTAAAGAATACAAACTGTCATAAACTACTATGAACCAATATAACAATAAGAAGAATTAGGTATCTACATAATACTTTAAAATGTGCAAGAACTTTAGAAAAGTTATGTCATTTAATCCTAACTAACAACTCTAAGAGGTAGGTGCTCTTTTGTGCCCATTTTACGTACAAGGATACCAAGGGTGAAAAGAGTTGTGACTTGATAAGGATTATATAATCAGTATCTGTGGCAGGATATGAATTCATCTCTTCTTGACTCCAAGTCTAACACCATATCCCTTGTGCCACCTAGATGCCATAGATAAAGACAGATGATAAATATAGATAGATAGATAGACAGACAGACAGAGAGATGATAGATAGATAGATAGCAATAGCAATATCTAATCTATAACTATTTATATGTGCAGAGAAAGAAAAGGAGAGAGATAGCACACAGGCCTTTAAGTTTCAAATGAGGCACCCTCACTCAGATCCAGTCAATGTATCAACTTGTTTGATTAACTTTATTTCTTGGTTACAAAGGAAGCATGGGGTGAGGGGGAGGGGAGAGATTGAAAAATGGCAATAATGGTACAAGCATTCATGTATCTGTGTGTTCATATGAGGGAACACTGGTGGTAAAATAACCTCAGAAATGATCAATGGGATCATCACTATAACTGGACAGGACTACTACAGCAAGAAACAGCCTCTTTACTATTAGAGCTATTCAATCTTTCATCATTACCACTGAGCTGATGCCTGACAGAAGGAAGTATATCTAGCTTTATCTCTGTAAGAAAATGCATATACCAGAAAATAGTTTTCCTCCTGAATATTCACACACACACATACACACACATATATAAACATATATACATATATATGTATACATAAATATGTGTATGTGTATGCATGTACATAAAGCATATTACCTCAGATACTGAGTCATCTAATTGTGAATCACTACAAAAGAGGTTCACACCCTCTGATTTCACCTACTTATGCTATACTTTGCTATAAAACACACACACATATAAACATATATACATATATATGTATACATAAATATGTGTATGTGTATGCATGTATATAAAGCATATTACCTCAGATACTGAGTCATCTAATTGTGAATCACTACAAAAGAGGTTCACACCCTCTGATTTCACCTACTTATGCTATACTTTGCTATAACACACACACACATATATAAACATATATACATATATATGTATGTATACATAAATATGTGTATATGTATGCATGTATATAAAGCATATTACCTCAGATACTGAGTCATCTAATTGTGAATCACTACAAAAGAGGTTCACACCCTCTGATTTCACCTACTTATGCTATACTTTGCTATAAAACACACACACATATATAAACATATATACATATATATATATATGTATACATAAATATGTGTATGTGTATGCATGTATATAAAGCATATTACCTCAGATACTGAGTCATCTAATTGTGAATCACTACAAAAGAGGTTCACACCCTCTGATTTCACCTACTTATGCTATACTTTGCTATAAAACACACACACACACACACACACACACACTCCTATAAAGGCCACACTGTAAAAATAACTTGGTACAGAAACATGTAACTCACCCCGCTTGCCAGTTAGAGTCCCATTTTTCATGGGACTGGGTACCCGTCAGTCAATCCTTCTATAATATTTATCGGCCAATGCCATGATTACCAAATGGTCCGGTTGGGACTTGCTGAAAGTTCATGAAATGGACAGAAGTGATTTTTTTTTTTACTTCTTCCTTCTCCAGATGTGCATTTGCAAGCTTTCAACATGAAGAAAATTTACTGTTTGGGAGTGAGTAGTTAGATTAATATTTCAATTAATAAAGTCTATAAATCATAGGATAGATGAGAGATTTCTTTTCTTTTTTTGATTATTTCACTGTGTAAAAGGCACTCCCCACCTCAAAGCAGAACTCACTGCAGTTTCCCACTTCATTCTTTCTGCCAGACTCTATGCGCCCCTCCCACCACTCCTTCTACTTAGAGCCCAGTTTCTTTTGTTAGAGAGAGGATATCTAAGAGGTGAAAGAGGGGAGGGGACAGGAAGGGAGAGCGGGTAAGAGTGGGATCAGAGTCCAATATAGCCTCTACCCCAGGCAAGGATTTGGTAGGAGAAGTGCAGCTGTTACTTTAGGCCAGGTTCTATTGAAAAAAAGCAGAAGGCAGGAGCTCTCTGGGGGAGTGGAGGTGGGGAAAGCTATCCATACTGCATCAGAGCTCTATCTTTAAGTATGAGTGCATGTGCATGAAAGTGATCATGTCCATGGACATGAACTCATATGCTTGGGTATGAGTCGGCATGTCTTTGAATGCAAGTAAATGTATACAGAGTTTCAACATGATTTTGGTCATGTTGATACATTCTGGTTTGCCAAAAAAAAAAAAAAAACCCAGCAGCCTTGAGAATATAACTCTTTCTCTCCCATATGCACATCAGGGTTTCTTCCTCTCTTGGATATGTTAGATTGTTGATCCTTGTTCTTCAGTCATTTTTCACTCATGTATGACTCTACGTGACCCTATTTGGGGTTTTCTTGGCAAAGAAACTGGAGTGGTTTGCCATTTCCTTCTCCAGTTCATTTTACAGATGGGGAAACTGAGGCAAACAGGGTTAAGTAACTTGTCCAGGGTCACACAGCTAATAAATATCTGAGGCCACATTTGAACTCAGGAAGATGAGTCTTCCTGCCTCCAGGCCCAGCACTTGATCCACCTTCCCACCTAGCTGCCCACTGTGTTGGGAAGAAGTCCGAGTTAATTTTAATAATCCTGCCTTGATACCCAGAGTCTAGCTTGGTAGTGAGAGAAAATTAAGGAGAAACTGGATTTCTCTCCCAGAGCTAAGCAATTCAAATCACAGGAACACAGAATTCAATCTGAAAGGTGCTAGGATCTAAATCCCTTGTTTTGCAGATAGGGAAACAGAAGAAATGCTTAATGATTTACAGAGGATCACACAGTTAGTAAACTTCTGAACTGGGGTTTGAACACAGGTCCTTTGAGTTCCAAGGTCAGTGCCTTAAATACTATCCCATGGCAATCCAGTTTAAAGCATTCTGGGTAACAAGAGTTCTCTAGTCATTCATTTCCTGAAATTCCTCAGAGAGTTCTTATGACTCCAACAGAAGAATTACAAATTTAATCTTACCTAAAACTTGTTTGCATCCTCTAATCCAACCACTCACAGAGAAGAAATCCTATGAAGAGAGGACCCAGTTGCCAATGGTACTTGAGATAATTCTTGAAGGGAGTTCATCATTCCTGAGGGGAGAGGAATGACAAAAAGAAAATAAAAAACAGTTTTCTTCCTTCAGAAGAAGAAGGGATCTTAAAGATGACAGGTTCTTTGCTATACCAATGAGGACAGTGCCCAAGTTGTCCCTACATAGTGGCCCGCATGGGGATTTAGCTAGCTAAGCTTTTTTCCAGCAATGGGGACATTCCCTGAATGAAAGACTTGAAACATTTTGAAGGTGGAAGCACCTAGTCATAGAAGGCCTTGAGCAAAATTTTGAAATGGGAAGTCTGCCTTTGTCTTTTTTATACCTAGCTCTCTTTGAGGTATCCTCATTTTTCTCTTTTGTACCTACCAACTCCCCCAAGTACTTCTGGCCCATAGGCTATTCCCCAGCATCCCAGCAGTCTACACAAGGGTACTTTGCCTGCTGTGGAAACATGTTTCAAGCACCACCAAGAAGCAAGAACTTTTGGGTGGCAAAAAAAGGCCCTTTCATCCTCTCAAATCATTCTTTTTTGGTAGACAATCTCCTGCTAGATCTGCACAGAAGTCTGCTTTCTCCATGAATGTTGATGCAGTAGAAAATGCAGAACCAGAAGGATGTGAGCTCATCCCAGCTAGGAAACCAATGGATCCCCTAAATGTCCCTCCAATTACTTCACACTCACAAATTTAAAGCTGTAAGGGACCTTAAAAGCTTTCTGTTCCAACCATCTCACTTTAGAGATGAGGAAATTGAGAACCAAAATGTTTATGTAGCTTTCCCAAGATGACCCAAAGAGTAAGGGGCAGACAAGATTTGAACACAGGTCCTCTGAGTCCCTTTTCTATTTTCACCCTACCAGGCTGCTTTGAAAAATCAAGACTGCTGTATTATGCAAAGATAGCTTGCAGCTCATCTCTAAAGTCTCAACATTTTCAATGATGTCACTGGGATCTCCCTCCAAAGGAATTATTTTATTTTAGGCAGAACTGAATACAGTATGCATTGTGCGTTAACTGTGACGTTGTGTGGAATTGTGTAGGAGGGAGAAAAAATATCATATTCCTGTAGGTTCATTTTTGTTTACCTGACTGTCTGGTGGAGAGACTTATCAAATTACAGCATACACCACCACCCAGGTAAGCCTTTTCAACTCTGCCTTCTCCCATCCCCCAACATTTTAGTCACCTATTAGGGAATACACATTAAGGGTGAGCCTTAAGCATATACCAACAGAAGCAAACTTTAATTAGAAAATATCAAAGTTCACTGATAATGAAAACTAAACAATTTCTGCCTTCCTATCTTACATATGAGTCAATGTTTCCAATAGAAAACATTATTTCTGGAATGCATAGCTCAACTGAAAAAACCTCACCCTCCTAGATCAGGAATAGTAAAATATATATCCAACATTTCACAACCAAGAACAAATTAGTTTGTAAATATGCATATATGTATGGGGAATAATAGACAGTGTAAGATTTTTAACAGTAAAAATAGAAAAAGTTTCCATGACTTCTAGAAGTAATTTCAACATGATTTACTGCTTAAAAGAAAAGAACAGAAAAAAAAATCCTTGGTCTTAATGAATCTTTAAACTAACTGGGATTTGTAGGAGTTCAAAATTAATTTATTTATTATTCCTTTCATGTGACAGCATATTTTTTGGAGTCATTTTTCCAAAGAGGAAGCAGAAATAGCCCAAATCACAACTAAGAGACACGTTTTAAATGTATTCTCTAAGCCAACAAGAACCAGGAAGTATGGAGAATATTATATTGTAAGAAAACCGAGTCATACAAAATGTCAAGTAGAATTTCCAGCCTACAAAAGGTTCTCCTGAGTTCACCCAAGTTCAGAAAAGTGTTTAGATTTCAGATGGTTATCTAAAACCTACATATGCTCAGCACTCCAAGTCAAACCAAAAGGAATTTATTTGTAAAAAAAAGCTAGTCACGTGTACAATTGTAATCCATGGACTAAACTATATTTTTCAAAGGACATATATGGGGAACTTTGCAATGTAACCTTTGAGACCGAGACTCTCATGACGTGAGGAATTTCTCATCTCTCTGGCTTATAGCCCCCACCCTGAAAATCTGGGAAAATCGTTACGTGACACCTGCCTGCCGTGTGCAACAGCCAACTCCCCTTTGCAAGTGTCCAGGTCACAGAAAGAACAAGGTAGAACTCACAGCAGGATTGAGAGCTCTTAGAGCCAGGAACCCTCTCCAAAAGTTGGATGTAGTGATTTCAGAGCATTGATAATGAGGCAGGCTACCTACCTCCTGACAGAGAGGGGATGGCATTCAGAGTGCACACGGAGACACACACACAAACACACACACACATATTATATATATATATATATATATATATATATATATATATATATATATATATATATATATATATATATATATATATATAATTATTATTATTATGGATGTGACCAATATGGAAATTTGTTTTGTTCAGCTATGTGTGTATATGTACATACATATATACATATACACACATATATATGCACATACACAGTGTGTGTATATACAGTATATATGATATATACTATATATACACATACACACAAATATATGTATAAACATGTGTATATATGTTTATACACATAAATATGTGTGTATTTATGCATATAAATATATGTACATATGTATTTATTCTATAAATGTGTATATATGTCTCAATATGGGGGAAGGTGGGAGGGAGAGAAAATGGATTATTCCTAATTGAAAAAAATATTTTTAAATGTATCAGAAAATCTCAGTTAAATCAGTTTGCTCCCAGTAGGGCTTTCTTTCTGCAATCCTTCACAGCTCTCAGCAGGTACCATCAAGTTCCTCCAAGCCCATATATAGGTATTCATCATTTTAGGCCAGAATACAACTTTCTCAACTCTGAGAGGAGGCACAATCCTCTAGCATCTCAGTGATTTCAGGGAAAGGTAAGTATCTCCTGTCTCTCAGGTTCTGCTACAACTCTTATAATCTCAGCCTCAAAAACTTTTGCCCAGGGAAAAAAAATGCCACTAGTATTCTACATGCACATGTTCTAGCCACCATCCCTCTGCTAGATATGGTGACTACAATTATTGAAGTCCTTTCTCTCTCTGGCAACTGAGAAAGTAACTCTACTACCTGAGAACACTTCACTTGTTAAAAAAACTGATAGTATGCTGTGATTCTTCCCATATTATATGTTGGATGCCTTCGAGTTATAAATGAGAATTTGTGTCAATCACTAGAGCAGTCAAGGTGTGCCTAACTAAGAAATGATGATGAGGGAAGCCATGAGGGTTATGCCTCAATGTGCCCATGTCTACATATGTGTGTACATATATAAATACATAAACACATATATACACACATGTACACACATACCTTGAAGTACAGCCATGTTATGTACCAGAAAGTACCCTGGACTTGCTGTCAGAGGAGCTATATTGATAACTCAAAACTTGGCTCCACTATTAAATATAATAGATTTCAAATTGGACCAGACTTTAGATGTCAATTAATTTGACCTCCTAGGTTTGTAGATAAGGAAACTCTGAGCCTAGAGAGATTAAGTGAATTAATCAGGATCAACACTTGAATAATCTGTATCTATTTCTGTGCCTCTGTCCGTGTCACTTTATCTCTCTTTTTTAGTCTATCTTTCAGTTTCTGTCTCTACCCCCTTCCCTCTCCTCCTATCTCCCTACTCTTTTACAATGCAACATGTGTGTGCATGCATAGACATATATAGGGATTGGACTTGTGACTTCATTAGTATAGGGAACCCCTGGATGAATACATCAATAGAGGTGACTTCTCTGAAAAGTTTCATCTTAGATAAGAGTTGCATAGGGCCCTGAGGTGTTAAGCAATTTGTTCAGGGTCACACAGCCAGTATGGATCAGAGGTGGGGATTGAATCTAGGTATTTTTGACTTAAGGATAACCATGACATTTACAAAATATACGATGTGTATATGGAGAGGCATCATGGCAAGGTGAATAGAGAAACAGCATACTAATTAGGAAGACCCTGGTTTAAGTCTCACCTATCTAAAAAATATGTATTCTATAAATGATGCTGGGCCATCGACAGTCTTTTTGACTTATATCTTGCCACTGGACCCCAATGAATATGGAGGAGAAAGTGAGGTTAATGGCCTTGCATAGCTCTGCCTCACTTAAATCCAATTCACTTGCAAGTCAAGAAATCACCCTCGTGATGTCATTGGTCCTCTTTAAGAATAAACGATGAACAGCAACAACAAACAAAAACAAATGACACCTCAGAAGCATATTAACAGTCTGTCCCTGAGCAAGTCACTTAACCTCTTACTGTCCCTAGATAACTCTCAGGCTTCCAATTTGGAAAGGAGTTGATCATCTCCTTTGGGAGAAAATGCTCCTTACAAACACCTTCTTATAACAGTGAATACCAGAGCCAGTTAGGGTATTCATGTACATACACATTGGTGTATAAGCATCTAGATTGGTAGATCATAGACTCTGGAGTTATTCTTCCATATACCTGCTTTCACTGACAGGTTGGGTCATTAGACAGCAGCTGCTACTTATCCCTGGAAAGCCTAGAAGTAGCATTGAAGTTAGTGGGTATGTCTTTCTCATTCTAGAGCTCATGTCCAACCCTTGATGTACTAAATGATATCAATTTGTCATCCAGGCTTTATTTTCTTTGAGAAAGAGGTATTTACTAGGGCCATATAATTAAAGCAACATAAAACATTCCCCCAAAAGTCTGAGACACATTTACCCACAAGTATGTACAGTGTTGAGTGGACTGGAGCTTTGAGCACAAGTGCCAAAAGGATAGCACACCCCGGAAGTCCTTTAGCTGGCATCTTCAAGATGATCCCTTTAGAGAAGGGGAAGCTTGTCTGCTGGATTCCTTATAGAATCATCAAGCTGTCTTTCTTCAGTGTTTCTAGTTTGTTCTTGGCTCTTATTTCAGATACTGTGGCTAACCACCGCTGTACTGAACAAGCTGAAATTCTAAATCCTCTAACCTGCCAAAGTTCACAAAGTCTTCCCCTAGTCTGGAAGAGGAGGGAATGAAGCTGACAACACCCTCCTCCCTTACACATACAAGCGCATGTGTGCGCACATACACACACACACTCACATAGTTGGAGGCTTCTATCACTAGACTAACAGATGCTCAAATACATTGACTCTGCATTGACTAATTATTTTATGTAATCCTCGAAGGCTTGACCAAGCTTCCCCAGCCAATTGGAACACACATTGTATGTAATGTCACTTCAGTTCATCCAGTGGTCTTTAAGGACTTCTAATTGATCAAAGACTTTAGGGACTTCAAGTCTTTGATTGATGTCATGGATATATCTAGGCTTTGGCCATACCTAGTTTGTATTTCTGATTGATCTGATAAATGTGTTCTCACCTGACAAAGATATAAGGGCTGGATTATTGTGCTATATATACTTTCAGTGAGATCTGTGATTTGATTGATTGCCACAATGAGGTCACATGGGACTTTCACATACATACACACAAACACATTAAAACTGACACAAATTAGCTTTAGGAGCAAAGGCTATTACTTTAACCTCTTAGAGCTCCAGCTAACTCATTAAGACTGTTTCTGATTAGTTGTTGATGTACTTTGGAGAAAAGACAGTCTATAATAGTTATTAACCCCATACTAATGAAATTTTAGGACCAAATATCCTCTCCTTCCTCAAAATGTAAATGTGTGTATGGATGTGCATATGTGTACATAAGGGTGTTGTGTATATGTGTATGTATACATTTATATCTATGTATAAATATATATGTGTATACATATATGTTATGCATTAAATATACAGAGAAGAGGAAAATAAAGTTTCAGCAACCTATTGAGATGATTTGAAATTTGTCAATTTATAATTTGCCAATAAAACTTTGAGTTAAATGACTTTAAATTTTCAAAGTTGTAATATTTTAATTAGTATACTTCTTATTTCTTTCCTATAATAATGTACTTCTTATACTTGTTTTTAAGAAGTAGAAATAACCAAATTCCCAAACAATAAAAACTTAAAATATTATATCTAAGCCCATAGAAATCAGGAAATATGAAGAATATTTTTAAAGGCTAAAATATAAGAAAATATACAAGAAAACATATAAGAAAATGCCTGGACTATTATAGATGCATGAGCTAACCTGGGTTTCAGAAAATAATTTCAAATTCAGATGATTATCTAAAAACTATGGAGAATAAGTTCTAACAAAGTAGCTAATGATATTTTTGTATTAAATCCAAAGAAATTTGTGTAACTGAAAATTTGTTTGCTCTCATAGTAACTCACAAACTAAAATTTACTCTCAAAGAACACATTTGAATATATAAACATATATATGTGATTGTGTCTGCAAATATGTGTGTGTGTGTATATTATGTAATTTATCCCTAAATATATGTACATACATATATAGGTAAAATTAATGTGTCTTGTATCTATATAATTGGCAGCCAGGTGGCACAGTGGATGGAACGCAGGGCCTGGAGTCAGGAAGACTTGTCTTCTTGAGTTCAGAACAGGCCTCAGATACGTACTATCTGCCTGACCCTAAGCAACTTACCAAACCCTGTTTGCCTCAGTTTCCTCATCTGTAAAATGAGTTGAAGAAGGAAATGCCAAACCACTCCAGTATCTTTGCCAAGAAAACCTTAAAGAGGGTCACAAAGACTCAAATACAACTGAAATGAGTAAAGAAAGACAACAATGGCCACCTAATATGTAGTCATGCCTATACCACGAGTGGGACAGCTAGACAGATAGGTAAATAGACTCAATCCTAGCTCCAAAGGAAGAAAACAATTTCCAACTTTGTGGGGAGAAGGAGGAGGGCCGTGGCTCCAAAATTATTCCTTACCTCACCCTTCTCCAAAAGGGATATTGCACTAGCATTATATCTATCTACCATACCACAAATATTGACAGTTTAGGGCAGGGGTGTACCATAACCAGCTCGAACCCCTGAGAGCATTTACATTTCACAAACTGACAAGAACTACAAATGACTTGTTTTGTTGACTGTCTAGACTTAGAAAGTGATAGAAAATACTGTAATAAGGCAAATTCTAATCAAATGTCTTTTGGGCACATTTTTCCCCTGGAATTGCTAAAACATTATTTATAAAAATTAAACATTTACCAGGACTTTGATGAAGAGAGGGGATTTTGAGTTGCTTCTTAAGAAGCCAGGGTGCACAAGGCAATAAACATGCAAATTCACAAATAGAAGAAAACTAGGATAATAAATCCATGTAAGTCAGCATAGCATACATAATGTATTTAGAAGTTTGGCTTTCTTGTTGAGAAGAGCTTGGCTTAGTTTGTGCTCTGATGTGACAGTACCCATACTGGAACAGTCAGTAAGCCACTTTCTAGGGCCCCAAATAGCTGTCTAAAGCTCTACTTTGCAGAAGAGTTGCAGGTCTGCATCTTTGGTGGGAGTTCCCTGAACACTTATCAAATCAGAAATCCAAACCAAAAATAAACAAGTTCATTTAGAAAGGGAAAAAAATAAAATAAAAAATAAACATTTACCAGGACTTCACTGGTTTAAGGATACAATAAATGGTTCAGACTAAAAATCACTTTCCCTGGTAGCTCTCAAGGGAGAGGGCAATGCTTAGCTTACTATTAAAATTTAGTTCTCTCCCACCATATGGTGGTTATATAAATAACTATCATGAAATGTTAGTAACTCTCTTTAACAAATTAATCCCTAAGAGGAAAGTGGAAAAGATATATAAATTAGAATGTATATTTAAGGGCCAAATTTAATATAGGGATAGTTAATTGGACAGCTCACTGTAATATTAGGGTTCAAAAAATAATGAGAGACCTCTAGGTCCAAAGTTTCCTCCCTTGCAAACTGCCTTTTTTAGTTATTTCTCCCAGACTAATAAGAAAGGAAATTAACAGCCTCTTTTCCACAAACAAACCAGGTTATATTAATAGGAACAAAATTTACAACAAAGGTGAAGTTAATAAAGTCAGAGACAACGAGAAAGGGAATAGGGGAAGAGAAAACTAATAAACTCCCTGGCTCTAGCAAAGACTTACTCAAACCCCAAACTTGCTTCCAGCTTAGCTAGCTCAAAGAGCTGGCTTTGCTTCCACAATGCAAACTCACCACCACCTGGAGTCTGTAGTTTCAATGAGAGTCAGCTGTGCAGTCTCTCCCCAGTTCAGTCTAAAGCTCCCACACACAGCTCTTCTCTCCCCACTTTTTGCCTCTCCCACAGGAAGGGGAGGTCCTTAGCCATGCTGAATCTCCAATTGGTTCAACATACCCCCTGGGCTGTCTCCATTATAATTTGGCCAGGCCCATGTGGGCGTGGGGGAACTACTAGGGGAGGCTTAGATACTTACACTCAATAAATGTTCTTTTCTATAATCTCTTCAAGTACACACCCATCTCTTAGGCTTTTCAAGATTACATCTTTTCAGTCTGACCATAATGAAGCAAAGATGTGGTCATGGAAACCCCAAATCACAATTAATTCCTTACAATATATATAAATTAGAATTTATATATATATATATATATACACACACACACATATATACATACACATACATATATACATATACACATACACATACATATATACATATACATACATATACATATATATATATATATATATATATATATATATATATATTAGAATTTATCTATCTAAATTAGAATACTCAGAGTAAACTAGCTCTTTAGCTTGAGAACAAGATAAAAATGCCTTAGTTCATCATAAGAGAAAGTGTTGTCAGGGACAGGGGTTTCCCTTAACAGTGTCTAGGCTTGTAAACCCTAAAAGTCATGGGTGTGCTGGGGATCAAACTTTCCTACATGTGTTTGCCTCCAAGGAGATCTCCAGTCCTCATTTCTAAAGTTTGCATTTGCCTTACTCAATGTTAGAAACATAGCTAACCATTCGTAGTGTTGCACAGCTCTAATGTTAGCAGCCTTAGTGTTGCTAGCAGGTCACTGTTCAAAAATTCCAAGCAGGCAGCAGTTGGTAAGTGAAGGATTTATTCATCTTCATGAAGATGATCACTCTTCTGAATATGCCAGAGAGTGAACTGAAGTGAGGTCCCTCACCTCTATTTATATCCCTCAAGGGGTCCCCTCTGACCAATCACATTAAGGCATTTCAATACCCCTCATTTACATAATCCCCCATCAACATATAGCATAACAATAACAATCAATCAGATTGTACCAAATGGACCAATTATAGCGCTAGAAACTAGTCAGGTGTTACCAGTTGACTAATCA
Organism: Dromiciops gliroides; assembly: GCF_019393635.1. Classification (NCBI taxonomy): domain Eukaryota; kingdom Metazoa; phylum Chordata; class Mammalia; order Microbiotheria; family Microbiotheriidae; genus Dromiciops; species Dromiciops gliroides. The sequence continues at coordinate 682,662,310 of NC_057861.1, read as the reverse complement.
GATTTTACAAACTATGATACCAGGCCTTAACCTATTCTGGGCAAGAGTGTCAGCTCCTCCTCAGAACAATACTGTGTTAACATACATAACTCTTCAAGAAAGAAAACCTGAGTTGGGGTTTGACCAATCAGATTGCTCTGTTTACCAATCAATCAGATTGCAGCTTTAGGCCCCAAACCTATGCTGGAGTAAGAATGTCCCTATTCCCCATTAAACAGTGCTTGTGTAAACTTAATTTTTCAAAACAAAACTCAAGTCAGGGCTTGAGCTCCAAGTCATGTGGGGATCACCTTGGTGCCTCAAGGTGAACTCCCAGCCCAGCCCAACTCCCACAAAACCCAGGCCCTTCTTCAGGCCCTGCTCAAGCCTAAGGCCCAGGAACCTCAGCTCCTCACAGCCTTGTGTCCCAGGTGGCCCCCTGCTGGGAGGCAGTCTACTCCACCTTTAGGCATTCCTAAATACTGTAAAATGTTGACTTATATTATATGGAATCAACTACCCAAAACATCCATTCATTGGTTCCTAATGCAGCCCAGAAGAGCTAATTTTCCCCCCTTTGAGAGTCCAGCTTTTATATCTTCCTTAAGTCTTCTCTTATTGTTGTGCAGCTGTTTCAGTCATATCTCACTCTTCATGATGCCATTTGGGGTTTTCTTGTCAAAGATACTGAAGTGCTTTGCCATTTCCATTTTCAACTCATTTTACAGTTGAGGAAACTAAGGCAAACAGAGTGAAGTGATTTGCCCAGAGGTCACACAGCTAGTAATTGCCTGAATCAAATTTGACTCAGGTCTTCCTGACTCCAGGCCCAGCATTCTGTGCACTGAGTCACCTAGCTGCCCCAGGTCTTGTCTTATCTAAATTTCTCTTATTTATCTCCAATTCCTTCAAACTCTTTCTAGATTTCCACACTCTGCATCACCTTAGCCTCTTTATCTGAATGCGCTCTAATCTATAAATTCTTAAAATAATAACTCATCTATTTACAGTTTTAGCCATGAACACAATCCCTAATGTCCTAGTTAGGATCAATTCAGAATAATTGCTATTGGGGATTATAGCTTTATCAAATACAAAATTGTTTCAGCAGCTTTTTCTAACAATGAATCAATTTCCTAATGTCTTGTAACTCTCCTAAAGCTCATCAGAAATGTAAACTTCTGATTCTAAAATTCTAGTTACCTGTTGTTAATTTTTGTTGTTTTTTTCTGTTGTTTGGGGGTTTTGCTCTTAGTGGGAAATAAGTTCAAATTTGTAGTATGTGTTGACATTCTAACCACCTGAACAAGGTTAAAGTTCATGAGATGCAAAGCAGAAAGACTGTGCTTATGTTCTGGAGTTATGACATAAGAGGCAGCAGATATATATTAGGATATCAACTCATCTTTTTCCTAACTGAGATTTTTCTGCTTGGAATCACTCTCTACCTCAATTTCTTCATTTGCAAGATGACTGATAGATCTGAATAAGCTCACAGTTCCCATAAATTTCTGAATTGTTGATCTTATATTTCCAACTGATGAAGTATAAAATGGGACACAGACAATTGGATCCTTCACATGTTGGAACATCAGAGAAAAGAGTGAACTCTTTCATCAGGGCCTCATAAACAAGACTAACAATAGCAATTAGAATTCTGTGCCAAACCCTGGAGGATACAAAGACAAAAGTCAAATAGTCCTTGCCCTGGAGGAAGTTTGAATTAATAAACAGAGATCTGCATACATATTAGCATTATTCCTTTACCACCAAGGAATAATGAAGATAACTAGGCTAAGTTATGGAAAAATGTTTAGGAGTCAAGTGGTCCAAATTCTAGCCTAAACTCAGTCTCAGTGGGTCATTCTAAGTACCTTCAAACCTCAGGAAAAATGCTACTTCTTACATGAGGTCTTTCCCAATAATTCCAACTACCACTAGAATCTCCTCTTTGCACATGGATTTTGTCTTAGAAGAGCTCTCTGAAATAGTATGTAGAGAGCTGGCCTCAGGAGTCATGAATATGTGTTTTCAGCTCAAGTTTTATTTTTAACTTATACTGCCTTTGTGACCCATCCCCAGCAGAAAAATCACTTTGAAAGCTGGAAAATGGATTAGAGAGGGGGAAAAAATCTTGAGGGAGGGAAATCAGTTAGGAGGCTACCATAATAGATGAAGAAAGGATGATGAAGGTCTGAACTGGGGTGTAGACCACAATGAAGGATGCAGATGAGAGAGACGGTGTAGATGATAGAAATGACAAACTATTTGAGTATGAAAAGTGAGGAAAACTTAGTAGAGAAGGAAGACACTACAGTTTATAAAACTGCCCTTGACATTAATAGTCCTTTGGAATAGGGTTGGGTTCAGGGGAAATGGTAATACAATTATCCCTTCCACATTACAACTTTACACATATATTGTAGGTTGCCATAAGAAATTAATGGGAATTTTTCCTGGAGTTTTGCAGAAGCCCCAGAGGACATAAAAAGAACAGCAGATGACACAGAAAAAGTTTAGAAACTCAGAAATGCATCACATATATATAATATATACATACACATACATACATACATATGCATGTATATACATACATACATTATTATAGAATATCAACATATTTTATCTTTTAATACGATAATAATTCAGCCTTCCTTTCTGGTATGAAGAAAGGGCCAAAATTTTTTACATGGATTTTCCAAATTGAGGGAGCACCATGCCCCTAACCCCTGCGATGTGGGAGGGATAATCTTATAATGAGATCTGCAATGTGGTCACAACCCATCCATGTTTACTCATCCCATGAGACACAAAATGAAAAAGGGCAGGGGGAAATGAGACTATTACTTATCAACAACCAGTACTGGAAACAGAGTCTACCCTCTAAATGGGACTGATAGAGAAGGAAGGTGAAATGGGACTGAAAAGAAGGAGAGAATTTCATTCACGGAAACTGTGCAACTGCTGTGGGTTCCCTGCTTGGGATTAGGTTATAATTGTCTTGAGGAGCCAAAGCCTGGTGCAAAAAGAGGAGGGGAATATAGTACTATTGAGGTATAAGGGGAAAGGGGAGGAGAAACCCCTACTATGCTAAACACTTCACAAATAATATTTCACTTGATCCTCACTACAAACTTGTGAAGTATTATCAATATTCTCATTTTACAGTTGAGGAACTTGAAGTAGAAAATGATTAAGGGACTTCCTTGGGACTAAGAGACTAGTTAAATGCCTAAAGGTGAGTTTGATCTCTAGTTTCTGATTCCAGGCCTAGTCCTCACTCCATCCACTGTGTTATCTGGATAGGTGCTAAAGAAAAGTTTAATATAGAATAGAGTGGGAAAGACAAGATGAGACACACCTTCTCAACCCTCTGGTTAGGTAACCAAATACTTCTTTGGGGTCTGACCATAGCCTTCCAGAGGAGTATGTTGGGGGGGGTCTCTTCAATTAAGAATAGTTTTCTTATAACCACTGAATTTTTCATACATGGAATGAGTCATAGTGAGCCTAAGCAGTAATTTAGAGTGGTTGAGTGTGAATTAGGAATCAGCTGTTTCCATGGCTGACACTGTAATTAATGGCAAGTCCCAAATTTTTTTTTAATCTTAAGATATTCTTTTTCATTCCATTATAAGATCTAAACACCTACTACTCAATGACTATGTAATTTCTTAAATGGGAGAAATAAAACAAATCTTTTAACCCAAACTATCTTAATGGTACAATTACATAATCTACAAGACTTTTCAAATCTTTCTCCTATGGAACATCATCATTCGATACTTCAGCAATAAGGTTCTTTTCCAAAAGACAGCAGCAGAAGAATCCTTTTAAAATAATATGAATAGTGGGGCACCTAGGTGGCACAGTGGATAGAGCACCGGTCCTGGAGTCAGGAGGACCTGAATTCAAATCTGGCTTCAGACACTTGACTCTGGACAAGTCACTTAACCCCAATTGCCTCACCAAAAAAAAAAAATAATAATAATAATAATTAATTAATCAATTTAAATAAATGAATGAATAAATAAATAATATAATATAATATAAATGGTATAAATCTACAAAAGTTGACCTCAAATATTAGCCACCTAGAACATTGTAGTTCAAAATAAGTGTTAAATATCAAATTTGAATGAAAACCAAACAACCTCTATCTGTTAAATAGTAAGTGGCAGCAAAGACATAGGAACACAATAGCCTAATATACTAATTACACAAATATTTTGTTGTTGTTGAGTCATTGCCAACTCTTTGTGAGCTCATTTGGGGTTTTCTTGGCAAAGATACTAGATTGGTTTGCCATTTCCTTCTCCAGCTCATTTTACAGCTGGGGAAACTGAGGTAACAGGGGTTAAGTGACTTCCCCAGAGTTACACAGGTGGTTAAGTATCTGAGGGAAAATTTGAACTTAGGAAGGAAGATGAGTCTTTCTTACTCTGTACCACCTTAGCAAAACACTTAAACATCTTCTAATAAATGCTAAAATAGAGCATACAAGGCTTATGGAAGTTTAACAATTACTGCTATTAAATTCAGAGTCAACGCGATTATAAGCAACCTTTTGATCTAATCATTTGTGAGCAAAGCATTTACAATTAACTTCTTCTTAGTAACGTATAATGGCATATATTTTCTTTTGTTTTGTTTTGTTTTTTTTTAAGTGAGGCAATTGGGGTTAAGTGACTTGCCCAGGGTCACACGGCTAGTAAGTGTTAAGTGTCTGAGGCCAGATTTGAACTCAGGTACTCCTGACTCCAGGGCCAGTGCTCTATCAACTGTGCCACCTAGCTGCCCCCATATATTTTCTTTTAAGTTTCCCATAGTTGTAATACATAAGGAGTAGGTGAGTTACTTCATTCAGAAAAGTCATTCTGTGCAAGTAAGGAGATTTTTAGACACAGACAAGCACAAATACATATGAATTCCCCTGCCCATACATATATGTATGAATATGTATATGTTTTCATGTGTACTAGTATACTGATGTACACATATGCATAATTATATACATGTCTAAATACATATGTGATGGTCTCTGAGGTATGTATATGTGTGTATGTGTGTATATATACACATATATATACATATATATACATACATATATATGTATATATAACTTGGAAATCTGGGATTTTATAACTTTATTCACTAAAGAGTCTCATGTCTAAGATAATGTAGAGTTTTTCAACTGATATCTCTACCTCTACTTCTAGCCACTCCTACCTCTAAATCATTTAGTGCTGACTTTGCTTGGATCCTCATTATATCCTATCACTCGAGGTAGAAAAATAGTCATTCCAGATGTTTAGATTTTGTGTGTGTAAAGTATCCAATGATTGACTAAATTTTTAATTATGTAAACTAACTGGTTAGTTTGTACTGTGTCCACATGGCTTCAAGCATCAGGAAAAATCTTGTTTATAGATTTTATGTGTATGGTGTCAAGGTAATTTAGGCACAAGCCTCCTTTTGTCCCTATTACCTTTATATTTTAGAAGAAGAGCAAATATGGCTTCAGTTGTGTTACACACTAAAAAACTCAAATGTATCAGTAACTGAGAACGGTCTGAATAGTAGTCTAAATAAAAATACTATTTGTTTCCAAAATGTTATCGAACATTCTAATTGAGTTTTGGGTTAATGTGGCAATGTACAAAACACTATGAAGAATATAATCTGAAGATAGGAGCAGGTCAAGCAACAATGAAGTATCCAGGCTTTATAAGTAGTAATCCCCAAATTAAAAAAAACAAACAAAACAAAACAAAACAAAAAACCCATTTCCTTGTAATAAAAGTTAAAATAATAGATACTGCTTCTAACAATTAATTTTAAAATGGCAATAATGAAATCATTACATGTTCCTTTCTTTTTTTGTTTGTTTGTTTTTGCAGGGCCATGTAGGTTAAGTGACTTGCCCAGGGTCACACAGCTAGTGTCAATTGTTTGAGGCTGAATTTGAACTCAGGTCCTCCTGAATCCAGGGCCAGAGCTTTTTTTTTTCTTTTTTTTTTTTTGTGGGGCAATGGGGGTTAAGTGACTTGCCCAGGGTCACAAAGCTAGTAAGTGTCAAGTGTCTGAGGCTGGATATGAACTCAAGTCTTCCTGAATCCAGGGCTGGTGCTTTATCCACTGTGCCACCTAGCTGCTCCGGGGGCCAGTGCTTTTTATCCACTATGCCACCTAGTTGCCCCAAAACCATTATATTTTAACCTAACATATTTTAGTGGGGAAACCTATATTTTTCAATATAAAAATTAGTAAGAAGAATATCATTACTTTTCATATTTTTTGCAAAAATATTTAATATTTTCTTAATAGAAGACAAGTTGGATTCTGATATCCACACCTGCATTCAATCTCATGATAAATTATATTCATTAACGCATATGAAACAAATCCAGTCTCATACAGATATGTAGTTGGAAAAGGCAAAATATTGTGTTATTATTATTATTATTAATAAAAATAATAATATAATTTTGACTTCTTAGAGCCATTGAAAGGGTCTTCAGAACTCCCAGAGATCCAAGTACTCTCACAAGGGTCTGTGGACCACAGTCAGATAACTGCTGCCATATACCAACTCCTTCATTTTAAAGATAAACTGAGGTAATGGGAGAATTTAAATGACTTGCCTAAAGTCACACTGGAATAAAGAAGCAGAGACAGAATTTTGACTCATATTTTGAGTCAAGTTCACTCTTTTTAATAGATCATGTTTTCTTATTATATTGAACTACATTCGTAGCTTGTTTTAAATTGTTAGACCATGTAAGGTTTTTTAAATAAGACGGTAACAAAAGGACCAGCCCTATCTGTAAATTTATATGGTGCCAAAAGGCAGACCTAATCAAAATTAACCTTTTTAGTGGCCTGCTGAAGTCCTAAAGCTTCCAAGATTAGGGACACTTCTTTTTTTTGGGGGGGAGGGTGGTTTGAGGCAATTGGGGCTAAGTGACTTGCCCAGGGTCACAGAACTAGTAAGTGTCAAGTGTCTGAGGCTGGATTTGAACTCAGGTCCTCCTGAATCCAGGGCCGTTGCTCTATCCACTGTGCCACCTAGCTGCCCCAGGGACACTTCTTAAGGAAACAACTGAGGGTTTCAACAACGATATTATATTATATTATATTATATTATATTATATTATATTATATTATATTATATTATATTATATTATATTATATTATATTATATTGTATTGTATTGTATTGTATTGTATTGTATTGTATTGTATTGTATTGTATTGTATTGTATTATATTATATTATATTATATTATATTATATTATATTATATTATATTATATTATATTATATTATATTATATTATATTATATTATATTATATTATATTATATTATATTATATTATATTATATTATATTATATCCTGGGCAGATTGTAGTCTTCACTCCAGTTTAGCTAACTATGTAATCTAATCCATTATTATATGTTTTATTTGTTATTATTATATTTTTGTTATATTTCTTATATAACATTTATGGATCAGGGAAGGTCTAGGAAATATCCAGAGCCTGACATACAAAAGCCTGCATTCAAAAGAATTACCAACCAATTATGTAATTTTGTAAATTATTAATTATTAAATATTGTCCATTTCTTAATGGACAAATCATATATCCTGGTTTCCCACCTCCCACTTCACTCTTCTAAGCTGGAGTTGACAACCTAGGCCACAGTATTGTAAAGCTGCATTCTATAGTGGAAAGGGAACTACATTTGAAGTTATAAGACCTGTATTCAAATATAATTTCTATTATTTACTGCCTGCATGAATTTTGGTAAATCACTTAAAGTTACATGTATTTAACTATGGGGGAGGAGAAAGAAAGATAAGGGAAAATGCTATTAGACACCTCATCCAAAACCAGTGTATGCTCAGGGCTAATTGCTGAACTCTGTGGTTCTCAGAGAGCTAGATACCTCCGTTCACTATCCCTTCCTCTTTTGGGAGTGACAAGGTTATTTTTGTTAAACTACTTGTCTAATATATCTGAATTTGTTCAATTAAACTTCATGGTTTGTGCCTATATCCAATAAGGAAAAAACTTCTTCAGCATTTCAAGGAAATTATTTTGCACAGAAGCACAGCATAATAGATGAGACCATATAAGTATGGTGTAACTGTACATAGTTCTTTTTTTAAGTAATAAGCATTTTTATTTATAGTTTGGGGTTCTAACTTTTATCCCTCATTCCCTCCCTCCCCTCCCCCTTCCCTGAAGCAGTAAGCAATCATATATAAGTTATACATATATCATTATGCATTAGTTCTTTACTTGAAACCATTGTGACAAAAGCAATAAAAATCAAATATATTAAATTAATTACTCAATGGGATGAGAAATGAGACTGATTCTAAACCTCAAGAAGACTAAGGAACACAGTCTGGTTGCTCCTAGTGAAACCTCTCCACTCTGGATACACAGAGTCCCCCGGAACACACTTCATAGTTCTGGTGCCTGGTTTCTTCTCCTTCAAGGAAACTTATTTTGGAGTGATTTTGAGGGACTGAATTACATGTCCCTAAATTAGCTCATGTTTTCACCCTAATGGTTGTTCTTCTCTGAAAATACCTCTAACTTCTTGTTGCAACATCCCTGAGCCTATGGGGTGCAGCCTCAGTTTCCTCATCTCTAAAATCATTTGCCCAAAGCATTTAAGTGCCTAAATATGAGTCTCACTGTACTAAAGAACTGAGAGAAAATTATATATAATTCCTGTCTTTTGTGGGCTATCATGGATCATGGAAACTATCTAATACCCAGCCTAAATTGTTGAGAGCTAAGCAAATATTACTTATACATAGAATGATGCATTTTGTCATTGGTATAGTGGCACAGACAGAGTAAGAACACTACAGTTTCCTTTGTCTATAGAGACGTTGCTACTAAACCAACAAAGAAATATTACGCACCTTGAATTAGTTTTCCAGTGGAGCAATGGATTGCATCTTTTCTATGCAACTTCTTTCCTTTAGTTCTTTGTTTAACAGAAGAAACACATCATAAAAAGGTAGACATGAAAAAGGAGGAAGCTTTCTGGTACTCAAAAGCCTCAATGTCTCCATTAGTAATCATTAGTCACATGGTAATCAAATAAGCAAAGGATGGAGGGAGAGTTCAACAGATAATTACACTGAAACAAAGATTAAGACAGCTTTAGAATGCTTATCCTGGAAGCTGAGCTATCTGAAATGGCAACTGAGTGAAAACTCGCCATCCCAGCCTTCATCTAGCCCATGCTTCATATCCTATCAAACCATCTAACTGGGGCATCTTGCCACCTTCATTGTCACCATGTACCACCCTTTCCCCACTTTCTACATCCTGCTTTGGGCACAGTTATTAAATCAATACAATTACTGTTGCTGGAAATGGCATACACACATGCATATACTTAAATATACTTATACCTATACACATGTCTATATATGTGTATCTACATACATACATATATGCATATACAAATATATACACATGCATACATGTACACATACATATATGCATGTGTAAGTATACATATGTTATTTTCCTTGCCAGAAAGTATGCTCCTTGAAGAGAGGACACTATTTCACTCTTGTAATTATATTCCTAGAGGCAGTACACATAACAGTAAATGGCTGGAAAAACAAACAAAAATCCACTTAAATTTGCATACTTAAAAAAAGACAACTTGGAAACAAAATTTCTGAATTTAAAAAAAAAATGATTCTACGTAAATTTTCATTAGATTTTGAACCCACTTATTAAAAATATTAATATGGAACTCTTTATGATGAGGTTGCATGACACTGGGAAAAATGAAAATTTGCTGGTTAAATTTAAATAAAAACCTTTATAATAATTGGTGAATGATTTTTTTAAAAAATAGCATCATGATATAGGAAACGCAAAGATGCATTTCTTTCATCTGAATCTATGTATCTTTGTAAATTTTGTTCTTTTCCTTTTTTAAAAAATCATGACCATCATTAAAACTAGGTGTCAAAATAAACAGAATATGAAATGAGACTTTCAATTGCTCTATCACAAAGAGCTGAACCAACATATATTTTGGAAAATAAAATTCTATTCAGAATTTTAAAAAATAATGAGACATTTTCAATTGTTACTAAAAATCATGAATAATATTTGAGTGAAAGCAAAAAATGCTTATACAATTACTAAATAATATATTTTCAAAGTAAACTTCATTTTGATCTCTTTGTTTTAAAATTGTTTCATATAACTATCTCTACAGTGCTTTGCAATTTATAGAATTCCTTCCTTCCTTCCTCCATCCCTCCCTCCCTTTTTTCCTTCCTTCATTCCTTTTTCCCTCCCTCCTTCCCTCCCTCCCTCCCTCCTTCCTTCCTCCATTCCTTCCTTCCTCTAATTCATGGCCGAAGTGTTCAAGGGAAAGAATGGGCAAAATGGAAGTGGTTATCCAAACTGCACCCCTTCTCCCTTGCTGCCACCACCATAATATAGTTGGGTACAAATGACATCCTTCCTGAACATGCTCATTTGATTTGTTAAAGACTGCACTTGATTAATGTAATCTTATTTCTAATAAACATATGCAGTTGGTCATGCCCGGTAAATTTCCTCGTGCCCTTTTGATCACCTCATTAGTGGGGAGGACAGGTACCCAAAAGAGAATTTTTTCCCTAATACAGGGCTGGGATCCCAACTCCCAAAACCTATTATTAATAGAATTTTCATCATCTATATATCTCATAACTATACTTCCAAGAGCAGAAATAATACGATCTTTAGTCCTTTAAATCTGTACCATTAGATCAGCTTTCAAAACTTGTTGAGAGGCCCCATGATTACACAGTATAACTAGAAGGTATTCTTAAAGTGAGAAAGGTAGGTGGGGAAGAAGGTAAGGCATCCTGCAGAAGGCTGATCAAACTTGAATTCAAATAAACTGAATTTAGAACTAGTCTTGATTCAAGCTGAATTTTGAAGGGAGCTGGAGAATTTAGGAGTTAGAGGTCAGGAGGCAGAAACCTTTCAGTTACAGGGGACAGTCAATGAAAATTATTAGAGTTGAGATTCTTTGTGATCCAATAAGGGGTATTCTTGGCAAATTTATACTGGAGTGGTTTGCTATTTCTTTCTCCAGTGGATTAAGACTAACAGAGGTTAAGTACCTTGTTCAGGGTCAAACAGGTAGTAAATGTCTGAGTCTGGATCTGAAATAAAGTCTTTCTGACTCCAGGTCCAGATCTATCCACTCACTCATCTAGCTGCTTCTTCCTAACAATTAGACCTAATTGTAGTACCTTTGGAGTTACTTTTGGAGGTAGTATGGATACTATCACTGGTTGTCTTCAATCAAGGTCTATATGGGGCCATTTGCCATGTTCGTTTTAGAGGGAATTCTTACTCAGATAGAGGTTGAACCAGATATCAGGTTTTCTCTAAATATCAGTGTTTGATTCCCTAATTTCTATGAGGACAAGGACGTTTTCTTAATTAATGTGTTTCTTCCTTGGGACTTTGCCCAATGCATTTTGCAGAATAAATGATTAAGGGGGCAGCTAGATGGTGCAGTGGATAGAGCACCGGCCCTGGAGTCAGGAGGACCTAAGTTCAAATCCGACCTCAGACACTTAACACTTACTAGCTGTGTGACCCTGGGCAAGTCACTTAACCCTAATTGCCTCACTAAAAAAATAAAAAAAAATAAAATAAATGATTAAAAATGTAAGCAAGAATATTATTTAAATCTAAGATCTTATTATTACTCTCGTGTGGCATATGCTTACATTAGAAATCCAAGGTCAAACCTTCGGGGTAAATACCTATCATCTATCTGAGAACTAAATAGATTTACAGGTAGTAAGTCTATTAGATGACATAATTTTGTCTGAGTGCACTCAATCTCTCAGTGCATGCCACGTAGAAGATACAAATGTAGTAAGAAAACATATACTTTTTGTGTCAACAACCAAGTGTGTTTGAGCACTTACCTCATATTGACACAGCCTAAGCCAACAACTTGAGAAGAAACGCAGTGGAGAGCCGTGCCCTCATATTTCAGTTACTAGATCAGAGAGTCCAGCCCAATGCAAGGACCATATTACTGGCCACATAACTGATGAGTTCACTCACCAGTCAACTCACACATCTAATATGTGCCTGACATTGTGCCAGGCAAGTAGGGCATTTAAAGAAACATAAAATCTTGTCCAGCCACATGATTCGATTACAAGGACATTTGAACACCCAAGAAAGAAGCCTAATATAGTATAAGGGTGATTAGGCAAAAATTCAAGAGATCTGAATTCTTGGCTTGGCTCTTCAACTAGGTAGTTCTCCTTGGGTAAATCAATTATTCTCTTTAACCCTCAGACTCCTTAAATATAAAGAGAAGTGACTGGAGCAATTGATCTCTAAAGTCTCTTTTAGGTCTATTATTCTATGAAATATAAAGCATTTAAAAACAAAGGAGGTTGAGAAGCAAGAGATCATCATTACCTGGGGGTAGTCATCAGGGGTTTCATAAAGGAAGCTTTACTTAACTACATGGATGATTTTGGATGGCTGGTGGGGAGAAGGGAAGAAATTCTAGATGGAGGAAAAGCATGAGCCATAAAAAAGCAGGACAAAGTTATAAGAGGCACTGTATGGCCCAAATGGAGAGTAGAGTAAATAATTAGAAGTAGTGAGACATAAAATTGTCATGGTGGAATGGTATGATCACTTTAGACTAGATAGTTGTAGGAAATGATTTTATTCTATTATTTTTCATAGTTGCTGCATATTAATAGCATTTTACAGGTATCATATACTTCCTGCTAGACTATAAAGTCCATGAGGGCAAGAACATTGTCTATAATGAATAGCAAAGTACTCGTGTAAATAGCCAACACTTAATAGGGAGCAATGGTAGGTCCTTAAGACTCCATATGTAACTAATAGCTGATATTTAGACTAGCCTATAAAAATTTCAACCTCTTTAGTTAACTACTTTGTTTATTTGACAGATATAGAAGACTACACTTAGAACAAACAAAAATATGGATTGGGAGAAAAGGAAGTAAATGGGTAGCAGGTAGTAGTCATGAAAACATCTTACTCTTCAGCTTACTCTTTTTAAAACAATGCCTTGTTCTTCCACCCCAGGGAGAGTCTTATTTTAGGGTGAGATATGTGAATACACAATCAACAGTGAGGCAAAAGTAGGCAAAGACAATTTGAGAACAAGATAGCCTTCCTGGCAGTTTAATCTTTAGGGATATTCAGAAAAATCAAAGAGTGCAGAAAGAGCTGACTCACTACAGTAAAACTCCAGGACTACCAACAGAGTGATTCCCCCATGTTTGTTTCTAGTATTTTTCACAACTATTGCATGATCAAAAGAACTGAATTTGGAGCCAATAAAGCCTGGGTTTAAGTTTTTCCTAATATACTGGATGCGTGACCCTGAAAAAGTCACATGATCTCTCAGTGCTCCATGAAAATCTTGAAGATTAAAACTTATTGAGCATTTGTCTATTTGTACTAGCAGAGGGGGATTCTACACCTGAATTTCCTTATACCAGTAAATTCACAGATCTTGACAAGATATCTATCCATTTATCTATCTTTCTATTTGTTTATCTAGCTATCAATCTATCTACATGTATGTGTGTATGCTGCCACTACCCCAAAAAAATCACAAGAGGTAAAAAATACTAAGTCATCTAACACCCCAGTTTGACAGATTAAGAAACTATACCTAAAAGAGGTTAAGTGAGTATATGAAACTGCAATGGGAGGCATTTGGGAGTGCAAACTCTATAATGCTAATGATAACATTGATGTAATGCTTTATATCTGGAAAAGCATTTAAATGAACCATCATTTAGTTTTATATACTGTATGTTATCTGTTATTAGTTATCCCTGCCAACTCCATAGCCATCACAGTTATTTCAGTGGAATTTCTGAATTATCTAATAATTATTCTTTGATTTTATTAAAATACTTAGTGGATCATCTTGTTGGCTGCAACAAGGGGTAGCTGAGACTCAGTTGGCATTTTATTTTCAGTGACATTACTGATAGAACAAATGTTGGAATTACATATCTCCATACTTCAAGTCAAGTCTGTGTCCCATCATTTGCATTGACCCCTGGCAAGTAAGTTGGATGTTTCTTCTTCATTCAGCTTGTCATTACTCTCAGATAGATGAACTCTTTCATTCTCTATTCTTCAAGGAAGCAAGGCCTTCCTTGGTTAGAACTAAACATAACCCACAAATTCAGGATGAAAATGTTCTTCTAAAGATGATTGATCTTATCATATTACTTGCCTTCTTAATGGATTTGGAAGGACTTATAGTGTGGGAGAGAATATTGAACTCTATTTTTAAACAAATGCTGAAAATAAACAATAAATATCTTAAATAAAAATTATCACTCTGTATGGCTTTGGCCAAGCCACTCACCCATGTTATAAATGTCCTCATTTGACAGTGTCTCAAGACCCTTAGTCTATGATTCTACCTACGAAACAGCTTGCTGTGAGGAAAATTTTTAAAATATAACTATGGCATTATTCCATGACATGAGCATACTGTATTAGATATCATTTATTGCATAATTTGAATATATTGAAGAGGACCTGTGAACTTCTATCTCAACCCACTAATTTTATAAGAGCAGGAAAATGAAGCTCAGAATTTATGGGATCATAGACTTATAGTTAGAAGGGATCTCAGGAATAATTTATTCCAATCTCCTCATTTTATAAATTAGGAAACCAAGGTTTGGTGAGGGGAAGTGAGTTGCCTAAGGTCACATGACTAATAAATGTAGGGAGACAAGATTTGAATGCACAGGCTCTTCTTCCAAACCCATAGTCTTTCCATACTGTGTCTAGTGATTGTAAAATAATTATTCTTAGCCTTGTTTCTTTTGTTTCTCAGCATGCTGGTTTCTCTCAAACTCCACCATCATAAATGTTGCTGGTCTTTTGTTGCATGAGAAGTAATGAGGTAATTTTGTTGTAGTTGTTGACAGAGCACATGAAGCATGTTACTGAAGAAAACTGGATGTTGAAAACCATAATAAACAGAAGCCAGAACAGTGCCATTTGTAACCAATAAAGTATCCTTCTCTTCTAATTTTCTTTGAATATTGCCACCAGTGAAGAAGTAAAGGAGGGCAAGTATTCTGCAATGATGAGATAGTTTGGATAATAACCCATTGTGTTAATTTTGCATTTTCATGGTAACAAGGGTTTAGGGACACGAAGAGAAACACAAATCCCAAGGAGAAACAAATAATCATGCCAGACTAAGTTAACAAGCATTTATTAAGTGCTAACTAACTATATGTCAGGCACTGAGATAAGATCTGGCATGCAAAGAAAAGAAAAAGAAAAAAAAAAGCCTTAAAACAATCCAGTTCCTGTCCTGAAGGAATTTATGGACCAATAGGGTAAACAACATCCAAACAACTGTGTACACTATGGAAGAAAGAGTGAAAGGTATTAGCACCTGTGGGAGGTGCAGGAAAGTCTTCCTGTAAAAGATAAGGTTTAGCTGAGCCCTGAAGGAAGCCAGAAGAACAAAGGGGCAGAGCATTCTAGCTATAAGGGACAGCCAGTGCAGACTTTGGAAGAGGAAACTGAGTATTGTGTATCTCTTGGTGAAATGTGAATGAGAACTCATGTCTACAATTTATGAATGTTAAATTCACAAAGGGGCATTTCTGTGCATCTTTTTTCTGCTTTTATTATGGTTATCATTAAAACTAGGTATCAAAATAAACTGAATATTAAATCAGATTTAACATGTCAAAAAAAAGAACACATCTTTTCCTCTAAACATTTCCCCACCATCTTCCCATCTACTGCAGAGGGAAAAACTATCCTCCTAGTCTTTCAAGCTCCCAATCTAGTAATCATCCTGGACTCCTCACTATCTTTTGTCCCCTTTCCTCCTATATCTAAGCTGTCGCCAAGATCTGTCGATTTCAGCTTTGCAACATCTCCCAAATATACCCCCTTCTATCCTCTGACATTGCCACTGCTTTAATTCTAGTCCCCATCACCTCATACCTAAAGTGATTCAATAGCTGCTGGTGATTCTGCCTGCCTCGAGTCTTTCCCCACTTCAACCCATTCAGCTATAACAGTGGCTAATAATATAGTGCAGGTTCAACCATGTTACCCACCTGTCCTCACCCCCACTCAATAGACTTCATTGGCTCCCTATTGCCTCAAGGATCAAAGATAAAATTTGGTGTTGAAAGCACTTCATAACCTAGCCCCCTTCTGCCTTTCCTATCTCCTTACAGATTATTCCTTGATATGTACTCTTCGATCTAGTGACACTGCCTTCTGATAGTTCCACAAACAACAGTTTGCTCTGGAAATTTTCTCTGGCTATCCCCTATTCCTGGAACACTCTGCCTATTGACTTTCCTGGCTTCTTGTAAGACCCAACTAAAATCCCACCTTCTACAGAAAGTCCCCTTTTCTGGTCCACTTTAATTCGAGAGCCTTTCCTATGGATAATTATTTCATATTTATCCAGTGCATAGCTTGTTTGAATAGATTTGTTGATATGTTGTCTCCACATTATATCTTAAGCTCCTTCAGGATCATCTTTTGCCTTTTTGTATCCCCAACACCTAGCACAGTGTCTGGCACATAGAAGAAGTTGATTGATTAGGATGATCTATCACTTAAGAAGGTAAGGCAAACCTCATTCAATCAAAAAATTTAGATTAAATGCTAAATGATCTTGGATGAATTGATGTGATGGTTATAGGAAGACTGTTGAGATTTGTGGAGTTTTCTCTACTCGAATCCCATGGGTATCAGAGTAGAAGTTCAGAAGCCAAGTTATTCAAGCATTCAGAGGATAGTCAGATTCCAGTGAATGGTGAACATGGAGAGCACATTCTAGGTAAATTCTCCTGGGATCCACTTGGGAGAAAGGGGATTATTTTGACTTTGGTCTTGGTCTCCACCCCTCTACCAGCTAGAGAACTCTGTAAACTTAAAAGGATCCAGATGATTTTACACTTCACATAAAAATTCTAGAATTATACCCTGGGATAGCATTGGTTGCAGCAGAATCTGCATTTGAAGCCAAGTATAGACTGAATGTATAATCACAGCTCCACAAAGCCTAGCCAATAAATCAATGAATAATTAAATAAACACACACACACATACATAAATGGTGTCGTGCTGTGAATTTGTAATATACCATACAATAGGAGATTTCTTGAGCAGCCCAGGAAGAAGAGAAAGAAACAATTAGGAAGTATGAATTAACTCTTTGCCAACATATGCAGTCCAAGATTGAGTCCCCTTTCCCGTGGATTATCTATATAATGGTGGGTATATAATGTTATATACTTTGGCGGTGGGGAGGATGATTTGTGCCAACTATACAACTTTAATAAACACATCTTTCTAAAATCTAATTGGCTGACTGAATTGATTCTCAACTGATACATAAGACATATATAAGATATTTAAGCTCTTGAATGAGAGCTCAAACCAATAGTAAAAGGAAAACCAAATCAAAACCCCCTAAAGGCTACCCTAGAGCTCTGAGGGAAAGCAGTACTTGAGCTCTGGGGATCTGACTCACCAGTGTGAGTGTGAGTTAATGTAGTACTTTCTGAGCATGTGTTACATGCATAAATGAGGAGCTTAGAGCCAGGGACCTGAAAGATAGCTTCCTATTCCAAATCAATGATCTTGAGATCCCTATGTATCTGCATGCCTATTAAATATTGCAGTTTGAAGTAGAATTGTAATCAAACCAATACTACAATTGCCTCTCAAAAGGCATCAGTTAACTGCTAGATTATGCCATTCAGAATCCTAATGACTTCCCAAACCAAAACACCATTGCCTACCCCTTCTTTGTGTATTATCTCCCCTTATTAGAATATAACCATGTTTAGGGCAGGGACCACTTCCCTTTTGTATTTGTGTGCCCAACACTTAGGATAGTGACACCTAGTGAGTGCTTAATAAATGCTTTCTCATTCATTATTACATTTATGCATTATCATTTTGATTAGAGTTAAAAAAAAAACTTTTAAAACTTTTCTAGTGAAAGTTATGGCTATATGCTTTGCCATGCTCAGTTCCCAGTCTAAGGACCCATTGCATGAGAGGGGACATAGAACAGTGTTATCCAGACTTTGTATACATAAGCTATTCTAAAATTTGTTTCCCCACCAGTAGGTATAGAGGAAAAGGTCAGTCCCTGCTGGCTTTTCTGTGCAAGGTCTGACACTCCCTCCCTACACCCCTCTATGGATGACTCACTGTTTTAAAGAGGGCCAGCAGGATACCCATTTCAACACTGTCTTCATTCCCTTTGAAGTTAGCCTTCTGTTCTGCATCCCAGCAGAGAACATAGCACTTACACATTGTTTTTACTTTGCAAAGGCACGATATTTGACCCAACCATCATCAATGACCAGCTCTGGTCCAGCTGCTTTAGAAAGTGTCCCATTTTTTGTAATTGGATTAGAAATAAAGCATTTTTTTTAGTACTGAGGGTTCCAATTTGCATACAAATGGATTGAACCATTAAAAATAATACAAATAATTGCTGAAACACCTTATGTAATCAGACAACACAATATAGTGGAGTCAGCCAAAAACAAATAGAGGAAAAATGATAGAATTTGGATAAATAGGTATGTACAGGGCATTACTGACATTAAAGAGCAACTTCAGCAAAACTGTAGGCAGAAAAAGTAAGGTTAAATTAAGAAAAGTTCTAGACAAATTTAGACTTCCCCAAGATCACACTGATGCGTGATCCCCATTCTTCTGATGATCCCTAGACCTAAAACAGCTTTACACATATTTAATTAAAGCACAGGTCCCACACTCGGACTCTAGTTTTGCATGCTAAATTCAGCATGTCTAATACTTGTTATCTTTCCCCTTAAACTCTTCCCTCTATGAAACTTCCCTTTTACTATAAAAGGCATTCCCATTCTTCTAGTCATTGGGATGGACAATCTCAGCATCATCTTTGATTCCTTAATCTCTCTCAGATCCTTCTATAAAATCCATTGCCAAATCATCATTTCTGCCTTCACAACATCTCATACATCCCATCCTCATTTCTGACATAACCAAAACTTTGGTTTAGGTCCCTACCCCCTCATGCCTGGACTACTGCAATCACCTTCTGGTTGCCCTCATCACTTCAAGTTTCTCCCCATTGTAATCCATCTGGCAGAGTGATTTTCCTGTGGAAAAGTCTGACTGTGTCACTTAATTCCTTACTCAATAAATTCCAATGGCTCCCTTATGACTTTCACTCTATTCCCTTCATCTTCACCTTCTGAATTTAGGTCCAAATCTCACCTTCTACAGGAAGCCTTTCCCAGTGGCCTATACCCATCAATTCTAGTTTCTTCACTCTGAAACTTCAGTTTCTCTCTCTCTCTCTCTCTCTCTCCCTCTGCCTGTCTCTCTGTTTCTCTCTCCCATTGTCTCTCTGTCTCTTTCTGTGTGACTTTCTCTGTGTGTGTGTGTGTGTGTGTGTGTCTTTCCATAGACACACACACACACACACAAAATATATATATATATATATATATATATATATATATAGGTAGAACTATCTATAACTATCTATAACTATCTATATCTATATCTATATCTATATCTATATCTATATCTATATCTAGTATTAGAGTATTATCTATCTACCTATGAAAAGCTTTAGATATGTAGGGCTATATAAAAAGAACTATCTATGTCTCGTATTCACATAATTGTGTGCATATTGTCTCCCCCATTAGAAGGTGAGCTTCTTGAGGGCAAGAACTGTTCTTAGCTTTCTTCCTATCCCCAATATTTAGCATAGTAACTACATATAATTAACTCTTAATAAATTCTTGTTGACAGACTGATCAACTACTGATGTCATTTAATATTTTAAAAGAGAAATTTTTTTTTAAATTTTAAAAATGAAAACTTTAATACAATCTTTTGGTAATAAGTATTGGTAGTACAAATAAGTTATATCTGTTTATTAATCCAAGTCCCAAAGTGATTGTACTTAGATTTACTTTCTTAGTGGGTGTACTCTACATTAAAAACATCTTCACATACAATACTTTCATAATTTCTCTATTCAATTCAAATTGTGATGTTTGACTTTATATTGAGAAAATTTGATATACTTTTTCTGCAATATCAATAGTTCATTTTTGTAAAAATATTAATTTTATTTTAATATTATAATGAATGTCAAATAGTAAATTCCAATTAAAGGAAAATATATAGAGTACTTGAGTTTCCTTAGCTACGGATCAATATAATGATTCATTTGTCTGAAACATCTATTATTTTACACTGGAATTTATTATCCAGATGTTTTGGACCTTCTAATTAGTATTCTGAATTAGTTTATTTTGCTAGATGCAATAGTTGCAATTTTTTTCCAAAATTGCAAAATTATTATGGAATTTTGGTTATGAATATTTTAAAATGCCCAATCATATACTTATAGAACTACATTCATTTAATATATATATATACACCATATATACATGTACATATTATATATATATATGCAGAGAGACAGACAGGGAGAGAAGAAGAGAGTAAAACAATAACAATGTTTTCAAAATTTCTCAAATAATATCTGTTGGTAATAGCATTAGAGAGTTTTCAAAACATATTTTGGAAAATTAGGTAATCCAGTATCCATTATATGCCTAACCCTAAAGCATGGTCATCAAATAATAATTTTAAAAGTTATATTTTAAAATTTAAATTATGAAAATTTAAAAGCTGAACAATTAATATAATCTCAGCTTTATAGAATCAACTGTTTTAGATGATGTATATTCTTCAAAATGACTCAAAACATCAAGGTAACATCAATTTAACTTGAAAAAAATATAACCCAGGTGCTTTCTGGAAGTTATTCTTAAAATTCTTGACTCACATGAGTCATATTTAATCTTGGAGCTGTTCCCAATCAGACTTTTTGAATCATTTTGTCCTCACCCAGCATTTCTTCTTGGAACTCCAAAATATAGCTCATGTCCAAATTTCCACCATTGTGAGTTAAAAAGATTCCAACTCCTATTCAAAAATTTATGAGGTGCAAGATAGCTTTTATATTGCTCCACAGGAAATGCAGAATAACATAAATGACTCAAAGTAATCTACAAAGAATCAATATAGCTCTGCTCCTTTTCAGGTGAGTCCTTTTCACAGCAATATGTACAAGCTTCTGGCTTTCCCTATGGCTACTCTATGGGTCTGGCCTCTCCTCAGAAGGTAAATGAAATTGGAGTTATTAAAAAGGTAACCTTCAATATTCAGTGAGTCTCACTCTCTGCCCCAGGAATGTATAGAGGCCTCCAGTATTATAGCATGACTCTAGATCTCTAAGTCCTTCAGAAAAGAAACAAACTTGGGGGCAATTAGGTGGCACAGTGGATAAAGCACCAGCCATGGATTCAGGAGGACCTGAGTTCAAATCTGGCCTTGGACACTTGACACTTATTAGCTGTGTGACCCTGGGCAAGTCACTTAACCCTCCTTCCCCCGGGGGGTAAAAAAAGAATTATTAGGTTCCCAGATGTCTGGGACTCAGCAACTCTCAACAGTCCTACAGAAGACTTGGAGTTCAGAATTTTTCACTATGCACTCCAGGGGTTCCACTCTCTATGGTGGCCATCACATAAGTGAAGAAGTTATGACACTCTATCTTCATAGAGAGAAACAGGGAACTCAGA
Source organism: Dromiciops gliroides (assembly GCF_019393635.1). Lineage (NCBI taxonomy): Eukaryota > Metazoa > Chordata > Mammalia > Microbiotheria > Microbiotheriidae > Dromiciops > Dromiciops gliroides. The sequence continues at coordinate 682,640,572 of NC_057861.1, read as the reverse complement.
GTCCAGGAATTCAGCCTCTTTCTATGTAGAAGCTAAGATAATGAAACTGCATTCATTCCTAGGACCAAATTGTTGAGAGGCCCCACAACAGATTACTGTTGTCACTGCTCTAGGCAGATAAATTACTACAATGTGCCAAAATTACCCTTAGTGATTCCTGGATGAAACTGTTCCAAAAGACCGAGATGTGTTGGGGGAACTCTTCTTTTTGGTCTCTGCCCAGAGAAAACACACACACACACACACACACACACACACACACACACACACACACTTCAGAGAAATCATGGGGGGGTGTCTGTATACACACATATATATGTATACAGACACACATATATAATCACCTTTCAGATATATCTATCAATCTCGCTCCATACATATATATATATATATATATATATGGAGAGATTGATATATATATATGTGTGTGTGTGTGTGTGTGTGTGTGTATATATATATATATATAAATAACTATTTTAGCATAGTGTGTATACGTGTTTTATGTGTATACACACATACACAGTATATACATACACACATGTACACAAATTCAAATAGAACTGGGGGCCACCACATATAAAGATGCTAGCTGGTCCCATATTTGCTTAGAAAACCACCTATCAACATGCATATACTCTATTGTATTTTTATTTATTTTGAAAAATATTTCTTAATTACATTTTAGACTGGTTTAATGGTAAGTGAGAGTGTTGGGAAACCAGAGATTTCTAGCTTGGTGTTTGCTACCTCCACTCTAAACCACTGCTTTCATTGCCTGCTATATCTGTTTGAGAGTCAAGTACTTAATAATGTTTTATGCTCTTTTAGCCTCTTTGTTATAGTAATTAATTCCCTTCAGTTAAACTTTGCATGAAATTATTATACTCCATATTCTTCCTAAACTCTGCACTGCTGATAGAGTTATACCTTGGTGCTATGGCTCTAAAATGCATATGACATATGTTTACATGTTTTCTTGCACACTGCAAATATCATTGGTAGGATTTGAACCTAGGTCTTCTGGCTCTAGAATGAGGGCTTTTTCATTGAGCAGAACACAAGTTGGGTATCAGACTCTAAACAGTGGTTGAATTTTATGCTGTGATAAAGGAGAGGTAATAATGGAGTATGATAAAGTCAAGATACAGAAGGAAATAGGTTTGTCTTGCTTTGCACAATACTAGCTGTGTGACCATGGACAAATCATCTAACTGTCCCGGGGCCTTTCTTTCTTTGTTGGTAAAATAATGGGGTGAAATCAAATGCTCTTTGAGGTTCCCATGGGCTCTATGTAGATGTAATTCACTTGATCTATCGGAGACTTGAGGAATCTCTTTAAGATTAGGAGTTGGAGCCTAAGAGCTATTGGTTTTCATTATTGAAAAGAGTTTCAACAGGGATAAAATCACAGAGACATACCCCATATAAACCTTACTCCCCTCAAAAATATCACATAGAGACATCAAACTTGGGGACCTGAGATTTAAAGAGAGTTTCGTGTATTTCTCCTCCAGTGCTCCTCTCAACTCTGGATTATAGACTGTTTGATTAAATTCAGTAATGAACTATAATGTAATAGGTCATGACTTCTCTCAATTAAAAAAAAGAATAAAGGAGAATTATTAAGATCTTTATGAAATTGCAACTATTTTCTCTACAGGAATTTACAAAAAACCCTTAATGCATGAATTTATTCAAAATGAAAATCTATAAAACTATGCCAAATATAAATTGGCAATAGAATCTCTTCCACTATTTACTATCTTCCCTGCTATGCATAGCCCTAAAACTCTTTTTGTATCTATTTTCTATAATACCTTAAAAGGAGGAAGCACTTTGTGTACATAATCTCATTTGACCCTGAATTGCTTTTTGGAACCTCAATTCATTCAACAGAAAAATGGACATAATGTTTGTATGATATACTCCACTGGGCTGTTACAGGCATATTGCTTGGTAAACTTTAATAAAATATGAAAAGGTGAGATATTGCTCTCAAATCAATTATAGAATTGGTAGTTAAAATTTTATTATTTCCATTTTATAGACCAGGAGACTGTGGTTCAGATTTGTCTCCATTTAATCAAGCAGGCAAGTAAGTTTTTACTAAACATTCCCTACAGTGATCTTCTTTGGTCATAAATTCTTCCTCTGTCCATAAATCTGACAGATAAACTATTCCATGCTCTCTTAATTTGCTTATGGTATCACTCTTTTTGTGTAAATCGTGTACCTATTTCAACCATATTTTTAGTATATGGTGTGAGATGTTAGTTCACACCTAGTTTTTGCCATACAGTTTTCTAGTTTTCCTAGCAGTTTCTTTCAAATAATGAGTTTTTGTTTAAAAAGCTTGGATCTTTTGGGTTTATTATATACTAGATTACTATGGTAATTTACTATAGTGTAATTCATACCTATTCTATTCCACTGAATGAAGTATTCAGATAAAATAATGAAAGCTACCTATAGCCATATTTCTATAACTCACTACTGATTGGAGAGATGTAGGTCAAAACAATTCTGGAGTACTACCTCATACCTATTGTATTGAATAATAGATCAGCAGAAGAAAATGACAAATGTTGTAGGGGATATGGGGAAAATGAGACATTAATGCACTCATGGTGCTGTAGAGCAATTTGGAACTATGACTAAAGGACTATAAAACCATGCATATTCTTTGACCTTGTAATACCACTACTAGGTTGGCATGCTAAAAGAAATAAAAAACAAAAAGTTGAATTTGAAATTGAGATGACCACCAATTGGGGAATGGCTGAACAAATTGTGGGTTGAGATTATGATGGAACACTATTGTGCTATAAGAAATGATGAGGAGGATGCTATCAGAAAAACCTGGAAAAACTTACATGAGGTGATGCAAAGTGAAACGTACTATATACAAAATAACAGCAATATTGTAAGATGATCACCTGTGAATTACTTGGCTATTCTCAGCAATGCAATGATGTAAGACAAGTATGAAGGATTTATGAAAAATACAATCCATCTCCAGAGAAAGAACTGATGGTGTCTGAATACAAATTGAAGAATATTTTTAGGTCCTTTTTCTTAATTTTTTATCTGGTTTCTTTCACAACCTGGCTAACATGGAAATGTTTTGCATGATTACACATGTACAACTTATATTGAATTGCTTGCATTCTAAAGGAGAGGTGGGAAGAGAGGGAGTAAAAGAATTTGCAACACAAAGTTTTAAAAATCTGTGTTAAAATTGTTTTTTCATGTAATTTTGGAAAAATAAAATTCTAAATAAATGGGAGAAAAGAAAAAAATATTGGTATATAATTAGGCAAAATAGCTCCTAACAATTGTTTTTCTTTCATCTTCCTTGATGGTAAGTGCACCGCATTCATTTTTTATAATAATTTGGTTTTTTCCTTTCATTTTTTAATCAAATTAACCAATGGTTTATCTATCTTTATTGTTTTTTTCTATAAAACCAGCTTCTAGTTTTATTTATTAGTTCAGTGGTTTTCTTACTTTCATTTTTATTAATCTCTGCTTTGATTTTCAGGACTTCCAAGTTGGATTTTAATTGGGGATTTCTATTTTGTTCATTTTCTAGGTGTTTTTTTTTGAAGTCGCATGCCCAAGTCATTGATATGCTGCTTCTTTATTTTATTGGTGTAAGCAGTTAGAGATATAAATTTTCCCTTAAGTAGTAGTTTGGCTGCATCTCATGAATTTTGATATGCTGTCTAATTGTTATATTTTTAAAATTAAATTATTCATTTTTTCTATGATTGGCTCTTTGACTCACTTTTAAAGGATCAGATTATTTAATTTCCAATTATTTTAAATCTCTCTTATAACTGTCCATTATTGAATATAATTTTTATTGCATTATGACCTGGAAAATATGCGTTTACTATTTTTGCTTTTTTGCATTTGTTTGTGAGGTTTTTATGTCCCAATACATGGTCAGTTTTTGTGTAGCTGCCATGTACTGTTGATAAGAAGATATATTCCTTTCTATTCCCATTCAGTTTTCTCCAGAGATCTGTCATGTCTAACTTTTCTAGAATTTTATTAATTTCCTTAATTTCTTTCTTGTGTATTTTTGGTTAGATTTATCCAGTACTGAAATAGGAAGGTTAAGGTTTCCCACTAGTATCATTTTATTATCTATTTCCTCCTGTAACTCATTAAACTTTTCCTTAAAAAATTTAGATGCTATACCATTCAGTGCATACATGTTATGTACTGATATGACTTGATTGTCTATGGTACCTTCCAGCAACATATACTTTCCTTCTTTATCTCTATTTGATCTACTTTTTGTTTTTGTTTTGTCTTAAATAATGATGACTACCACTGCTTTCTTTGCTTCTACTGAAGCATAATAGCCTCTGTTCCATACTCTTACCATTACCCTTTGTGTATCTCTCTGCTTCAGATGTGTTTCTTGTAAACAATATATTGTGGGATTGGGGTTTTTAATCCATTCTGCTATCTACTTCCATTTGATGGGTGAGTTCATCACATTCACCTTTATAGTTATGATAACTATTTCCCTTCATGCTATTTTCACTTGTTTATTCCTCTCTCCCTCTCATACCTGACACTGTTTCCTTCCCCATAAGTGTTTTGCTTCTGATCACTGCCTTCCCCAATATAACCTCCCTTTTATCAGTCTGCTTCTATTATCCCTTCTATTATCTCCTATTATCTCTGTGACTTTTTTACTCCCTTATAGGATAAGATAGATTTTTATATCTAATTGAGTATACATGGTATTCCCTCTTTGAATCAATTTTGACAAAAGTAACATATAAGCTTTGCCCTCTATTATAATAGTTCTTTCATGCCTCTTTATATGGGATAATTTACAATGGTCAATCTCTCCCCTCCTTCCAGTGCAATTTCTAACGCCCCCTTTTGTGGGGGGGGGGTATTGTCCCATCAATACTACCTTATAACCATACCCTCTGTCTACATTTACTCCTTCTAATTGTTTTTATAAGTAATAAAGTTAAGACTTACAAATATTATCTTGTCATTTAGAAATATAAGCAGTTTAGCCTTATAGAATTACTCAACTTTTTTGTTTCTTTTTTTATATTTTTTAATATTTTTTTATATTTCCTTTAAGTCTTGTATTTGGAGGCCAAAGTTTTTATTCAGTTCTGGCCTTTTAATCAGAAATGTTTCAAACTCTTCTATTTCATTAAATATAAATTTTTCCACTGAAAGGTTATATTCAGTTTTGCTGGGTAGGTGATTCTTGGTTATAAACCTAACTCCTTTTTTCTTCCTGTATATCATACTCCAAGCTCTCTGATTCTTTAATGTGGAAACTGCTAAATCCAGTGTGAACCTGTTTGTAGCTCCACGATTACTTGAATTGTTTCTTTCTTGCTGCTTGCAGTACTTTCCCCTTGATCTCTGAGCTCTGGAATTTGTCTATGATTCCTGAGAGTTTTCATTTTGGCATCTCTTTCAGGCAGTGATTGGTGGAGTCTTTCAATTTCTATTTTCCCTTCTTATTCTAATATAGCAGGGCAGTTTTCTTTGATAATTTCTTGAAAGATATTTCCAAGATTTTTTTTTGATTGTGGCTTTCAAGTAGTCCAATAATTCTTATATTATCTCTCCAGGATCGATTTTTAGTTGTTTTTCCAATGAGCATTTTCAGATTTAAAAAAATGTTTTATTGTATCTGTAACGTCTCATAGTCAGTAGTTTCCATTTATTCAATTCCAATTTTTAAGGAATTATTTTCTCCAGTGACCTTTGGCCATTACTTTCCTTGGTAAATTTTTGTATATCCTTCTCCATGCTATTAATTTTTTTTTCATAATTCTCTTGCATTAATCTCATTTCTTTTCCTAATTTTTCTTCTACTTCTCTAATTTCCTTTTAAAAGTCCTTTTCAAGCTCTTCCAGAAATTCTTTTTGGGCCTGAGACCAAATCACATTTTTCTTTGAAGCTTCGACTGTAACCATTTTGGCACTACTGTCCTCTAAGTTTATGGCTCATATTGAGGGGTGGGTACTTCCTGTTGGCCTTGGCTTGGTGTAAGATTTAGTTGCTGCCCTTTTCCAAGGGTGGAGCCTTGCTGCTGGATTGCTAAAGTAATAGTTTATCCAGTGGCTGACCTTGGAGACATGGGTCTTATTGTTCATCTGCCTCAGGGGTGGTGCTCTGATTCTGATATTCTGATATTAACAGGGCCTCTCTGTTGGCAGACTTAATGGAGTCATTTTATTACAAATCTGCCCAGGGTTTGGGGCCCTGATGCTGGGTAGCCACTTGTAATAGGGTCCCTCTGCTAGCAGCCCTGGAGGAGTAATTTTGTTGCAGATCTGCCAGAGGGTTTGGACCCCCTGCGGCTGGTTTACTATGGAAACAGAGTCTCTCTGCTGGTAGGCCCCAAGGGAAGGATTTCACGGTATGCCAGCCTTGGGTTGGGGGTTCACGACTGGTCAGCAATGGGATCAAGGCCTCCCTGGTGGCAAATCAGACTGCTCACTTTCTTAGGAGACTGCTGGTTTGCAGGAGGGCGGGGCCTCACTGGTGAATGGCCTCAGGCTTAGTGTATTATTGCAGGCCCCCTGCTGTGAGGCCTGTTGCTGCTGCGGCTCCTGCTGCTCCTGCCCTTGAAACTTGCTCTCTTCCCACCAAGGTAAGACAGACCTTTCCTTCTTGGCTAGTAAGCTGCTTCCCTGGCTCCTGGAACAATTCCAAAGTGTTTTTCTAGTTGTTTGGAGGGAAAATTTGGGGCCTACAGAGGGTTCCTTCCTCACTCTGCCATCTTCAAACTGGAAGTCTAATCTGTTCTTCAAAGGAATAGTGGGCATGGTTCATTGTAGAGAGGTAGAAGGAAAAGAAGTGAGCTTGGAAAAAAGAGGAATAATCAACCAGGAGCAAAATGAGACTGGAAGTAATAGACTAAATAAAAATCATAGCATAACTTTTGTTTATTATTTTAGGCAATGAAATCTTTAAGTTCTACTAAGTGTAGTTGACAGAGAGGGATCGCTACAATGAAATTCTGTTCCACTATGAAGTTTTTCTCTTCTCTCTTCCACCAATTATTTACTAGTAATGCAATAATCACCAAAATTGTTCTCAAACATGCAGAAATAATTGTTTTGGAAAATGCAACTAACTTTGAAATAAATGATGCAATGGATAGAGTGCTGGCCCTAGCTGGAGTCAGAGGCACCTGAGTTCAAACCTAGCCTTAGACGTTTACTGGCTGTGTGACCCTAGGCAAGTCACTTAACTGTTTGCCTCAGTTTCCTCATCTGTAAAATGAGCCAGAAAAGCAAATAGCAAACTACTCTAATATCTTTGTCAAGAAAACTCCAGGGGGCAGCTAGGTGGCACAGTGGATAAAGCACTGGCCCTGGATTCAGGAGGACTTGAGTTCAAATCCGGCCTCAGACACTTGACATTTACTAACTGTGTGACCCTGGGCAAGTCACTTAACCCCCATTGCCCTGCAAAAAAAAATAAAAAAAGAAAAAGAAATAAAAGAAAACTCCAAATGGTGCCCACAAGAGTCAGAAAGGGCTGAAACTACTCACTCAACAACAAAATACTTTAAAGCTGCTTATATTGCTATTCAAAAACTTAAGTAATTTAACAGTAAACTTTCCATTCAAATGAATACACTCAATGTCTATTTAAATAGTTGAAGGACTCAGGTGTGTGGGGGAAGAAACTAGTTCTTAATTGTCACGTATTTTAATTTTTCATCACACTAATTCGCTTTCAGACAAAAGATTCATACAATAATGAAGAGTAACCATGTATATTGGAATCTAGGGGAAAGAGGGATTCGGGTTTCTATATACTTGAAATAGAATATATATATATATATATATATATATTTTTAAATGGTACCCTGAGGGAATAGAGAATACATGGAAAATCTGTTTAAGTGATAAGTCATGTTTCTTAGGTTAAGTATAAAGATGAAGAAAGTCGTTTGGAGATTTACAAATTTGTTCATAATATGAATTCAATTTTAGTAGTCTAAATTTCTTAGAAAAAAATATTTAACTAGAAAACCTAATTAGCCAATGGACATTTTTTTCCAGATTTATCGTTTAGGAGTGTCCCAGGAAGGAAAAAATATCTTCCTTCTTCATCTTTAATAAGCATCCTTTTAATAATTATTCCCCTACTTTATATTCCTTTTCTTCTTTTTCATCTTCTTTGTCCCCTTTTCTTTTTTCTTCACTTTTATCTTCCCTTTTTCCTTTTTCTTCTTCAGTTCCTTTTCCCTCCCCCTTTTTTTCTTTAGGTGTTTTTGATTCTTCTTTCCTGCATTTGTCTTACTTTCTTTTCCTTTTTCAGTTATTTTCTTCTTTCTCCACTTTTTCCCCTTTAGTTTCTTTTCCTCTTCCTTCTCTTCCTCTTCTTCTTCCTCCTCTTCCTCCTCTTCCTCCTCTTCCTCCTCCTCCTCTTCCTCCTCCTCCTCTTCCTCCTCTTCTTCTTCCTCGTCTTCTTCATATTCCTCTATTTTCAATTTCCTTTTCAATTTTTTCTTTCTCCTTTTCTTTTTATTCAAAAATTTGATCTTCTTTCCCACCTTTAATTTCTTCTTCTTGCTCTTTTTATTTTTTCTCCTTTTTTCTTTCATTTTCTTCTTTACTTTCTTCTCTTCCTCCTTGACCTTTTCCTTTTCCATGTTATCCTCTAATATTTCTTCCTCTTCATCCTCTTTATCTTCCTCTTTTATTTCTTTAACTTCTTCCTCCTCTTCTTCCTCCACGTCTTCTTCCTTCTCTTCTTCCACTTCATCTTCTTCCTCTTCTTCCTCCTCCTCTATCTCTTCCTCCTCTATTTCTTCAGCTTTCACTTTCTTCAATTTCCCTTTCAATTTTTTCTTTTTCCTTTTCTTTTTATTCAAAAAATTGATCTTTCCCACTTTTACTTTGTTTTTCTTACTCTTTTTCTTTTTTCTCCTTTTTTTCATTTTCTTTACTTTTTTCTTCTCTTCCTCCTTTATCTTTTCCTCTTCCACTTGATCCTCCACTTCTTCCCCTTCTTCCCCTTCTTCCTCTTTATCTTCCTCCTCTTCTTCTTCCTCTATCTCTTCTTCACCCACCTCCTCTATTTCCTCTTCTTCTTCCTCCTCCTCTTCCTCACTTTCCTCTTTCTTCAAATTGTTTTCTCTCTTCTTTTTCATTTTGTTCACAAATTTGATCTTCTTTCCCACCTTTACTGTCTTATTTTTACTCCTTTTATTTTTTCTCCCTTTTTTAATTTTCTTTACTTTCTTCTCTTCTTCCTCCACTTTTTCTTCCTCCACATCATCTTCCAGTTCTTCATCTTCTTCTTCCTCCTCCTCTTCATCTTCCTCCTCTTCTTCACTTTCCCCTTGCTTCAAATTCCTTTCTATCTTCTTCCTTTTCCTTTTCATTGTATTCACATATTTAATCATTTTTCCCACCTTTATTGTTTTCTTTTTACTTCTTTTATTTTTTCTCCCTTTTTCCACTTTTTCTTCCTCCACATCATCCTCTACTTCTTCATCTTCTTCATCTTCATCTTCATCTTCTTCCTCCTCTTCTTCATCTTCCTCCTCCTCTTCTTCATCTTCCTCCTTTTCTTCTTCCTCTTCTTCTACTTCTTCCTCCTCTTTTTCATCTTCTTCTTTCTTCAACTTCCTTTTCAGTTTCTTCTTCCTCCTTTTCCTTTTATATCCAAATTTTATCTTCTTTCCCACCTTTAATTTCTCCTTACTTTTTTTATTTTTTCTCCTGTTTTTCTTCATTTTCTTTACTTTCTTCTCTTGTTCCTCCTTTACTTTTTCCTCCTCCACTTTATCTTCCTCTTCTTCTTCCTCTTCAAACTCTTTATCAAGCTCTTCTTCCTCCTCTTCTTCTTCTACCTCTTTCTCTTCTTCTTCTACTTCCTCCTCCTCTTTTTCATCTTCTTTCTTCAATTTCATTTTCAACTTTTTCTTCCTCCTTTTCCTTTTATTCATAAATTTAATCTTCTTGCCCACCTTTACTTTCTTCTTACTCTTTTTTTTCTCCTTCTTTTTCTTCATTTTCTTCTTTTTCTTTACTGTTTTCTCCTCTTCTTCCTTCACCTTTTCCTCTTTCACTTCATCCTCCTCTCCTTCCTTCTCTACTTCTTCCTCTTCTAGGTTTTTATCTTCTGTTTCCCCCCTCTCTTTTTCTTTTTCCTCTTTTACTTCTTTTTCTATTTCCACCACTTCCTTCACCCTTTTCATGTCCTTTATCTCCTTCATTCTTTTCTGTTTCTGGAGCTTCTTTTCCTGCTTAGCATAAGATTTTACCTTCTTATCAGACCCAATCCTAATACTAAATTATGAAAACAAAACGTCTTTCTGGATATTACTATATATTTTCACAAGACTATAAATATATATATATATATATATGTGCGTGTGTGTGTGTGTTTGTGTGTGTGTGTGGTTTCTGTTATAGAGCTTACTGTTATTGAAAGAATATAGAGAACCCTCTATCTATTGCTACCAATTTCATTTTAATCCCCACTTGCCATCTTGTTTGGCCTCCTACTGAGCTGAATGAGAATGTGGAAGTGAATGCGGTTGCTACAACACCAGTCATCACTGCAAACTGAAGTCATGCTAACAATGGGAACTGTTAATGTGAGTAGCATCACAATAGACTATAAAGGGCAACTATGTAATTCAACATCGGAATGTCATTTGAAGTTTAAGCTAAAAGCATTTTTGTATGCCTACTGGGAATTTCAGTAGATGTTGGAAGATGAGGTGAAAATGAACAAATCAGTAAAATAGGTGATTTCCAGTTATTTGTGTCTAAGTACCTTCCAGGCTAGAGCATACATTGCAACAACAGCTGTTGAGAGGACTATAATGGAAATTATGAAAACATTTATAGAGTGCCAAGAGAAATACAGCAGGATATATATATATATATATATATATATATATATATATATATATATATATATATATATATATATATATATATATATGAGACAGATGTGTGTTGTCTAGACAATTAGCGATCATGACTAAAAGTTACTTTCCCAGATCAAATTATCCTTCTTTTAGGTGGTTTGTGTCTCATTTTAAACTACATATAAAAATTGTCAGACATTTTCTTAATTCTCTATCATTTGTCTATATTCATTCCTTGAAACTGACATATATAAGATTTTTCTCAGTGACAATTTTGTAGAAATATATGTTATGGATATCTATAACATACAAACATGTGTAATTCATATATACATATGTATCTATATGTATTCAGAGCCTTCATCTTTCCAAAGCTGGTCTATATCCCAATGCATACACATGCATATGTAGTCATGAATGCATGCATGACTACTTATAGATGTAATGCAATATGTGTCAAAGTACAAGTATATAAACATATATGTATGTATTGTGTATGTACATGCACATATTTCCTAATTTTAAACAGGACAACAGATCTATTTGAATAGTAGAGACTTTCTAGGGTAGAAGGGAGACTCTCCCAGCTTACTATGTTTCTTCACAAAGGACAATGAAAACACAGAGACTGACTGAAAGGGTAATTTTGAAAGACCATTTAGTAGTAAAATTGAATAGAACTTTGATGGTTCTGAGACATGAATTTCCTTTTCTTCCATTGTTCCATGTAGAATGCTACTTTTTGAAAAACAGTTAAACCGTTTTTATCAATTCTCTTAAATCAAAACTAATTCAATATATATTTAATAAGGTCCCAATATATGCAAAGCACTTTTTTGGTATAGGGAAAACAAAGAGAAATTTAACCCCCCCCAAATCCTTACTCTCCAGAAACTTAATTTCAAGGGGGTTATAAGTGTTGTGATACAATCTATAAACAGATTAATATACATGATTATTTGAGAATGGAGAAAATTAAAAATTTAGGGGTTATTTAACTAAGCGTTAGTGTAAAGCATAGCAACAATAATCTCTTAAATTGCACCTCATGCCTGATAAGAATCAATATACCAACCTTTCATAAAGTCACTTAACTGGAAGAAACCAGTATAACACACAAATTCTTGAATTTTATAGTTTATTTCTCACTTTAGAAATAGTATTGGCGGGCAGCTAGGTGGCGCAGTGGATAGAGCACCGGCCCTGGAGTCAGGAGTACCTGAGTTCAAATCCGGCCTCAGACATTTGACACTTACTAGCTGTGTGACCCTTGGCAAGTCACTTAACCCCAATTGCCTCACCAAAAAAAAAAAAGAAAAAAAAAAGAAATAGTATTGGCATCAAAGCCATGGTGGAAATAGCATTGGATTAGAGTCAGAAATCTTTGCATCTTTGAAACAGCTCTGCTCCTTCCTGGCAATGTAACTTTCCGTAAATCCTTTAACCTCCATTTAACCTTTCTTCATCTCTAAAATGGGAATAATAGTAGCTACCCTACTTGCTTTACACAGAATTTTAGAGTTGTAAAGGACTTCAACATCCATGTAGTCAAGTCTACATGAAAGTGAGGCCTTTCTGATATGTATGCATTTTACCTGCTCTTGCTAAAAGACCTCATCTCTTACTTTGGAGGATAATGAAAGAGAAAATAACAATAACAGACATTTATATATTACTATTTTAAGGTTTTCCAAATGCTATACACACGTTGCTCAGTTGATCCTTATAATAATCCTGCAACATAGGTGTTATTCTTAGCCATATTTTACAGATAAGGAAACTGAGGCTAGGGAAAGGATAGTGGTTTGTCCAGGCCACATAACTATATTAAGTACCTAAAGCTGTATCTGAAAGGTGCTCCTGACTCCTGTTGTAGCATTCTATCAAAAGTGCCCTGGTAAATGTTTAATAGCTGACTCCTTGGGGGAAAAAATGTACTCATGACATACTTTTAAGTTTAATCTACATTATCATCCCTTTTTCCATTCCTTTCTCAAGTCTATACAATCAACAAAACAATAAAACAAGCCCTTTTTTCTAAAATTCGACTATTTTAGATGTGTAAATACTCACACTGGAAAGTTAATAATTGGCTTGAGAGCAGGTTGGGGCTGGCTCTAGGACATCCTTTCCTCTTTCCACTGTACCATCTAGAAACCTTTGAAAACTATAAAAAATGTTAGGCCAATACATGGCTCTAGAAGTATAAAGTTTTTGTAGTATTTGTTCAGTCGTTTTTCAGTTATGTCTGACTCTTTTTGACCCCATTTGGGGTTTTCTTGGCAAAGATATTGGAGTTGTTTGCCATTTCCTTCTCCAGTTCAATTTACAGATGAGGAAACTGAGGCAAGCAAGGTTAAATAACTTGCCCAGGGTCACACTAGCAGTAAGTGTCTGAGGCCAAATTTGAATTCACAAAGACGAGTCTTCTTGATGATTTAAGGGAAAAACTATATAACTATATAAATCTTAGAGCAGTGAGGGCAATAACTTTATGTCCCGGCGTCCAGCATAATGAATGTTTTGGGCATAGCAGTCATTTAATTGATGACTGTTCAATTGTATTAAATGCCAAATAATGAAAGGGTCCCAGAGAAGCCCATAGTAAAAACAAAGCACAGGTAAATTTGCTCACTTCTCTCAAACTCACTTTAACTAAATCATTTGAAAAATCAGACACTTGGCAGCAAGTAAATCCCAACATGACATTGACCTTCTAGTGTTAAAGGAAGTAAATACTTTTGTCAAAGGTTCATTTTCACTTTACCTGGGATTCCAAATAAGGCCCAACCTCAATGACTTCATAAGGGAGTGTCTTATTTGGTTTGCTCAGTAGATTTTTTTTTCCCCTCTCACATATGACTTCTTGTTTGCCAGACCTTATATGGAATGAATGCTTCTGTGGAGGGAAATCAGACAACCACCAACAAAAGGGATCAGATAACTAGTCATCTCAATATCTACTTTATTCAGAAAACAAATATCACTGCAGCTTTTAGCAACAAGTGTGGAAATGGAATGAACTTTGTATTTGGGCATTAATTACTCTTTCCTTTAATTGTCAAATGAAATCAACCGTGCCAGAGGAAAATTACAACTAACTAGGTCAGAGTTCATGGAGCATTGTTTTTCATTCAAAGCTTACAAAGGATATCATACAATACATGGTATATTGAGTAGACCTGATTATTACGAACATTTACAGGTTTTTTTGTTGTTGTTGTTGGGTTTTTTTTAGTGAGGCAATTGGGGTTAAGTGACTTGCCCAGGGTCACACAGCTAGTAAGTGTCAAGTGTCTGAGGCCAGATTTGAACTCAGGTACTCCTGACTTCAGGGCCGGTACTCTATTCACTGCGCCACCTAGCTGCCCCTGAACATTTACACTTTAAACAAATTGGGGTGGGGGGTAATATGTTTTTCTAGCAACCCATCATTTCCAAAGAATTAGTTTTATTAAGCAATAAGGATAACTCCTATTTCTATATAGTAAATTAGGGGCTTCCAAATTGCTTTGTTCGTAGCAACCTGTTGGCAAAGGGGCACAACTATTGATAATTATTTTATTGATGAGTAAAGTGAGATTCTAATATCTGAAATTACTCTTCCAAGACCACATAGTTAACAAGTGCTAGACTAGGAACTAAATCTTTGGTCTTCTTGACTGCAAATTTAATAGTCTTTCTATTATACCATGCCTACTCTCATAAAACTTACCAGAAAGTCTTAGACTATTATTCTTACCTTAACTGGTTATTAATTTTAATAAAATTGACAGACATCTGTAGTAGTCTAATAAGGAAGCCTGAAGCTATCCATGGAAAGGTTGTGCTTGGGCCATATTTTTGTCCCAGTAGAGAAAAGCCCCTAGTTACACGGTTCTATTTCTGCTTTTCAAAGAGGAAGCAAAATAAGGTAACTACCAAATCCCAGTTCTCTGCTTTCACAGCCACTGGGGGGCCCGCAAGGACCAAATTCCTCACTTCAGTTTACAGAGAATTGGATGTGGTATAGGGAAGCAACATAAAGTTTCTATAACTTCCTTTGTGATAACATTATTTAATGTGAAGTACTAGACAACACTGTAAATACTGCTTGATTAGAATTTATTTATTTCTAATGACCTGGAGAATTCTTGAAGCTCTTTTTCAACAAATAATATGACTGGACACTATACAATGACTGTGAAAACTAAAAGGGAGGGAGGGTGGGAGAAGGCAGAAGTGGCGGGGCAGGAAAACAAACAGAGACAGAGTGACAGAGAGAAAGAGAAAAAGAAAGAAAGAAACAGAGAGACAAAGACAGGGACAAAGAGGCAGAGGGAGAGACAGAGACAGAGAGAGAGAAGGAAGGAAGGAAGAGAAAATGAAAGAAAAAGAAGGAAGTGAAAAGCACAAAATGTTCTTTAGGTCCTCAATAAAGTATTGATTAAGCACTCGTGCCAGACACTGTGCACTGGGAAATGCAAGGACAAATAATTTAACAATCCTTACTCTCAAAAGCATTTAGCATGGTGCCTGGCACAGAGTAGGCACTATTTAAATGCTTACAATAATAACTATTATTATTATTATTATAAATTATTATTCGAATTACATTCAAAATTAGGGTCTTCCTAATAGGTCAGTCATATTGTCTCATCCAGTGAACTTCTTTATTTTCTCTAAATGGAAGCTGAAGTTTGAAGCAGCAGTGTCTTTTCTTCACATTTGCAAGAAAAATGCCCAGGAGCACAGAAAAGATTTGGTTGAAATTAGGGAGCTGTTATTGTTCTGAATTTGGAAATTCCTTTCCTCAAGTCTCTCCACTTACCTAAAGAGTGAAAGAAAACCAAGCATTTGTCTGTATTCCTTTACACCCAGGCTCAAAGAAGCTAACCAGCTGGTCATGCGTCATTCTTTAATTTCACCATAGGTTATGGGTCAGTTCTTCCAGCCTAAGTGGTGCACCTGTTATACTTTCCAAGTCACTGTTGTGTGTCATTGTTTTAGAAAATGGCTTAGACCCTCTCTGGGTTCATTAGTGTTTATGCTTCAATACATACCAAATATGTGATTTCACCAGTGTGGCAATTCCCTCCATTGATGCAGATGATGACCTATCTATGCCCTCTTGCCTTATTCACTAGTTAAAAAGAATAGGCTTAAAATGAAAACCAAAAGCATTCAAAAAAGGAAGGATATACTACAAGTTCTCCCATTTCTTTTTGTTTGTTTTGTTTGTACCTTTTCTTATATGTCATCAACATTCTTGGCTGTCAAAATAAGTCCATTTGGATTTCCTAAAAGTAACAACTTTATGAGATGCTAGTTTCTAACTGACTCTGGAGTCAGAGAGCCTACGTTGAAATTCCACCATGATACCTACTA
This sequence comes from Dromiciops gliroides, assembly GCF_019393635.1. NCBI lineage: Eukaryota > Metazoa > Chordata > Mammalia > Microbiotheria > Microbiotheriidae > Dromiciops > Dromiciops gliroides. The sequence goes on along the minus strand of NC_057861.1, from coordinate 682,624,301 downwards.
GCATTGTTGTCTTAGACATATGACAGAACTTTCCTGGGCTTCATTTTCATCATCTATGAAATGGAGATGGGCTACAAGACCTCTGAATTCCCTTCTAGCATGAGATCTATGTTCTCCTGAAATGTCTTATAGATAAATGACCTAAATTTTTTGCATTCTCCCTTTCCATATAAGGGTGCTATTGTGTTGAAACAAGAAACGATATTTTTAAGTGTGCTGGAGATGTATTATATAGAAGTTTACAGATTATAATTCTGTTGTCCTGTTATATTTTTCTCTCTAATGTCTATTTTGCCTCTTGTAATTTAGAATTGTAGCTATCAGGTCAACTATCAGAGTATCAGAAAATTTCTTAGCTGGAAGGAAACTCTGTGACTCTCTAGTTCAATTTATAATTGAAAAATAAATCTTCCCTATAGAATAACTGACATTTGTTCATCGAATCTCTGCTGAAAGGTCTTCAATGAAAGGTAAGCCATCACATTTGGGTTGAGTTGGTGTTCCTTTACCCACCCCACAGTTGAGGACTAATTAAAAAAATTATCACACTAATATATAGTCATAAATGTCTAGCTCCAAGTAAAACTGTGACCAGATACCTATGGTTCACTCAAAGCTTTTTCAAATGGTACTCTAGAAACTGGTCAAAGTTTCATTGGCAAACAGAAATCTTAGGCTATTAAAGAAATGCCATTTCCCAAGATTTGGAACTTTGCTGACCTTTTATTCAAATGAATGCAGAAATAAAACATTTATTAAACAATTACAATGTGCAAAGTACCATGCTAAGAACTATGCATACAAATAGAAAAGTATTACATTGCTTGATCTTTGTACCTGCGACTCCCAGGACTGAAATGGAGTGCAGATAAAAATTCTCCAGAGTCTATGTTCACATGATACAGTCCAACTGCCATAGATATAATGCCCAGTGAATCAGGGAAACTGATGTGTCTGGGTATAATTAAGTCCCACCATAGCCTTTCTTGAAAAGATTCATGCCTAGAGATATTATTTCCTTCACATAATCACTCATGGAAAAATCTCTTTGACTCAGACTATGTAATCCATAGAAGGGCAAAATGAGAGGAACATATCAGTAGCTACAGCAATATGGCCATTAACCAAAGGACTATTAGCAAGTGGGAATTCTAATGTATTGAGTTATTAAGTGAACAAACTTGCACCAGTGGAAGATATATTAATGTAGCAAGTGAAGGAAAATTGTCAATTAAAACTGCATACCTGGGACAGCTAGGTGGCATAGTGGATAAAGCACTGGCCCTAGATTCAGGAGGACTTGAGTTCAAATCTGGTCTCAGACACTTAACACTTACTAGCTGTGTGACCCTGGGCAAGTCACTTAACCCCAATTGCCTTACAAAAAAAAATTTAAAAAAAAATTGTATACCCACACTATGGTCAAGAAGAAAAATCTACTGTCTGAAGAGGGCAAAAAAAAGCCCTAGAGAAATGAAAGTTCTCAGTCAGTCTTAAGAATTCTCATTAATAAAATGACTAACCATGATTCCAGAGGACTGGTGATAAAGCATGGCACCATCCTTCTGACAGAGAGGTGTTGGATCTAGTGCAGAAGGATACATATTTTTTAATGTAGAAAATCAAGAATTTTTTCCCTAACTAAACATGTCTCCTACCAAAATTTTGTTTTCTTTTTTTTTCCTTTCTTTTTTTAAAAAGGGGTGTGGCAAAGGATAAAGGGAGAGAAAATTAATTTTTGCTCATTTAAAAAAATTAATTTAATTTTTGAAAACATTTTCAGTTAGCTCAAAGCATAATATTTCATTTATTTTTAAGTAATCTTTGTGTTAAAATTATTGTAGTCTACCTTATTCATGAGAAGGATCCTATCTTAATTTTCATTGAATAAAAGCATAATCTCCATTGGAAAAAAACTCTCATGCAATGGATAGTCTACAATTTCTCTTCTCTCTAATTCACTGATCCGACGGTATTCTTCAAAGAAAAGCATTCAATGAAGACTTTCTGGCCCACAAAATAGGTTCTTTTTCATAGAGGGGGAGAATCACAAGATCATGCCTAGTAAGTGTCACACAGCTATTAAGTGTCAAGTTACTGAGACTGGATTTGAACTCAAGTCCTCCTGAATCCAGGGCCAGTGCTTTATCACTGTGCCACCTAGCTGTCCCCTTTCAGATCATTTACATCAACCTGCTAATTTTTTGGATGAGAAGACTGGGGTCCCAGAAGTGAAGTGTCCTTCCCAGGGTCATAGAGGCAGATACTAGAGGGAGAGCTGATATTTAACTCTAGATCCTTTGACTCTAATTCTAATACTATTTTCCACTGTACCTCAAGCAGTACCAAGTGAAAAATAACCCCAGGTCTCATGGGAATCCAATAGAACCTGGACATTGGTTGATTAACTATTATGTTGGTGCTGTTGACTAAAAGAGATGCTTAAGCGTAAATCACAATTGGTCTTCCTTTGTGGAAAGAGTGCTAGGACTAGAGTCAGGAGACCTAGGCCCAGATCCAGACAGTGATACTTACTGACTGGTCAGGGGAAAGCATTTAGTCTTTATGGACCTCAGTTTCTTAATCTGCAAAATGATGAATTATATAGGGATGATACCGTGTGGTTAAAGAGGAATCTTCACAGGAAGCTAGTACAACTTACTCATTTTACAGATGAGGAAATGAGGTCAAGAAAGTTTAAGTGATTGATGAAGGTCACAAAGGTGATAGGGGTTAGAGGTGTTATTTGAAAGTAGGTTTTATGACTTCGGTGGCAATGCTTTAGTACCATATTGCCACCAGTGATCTAATAGAGTTATTAAAAATTATGCACGGGGGCAGCTAGGTGGCACAGTGGATAGAGCACTGGCCCTGGATTCAGGAGGACCTGAGTTCAAATCCGCCCTCAGACACTTAACACTTATTAGCTATATGACCTTGGGCAAGTCATTTAACCCCAATTGCCTCCTCTAAATAAATAAATAAATAGATAAATAAACAAATAAACAAACAAACAAATAAATAAATAAATATGCACTAGGTAGCACAATGTATACAGTGCTGGGCCTGGAATCAGGAAGACTCATCTTCCTGAGTTCAAATCCATCATCAGACACAAGCTTTATGGCTTTGGACAATTTATTTAACCCTCTTTGCCTCAATTTCCCCATTTGTAAAATGAGATGGAGAAGGAAATGGCAAACCACTTTAGTATCTTTGCCAAGAAAACCACAAATGGGGTCACAAAGAGGCAGGCATGATCAAAAAGAGTGAATAACAACAACAATGAAAATTTAAAGCACTTTATAAGTGTGATTTTTTTTTTATAACCACATGCACAAGTGCAAAATGTATCTGTGTTGGAATCTGGCAAGAATAGAGTAGTGGGAGGAGTTAAAGGGAAGAAAGAAACCAGATTTATCTCCTACTTACCAGATTATGACATTGAACAAATCAAGTACCCTCTCTGGGTTGCCTTATAATCATCTATAAAATGAAGAAGTGGGGCAAGATGAGTTCTGAAGTTTGTCAAATCTATTAAATTTTGTCAACGTTAGTCTTTTTTTGTTGTTTTTATTCCTCTTGAATGTCAATGATTGAGGAAAAAAAGCAAGTTTAAGTAGATGGGACGAAGAGTAAACTAACAATTTTAGTAGGAATTATAAAGGGGTCTTCTGAGCAAGTTAGAGATTTTAGATGTTTATTTTTCCACCAGCCAAAGATCAACACATCTAAATTCCTTATTTTACAGTTAAAAAGGCAAATTTTGGAGAAGCAAATAACTTCTCTAAGAACCCACTGATAGTAAAAGAGTTGAGATGAGAATTCAGTTTGGAAAGAAAAGAAAAAGGAAGAAGGAGATTGAAAAGGTTTCATGTACTCAAGTTTAAAAAATTTCTTGGGATTAAATGAGCTGATCTGGGAGAGATTCATGATAGAGAAAAAGAAGTGTTGAATGAACTCTAAAGTAGAATGTAGGAATTTGTGAGCACTATATTTCAACCTTACTGGTTCTTCTTCTGGACTATGTCCCCTTAATTTCAGAATTTGATGGTTCACTAGATAATGGGTAGGAAAAAAAGGAAATTATTTTTGTTTTCATTTCTAGAAATGAGATACTTGATTTCTCCCTGTCATTTGAGTATAAGCTAACTTGCGGAACTATGTTAAGTAAAGTTGCGATTTGAAATGATATATTTTTAATTATCATGGGAGTGTAAAGGGGAATATAGTTATTTCTATAAGTTAAAAAAAAATTGTGTCTCCCACATTATGGTCCTTTATTGACTTTGTACCAAGTAGAAAAGAACACAAAAATTTACTTCCGTTTTTTTCTGTCCACCATATAGTCAATCATAAAATGTTTATCAACAAGTGAAATAATTATCTAGTTGAAGAGAGAATAAAGAAATAGGTTTCATTTAAGTTTATCCAAATAAAACAAACAAACAAAAAACCTTGCTAGAGATAGTTAGAGAAAAATGAAAGAAAACTGAATTAAGGCATGGGACACTGTCTTGTAATATGTGCTAGTTGAAGAGATAGAAATGCCAAAGATTTTTCATGAAGAGTGAGAAACAAAGAAATCCCAGATAAAGTTGTCACACTTTGTTCTCCTTTGTTAAAGAATTTGTTCCTAAAGTACTCTTGTTATTTTTAGGTTATAATCCCTCTAGGCAATGACTGTCTGAATGTTCTCTCTAGCTCTTAGCTTATTGCTATTGCTCAACAGTTTTTTAAAAAGTAATTAATGAGGGCAGCTAGGTGGTGTAGTGGATAGAGCACCCACCCTGGATTCAGGAAGACCTGAGTTCAAATCTGGCCACAGACACTTAAAACTAGCTGTGTGACCCTGGGCAAGTCACTTAACCCCAATTGCCTCACACACACACAAAAAAAAGTTATTAATGGCCACAACATCATGGCAATAATGGTAATTATTAGGATCATCGAATTTAGAGTAGAAATTGACCAATCCTCTCCTTTTAAATATGAGGAAACTGAGTCCCAGAAAGGTTAAAAAATATGCCTAAGGTTTTACTGTAGCATGAAGAGCAACTTGGATTCCAACTCAAGGTCCTTTGACTCTAATACATGTTCTTGCTAACATTGTGAGAGACAGTTGTGAAAATTTCTAAAATGCTGCTAGCATTTTATCTTCCTAAAGCCAATTTAAATCATTTAAATTCAACTCAATTTAATTCAAGTCAACCAGTTTTAATTTATCACATTCTGTGGGCAAAGCACTATGCTAGACAGGCACAGATACAAAAACAACACTCTTTATTTTCTGTATACTTTGCATTTAATTTTGTGTGTACATACTGATATTTGTCCTTTATTCTTGAAGAGGACCATGACACTGGGGAGTTGATGTCATGTTTTGCAGTGAATTGGATTTAAGTGAGGCAGGCAAAGTCACCAACCTCACTTTTTCCTCCAGAGCCATCTGGGTCCAGGATCACTGGAAATGACCCCAGATGTTTAAGGCAATTGGGGTTAAGTGACTTGCTCAAGGTCACACTGCTAGTAAGTGTCTGAGGTGAGATTTGAACTCAGGTATTCCTAAATCCAGGACCATTATTTTATCCACTCTATACCACCTAGTTGCCCCCTTAAGTCTAGGTAAGGAATAGCCCTTTTTAACTAGTCAAATAATAATAATAAACTTGTTTACATGTATCTTTTGAGATGTAAGCATTTTAAGGGCAGGGGATGTTTTGTTTTCATCTTTGTATTGACAGAGCAAAGCATTGTGCCTCACATGTAGTAGGCACTCATATGTCTGTCCAACAGAACTGAATTCAATAGCATGTTATCATAGACTCATTCCAAATGGACCTTAGAGACACCCAATGCTTCATTTCTGCATAGGCCATCATCTGGGTAGGCTATATTTCACCTTTTTATCTTGTATGACATTAACAGAAGATGCTCTATTTTGATCAGTCTTTTAATTTTACTTCTGCCACTGCCACTAGGCAGCTGTGTAAGGAATTTGTGCCTCAGGTTCCTTGGGAAGAAAGCCCATGAGTAATGATTGTCAAACACCACTCCTCCTGGGTGGGGAAGGATCCTTACATGCTGTGGAGCAGCCGAAAAGCTTTGTAGATTAAAATCAACACCTTGCATCACCCCCTGAAGCAAATGTGGAGCCATTTCAGGTTGCAGCTTCTAGGTGTAACCTGCTGATTGGGACTGATGCTCTAAACTCCTTTGATAACTACAATCTTGACCCACTTAAATCCCTGGAGGTTTACAAGGTTCAGCCCATTCTTGCTGGAATCCTTTGTCCTGTGCCCACTTAGACTTAGAGGTGACAAAATCTGGCTAACATTGATAAACTTCAGTCCAGAGGGCAACAATTGCCATCCTATCTCTGTTAATAACTATCAGATTAGGAATAATGAAATCCCCAAATTCTAGATCTCTCTCTCTCTCTCTCTTTCTCACACACACACACACACACACACACACACACACACACATACACACTTTCTCACTCTCTCCAAACATATAGGCATCCACAGAGTTCCATATAACATTTTATATTTATCTATGTCTATAAGTAGTTGTACATATATACACACAGGTAAATGTGTATATATACATACTATATCTGTGTTTACAGGTATGTATCCATACATATGTACATAAAATGTACATACATACAGGTATAGTCTTGATGTGTGATCTCATGGTTGTAGACAATATTTGATATGGAAATACCATTAGTAACACAGCATTCATTTACAATACCAGAATTTCCTGGTCTCCTGGAGGGTTGAATTACTTGTCTATGGTGCCACAGCTACAATATGACAAAGTCAGGACAAGAATTCTGGCTTTCCTGACAGCCTTCGATGTCATTCTACCTCACTACAATTTTAATAGTTAATATTGTAAATAATTTTTAGAGGCTCTCTGTCTACTTTTAAAAGTGTCCTTGATATAGTTGTACCTTGATTTTAATAAACCTAGTTCCCTTCACTTTTTCCAGTCTTCACAGATTACTTAATTCAGAAATGTTGTTTTCTTCTTTAGAACTCTCTTAATACTTGGTTCATAGTTTTCTTATGAATTTTTAATGTTTCACTGTAGTTAGTCAATCAACACACATTCATTAAGTCTTACTATATGTAAAGCAGTATGCTAAGCATTATTGATAGAGAGAAACATGATATATGACTGCTGTACACACTCAAAAAAGTCACATGCTAATGGAGAAGACACCATGCAAATAATACAAAATAAAGAGTAGAAAAAATAATTACTCACAGAGGGGATGGTACTAGCTAGCAGTCAGGAAAATAGGTAAAAACCCCTTGTGGAAGGTGAGATTTGGGCTTAGTCTTGTAGGAAACCAGAAGATCTATTAGGCAGAGTTGGGGAGAAGAAAATTATAGGCATGTAGAATAGCCAGTGATATGACAGAGTCAACCAATAAAGCATCCTATGTGAGGAAGACAAAAAGGCAGGTGTTGATGGATTGTTAAATAGATGAAGAGTAGAGAAGTGTAAAAATAAAAGAACAAATGAACAAAAATGTGTGAAGAGACAAGATTATAAAGGGTTTCAAATAGCAAACCAAGCATGGTTTGTTATTTGATCCTAAGGTAAATAGGGAGTCTCTGGAACTTACTGAGCAGTAAGTGAGAGGGGGGTTAGGAGGGAATGTCAGACCATCACATGAGAAAGACAATTTTATTTGGCTAAGAGAAGGATGGATTGGAATAGTGGGGAGAGACTTGAGGCAGGGAAAACAACTAAAAGGCTCTCATAATAATCCAGGTGAGAGGGAATAAGGAGTAATAGTAGGGTGGTATCTGTGAGTGGGGAGAAGTGGAAGTATACAAGAGATGTTCAGATTAAGACATTAAGACTTGACCATGGATTAGATACAAGGAATGAGTGGAAGAGAAGAGTTGAAGACAACACTGAGGTTTGTGAGCCTGAGTGATTAAGAAAATGACAGTTAACTTGACAGTAATAAAGAATTTGACAAAAAAGGAGGGTTTTGGGGAAAATATGAGTATTAATTTGAGTATGATGAGCTTGAGATGACTGTCTTATGTCCATTATGAGATATCCAAAAAGCAAGTAGTGATGTGTGAATGGAGGTAAAGAAAGAAATTAAGCATGGGTGTCACTTGAATAGAGATAGTACTTCAATCCATGGAAACTGATGAGATCACCAAGCAGTATAGTATTGAGAAAAGAGAAGAGGTCACAGGACCGAGCTCTGGGGCCACCTATGATTAGTCAGTGTCATCTGGATGAAAAACTAGAAAAAGATTTTGAAAATGTTCAGTAAAACAGGAAGCATAATATCATGTAAACCTAAAGAGGATAGATAATCCAGGAGAAGAGAATAATCAACAGTATCAAAGGCTGGAGAGAGGTCAACAAGGATAAGGACTGAGAAAAGGCCCTTACCTTAGAGTTGGCAAATGAGAAAACACTGGTGACTGAAGAGGACACGTGCCACTGAATGATGAGTTCAGAAGCCAAAAAAAAAAAAAAAAGAGAGAGAGAGAGAGTCTAAAAAAGAATAAGAAGAGAAGAAATTTTGAAGCGGTACTAATTGTAGCTTGCTTCCTCAAAGAATTTACCAAGATGGGGATATTCCAGAAATATAGAGCAATAGCCGAAAAGAAAAGGATCCAGTGAAGGTCTATGCTAAGATGGTGCAGGGAAAAGAATACATGACTTGGAAACAGAGCAATTGGTTTCAAATTTGACCTTTTCCAGGTGTGAGTTCTGAGAACTTAAATTGTTTCACTCTCCTGAGCTTCAGTTTAATCATCTGTGACATGCTACTTGGGCTGCATAGAGCTGTTTTAGATTAAGCCATTGGTGAGTTTTTAAGTCCTGCAGGAAAGAAATGTGTTGTTATTATTATAACTATTATTATTTCATAACTATCTCATTTTCAAAAGAGTCACAAATATTATTCAAGTAAGTATAAAAATAATTAAAACTAATAGGTCTTTAATAACATTTTAAGATGTAGCAAAAAGAGCCCAGATTTGGCATGAGTTAGTTAAAATCTCAGTTCTGCCACTAACTCTCTATATGACCTTCTTTCTTAGGGCTCTGGTTTCCTTATTTGTAATAAGATTTCACATCCTTATGAAGAGGGAGAAGGGAAGGGAATAAGCATTTATAGACCTACTATGTGCCAGACTCTGTGTAATTATTATGTCTTTAGTCCATTAAGTTTTCAAAATATTTTGACATACATTATTCACAAAGGCATTTTAGATACATGATCCCTCCTTCATTCCTCTGTGGGCATCACTCCCGACTCACCCAGTTTTTTTCTTCACCATGATACAGTAGCCATCTGACCTTGAAGATCACTCCATTCTAAAATCTATTTCACTTTGCAAGATCATTTTGCCCTAGTGGCCCGTTCCTGTCATTATCCAGTTCCTCACAGTAGTTCCATTTAAAGACAAGTGACCAAGCCAACTGTGTTCCCTCTTTCATTACTCATCTGACTCCACTCCTGATTCTCTGGACTTCTTTCTCCATCATAGCCCCTTTTGGGTACCTTTTGCCATTCACCTACTCCTGCTCTTCAGCTACTTGTTTTGTTTTGTCTTCCCCCATTAGAATATAATTTCTTTGAGATCAGGGATTGTCTTTCTTTTTTGCTTTTATTTATATTCCCAGTCTTTAGAACAGGTTTTGGCACATCATAATTTAGTCTTTTGAATTGACTTGATATTGTCCCATTTGTTCCTCTCAATAACCTTGAGAGGTAATTATTCTCATTTTACATAAGAGAAATCCAAAGCAGAGAGTAATTAGGTGACTTGTCCAAGGTCATAAAGATAGTGCTAGAGGTGAAATTTGAATCTTATTCATATTGACTTTAGGTCCAGCATTCTATTCAGTAAGCCACATTTTTTCTTTTTAAAATGAGTGAAGTTAAGTGATCTAATCTCTTAGCTTCCATCCAGCTCTAAAAGTATATGATTTTATAAATATCTCAATATTATAAGGGGACCATCTCTTGGGGTCCAGTCTCTTAGACACTCAACTAGAGAAGAGTATCACTAAATAGTAAACTAATTTTAACGGAAAGTTATGTAGGGAAATACTGTTTCAATAGGTATACATGAGAAAAATGTATGACTTTATTTATCTAGAACTTTAACAAAAGGGGATCTCAAGATGGACAAAGAGATCTTCCTAGTAAATAGAATACTTGAGTGGCAGTGTGGTAAAATGGAAAGAATGTTGGCTTTAAAGTCAGGGTATCTGGGCTTAAGTCCTAATAATGGCACTTGCTATTTGAGTGATTTAAGAAAGCCATTTGATATCTTTGAACCTCAGTTTCTTTATCTGTATGAATTGAGCTAAATAGTATCCATGGCCAGCAATGTAGAGGACTGTCTTTATTTTAAAGGTGAGAAAACTGAAATCTAGGTAGAAAGATAGAAAAATGGATGTACAGATAGATAGATCGACAGACAGGTGTGTGTGTGTGTGTGTGTGTGAGAGAGAGAGAGAGAGAGAGAGAGAGAGAGAGAGAGAGAGAGAGAGAGAGAGAGAGAGAGAGAGAGAGAGGTTAAACCTAGGATTCAAACCCATGTCTCCTAATTTCAAAATCAGTGCTAGTGGTTCTACCAACCTTTCTTAGGGAAGAAGAAGGGAAAACAGGAAAATACAGGAAAATACTAAACTGGATTCAATCAAATCAAACTTAGTTGACATGAACAAAGCTGAAAGGAACCTGATGATGGAAAGAAGAGGGGAAACCTCCTGTTTATAATACCCCTTGACTAAGTTTTTCTTTTCCCCTGATAGCAACCACTTTTTTCATATTTTTATATGTAACCTAAGTGCTACCCAAAAATGCAAGGAAATTCCCCTAAATTTGAAGAGCTGCTTGTAAGTGTTAGAAGACTTAAGTTGGGAAATATTTCAATCAACATGTTTCTTCTTGTTTATACAAGCTAAATGTCACCGTTGGAATAATTACCATTTCATATCTTGTCTACAGCAGCACACGCTCTTGCTAATCCTATAGTCCCCTGCACGCAAAGCCAACACTGGTTTCAGGAGCCCATTGGTGCTTTAGAATACAGTGTTACTACATGAAGCTCCCAACCTGCAGTGAAGGATTAGGAACATGACTAGTCAAGGTTAGAATACTGTACTTACATGTTGTAGTTGTTTGGAGTAGGCTCTTGAAAATAGTTTTATACATATATACATAGAGATATAATGAACCAGGTATAAATAACCATAGTTGAGAAAGCTTGCTCTCCTAAGAAACAAAAAGAAACTAGTAAATATTTTTCTTGATTTTTTCTGATTTGGCATGAATAATAACAATAATGGAAAAATGTTATGAATGATCAGGATGGTGGGCAAGGTAGAATTCATTCCCTATTCCTCCTTCCTCCTCATCATGCGCCACACATCATATTGTCAGAGAGCTGTTACTTTGTTAGCATGGCTAATCCAGGAACAATTTCCTTGTTTCAACAATGCTCAGAAACTCAAGATGTACTTGAAATTTTGCCACCAGTCACTCACATAGGGATTGGCTCACATAAAATGCTAACTCATACTGTGTTGTTAAAAAAAATCATAAAAATGGGACTGACATCATTGAAGTGAATGTATTTTACAAGGATCAAATGAGAGCCCTGAGAGAAGTTACCAAGCCCCTGCCCAAGCCTCTGGGGAAGACCACACCTGAAGAATTTCAAGTTCCAATATGCACCCTTTTCATTTAACTTTCTGATTTTTTTTTCACTCTGCTATTTTCAAAAGTAACAAAAGAATAAAATGACAAGACAATGTGTAGAAAGAGTAGAGTTCAAATTCCAATTCTGTTGGTTGCTACTTACCTGAGTGAACTTGGACATGTCATGTCACTTAACCTCATTCAAACTCAGTCTCCACTCTGCAAAATGAAGGAGCTAACCTAAATGTCCCCTGAGATACCATCTAGCTCTAGCTCTTTGAGCCAATGATTCTTCGTCCTTTTATGATTGCTTGTGTCTAACATGCATCTTTTTTTGTTTATATGAATGGAAAATTGGCCAGGGATTCCATCAGAGGAAATGTGGATACAATGGTCATATTAAATCTGCATCTAAACCTTCACTCAAAGGTATGGTCTTTGTGTGGCCACTGGTATTTTATCAATCACACAACCACTAAGGCAGTTACATGAAACCTCATGCCACATCTGCTTCCTTTTGTCCCATTTAGATACCTCCATGTGTCCTCTCCTTATATCAGCAGAGACCATCAATCATTTATATCAAAAGTAGCTAGAGCTTTCAACACTCAAATGTCATGACACTATTTTAAAAGCATGTTCTATTCTTTATATCAGTCAAACAATGTACCCAACACTATGCTTGTTGTAATTGGGAAACTAAGAGAATTATATAATGAGTTGACATTAAAAATTATACTTCGCATTTATGGAATGCCTTAAATGCTTCAGTGTTGTAATACATGATCACATTTGAAACTTTTCTGTGAGGGAGATACTAGAGGTATTTTTCTCTTCCAGGAAAGTGAAATTCAGATAAGTTAAACCAATTGTCCAAAGTCAAACAGCTAGTAAGTTATGAGGACAAGATTTGAATATAAGACTTTTGCCTTCAGGACCAGTACTCTATCCTCTGTGTCACACTCTCCCTATAGAATAGTTTCTATAGTTAAAGAATTAACCATCTATAGTAGTTGAAGAGACGCCATGAATAGCTTACAAAGGCAACTAGCTAGCCAATGTAGCCTATAGTAAGTGCTAAATAAGGTCAGAAGTTTTGAGAAGCGCTGGGGTGCAGAAAGCTATATAGGTGGAGCTAAGGACTTGGAGATTTATTTGCTAGCCAATATGCTTTGAGCCAGGAAAGACAGGTGAACTATAAATAAAAAAAAAACATACTGGTAGTGGGAGAGACTGGAGAGATCAGTCACATCACCATTCCCTTAGTATAGATGGGTAGTGATGCAATCACACTGTATTTACACATATGCAAATATACACATAAACATATATGTCTTTGCAGTGTGAATAGGGAAAAGTATAGGAGAGATGTCATTCAAGTGTAAAATACATACATACATACATACATACATACATACATACATACATACATACATACATACATACATACGACACTGTGCTAACCAATATGTACAAGGCATGAGGAACAGAAAGGCACAAGAATGCAACAATTTCTTATCTCAAGGAACACGTAATCTATTCCAGAAATTCAATATCATGTACAAAAATAAGTAGAGTATCACCTTGTCCCCCCAAAAATGAGGAAGAAGAGAACACTAAGAATTGGTCAGACAAGGGAAAATCTGGGAAGATATTAGGTTGGGAATTAAGTCTTCTTTTCTCTAAGCATCACCACTCTGAAAACACACACATACTTTATTTTCTAACTCATAGAACTATAACTAAAGAGTTAGGAGGGACTATGAAGGTCATCTGGTCCAGTGCTCTCCTTTTACAGGTGAGCAGACTCATGACAAAAGAGGTTAATCAATTTGTCTAAAATTACAAGTCTCCTTTCACTTTTAATTTTTCATGAGTCAGTCAGGACCAAAGATTTCCCTTTTTATTCTTTAAATTAACTTTTTTTTTCAGTTAATGAAAGGTAATTTCCACCACTGAGGAAAAGAAAAAGAAAACCTTTGTAACAAGTTTGTATATTCAAGCAAAATTAAGTATTTCATTGCCCATGTCCAAAACTATATATGGCTCATTCTACATGCTAAATCTATCACCTTTCTCTCATGAAGGGAGTAGCATCCTTCATCAAACCTCTAGAATGATGTTTGGCCATTGCATTGATCAGAGCTCTTATAGCTTTCAAATTTGTTTATTTTTACAGTGTTGTAATCATTTAAATTTTTCTCCAGATTTTGTTTACTACACTATCAGTTCATACAAATCTTCCCAAGTTTTTCTAAAATCTCATCCTTCATCATTTCTTATGGCATAATGATATTCCATTCCATTCACATACCATTTTCTGATATATACTCTCTTAATTTCTAATTATTTTCCTCTACAATAAAGGACTGAACATGTGTATACATGCATACATGTATGTATATAAACATGCATTTGCATGCATCTATATCTGTGTATGTGTAAATATACAAACCGATATATATGTGTGTGTGTGTGTATGTGTACGTCTATATAATAGACAGTTCTCACTTTATTTAAATTCTCATTACATAAATTTGACTTTACACAAAGAATTCTGAAAGTCCACATTCCCAAAAAACACCTATGTTTACTTTACTTCTCAGTATTCTCATTCTCTCTCTCTCTCTCACTCTCTCACTCTCACTCTCACTCCCTCCCTCCCTCCCTTATACTTCCTGACCCTTTGCTTGGTGCTCTTCAGCCTCCTACCCCCCTCCCCCAGCCCCAACCTCTCAAAAACAGACTAAAATAAATTTAAAGGTTTTTTAAAAGTTTTTTTTTGTTTGTTTGTTTTTTAGGGGTAAGGCAATTGGGGTTAAGTAACGTGCCCCAGGTCACACAGCTAGTAAGTGTTAAGTGTCTGAGGCAAGCTTTGAACTCAGGTTGTCCTGACTCCAGGGCTGGTGCTCTATCCATTGCGTCACCTAGGTGCCTCTAGAATAAATCTAAAAACTGAAAGCAAACAAACCACCTCCAAGTGAAGATAGAAAAGGTAGAAAAACAGGCATGGAAAGATCACCACTACTGCTGGCTGATCCAGGGTTTGGCTTGAGATCGCCAGCTCCCAAAGAGGAGTCTTTGGCCCCGCTCAGCCCACTTGCCTGTTGTGCCGTGTGTGTCTGTCTTACCTCCATCTGGGCTTGGGGGTCGCTTGTCTGTCCCTGGCCCTGCCTGTCTGTGTTCAAGTCCAATCCTGACTTGTCGTGACGCCCCTCCACCGATCCTGTTCACCTCTCAGTTCTGGCCAGGTCCTCACGTAGCTGGCTCCAACCTGCATGTTTCTCCAACTGCTGTCGCTTCACTGTCCCCTGCCCCATGTATCCTTGAACCCTGTGTTGGCTGGCCCTCTTCCTCCACCTGGGAGGATCCCTTCCTGCCTTCCTCCTTCCCATCCTCCCTCACATCTATCACAGACAGATACGCATTCACTGTATGTGGAGGGCTACAGAATAGTCCACTTGGGCAAATCAAGAACGGTATGTACATATGAGTCCTTTTCCTCCTTTGTTTTCATTGGTGTATAGGCCTAGTGGTAGTATCACTTGCAAAAGATATAAATTTTTTTTTCAGGGCAATTAGGGTTAAGTGACTTGCCCAGGGTCACACAGCTAGTTAAGTGTCAAGTGTCTCAGACTGGTTTTTTGAACTCAGGTCCTCCTGAATCCAAGGCCAGTGCTTTATCCACTGCGCCACCTAGCTGCCCCTAAGATATGAACTTTTTAACAGCTTTGCTGGAATAGTTCCAAGTTATTTTCCGGAAAAGCTATACCAATTTGCAGTTCCACCAATAGTTGAGTACTATGTCCATTTTCCTGCAGTCCCTCTCACATTAAACATTCCCCCTCCACCTTTTTTGGCCAATTTTGTCAGTTTAGTGGGTAGATTTGCATGATTACTTTAATTTGTTTTTTGAAAATTATTAATGATTTAATGAATTTTCATATGATTATTGATACCTTGGATTTCTTCTATAGACAAACTGCTTAAACATATCCTTTGATCATTTATTAAGTGGAGAATTGATTCCTTATATATGTTAGAAATAATATGATTATTATCAGCAAAACTCCCCGCAAAGATATTTTCCCCAATTACCTATTTCCCTTTTAATTTTAGCTGCATGTATTTTGTCTGTGAAAAAAACTTTATTTCATGCAATCAAAATTTCCCATTTTATCTTTTGTGATTTTCTCTAATACTTTTTTGATTATTAATTTTCCATATTTATGGATCTAAAAGGTAATTTTTCCTTGTTATTCTAAGTTATTTATCATATCAGCCTTGAAATCTAAGTAATATATATATTTGGAACTTATCTTGGTATATATACATTTTGAGAGAGTGGTTTAATACCTAGCTTCAGCCAGAATGATTTCCAGTTTTTTCCAGAAGTTTTTGTTGACTATTAAGTTCTTATATCAGTAACTCTGGTCTATGAATTTATCAGACACCATGTACAAAGTTTCATCTTGAAGAGTGAGTGTTCCTGGAATATAATTTCCTTCCCTTTGTCATGAAAAAGGAGGTATGATTCAGGCTTCTCTTGGTTTCTCCCATTACCCTTGAGTCTTACAGTTATGAGGCTAGAGCAAATGTTAAATAACAAACTATTCCTACCCTTATTCTAGAAATAGAACTTATATTTTTCTTAAATCCAGGATTAAACATTTACATATCAGAAGATTCTCTGTACATTTTTATGTGACTTATGATTCGGTTTGCTTGGTTCATGTTGCCTTTTCAAGGATAAATTCCAGAAAAAAAAAAGTATGTAGTAAGAGCACAATATTTGTGTAAGTCACCAGGTGTTGCTCCATTTGAGCAACTATTAATATTATTGTTGTTTGTCCTTCATTCTCAAAGAGGACCATGATATTGGGAGGTGATATCATGACTTGCAGTGAATTGGATTTAAGTGAGGGAGAGCTGAGCAAGGTCACCAAACTCACTCTCTCCTTCAGAGCCATCTGGGTTCTGGAGATGGCCCTGGATGTTTTAGGTAATTGGGGTAAGTGACTTGTCCAGGGTCACACAGCTAGTAAGTGTCTGAGGTGAGATCTGAACTCCCAACTTCAAGACCAGTTCTCATTCTTAAGATTTTGCTCCCTTTAATGCAGCTGAAGTTCACATTAGGTTTTTCATTTTTTAGACTATTATATAAACCAATTTTGTATTTGAGTTGCGGTTATACAAAATCACTGTCTTTCACATTTCTTCTCTATCATGCCATCCTGTCTTATTATGATTGCTTTTTTCCCTCTAAATTTTCACATCCTATCTTTACTTCCTCTGTTCTCTAAATGTGTTCAATTTTCAGAACTGTATCTCCATTTCCATATTTGACTCCATGTCCATGACCATTTTTCATCCATTCTTCTTTTACATGCATCCCCTAATTTCAGATCCCAACAAAGCATAGTTTAGTCTAGTTTATATACCACTGCCAAATTAATCTTCTTAATCAATCCCTTCATCATTTCACTCCCCATGCTCAAAACCTTTTTAATGGTTCCCAACTGTCAACTGAATTAAAGTTAACTCCTTACCCTGGTATTTAAGGCCGTCCACTATCTGACCCAAACCTAACTTCCAGCCTTATCTTGCACTACTCCCCTTCAGTACTCTAACAAAACTGAATAGTTCACTATTTCCTGAATACAGTCTGTATTCCCAGCCTGCGTATTTGTTCATTTCATTCCCAAGGGCTAAAATGTTTTCTACACTTTTTCCACTATCATTTCTACCTGCAAAACAGAATGTCCATCCTTTAAGAGCCATCTCAAATATCACTTTTTCCATGAAGGATTCTTCAACTCCTGACTGTCAAAAGTAATCTTCCATTCCTTTGAGCTCTTAAAGTATTTCCTCTATACCTTTCTTCTTCCAGCTAGCTGTAAAATATTTTTATCTACCTTCCTAGCTCCTCAAGGGAAGAAATATTAGTTTTTTATCATACTCAGTACTTAGTCCATTATCTTACACTGAGAAGATACTCAATAAATATCTATTCATTGAGTCAATTTAGTTGCAGTACAAAACATGTCCAAATTTTCAAAATGTTGGACGAAAAGTTGGGACATAAGAAAAAATTCTTCTTGAAAATCATTCCAACATAGGTACAGAATACAGAAGGAAAAAAATAGATATAAGAAAGGAGAATGGGAGGCATGAAAGTAAATGTAGAAAGACAGAAGAATTTTGGAACCTAAAGCTGCCACTAATCCTAATATAAACACAAATGGTAAAGAACCTGCATCTCTGACAGAAACAGAGATATAAGCTGATGTTTATTCTGCTCTTCAAAAGATCCATTTGCTAGAATACTTTAGCAAATGCTAAAACCTTTCTTTAACTTCATCTTTCCTGTGGAGACATGACAATGCTAATCATTTCCTTTTCTCCCTGAGAGGTAAGATAATCTGTTTGCTGAGCTTTGAATTCATGACATTAGAAATGTACTCTGAAGGACAACCTATAGATATTCCTTAACATTTGTTGAAAAGCTTAATGCTATAATCAGAATTATAGATATATTATCAAAATATTTAGCTGTGTATCATGGGACACAAAAGCTTTTTAAAATAGAAATAGAGGGGGGGTCAAAAGTCACGAAATCATGAAGAGGCTTCAACATTTTATAACTCCTTTAGTTTTTGTTTTTAATTCACGATGTCATAGCATCATACACAGTATAAATAGCAAATAAATATGTACATATATGAAATAAAGAAAAATATTTTCAAAAAGTTATTAAAGCATCAGGCCCTTTTGTGACTTTTGGCCTACCCTATATAAACTGGGCTAACAACACAATCTTATAATCCATTCATATGATTTTAATGGAAAGAGCACTGATCTTGAAATCTTTAGACATGGGTTCAAGCTTTGAGGTGGTGCTTTACTAGTTGTGGTCCTGTGTAAAGTATTAAAACAATTTGAGCCTTGGTTTCTTCTTCTATAAACTGAAAATAATAATTCCTGCCCTCTTTTGGGCGGGGGGAGCAATGAGGGTTAAGTGACATGCCCAGGGTCACACATCTAGTAAGTGTCAAGTGTCTGAGGCCAGATTTGAACTCATGTCCTCCTGAAGCCAGGACCAGTGTTTTATCCACTGTCCCTCATTCCTGCCATCTTTTAACTGTTATTACATGCCTCATGTTATTCCAGGGGTGACCTTGAGTTCCTGAAGTCTTTCTCGGGGGAATACAAGCTTTAGGAATTTTTACCAAGGCAGAAAAATTTCAACTACTGGCACAGAGATGGTCTGGATGACTGGCTTATCTCAGGTTTTGCATAATCATATTTTAGTATGAACTGAAAAATTATGAACAACCATGAATATCACAATAAAAAGAACAAAAAAGAACATCATATATGAAAATAAGTTCTAGCATAAGGTTTTTAAGTGTCTATTATGACAGTGTTGACATAATTGTCCCCTTTTGAACTTTTTTCCTCTTTTGTTCTGAATTTTTTATGATGCTCTTTTATTATTTTTTTTCTTTTTTTATCACTATCACATAACCTCTGTGCCCCCCAGTTTCCTCATGTATAAAAACTAGATAAGAATAGGACCAAATTTCCAGGTCGGGGCTATTGTGAGGGAAAAACATGTTATTATTTTACTGTATTATTTAAGTTTTTCTGTATTCCTTCAAAGGTGTTTTTCTTTACATTATTGTAATCTATTCATTTCACTCTCCATCCTTTCATACACATCACACATTTTTCTGAATCCACATCTATATGTATCATGTCTTAATTATAAAACAATAGTGTATTATATTCAAATTTGCTGTCATTCTCAAATTGATGGGCATCTATTTTATTTCCAGATATTTTGCTACAATAAAAGTACTATTATGAATATTTTTGGTCCATATTTGGGCTTTCCTTCTCTATCCTTGACTCCTTTGTGGTATTTACCTAATAATGTTATCGCTCAGTCAAAGGGTATGTATAGTTTAGTGACTTTTAGAAAATGGTTATAAAATGTAGAATGTTTGGAGCAATTCTCAGCTCCACCAGGAGTATATTAAATCACTTTCCCTGTTATTTCACAGCCCTTTCTAAAACTGTTGCTTTCATCTTTTGTTATAAATCTGATGGGTGTAACATTGAGTCCCAAAAATGCTTTAAGTTGCATTTCTCTAATCATGAATAGTTTGGAATATTTTTCATAGGGGTTGTCATTTGAAGATTGTCCTTTCATCTGTTGTGAATTCCCTCTTTTTCATTTTAGCCTTTCCCTCTGATTTTTAAATTTTTATTATTAAACTTGAATGGGCAGTCATGACTGGGTTCAGGGTCTCTCTCTTCCAGGAGAAGGAGCCAGTGGTCTTAGATTTCATTACCTGGTGTTCTTTGACCCACCTGGACCAGAAATCATTCTTGTTATTCACCCTCTCTTCGGGAACCACCCTTATAGGAGAGAATGAGAAGGCTCCAATGATGTCATGCTTACTTCCTTACTTAACTGGTGCTGCTCATCTCTAATATAAATTTAAGTTTCTGGCCATCATCTGCTGTACTCTTGTACTTAGGAATTCATTGTTGTTTCCCTTTGGATTTGTAAAATCTTTTTTTTTCTTTTTAATCTGACATTATTCATCTTTCAAGAGGTGTTTTTTAAGAGCTAGGGCTCAATGGGTACCTTTCGTATTGAAGGATAAAAACAATAGCTAACATTTATATAGGGTTTGCTATGTACCTGGGAATGTTCCGAGTGCTTTACAATCCATACCTTATTTGATATTCAACACAACCCTGGTAAGTAGGTGATATTATCATTCCCATTGCACAGATGAGAATCTGAGGCAAACGGAGGTAAAGTGTTTTGTCCAGGGCCACATGCAAGTTCTGATGCCGAATCTGAACTTTGGTCTTATTGACTTCAGGCCCAGGGCTCTGTCCATTGTGTATTACTTTCCTTTTTTATTTTTTTTAAAATGGGGCAATGAGGTTTAAGTGACTTACTTGCCCAGGGTCACACAGCTATTGTCAAGTGTCTGAGGTCGGATTTGAACTCAAGTCCTCCTGACTCCAGGGCCGGTGCTCTAGCCACTGCGCCACCTAGCTTACCGTGTATTACTTTCCTGATAGATACTTCTAAAAACCACGTACTACTACTAGCTTGTAGTTTCCTTTAGATCTAAAAGTGTCCATTCTGATGAAATTACAGATCCCTGAGGAATTTCAGTAATCCTTGCTCTATACAATCTCATAGGATTAACATAAGTGTCATTTTTTAAAATGTACATGAAAATGCTTTGCAAAATGTAGAGCACTACACAAATATTAGGTAATGTTAACAACAGATTTGGTGCTGGACCTAGAAGAAGGAAAACTTGAATTTACATTCAACCTGAGATACTTAATAGTCTATGACCTTTGGCAAGTGGATTTATCTCAGTTTCCTCTTCTGCAAAGTAGGGCTAATAATATCCCCTACCTCCCAAAGATTGTTGTGAGAACAAAGTAAAATATTTGTAAAGTATTTTCCAAATATTAAAGCACTGTGAATGCCAACTACTCTAAGAACAATTATAACAATAAAGATGGTGGTGATGATGATAATACTTCAATATTTTAATGAAACCATAATCTCATCAATGTAGTAAACCTTCCGCTGTTGCAAACTTCCACAGGTAATTTACTTAATCTTCTGGGGGATTTATATTAGGTATGTTAACATAATCTAGGTGTCAGTGCAGCAAGTAAACTAGCTAGCTATTATGTCTCAGTATTAGCTCATGACCAGCTTACCTCCTTTCTCAGTTATCCTTCACTTTGATGGTAATCTCTTAATGTCATTGCTTATATTTTCTGCTGGTAATATTCTGCATTAGATTTATCTTATGCCACTCCAATTACCTTTTGATCATTTTACGTTTGATTACAGAACATCTCTCTCTTTGGAGATTGCATTGTTCTCTAGTTTTCAGCCATGCCATGTAACAGGAAAAATACTCATATTAAAAAGGTTTCTGGGGCAGCTAGGTGGCGCAGTAGATAAAGCACCAGCCCTGGATTCAGGAGTACCTGAGTTCAAATCCGGCCTCAGACACTTGACACTTAACTAGCTATGTGACCCTCGGCAAGTCACTTAACCCTCATTGCCCTGCAAAAACAAAAAACAAAAACAAAAACAAAAACAAAAAACAAACAAACAAAAAGGGTTTCCTCACTCACACACCTGGGGCTGATGCAAGCACGGATACAATTCATGTATCCTTCATTTTTAGTTTTCTATGTAATTCTGAACCCAGCTCATTGTATATCAGCAATGTTTCCTCAAGCTCTATATATTGATGGATAAGTTTTATGTGCTTTCATTTTCATTCCATACCTAACTGCATAGCCATTCTTAATCTACTTTTTTTTTTCCTATGTAGTTAGCCTGAACTCTTTTGTGTAGTAGTGAAGAATTACAGAAAAATTTAAACTCAGTTCAATTCATTAAATATTTATTACATATGTAAGCACATGAGTACCATGCACATGGTTAGTAATTAATTATTGCTAGTCAAATTGAAGTGAAGACACTGGCAATGTTCTGGACCTGGAAGTAAATAGCACATTGTCATTTGCAAACAGGAAAAACTGAAGGGCTTTACCAGAGATTGTCCTTGAAGAAAGAAAAAGTTTTGAACAACAAAAGTATGGAAGGAGTACTTTACAACCTTGGGGCCAGTTTTAGCACAGGATTAGTGAGAGGGCACAGGAGAATCTTTAAACACCAGGATAAAAAGTTGGTATTTTATAGCTATACTGATAGCTGAGTGAGCCACTCAAGGTTTATGAGCAGCAAAGTAACCTAATCAGACCTGTGCTTACTTTAAAACATTAATTTGGTGGCTGTTGGGGGGGGGGCAGCTAGGTGACACAGCAGATAAAGCACTGGCCCTGGATTCAGGAGGACCTGAGTTCAAATCTAGCCTCAGACACTTGACACTTACTAGCTCTGTGACCTTGGGCAAGTCACTTAACCCTCATTGTCCCACAAACAAACAAAAACAAATATTGAAAATCTGATGGCTGTGTAAAAAATTAGTCTTACATATGCAAAGAATATGATTCCTCCCTCCCTCCCATTACCAAGCACCTATAACTATTAATGCTCTTCCTCTCTAAATATCTTGTATTGAATTGTATGTATTCTGGATATGCACACAGACAAATACACACATATACATATATATACCCATGTATATTTGTAATATATCTATGTGCAATCAGTATATTAAACTCGTGTGTGTGTGTGTGTGTGTGTGTGTGTGTGTGTGTAGTTTCTTTGATCAAAATGTAAGCTTTTGTGGGTAGTAGGGATTATTTCATTCTTTGTTTTTGTGTCCCCAGCATCCAGCTCAGTACTTCTGTTTGTTGCTTATTCAGAGTATGCTTATTGTTTATTGAGCAAAATGCACCCCTCAAGGCTCTCCTCCATTTCAATGTTTCCATGACTAAGCTGAAATCCTACAGTAGTACTTATGCAGTCCATATTATATATGTGTCGCTTGTTATATATAAAGAAGTATCATTCACACCTTGCTTGTTGTTATAGAAAACCCTGTATTAGGTGCTGTGAAAAAAATGTACAGAAGGGTTGTGGCCATTGTTTTCAATCAATTTGACAGTATATTCAGCCAGAAAAGTCTACTACACAAATAACTACAGTTCAAAAGAAGATCATGTTATGAGTTAGGCAGTCCATTAAAAAAAATCATTAAGTTCCCATTATGTACCTGGACTACTGCTAAATGCAGAAGATGGAAAGGAAAGTTAAAAAAAAAGACAATCTTTGCTCTCAAGAATCTCACAGTCCAATGAGGGATAAAACATGAAAAACAGCCACATAACAAACAAGATGTATGCAGCATAAACTGGAGATAATCAAGAAAAGTCAGGCACCAACCTTAAGGGGTATCAGGAATAACTCTCTGTAGAAAATAAGAATTTAACTGGAATTTGAAGAAAGCCAAGAAAAACAGGAGGCAGAAATGAGGAGGAAGAGGGAGTTTTCCATGCATAGTGAAGAGCCAGTGACAATGGCCAGATTCTAGAGGTAGCATATCTTGTTTGAGGAATAGCAAGAAGGCTAGGGTAACTGAATTCCATTGGGATGGGGAGAGTAGATGTCTGAAGACTGGAAAGGCAGAAGAGGACCAAGCTGTGAAGGGCTTTGGATGTTGAAGACTATTTTATACACTATTTGATGCTGGAGATGATAAAGAACCACTGAAATTTATTACAAAGAAGTGAGGGTGATATGATCAGGTCTGTGCTGTAGGAAGATTAATTTGACAGTTGACTGGAGTGGGGAGATACTTAAGTCAAGGATATGAGTTCCATGAGAGTTGAACAAATGAAAGACTATATGACTTCAAAGGAGGGAGAAAGATCACTTCTAAATGGGGTAGTCAGCAAAGACACAATTGAGCCAACTTTAGTTCCTACAAGGCCTTTCATATTTCTGTGACCCAAATCAGAGTAACTGGATTGCTGGCCATTGGTGGATCCATAGCTGAGTCCCTAGTTTTAAGCCAGACTTCCAAAATACTCCAATGTGTTGAGGGAATTATGAATATTCTGATTTGGCTAGAGTATGAATGGAATAGAATATCTAAATAAAGTTGGGATAAGGCTACAAAAGTCAGTTTGCCCCAAATTATAAAGTAATTTCTAAGGGAAGCCAGGGAATCTGATGTCATTGTAAGGGGTGATTGAAGAATTCCTTCAAAAATTCTTACCATTTCTGAACATCTAGCTAGAGTTATTCCATTCCCTCCTGTTCCCATGTCTATATTGACTTAATTCTCCACCCCCACACACACACACTTTAACTATTCTCTATAAAGCCACCCTAGCAAATTTCCTAAAGCACAGATATGATCTTGTCATTGTCTTACTGGAGTGGCTTCAGTGGCTGTGTATTGCTTTAAAGCTCCTCACAACCTGGCCTTTTCTTACCTTTCTAGCCTCATTACATGTTTCTCCCCACCTACCTCCTCAATAAACTCTACATTTCAGCCAAATTGACCTTCCTGATATTTTTAGTATATGGCATTCTGTTTCTTGTCTCCATGCTTTTGGAAGGTTTTCTCCTACACCTGTAATAAACTCCTTCCTCTCCTGTACCTCTTAGATTCTCAGGATTCCTTCAGGACTAAACTGTAGCACCAACTTCTGTGTGAAGCATTTCCTAGATCCTTCAGCCTTCCAAACCACACGCCAAGGTTACCTTGTGTCTGCTCTGACTGTGTCTTGTTTATAGTTATAAATACTCATGTTGTCTCCCCCCATTTGAATGTCAGCTCCTTGAGGGCAGGCACAGTTTTATTCCCTTTTTTCCTTTCTTTCTTTTTTCTTAATTTCTTTTGCCCAGCACAGTTCCTGGTACAATGTAGCCTTTTAATTTGTTTGTTGATTCACTGATTGATGCATCTAGTAAACAGAGGAGCTAGAACTTGATAGACAACACAGTATATTAGAATGAATGCTAGATTTGGATTTTAAAATGAGAGTTCAAATTTTGATTCTGCTTCTTACTCCTTGTATGAACTTGGAAAGGCTTTTTTTGTTTGTTTTTTATAATTTCTCTTGGCTACAGTTTACTCATCTATAAAATAATAGAGATGAGATAGATGGTATCCAGCATCATTTGTAGCTCAAAATTCTACTAAACCAAATCTCTTGATTCCCAATTCCTCAAGAAGAAAAAGTATTTACATAAACATGTATACAGGAAACTACATCTTGTTATATAATTCAATGGAAGCTCCTTGACTATTTTGTTTTTTGTCTTTGTATTCCTAGTGCTTAAATCAGAAGTATGCAATAATGGCTGAGAACTGGTCTTCAAGTAAGGAAGACATGGTTTCAAGGCCCATTTCTGATACCTACTCACTTTGTGACCTTGGGAAATTTACTTAACCTCTAAATTCTCTAGACATCTCTGTAAGACCATGTAGCATTAGGAGAAGCTAGGTGGCACAGTGGATAGAGCACCTGAGTTCAAATCCTGCCATAGACATTTGACACTTACTAGTTATGTGACCCTGTGCAAATCACTTAACCCCAATTGCTTCCCCACCCCCACAAAAAAATGACTGTAAAGAATTAGTCATAGAAGCTGATATCCTAAATTTGTAGAGGGGTTTTTTGACTTGGGATTGTCTATACCACTATACTTCTAGGTCCAGTCCCTATACATAGTCTTTTTTTTTTTTTTTTTTTTTGCAGAGCAATGGGGGTTAAGTGATTTGCCCAGGGTGACATAGCCAGTAAGTGTCATGTGTCTGAGGCCAGATTTGAACTCAGGTCCTCCTGAATCCAGGGCTGGTGCTTTATCCACTGCACCACTTAGCTGCCCCCCTATACATAGTCTTAATGCCTAGAAAGGTACAGTAAGCATATAAGAAATATTTGTTGGATTTGGATAAGATTGTTGAGTTCCAGATGGGAAACTAATGCAAATTCAAAGAAGAGGGAAATGGAATGACAGATGCTGTCTACATAGGGCGTTCAGAGCTTGAATACATTCTTAAGCCTTGTCATTTTCTAAATTAAACTGGCAAATTTGTAAAATTATGATAGAAAATGATAACACACATTTCTGATAATCATTACTATTTTATAGAATAATTTGGAAATTATGATCAGTTATTGGACCTTTGAAAAATAACTCAGTTGTTATTTTTGAATGAAGCTAGGAAGAAATTAGTTTCATGAGGACTTACTAAATGCATCTGATATTAAAGCTCGATGATAAGTGTTTGCTTCCATACTGTCTTGGTTCTCAGACTAGTCATCAAAAATGTTTACATCTTTCCAACATCAGATGCAAAAAGGTTTTGTATAACTTGTGGATAGAGCCAAAGCTAGCATAGGATGATTGTAGCTGTAGCCCAGATGTTGACACCTCTGAAGGCAGGTTTCTTGTTTCTAGCTCCCCAGCTCCTCTATCTGCTAGAAAGAATTGCTAGACTAGGCAGCTCTCATGGCCACTGGAGGCAACCGGTCCCCAGCCTTCCCTTTTCCCTCTCCCCACTCCCCTCCTCGTCTTTTGGTTCTTCTTGCTTTGTATCATGGTACTGTCTAGACATACTATCTAGCCTGGAGATTCTTGCCACCCAAGACAGCTGGGATCAGCTAGGGAGAATGAACCATAATGGTGAATGCTGCCATTGCTTCCCAGGAGAAATTCAGTCCTATCTCTCCCCAATTCACTATCCTCTTGTATCTTCTCTTTCTGTTTTGCTCTCTGAGAACTTTTCTGTCATGGTGCAGTGGCAAGTTTCATAGATTTAAAATTAGAGGAATAGAATTAAAATCCTAGTTCTGACATTTACTATCTAAGTGACTATGGGCAAGTGATTTCTGTTCTCTGTGCCTCAGTTTCCTCAAATGTACAATGAAACCATTAAACTTGGGGGCAGTTAGGTGGTGCAGTGGATAAAGCACCAGCCCTGGATTCAGGAGGACCTGAGTTCAAATCCAGCCTCAGACACCTGACACTTACTAGTTGTATAACCCTGGGCAAGTCACTTAACCTTCACTGCCCAGCCAAAAACCACAACAAACAAACAAAAATACTTGTTTAAAAGGGCAGCTAGGTGGCTCAGTGGATAAAGCACTGGCCCTGGATTCAGGAGGACCTGAGTTTAAATCTGGCCTCAGACACTTGACACTGACTAGCTGTGTGACCCTGGGCAAGTCACTTAACCCTCATTGCTCCATTTTTTAAAAATTGGAAAAAAAAAACAACTAAATGACATATGCAGTTTCTTCTCTTTTTCTCATATTCCTTCCATTTACTGGTGAGGGGAGGTAATTAGCATTTATATAGCACCTACTATGAGCTAGGCCCTGTGTTTTTACAAATGTTGTTTCATTTATTTCTCACAACAACCTTGTGAAGTATATGTTATTATTGTCCACATTTCACAGCTGAGGAAACTGGGGCACAAAGAGATTAAGTGACTTTCCCAGAATCACACAACTAGGAACCATCTGAGATAGGATTTCAACTCATGTCTAGAATCCTAGTTCCACCATCTTTCCAAGATACTGGCCACCTGCCTTTAAACATCATTTAGAGATTTTCTCCTAAGGATGCCTCTTGGTGCTTGCTCTAAGGCTGTCTACTTCTTTGCTCATATATCCCTTATATACTTGAACAAAAGGAAAGGATGATATACTGGTGTGCAAGTTGGCAGTTAACTCCCCAGTATTACTTTCAGGCCTCTTTTCCTAACCTGTCCATTTCCTTGTTTCTATTAATTTTAGCCCTCTAAGTCATTCCACAGTAAATTCAGTACTTTGCTCACAGTAGTCCCCATTCTTCTAACATTCTGGCCGCTCAATTCCTCAACCCATTCAATACTAAATACTCATAAACTCTTCAGTAAGCTTATTTCAGTTTATGTCAACTATGCACAAAAAGAGTTGCCATGATTTAAGTGTCCTGACCCCATCTCAACTGAATTTGTCCCATGTACTAGAATTTTTAGTAATATTTTTGGACGGAGCTATAACATTTGAAGGATAGAAGTTAATCCAAACTGTAGAACTACTAGGGATTTAATTGTCCTACCATAAACAAGTACTTTTAAGTATTGGGGTAGATTTCTGGAGAAGTCTGAAAAATCATCATCATCATGATTTCTAGGTCTTTAAAAACAGGATCCTATTGAGTATGGTTTCTGCATCATCCTGTCTGAAGTCAGGGGAATGGACCAAATAACCCTCCTGGGACCCTTCTAATGATTCTATTCCAGGAAATGTGAAACATAGTAATACCAGATTGAGGAATCTAAGACTATAAGATACCAACAAGTTGCTGATTGGTTTTTGGTCCCCTTCCACAAAGGGAGTTCTCCACACTGATAAAATCATAGATCCAGATTTGCTTCCCACTCCCTCATAACAAAACGACAACAAAATAATAAAACAAGCAGCCTGCTTGCTGTTCCCTTGGGATGTGTTTATCAGAGACCAATTGATTTTGTAATATTTTAGAGTTGGAAAGAGACCCAAGAAACCATGTAGTCTGATCCTCCTTCTCATTTTGCACATGGGAAAATGGGTTTCAGAAAAAGGAAGAGAATTATCTGAGGTCACACAGACAACCAACAGCAAAATGAAAATGAGAATCTTCATTATCTGAGTTTTTCTTGGCCCTAACACCCCTCCATTCCCTTTTTAAGGTCTGATAGGAATGACCAAAACATATTGGGGGGGGCAGCTTAGGTGGCTCAGTGGATAAAATACCAGCTCTGGATTCAGGAGGACCTGAGTTCAAATCTGGCCTCAGACACTTGACATTTACTAGCTGTGTGACCCCGGGCAAGTCACTTAACCCTCATTCCTCCACCAAAAAAAAAAAAAAAAGCTTTTCCTACCAAAAAAAATATATATTCAGGGCATATAATAGTGATGGGGGGTGAGACTGGAATGGCTTAAAGCATTGCTTGCTTTGATTCCTTTTTTGGGGGGACTCCACTCTGAATGTGACCACCACAGTGGTCTACTAAAGGAAACTGGTCTAATACATCAAGGGTATCTATCTATCTGTCCCATGGTGATATGACCTATTCTGCTATGTATACATTTTCATGTTGCCACCAAAAAAGTTAAAGGTAACTGGTTATGTCTTGTTCTGGCTGCTACTGCCCATTTAGCCTTTAAATAGCCACAGCTGGTGTTTCCCTAGGAATTCTGGGCCCTTGGGTCATCAGCAACAGCTGGGCACCATTAAATTGCTGTGATGATTGTCACTATCTCCCAGTTGTCCTGAATCAGGACCCTTTGAATACATTTGAATGGGATTTTTTTTCTTTTTCTATTTGTCTAACCTGTGATTTCAATGAGGAAAAACCCCAAACAGATCAGTGACTATTCTGCAAGTGGTGAAATATGTCTTTTAAAATCTTATATTTTTCATACACCTTTGTTCTTTTTTTTTGTGACGCAATTGGGGTTAAGTGACTTGCCTAGGGTCACACAGCTAGTAATTGTTAAGTGTCTGAGGCCGAATTTGAACTCAGGTCCTCCTGAATCCAGGGCTGCTGCCCTATCCACTGCACCACCTAGCTTCCCCTGCACCACCTAGCTTCCCCCACCTTTGTTCTTAAGAATGGACACTTTAGGTTTCTCCGAATGTAAAATCATAGGTCACTAGGCATCATGAGCAAAACAGTTTTCTGGACTAGGGAAGTGATGGAGCCATTGTATTCTGCTTGGTCATACCACATATTTAGTATTGCATTCAGTTCTGCAAACAACATTTTTAGAAAGACTTTTATTAGTGATAAAATAGCTAGAGGAGGAAATCGGGATGGAGATGAACCTCAAGAGCTTGCCATAAGAGATAGGTTGAAAGAACTAGGGATTATTTAAGCCAGAGAAGACAATACTTGGCAAAAGGGTAGTGTTCAGGAGGGCAGTGTGGACTTCATAGCTCTGTTCAACTACATGAAGGGCTTTCAAAAGGAAGATTTATTCACCCTTTTTTTTCTTCTACTGGGCTTCCAGCAAGGGGAGGGAACTTAAAAAAAAAAATTAGCTTTGAGATAAGAAAAGACTTCATAAGGATGAGAGCTAGCTAAGAGGGGAATAGGCCACCTGATATGATACTGGTTTCCCCCTTGAAGCCAAAGCTGGATGACCTCTTCTTGGAAACCTCAAGGGCCCTCATGTTCAGTGTGAGTTTCCCTAGATGACCTCTGACATCCCTTCCAACAACTGAAATACTACGGCTGTGTTTTAGGGGGAAAATATTCACAACCAGCATTAGAAACTGCCCTCTTACACAGCTCATTGTTGTATGTTTGTTTATGGAAGGTAAAAAATATTAGGAAATTCTGATCATCTCCTGCCTAACAATATCTCTACACACACACACCCCTAATGTCCTCAAATACAGATGGCATATGGATACTAGTATTCTCTAATTATACATCTTGAGGGGTGGAATAGTGAAGGAATGATGAATGCCTGCTTTCTCAGATTTAATGACTATTTATATGCCCTTGGGCAAGACATTAAGTTTCTCTGGGCCTCAGTTTCTTTATCTGTAACATCAGGGATTTGAATTAGATAGCTATGATCCTATGAACTTAATTCTCTAATCAGATACAGTAAACCAATATCACCTTTTCTTCTTAAAACTATAAGCAATCTATCTAAACAGGACCATTTACTTCTCTCCCAGAAAATTAGTGGAAATGTTTTTTAGGTATTAAAGATCAATAAGTTGAGATCATTAGCAGCCATACATGCAGATTGGCAGAAATTTCCTTTGTACCTTGAATGATAGGTTTCAGTGTATTTGTCCTTCTGTTAATTAAAAATAAATTGGCAATCTAAGTGCAATTAAAAATCACAATGTTTGCCCATCCATCCAGCACACACTTGTGCTTTGTTCGCTGTGTGTGGTCAGGCACAATTAGGCTGGCCATTTACAAAGGACAAACATTGGCCCCCTTCAGGACACTGGAATTGCCCTCCTTCTCTGTGGAAGGGGGGGGGGGATCTTTCTCAACAACCTGCAGGTGCTGTTAAGCAGAGGGAGTAAAGTGACAAAGGAAACCCATTGAGAAGTGAATGATAGATTGAAACTTTCCCAGTGCCGTGCCCCTGACAAAATACTAAAACAAATGTAGACAGATTCCTTTTTGTACTGTACTTCATGTTTGAGGGGCAGATTTCCCTCTGAGTCAATTATTCTCAACATCCAATCTGGATTGCTGGATTGCCTTTCTCCCACCCACCCACAATTATTAAATCCACCAAGCACTTTAGGTTGAATGACTTTTTTATCTTGGTCTATTGTGGTCAGCTCTGAATGTATGTATGGTATTGACAGGAATGTCTAAGAGTGTCCTCCCAATCCCCAAAAAAATGTGTACTGTAGATCTAAATATAGAACCTTAATGGGTGTGAAGCAGCTGCATCCATGGTAAGCTGGGGATCTAACTATGTGGCCTTAGAAAAGGGATGGGAAAGTCCACTCTCAAGGACAGACAGTGCCAGGTGGGGAACAGAGCGGAGGGAACTGCTGAAAATGTGTGTATGTGCATGTGTGAGCAAGCAGGTGTATGTGTGCGTGAGAGAGAGAGAGACAGACAGACAGACAGAGACAGAGAGGGATACTGTAAAAAGCTGACTGGACAATTCAGTTGGAGTCTGATGTCTGTTACGGGAGGTATTTTGGGTTGCTGCTCCATATTACTCATAAAATGAAAAAAAAAAATTGGGAAGTGAGACTTCATTGATGGGTTCCAGGGCAGGGGTTCTTAACCTTCTTTGTACCATGAACACCTTTGGCTATCTGATGATGTCTATGGTCTCCTCAGAATTATTTTTAAGCATAAACTAAAATATATAGGATTACAAAGAAAATCAATTATGTAAAAATGTGGTTATCTATCAGTAGAATTTTTGTACATATATATGTGTGTGTGTGTATACACACATCTATAACTATCTTTAGATATAGGATATATATGGATATAGATAGATAAGGAAATATATATTAAGAGAGAGGAAAGATAGATGACAGATAGATAGATAGATAGATAGATAGATAGATAGATAGATAGATAGATAGATAGATAGATAGATAGATAGATAGATAACATAAATTCATGGAACCTAGTTTAATAGCCCCTTATCTAGAGCTATGAGAAAACTAGTCCACCCACCCCTCTCCCATCTTACAAATTAAGGCAACAGAATTTCAGAGAGGTTGCATGAATTTTCCAGTGAAGGAAGGTGGGGATAGGTGGGAATCTGAGATTCAAACTCAAGTCTCCGTACTCCAAGCCCATTGTTCTTTTTAATATACTATAGTAAGGGGCAGCTAGTTGGTGCAGTGGATAAAGCACTGGCCTTGGATTCAGGAGGACCTGAGTCCAAATTCTGCCTCAGACACTTGACACTTAACTAGCTGTGTGACCCTGGGCAAGTCACTTAACCCTGATTGCCCTGCAAAAAAAAAAAAATATATATATATATATATATATATATATATATATATATACTATGGTAAGCTCAGGGATGACAACCACCATCTTTTCCCCCCTATTTTCATCTGGCGTTCCTTATAAGCCCCTAGAAATGATTCTCTAAGCTACACAAGAAGATGCTCATCTATGCACATATACACATATTCCAAATATAAATATGGTGGGTGGATCACTGATTCCTTACTTGAGAATTTTAATTCCAAAGATTAAAACTTTTCTCTCCAGACATGTCTTGAGGCAAGCATATCGGGGAGCTGACAGGGTTTGTGTGCTTAGAGCTTAACAAATCCCTCCTAGCTCTTCTAAGTCAAGTCAAGTGCTCATCCTGCAAGAACTAGATAAAGAAGAGTAAATGCCAGTGAATGGAGGATCTAATAGTCTGAGATTTTAAGGACATGATTTCTTAGCTAACCCATTTTGTAAGAGGAGACTTTCACTAATTCCCAGACTTAACTGTGTCTGAGTCTTTACTCCAGGTAAATACTTTGCCTGACTTGTCTTATTCCTTCCAGAATGGTAGTAGTGGGAAGGTTGTTGCTGTTATTGTAGCTGTTTTCAAATGAATTTTTAAGTGTGACTGGGGCTGGAGGGGGGCGCGGAATAAAACATCCCTCTATATTTTATAGAAAGAAAAGCTTCATTCATGGAAATATACTTGCTATACACAGGAAGAGAAAACATGAATTGGATATGATCTGTATTGCTGGTGAGAATACTTACACTGATGAAGTCAAAATACCAAGGTAGCATGGCATGACAGGCTGGCATTGTTAAAGAATTCAGCATAGTAAATAAGATAATATTTTCAAAGCACTTAATGTCTGACCAACTCACCTTCCTTCCTTCCTTCCTTCCTTCCTTCCTTCCTTCCTTCCTTCCTTCCTTCCTTCCTTCCTTCCTTCCTTCCTTCCTTCCTTCCTTCCTTCCTTCCTTCCTTCTTTCCTTCCTTCCTTCCTTCCTTCTTTCCTTCCTTCCTTCCTTCCTTTCTTCCTTCCCTCCTTCGTTCCTTCCTTTTTTCCTTCGTTCCATCCGTCACATAGGGGCCAGACTATTGGAGATGATTTTTTCAGCATTTAGCAAAGATTTTCCTTTGAAAGATCTATCTATCTATGTATGAATATACACATATGTACATGCATGCATATGTATACATGTATCTACCATGATCCTAGTCAATGTATACAATTATATATGTGTACATATACACACATTGTAATATGTTTCTACATATGTGCATATATTATAGTGTATGTGCTTGTAATGGGTATAACCATTAGCTCAGTATTATATAACATGACTCATACATAGGTAAATGTACATAGATTATGGGTGCATGCTCAATTGTTTTTTTTACTCGTAGGTACCTATGATTTTAAAAAATTTCAAAACTACTGACTCCTTTATTCTAAAATAGATTACCATAGGAGAGGTGGTTTATGAGCTGTCTTAAAGGAAAATAATAATAGATGCCCTTCAAATAATTGGTGGCAAATATCAGTCATGCTTCCACTCCCCCATTTAAGTATTCTCTTCTTCAGATTAAACATCCCCATTTCCTTGGTCATTCGGCCAGACGCCATCGTTCTCTGTTTCTTGGTACTCTCGCCATCCTAGTTACCATCTTCTTCATAATCAGTCTCTACTTCAAATATTGGAAAGGAAGGTAAGATGGAATGATCTAAATCAAGAATTTAATCCAGTTCCCCAATGAAAGTTCTCCTGGATTTATTTCTATTTACTTTTCATGGGTGTGAATATAGATTTGGAGGTGTTGCTATTTCTGTTGGTATTCCTTAACAGGGTATATCCTGCATCTAAATTCACCTTGGTAGTATGACGGATGTATGAACCTGGAGGAAGTATCAATGGGCTGGAATAGTCAAATAGTCAAACATATGTTCATTGGCATTTAAAGCATTCTACAGATTATTCTTTCCTAGTACTGTGACCCAGCCCAGACCTGCCTTGCCTAAGAACTTTGATGTAATCACTGTATATAGCTTTAGGGAGAGGTTATCTGATTTCCTTATTATCCCCAAATGCAAACCATACCTAAAAAACAAAAACAAAGAAAAAACAACCCAAAAAAACCCCCAGAAAACAAAAACAAAACCACATCTAACTAGTTTTATATGAACAATTATATTCTTATTTTGAAATCTTTGTTTGTGCCTGATATAGATACAGATCTAAGAAAGACTATTAATCCTGATTATTTTCAAGTCTTGTGAACTTTTCCAATAAAGTTCTTCTGGGAGCAAGGAACTTTATATCCTGTGTA
Organism: Dromiciops gliroides; assembly: GCF_019393635.1. Taxonomy (NCBI): domain Eukaryota; kingdom Metazoa; phylum Chordata; class Mammalia; order Microbiotheria; family Microbiotheriidae; genus Dromiciops; species Dromiciops gliroides. The sequence continues at coordinate 682,589,281 of NC_057861.1, read as the reverse complement.
AAAAGTATGATGGTAATATTTCTTTTGTAGACCTCTGGCTGAGACTTTGGAAAAAAACAAAACTAAACTAAATGTTCTGTGTGGGAAAATGTAATCTGAATAACATTATATACAAGCAAACCAAGTGTTCTATCTTAACCTTAGTTCCACTAGAAATAGAAGGAAATGAGCCCTTCAGTACCTCAGGGATCTGTCATTTTGACCTAATGTATGTATTCCCTTTCCTGACCCAAATCACAGCCCCTCTGGGCTATAGTAGGGAGTCTTTAAGAACCTCTGAAACCAGGAAAATTTATTTTGCTGAAGCCAAGTTGGTGATGACCCAGACAGTGCAGTATAGTGGCTACAGTAGTAGACTTGGAATCAGGAATTCTTGGATTAGAATCTGACCTTAGACACTTACCAGCCTCATGGCACTGAGCAAGTTATTTAACTTTTCTGGGACTCGGTTTCTTCATCTGTAAAATGAGGCAGGTTGGACTTGATAAAATCATATGTACCAGGAACAGACATATCTACTGACCTATACTTGAAATCACCCAGCTTAATAAAAACACATATTTTATCCTCTGCTGGCTTATCCACTGAAAACACAGGGTTAGCCTTGTGCCATGTTAAGAATGGGATTCTGGTAGAGAAAAAGATTCATAATCATGAATCATTTCTATCAACATGGAATAGGTAGAGGACAGGACTTAGAAAATAAAAAATTGCCTTTAACTGCCAAGTATTTAAAAAGTAAGAATTCATTATGACCCACATGTGCACAAATATTTATAGGTGCTCTTTTTGTGGTGGCAAAAAATTGGAAATTGAGGGGATGCCCATCAATTGGGGAATGGCTGAACAAGTTGTGGTATATGAATGTAATGGAATATTATTGTACTGTAAGAAATGATAAACAGGCAGATTTCAGAAAAACCTGGGAAGACTTCCATGAATTGATGCTGAGTGAAATGAGCAGAACCTAGAGAATGTTGTACACAGTATCAACAACACTGTGTGATGATCAACTGTGATAGTCTTAACTCTTCTCAGCAATACAATGATGCAAGATAATTCCAAAGGACTCATGATGGAAAAGGTTCTCCACATCCAGAAAAAAAGAACTGTGGAATCTGGATGCAGATTGAACCATACTGTTTCTACATTTTTTTTCTTTTTCAAGGTTTTCCCCTTTTGTTTTGATTCTTCTTTCGCAACATGACTAATGCAGAAATATGTTTAATGTGATTGTATATGTATAGGCTATATATCAGATTGCTTTCTGTCTGGGGGGAGGAAGGGAAGGGAGGGAGGCAGAAAAATTTGGAACTAGAAATTTTATAAAAACAAATGTTGAAAACTATCTTTATATGTAACTGGAAAATAATAAAATACTTTTATGATTAAAAAAATAATTCATTATGGTTGTCTCTATTCTAAGACCTGGGGAATGTTTTTTTTTTCTCTCTCCAGGCTGAAATCTAAAGCTAAGTTCATACTACTTTACTCTTTCACTTTATGCCGATACACTGATATTGGTAAGGAAAATATTGACCTTTATACAACTGATATTACTATGTGGAGTAATAGTGATGTTTCCTTTTGAAGAAATAAATGCACTTTGTACAAAATATTTTAGTTTAGCACAAGGCAAAAAAACAACACAACTCTAAAGGTCTTGGAAATATTTACAGGGACCAAAAGAAATCATTGAATGAACTGAAAACTTAAAAAAAAAAATTTCTCATCTTAGTTTAAGATTATTAAGACATAAGCAAATTAAAAGATGGTAACCAAATCCCATCTTCCAGAATAATCTTTTGGAGTAGAGAACAATTGCAATCTAAGTACAGAACGTTTTTGTCCCCCTTATCCTTTTTGCTTATGTATTTCAATTTCAAGTAGAAGCCTCTGTCACTCAAACTAAAGGACTGCTTTTCTTGATTCATTCCATATCTTTTGGATGTAATAAAACATAGAAAATCCACTAGATTTTCCTTGCTCACTGTTCTTAATTTAAGGAGCTATTTGATAAGAAAATAAATACAGTCTCTCTTATGACATATAAATAAAAACAGGAAGAACTGGATTTCAGTGAAAGAAATACTGCAGTTTTAACTAGAGCAAATAGGCAGTATGTTGAGTTTTGTAGAGGAAAATACAAGGTAATATGTTGCCCTCATGGGCAACACATAAGTAATAATTATATGCTTTAGGGAAGGGCCGCAAGAAGATAATAAGCCTTTTTAAGTGCCTAATATATGCCAGGAACTGTTCTATGTGTGTTTATAAAAATTACTTCAATTGATCATCACAATAGCCCTGGGAGGTAGGTGCTATCACTCTCCCAATTTTAGAGTTGAGGAAACTGAAGTAGACAGAATTCAAAGAGGCATCAAATTTAGCTAATATGTATGTAGCACTTTAATTGAAAAACACTTTATCTATTTTATTATCTCTTTTGATCTTCCCAATAATGTTATGAAGTGCTATTATTATCCTTTTCTTGTAGATAGGGAAAGTGAGTCTGAAAAAGACTAAGTGACTCACCCAACTTCACTCAACTATTTCATGTCTGAAGTACAGGTAAAACTCACGTCCTTAGAACTCCAAGTCCAGTAATTTATCCACTCTGCCAAGTTGTTCCTCAATAGATGCTAAAAGGTAGCATTTAGTTAGTTACCAAATAAAATGGTGTAAATACGGAAGGCTATAAAATTAGAAGAAGGTAGGATTATGAGAGGTTGGAGCAAATCAATAATACTTTAAAAGTAATCAAAGAATATAGATTTCAAACCACAAAAAGCCCTTAGAGTTCATCTGTATTTTATAGATGGGGAAACTGAGGGCCTAAAATGGGACTTGGACAAACCCTGAACCTCTAAAAATAGCAGAAGTAGACTTGAACTCAGATCCTATAATTCCAGATTCAGTCACTATTTCCCCTGACGATTTAGGTTTGCCTTTGAAGGAAGGTTATGATTTGTCTGGTTAAGAGAAGAATGAGGTTGAATTAGAGAGAAGTATAGAGCAAGATGCCTGATAAGTCTGCAGCCCTTTCTGTTATATCACACTACCTCTGTAGGCCAAAGATTCTTAAATTGTGGGTTGTTACCCTGTATGGGGTAACATAACAAAGTGTGGGGGATAATGAAAAATTTGGCAACAACGAAAGGTTATGTAGACCTATTTTACATACCTATATACTCAGCGTCATATATAATTTTCTCAGGTGAAAAGGGGCCCTTGAATCTTGAACCTGGAACTAAAGTTTGAGGAAGCAAATTCTAAAAACACTGACATGAAGTCTGCAAATGGAGACTGACAGATAAGAATTCAGAATTGACCTGTCTCTTCCTGGACAAGGAGCAGGCAGACTGACATTGATAACAAGACACGATCTAACAGGTCGAATAGTAAGAAAGGAAGAAGGAATTAAGAAAAGACCTAGTTCGTTGACATTTGCTATTAGGGAGAGGATAAACTAATGAAATCTCTGCAAAATATAAGCTTTCCTCTTTGCTTTTAAATACCCTATGACATTCTTTGTGGTTCAAGGCCACCTTTTCCCCTCTAATAATTGTTTGTATGATCAGAAATCCATATTATATAGTCCTAATTAATTTGCTTATATCACGATTTGTATGGGTGGGTGGTAGTAGTACAAGCCCTGATTTCAGGGGTCAGAAGATCTGTTTGAATTCTGACCAATTTTTATTGTGTGACTTTGAATAAGTCATTTAACTTTCCTGGGTCTCGATATCCTTATGAGAGATTGGGATGATTTCTAATTTTTTAATAAGCTCCAAATCCTATGTCCCCATAAGTATAATAGCAGTGTTCCAAAATCACTTACTCTTCTAAGACTCTGAGGCTGGTGGCTCCTTGTAGTCAGGCATGATTCAGAGTTTGCCATCGGCCCAAGAGCTTCAGGTAGTATGACCAGGCTGTTCTGAATATTGAAAATAAAAAGTTTGTGTATGAACTTCAGGACCAGAACAGGGGACAGGATACCATGAGATCAGAGGGAAACATTTTATGATTACCCATTGGCTAAACGAGTCTAGAGAAGCCCAGATTTGTAGAAGAGTTGGTGACAGTGAGATAACAGAAGGGGGCTCCATCATGCCAAGTCCTGGGGATTTGCTGATGGAGGAGAAAGCGTGTGGTCAAGGGGTTCAGTGGGGCCCCCAGTTATATTATCTTTTTTTGTTGTTAATCCTCTTCTATTTACTTGCCAATTAAAATGACCCAACAAACAAAAGCCCACCTAAAATTAACTGGGGAGAGAAAAAAAAAAGGTTTTAAAAATGTAAGTACCAGGGAGTACACATTCCCAAGACATTTGTGGGTCATTTTCTCTGAAAAAGTACACATCATTTGACAATTGTTTTCAGGAATTGCAAAATTGTCTATTTTAAGATGCATTTTTATCATATGATTACCTAAAAATAGGTCAATTACTTGACATTTAAACAAGATTGTAGGTTACAACTGTCTTGGCAGGAGGGTACATACCTTAACACAGCTATGCTATTTTTAAACATTCTGCCCTTAACAATCCTGTGTCTTATAAGGAGATGATTGAGTTGTTGTTAAATTGAGGTTTTTGCATTTTAAATACACAGCTTTCATAGCTCTTAACTTTACCAAGTTATAATAAAGATTTTACAGGGATTACTCCTGCATATCTCTACATAAATCTTTTCAGATGTTATTTTATTGGAAAATAGATTTGGGGGTGGAGGTGGTTTGAGGTTACAAAGGATGTAATTGCTCTAGTGTGATTGTGGCTCTGTTATGATACTTGCCTCATAAGTAGCTTCTCTAAGTTTATCCAAGCCATATATGTTATAGCTATAAGTGTATATAAATGTACATGTGTAGATATACACATATACCATTTACAAACATGTGGTTTTTAGTTTTGTTATGCTAGGATGTGCAAACACAATGTAAGATGGAAATATATACATATATATATGTGTATATATATATATATATATTTCCATCTTACATTGTGCATGTATATTCTAGCATAACAATTAGATAAGATAGATAGATAAATGGATGATAGATATACACATATATATACACATACATGTATATATATATGTGTCTATCTATCTATTTATCTATCTCTTGTAAAGAATTTATTGTTATTTGAGGTTTTCATGACTCCATCTTTTGGCTAGAATTTTTTAAATCCCAGCATGCGCACTGGCCTGTAGATCAGATCCAGCACTTCTGCAAATGCATGGCAGGGTGCTCCACCCACTGGTTGTAGCCATCTCCATGGCGCCGGCACCTCACATCATCACCATTCACCTACGCCTACGTGGGCCAGGCAAAATTATAATGACTGGAAGCCCAGTGAGGGCAGTCATGTGATTGTCAGAGAGGCCAGCCAGTTGGCTTGGGGTTGTGTGTAGTCAGCCTGGGGTCTGCTGGGAAGAAGGGAGGTTTTTTACCATTCTAGCTTGAAGCTGGAAGGCGACAGGAAGCTGCTGTGTGTTCTTAGCTGATTCTTGGGCGGTGGTGTGATCCAGGTTGTATTATTTCCCTTTCCCCATTTTATTTCCTTTCCCTTAATCCTACTGATCCTGTTTGTGTTTTTTTTAAGTTCACTCTTGTTAAATAAATCCTGCTCTGTCTTGACGGAGGCTGTCGGTCTCCTTCCTTGCCCCAATATTGTGGTGAGCCGCCTACCTAACACTCCCCAATTAAAATTGGTCCCTACACTATCTAGCCATCTATATCTATCTATCTTTCTATCTATCAATCATCTATCTGCATGTGTATGTGGCAGTGTACAAAAGTACCAAGATCTGGAGTGTGGTATAGAGAGTCTTGGATTCAAGTCTTTTTCCTGAAATTAGTTCTATAATTTTGGGTAGTTCATTTAACTCTGTCTCTGTTTCCTCATCTATAAAATGGTAATAATGATATCCAGGAGAGAGGTAGTGTGGCATCTTAGATTGGGTAGTAGGTTTGGAATCAAGAACTGTGCTGAAATCTCCACTGAGAAACTTGTTGGCTATGTGACCATTGGCCAGCCTCATTACTTTTTTCTCACACGCAAAAATGAAGGGACTGGATTTGATATCCCTTTATGGCTCTTTCAGTTCTGAATATATGATACTCTGATCATATAGTCAGAAAAATGGACATAAGCCTCAGTAAACTTCAAAGTACCATATACATGTTGTTTTGTTGCTGCTCCTATGGTGGTCAGAAGGAGCAGTACAAGGACACTCAAGGTCTCTCTGAAGAACTTTCACATCAATTGTGAGACATGGGAGACCCTGGCACAGGACCACCCACCATGGTGTGACCAGATGGAAGAAGTTGCTGCATTCCACAAGCAAAGCAGAATCACACTAGCACAAAGGAAATGTGAGCTGTGCAAATCCAGAGACATCTCCATCCCAAATGTTCTAATCCACTAGTTATACCCAACTCATGGTAGAGAAGAAATAGATACACAGGGAGCTGGAGTCACAACCTTGTACACAGGTGGCTCAGGGAGTAGGGTCATCTTCTTACTGAATTGAAGCAGCAGTAGGATTTGACAGGCCCCTGGCTGTCTAAGCAGCTTCTTCTTCTTTTTTTTTTTTTTTAGGACCACATGCTTATCTTGTACTGATTCCATCCCAGCAGAGGTCTACAAGGCTAGGGGTCCACTGCTCATACAGAAGGTGACTAAAATCTTCCAGGTTATGTGGCAAGAGGAGGCTATCCCCTAGGATTATCCATCTCTATAAATGAAAAGGAAACACACTGTCCTGTGACAATCATCATGGTGGTGTTGGGGTGGGGTTATCTCTCTCCTAGTCATTGCTAGAAAGATAATTGTCAGAGTCTTCCTTAATAGGCTGGGCTCTTATCTGGAAGATGGTCATCCACAATACAGCTAGTGTGGCTTCAAAAAGGAAGCAAAGAATGGTCAAGATGAGGTATGCTACCCTACAACTCCAGGAGAAATGGCAGGCACAGAACAAAGTTCTATACACAATTTTTGTTGATCCAACTAAGGCTTTTGATACTATCAGTTGTGAGGACTTGTTCAAGATTATTGTGAAATTTGGTTGCCCAGAGAAGTTCTTCAGTATTGTATCTCATTTTCATGATGACATACTCAAATGGGTTCTGGATAACAGACAATATTCTCATGCTTTCTCAGGCATCGGTGGAATGCTAGCTGTATGCTAGTATGATGTTTTCCATGATGTTGTCAAATGCCTGCAACAAGGATGAAAATGGCATCAAGTTTAGCTATTGAACTGGTGGTAAATTATTGAATTTGAAAAGACTACAAGCCAAGATTAAAGTGGGGGAACAGGTGGCACATGACTTTTTTGTTTGCAGATTATAGTACACTTAATGAAGTCTCTGAGGCTGAAATGCAACAGAGTATGGATAAAAATTCTCTGCTACATGTGGCCTGACAATCAACACCAAGAAAACAGAGGTTCTCCACCAGCCAGCATGGCATCATCTGTATGTGGAACCATTGGTTATAGCCAATGGATAAATTTTTAATATAGTGTATAAGTTCACTTACCTTGGCAGAATACCTTCCAGAGATGTACACATAGATAATGAGGTTGACACATGTATTTCTAGAGCTAGCTTGGCACTTGGGAGGCTCCCAAAAAAAGTATGGTTGAGAAGAGGTATTAGGCTGCATTACAAAATTATGTTCTACAGAGGCATTTTGCTGACTTCATTGTTGTATACCTGGGAAGCCTGGACAGTCTACCATGGCCATGCCAAGAAACTGAATCACTTCCATTTGAATGGTCTTAGGAAGACTCTAAAGATTAGCTGGCAAGATAAGGCACTAGACATTGACATCCTCTCTGGAACTGAACAGCCAAAAATTCAAACTCTACTGTAGGGTGTACAACTCTGATGGGCTGGCCACATAGCCTGAATGCCAAATGTATGGTTACCTAAAATATTATTTTAGAGAAAACTTGCCCAGGGCAAGCACTCACACAGAGGTCAGAAGTAATGGTACAAGGACACTCTCCAGTTCTCTTTGAGGACTTTACTATTGATTATGAGACATGGAAGGAAGCAATGCAGGGACTACCCAGGATGGCATACTTGCATCAAAGAAGGTGCTCTATGAGAAAAGCATTATTGCAGTAGCACAAAAGAAACATGAGATGCGTTTGAAGGAATCTCTATCCCAAATGTTCAAATAGACAATTTCTATCTGACCTATGGTAGAACCTTCCAAGTTCACATTGAACTGATCAGCCATAGTTGAATACAATGTACTCTTATTCAATCATTGTGATGGCATTGGTACTGTTTGAGTATGATGGAGACACAACAATAACTAGTACTGCTATGGCATGCCTGGAGGGGGTCATTGCTGTATAATTCAGAGAGTAAAATAAAGATCCAATAATTTTATTGATGTTTCTTAGCTATGCCTTTAAAGAAAAAAAGATTTATTTTTTATATTCTTTCCTTTATAAATTTTGAGTTGCAAATTCTCTCCATCCCAGTCCTTCATTACCCATTAAAAAGGCAAACAATATATCAATCATACATGTGAAATTATGAAAGAACATTTCATATTAGCTATATGGCAAAACAACTTTTAAGAAGTGAGAAAAGTATACTTCAATTTTCACTAAGAGTTCATCAGAGGGTCAGCTAGATGGCGCAGTGGATAGAGCACAGACCCTGGATTCAGGAGTACCTGAGTTCAAATCCGGCCTCAGACACTTAACACTTACTAGCTGTGTGACCCTGGGCAAGTCACTTAACCCCAATTGCCTCACTAAAAAAAAAAAAAAAAAAGAGTTCATCAGAGTTCTCTCTCTGGAGGTGGATAGAATTTTTTTCATCATGGATCCTTTGGAATTGTCCTGAATCATTGTATTGTTCAGGGTAAACAGCAATACCACTACGAGGTTTGTATGCCAAAAGTATCAAAGAAAAATGAAAAGAACTTACATGTACAAAAATACTTAAAGCAGCTCTTTCTTTTTGGTGGCAAAGAGCTGGATATTGAGGGAATGCTCATAAGTTGGGGAATGGCTGAAAAATTGTGGCATATGATTGTGATGGAATACTGTTGTGGTATAAGAAGTGACAAAGGGGAAGGTTTCCGAAAAAAAGCAAAACATAACAAAACAAAAACCATGACAAGACCTAAATGAACTGGTGCAAAGTGAAGTGGGAAGAACCAGATCATTGTACGTAGTAATAGCAATGTTGCAATGATGATCAATTGTGTAAACTATGCCTTTCAATAACCATTTGACTGTGAGATAATTATTTTAAAATGGATTATAAATCTAGAGCTGAAAATGACCTTAGAATTCATCTAATAAACATTTTCACTTTCTAGATAATGATGGATGATTATTCTAGAGATGAAGAAACTAAAGCCCAGATAGTTCAGGTACATTTTCCAAAGTCACGAATATAAGAAAAGTCACGATTTGAAGCCAAGACCTTTGCTTCCAAATCTAGCCTTTTTTACACTGTCCTCTGAATATTTGCATACATTTTCCACTACCCACTGAACATGGATACTCATCTATAGGACGGTGATGATGAGGTACTATTTGTGCTGACAAAGTGGTAAGGAAAAATATTTTATGAATCCTGAAGTGTTTTCAAAATGTACCCATTTATTTCCCCCCCACCCCCGACTTGTGATTTCACTGGTATAGAAAACTTCTGGCAAAGGAACTCCCTCCAATAATATAGATCTACAACTTGTCTCTAACTTACAGTCTTAGAGAATGTGTGAGGCACTAAGAAATTAACTTGCCATCCATTGGTTGAACACTATACTAGATGCATGATTTGAACCTAGTCTTCCTGACTTTGAGGCCTAGTCAATATCTACTATAGAATGATTCTCTATTTTCCTCTTTCTCATGGTTGTCGTCATCATCGTCGTCATCATCCCCACCACCACCACCACCACCATCATCATCATGATTTCCTAGAAAGAAATCATAATAACAAAAAAGAAATTCAAAGGAACCTAATTTGTACTCTGCCTATCTATGTGTTTTAGATCAGTGGAGGAATCAACAGGTAATTAATGAATATCTCTTTAGGCAGCATGGTGTAGGTAAAAATCCATTGGAAAGAAGTCACGATGCATGTTTTCTAGGCCTGACTTTGGCCCAAGTTACTTGAGTTCTTTGGGTCCTAGTTTCCTCATCTATAAAAAAAAGAGAGCTGGCTTGGTGCTTCATGCTCAGAATTGTAATGAAATGAGACACTCATAGACCATCTAACTAAACAAGGTTTACTTAACCATAACAAGGATACAGCATATATTCAGATAAATGCACCTTTTTTTCATCTGTGTTGGTTATACTAGTTTACCTGGTCTAGCCCAAGAGAAAGAAACCCTTGTCTCTCTTTGGGTAGACATTTGTGTTTAGATCACCAGAAATCTAAGTCAATGAGTGAGCCATAATTCCTGAATCATCTAAACATTTAGGACAATTTCAATACCTTTTAAGGAAAAAATAGCCTAGTTTACATGCATGACAGGAATTGTTATCATCACAAAGGATTAGACTAAAATGAGCCTTCTAGTTCAAACATTCTAGAATTCTATGTGCAAAGTTCTTTCACTAATGCCGTATAAGATTTAGATACATCTAATAAAGTTCCAAGACTGCCATTAATGTTTTTATGATGATGATTTTCCTTGGTAAAAGGAACACTTCCCACCCTTATGGATAGATTTCTGAATGATTATCAAATATAGATGACGTATAATTTGACCTACTTAAGATGGTTAGAGTTTCTTTAATCAGTATGTATCTCATGCCTCTGAGTTATGTCTGTATTATGCCTTAAACACAGGGCTTTTTCTCTGTTTGTTTAAATTCCTTAAAGCAATTTTAGTGTTCTTTGTGCATATTTATTACTTGTTCTTTGTTAATGATAGTGTAACAACTTTCACTGAACTAGTTAATTATAGTCTATGCAACAAAGTCCCTGGATCACCTAGAATGAGTTGGCAATGTTGGCCCAGACAGGCATTAATATTATTTTCTCAACTAGGGTTATAATTGGTTAATAAATAAGGCAGCATTCTAAAATAGGAGTCATAGAAATTATTTCAGTATTACTCATCTGATCCTAGCATGATTGCTAGCCTTACAATCAGGAGAAACCTGAATTTAAGTCCTGCTTTTGCCACTTCACAAATGCCTGTTTATAAGTAAGTTACTTAAAATCTCTCAGTTTCAGTCTTCCTATCTGTTAAATGGGTTCTTGTGTCTACTTTAAAAGGGTGATGTGAGATTCAATTGTGGTAACGTATATAAAGCACTTTGTAAACTTAGAGGCACCATACAACTAACAATATATTATTAGTAGTGCACATTATCTACCACCTACCACCACCTTACCTGGGTAAGAATGTTGGCCTTAAAGTCAGGAAGACCTGAGTTCCTATCTGAATTTAATACTTACTAGGTGTATGATACTGGGCACTCTACCTATTTGTTTGTTTATTTATTTATTTATTTTCTACCTATTTATTTTTCAGTTTTATTATATGTAAAATTGGGATAATAGTACCAACTCATGATAGTTATTTATTTTGTGGATAAAATGAGGTGTTTCTAAAACTCATTATGATGTCTAAATTATATAAATGCTAGGTATTACTACTGCCACTGCTACCCCTGTCACAACTGCTATGATGACTACTACTACAACGCAATTCTGGGACAAGTCATTATCCTATAGTGATATGATATGATATGATAAATGATATATGGTAGATGAGATATCATATTATACCATACCATATCATTATTATATAAATATTATATTATTTATATGATATTATATTAAATATTTTAGAAATGTTGTTATGTGAAAAAGAGAATGCTATTTTTCTTTTATAGTTAATATTTTACAAACTATTGCATGGAGCTAGTGACAAAATACTTTTTTAACCAAATAATAGCATTGAGATTTAAGCTCCTCCTCTTTATATTCATGGAAAGCATCTTTGAGGTAACAAACAGAAAGATGGGAATGTACCTCTTCCTGTTTCCACCTGTTCTGCTAAGTCTTTATAATTTGAAAGTTTTTCTTTCCATGTAGCTTAGAGATTCTTAGTATTCAGTACGATGGCATCAATTAAAACCATGCTCTTAAATTTTTACGTCTCCATGCTATGTTTGAAAGACTATGGGCAGAGGATTTGGCTGCAATGTTGCCTTTGTTCCAGAACAGCTTATTTGATGAATTCCCAAGGATGTTTTGAAGTTTGGATTTTTAGGTTTGGGGATTTTTCATCTCTTAATTTAGGTAGGCTAGCAAGTTTCTGGTATATAATTTTAACCATCAAGTTCTTTGTTACTAAGTTGACATTACCTCATTAAATAATTTGAATTTATCAGTAAGTTTGGACACCTTAAGGATAACTTTTCTGTAACTTTTAGTGGTCATGAGGTGATCATCTTGAATCATTATTATACACCCTCTCTTTCCAGGAACAAGTTGTTTGATCCTCCTTTGTTGACACAGTACTGGTTGAATTCTTGTGGATATTGTCCATGAAGTGTTTTTTGATCCCACTCTTGGATCTCAGCCATTTCCTAGGCTCTACTCAAAGGTAAATCTACATCAGTTAACATTCAATAAACACGAACCTATCCTCATCCTTAACTATGCTTGCTAAAGCATTGTAAAAGTATTTTATATGACTTTAATGTGCTTATCAAACGCTCTGAACACATTATTTTCTCTTTTCTCTTCCTCTTTTTTGACAAATCTTTATCTTTTTATACCTGCCTTAGTGTTGTGGGCCCTTATTAGGTTAATACTGTATGAATTTTGTTTAGAAATTTTCCAAACCTGTTATTTCCATTCTACTACTTTTAAAAATATTAAGTATGCTGTTGCAAAGGAACTAATGGCACTAAAAATGTTCTTCTCATAGAGGGTTAAACCTCAGGATGCCAGTAAGTCTCTTGACATATACAGTCACAGACTTCGTCTTGAGAATTATCCATTAGCACATTCATCTCATAATTTTCAAGGAAGTTTGGATAGGAATGTTGCTGGAAAAAGTCATTATCCCACTATTTTCCTTAATCTTGAATGTTTTGCAAACCAATTTACAAGTGAACAAAATAAATAACTTTTGTAATTGAATAAAAGAATTTGAATATAGCATTGTCTGATGGGCTCCATGTTATAAATGAGTGATTACTTAAAATAGTTTTGTCTGTGATAATGCCCTGGGTCTAGTATAGTTTATTTGTTAAAAATTTATTATTATATACCTTTTTCTTTTCATCTTAATCTTCTAGTTTGTCTATAGGTTTCCATACTTGTGTCACTGTTGGTGAACAACAGTAATAACACTTGGTATGGACAGTAATAAGGACTAAGGAGGAAATAAATATCTGGGAATAATATAATAATAAACTGTTTTTTAAAAAAATATCTCACAATCGTTATTAATCCAACTTTATAAACTTGTTAAAGTACAAGGTACATTTAAAGCCTTCCTCAAGTATATAATAAACATTGTTTATTAAGTGGAAATGTCAAAAATATTTGGAATGGCACACTATGATAGCAATGTAAATATTTTCAACATATATGTGGATTTTTAATGGATACAAAGTGCTTTACACACATTATCTCATCTGATCATATTTAGAAAGTTTGTGACATGGGTACTATAGTTATCATTACTCCCATTTTTAAAATTAGGAAACTGAAGGTCAGAGAGGTTAAGTGATCTTAGTTGTCACACTACTAAGAAGCATCTTAGTCTAGGATTCAAAATTGATGCCTTATGTCTAAATCTAATATTGTTTGAATAAGATCATGACACAATATCAATGTACTGTATATGCACAATACATCATCTAAACCCAATCCAGTATTTCTAACCAGTCATAGGTTTTCTGGAGTCCTCAGTTTTCTAATTCTAATCCTAACTTCCCCCTGAATATCTCCTAAGTACTTAGTGATACCCCATTTTCTATGGGACTAGGGTTTATATGTTCTAAAGGTAACACACTTATCTGAATGTGTTTAGTGTTGCAAAAAAAAAAAAAAGTACTGGATTAGGAGACTAAGGATTTAGGTTTGAAACTTGGCTCTGCTACAGAATACTCTCTTATCTTACAAAGTCATTTAACCTACCTAGTATTCGTTTCATGACTTGTGATATGAGATGGAGTATAAAGACTGTTCCAAAATTCTTAGCTGTTTTAAAATGTTAAAAAGTATAAATGTTACAGACTTACAAACATCATATGAAAGTTTAATTAATTAAATATATTTCAATCACAGTGATTTTTAGTGAATTTTAAACAATCCATTTTTTTCTTTTTTAAAAAACTTTACTTTTCTTTTTTTGTTCACATTTTCTTTCATAACATGACTAATATCGAAATTGTAAAAGAAGAAAAAATCTTCTGCACTGTAACCAGGGTTGTTCTTGGGAAACACTGAAACAGGGAAACAGGATTTTGGATACTCTCCCACTTGCCCTTTTACCATTCTTTCTGCTAGCTCATCTTCTTCATAGTATACCTCCTAAGGGTATTTATATTTTTTTAATATTTATTTTAGTTTAGTTTTTAATATTTCTCAATTACATGTAAAGATACTTTTGAGTTCTAAATTTTTCTCCCACTCTCCCTCCTCTCTCCCCTCCTGAGGCCAACAAGCAATTTGATATAGGTTACACATTATTACTATCATATTAAACATATTTCCACATTAATCAGAACAAAAAGAAAATAAACCTCAAGAAAGAATAAACAAAAACAATAACAAAAAAGCAACAATAAAAGTAAAACTAGTATGCTTCTGTCTGCATTCTGACTCCACAGTTCTTTTTCTGAATGTGGAGAGCATTTTCTACCATAAGTCTTTTGGCCTTGTCTTTGGATCATTGTATTGCTGAGAAGAGTTAAGTTTATCACAATTGATCATCACAAAATGTTGTTGATACTATGTAAAATGTTTTCTTGGTTCTGCTCATTTCACTCAGCATCAATTCATGTAAGTCTTTTGAGGTTTTTCTGAAATCCATCTGCTTATCATTTCCTACAGCACAATAGAATTCTATTATATTTATTTACCATAACTTGTTTAGTCATTCCCCAGTTGATAGACATCCCCTCAATTTCCAATTCTTTGTTACCATAAAAAGAACAGCTATGAATATTTTTATACATGTGGGTAAACAATCCATTTTTAATTTTAACAAGCTGAGGTACCTGTTATTATGCATTTATTGTATATGTTACTTTCCTCCTCAGCTCCTGTTCTCCTTGTTTCTGACTCTAATCTGGACTTCTCACTTTAACCATTGATTGTTCCATCTATTTGATATTTTTGTGTTGGTGTTCTTGACTCTGGGTTTTATATTTACCTAACCTAACTTTGAAGTAGCAATCCAAATCTAGGTAGAAGGCCCCAAGAAATGTAAACACTGTGTTGTTTAAAATCTAAACTGTGGGTTCTAATCTGACCTGCCCCCCAGTCTTGGGGGGAAGCTGGCTAAAATCATTGATAAATTCAACAAGAGTTTAGGCTTTTAAAGATTTATTAAAATTATATTTATTATAAGTTAGTGAAGAGAGGGAGATTGAGTGCAGATTCCTTATAGCATGGAAATCCTAGCTCAGATCTATTTCGGTATAGCCAGAGAGAAAGAAAGCAATTTCCTTTCCTAGCAGCCCACGTGAAATCTCTCACCACCAAGCCAGTGTCTGTATGACTAAGAGGGGCCCCTCCTGTTCTCCAACTGCCACCTTTCTCATTCCTCCTCACCAAAAAGAGAGTTCTTCTATGAGTGAGCGTCCACTTCCTAGTTCCTCTCTCCCTCCCCCAAAGGGAGGTCCTTCAAGCTAGTTGGTTGAGAGTGGTCTCTTGCTGAAGTAGGTAGTACACCAACATGTCACTCAGGGCTGGCCAGGTGTGGCCTCCATCCCATCATCCTTAAGTGGGTACTTAGTTTCTCACTCTCACCCAATTCAAACAATACTAAATCAATCAGGTAGGGCCCCTGAGTGTCTGCCAAATTCCATTATTTTATCAAAGCACAGACATGGACGTGGACAAAGACCTAGATAAACACTCTTACACTCCACTCTCTTTCCCCCCCACACATACTATACATTATGCTTCCCATTGGTTGCTATGCTCCAGTATCACAATTCTCTATAACTTGGAGGGTTCAATTCCACAGTTCTGTGCCTGGCAGAAAGCCACAATAAGTGAATGTATTTATACTCGAGGTCATCTAAGTTATGACCCATCCTTCTTAGTTGGAATGGCACCTCTCCAGTCCTGGGCTGACTTTTATGTGAACAATATTCTCTCCTTTTCCTGGTCTTGCCTAGTCTATACCATTCCCCCCACTCCCAATGACATCTTAGTTGATTATACCAGTGAGTCAAGAATGTGATGATTTTAGTCCCCTTCCTTTCCATGGCTTCTTCAGGAAAAATTAGGGGATAGAGCTATAATATAAATAAACTTTATTCATGTCAAAAAAGATCTATTGCTTCCCTCATGCATGTTTATCCCAGCAGTATAGTCATCATTCAGATGAAATGTCTCCTGGTCCTAACAATCAGAATTTCGAAAGACTTAGGTCTGCAGTAGAAGGTGAATCCATTTTCCAAAAAGTACCCTTTGATAGGGAAGGAGGTCTAGTTGATTTTCAATAATTTAAACAATGACAATTCCAGTTTCATGGGTTTCTATGAGTTTTAATCAATCACCACAGGCATGAAACTTTATGGTGATGAGCTTCTCTGAACTTACTTCAAAGGAAAGACATACAGCCCTTGCTTTAGGTCCACACTCATACTATTTTTATCTTCATAATATCTACTAGAGATGTTCAACTAACAGAGACTTTGATAGCCCAGGGTCCACTCTCTGAGACAATGGAATAGCATTTAAGGGAAAGGAAAAGAGCATGAGAACCTTGTTACTGCCCTAACTCTAAAATGATTTTTAAAAGTGATTTCATTTTTGCCAGAGGAAAATGCTTATTTCCTTTTGGGAGAAGATTTGAATATATGAAGAGGAACAAAAGAATATTTGAGGAAGAGAAGGTTTACCAATTTTTCTGAGAATGTAATGCCCATAGTGGGTCTGGGGACCACTTGTATATGATAATTGTGATGTAATGGATGACTTCATTGGGAATGTAAAGTAACTTTATAAAAGAAGAATCAACACTAGGGAGATACATAGGAAGAAGAGAGAAAGAGTCTAGGCTGATTTCAAGATTATGAGCCTGACTGGGAATGGTAGCACAAGCTTCTCAGTTCCTTGCTGCTGGCAAGACTAAAGGTGGTGCATTTCTTGATCTTAAGAGTGCTGACCTGCAGTGAGAATAAAATGCTGAGCTTCTGCACTAAATTTAACACAAATATGGTATGTTCTTGGGAGTGTGGATATCCACCAGGCTTCAGTGGGACCAAGCCTTTCAGTGTCCACTTGCAACCTGAGCAAGATAGACAGAACCTGTCTCAAAATAACAATAGCAGTAACAAAGATAATGATGAAGATGAAAATTACTACTACTACTACTACTACTACTACTACTACTACTACTACTACTACTACTGAGAATGGTAGCATATAACTAAAAATTCCTCAACCAATGAGAAAGCAAACTTAATTTGACTCATCCCTCCACAGAAAACAAAACCAAAAAGTATAATTTTGTTGTTGTATAAATCTGGATAGTGATGTTACAATCTTTGATTCTAAAGCTATTTTGGTGGGAATATCTCATAATCTAGGAAGGAATACAAGATGAATTGAGTAGTGTCATGCCCCTGGGTATAACAACTGTAATTAGTATAAAGCAAATTGAGATATAGGATTTGTAAAATTACTTGCTGGGAAATTTTTTTGAAAAGAAGAAAAATAGCATGTAACATTTATTTTTTTTTCCTTAAAGGAATTTCATTCATCTAAAATCAATCCCCAAAGTAAATTCTTCCACTTAGTTTTTGGCTTAAGTTTCTCAAAATCATGCTAAGCAAAACACTCTATGTGAAAAACCACATCAGAGACAGACGGAAAAAAAAGGAGGATAAAAGCAATCCAGAGGCTGCTTTTGTTTCGAATCTTTCTAGTCTCTTCAACATTTCTTTTACTTTTAAACACTCACAGCATATTTCTTACTGCAGACATTCAATTAGAGCACAAAATCCAGGCAATGGAAAATGTAATAAATTTCCCCCCTTGGTCAATCATTGCATGTGGGTTTCAAGACCTGCCACCACTCAATCATAGGCGACGTTACATTGCTCTATAATGAGTGACATTTCTCTCCAATGACATTATGGGAAAAGGCAAATAATTTAACGTGAGAAAAAGACTCTCAGCCTGCATTCAGCTCACAATTTTCATAATAGCCACATCATGACTAATTACAGTGCAAGTTGCTGAATTGAATTAGACTTATTTTTGTTTAAAGAGTATTCCGAACATTTAGGATAAATATAATTACCCCCAATTTATATTAGCACACGTGAAAGGGAAATGGTTTGCAATCCAAATTATAAAGTTTTTAAGGTATATAGCTATAGAAACACACATACACACACACACACACATACACACTGAACTATCTTTATAAATGAACCCTATTTCAAAAGACCATGCTATATTGGTTAAAGAGGAGAGATTTAAATTTTTCTCTCCTAAGTGAGTTACTTTTAGATACATCTGGGGATTCAAGGCAGAGTTTGACTCCAGATGAGAGAGATATTTGTTAAATTTTTAGCATGAGCATTTAATACTTAAGAAATTGGATACTAAAAACTTCAAATCAGGGCTTGATTTCTTATTTTGTTGGCTGAATAGACTTCTGAAAAGTGATGAAGCAATGTTAATAATTCAGATTAAATTATAAAGTGTCACATATTTTTTTTTTGTTGTTAGAGAGTGGTTGTTAAACATTTACTAGCACACCACTAAGTGAAGGCCTGTAGGCAGGTGAAAAGCAATTTGTCTTCTATGACCTCTTTTTAAAAAAAAGAAATTCCAACTTCAATATCTATAGTTACATTCCTAGAACCACAAGATCATAGAATGTCAGAGTTGGAAGGCCTCTCAGTAGTGTCCAATCCATCCCATGTTAGAAAACTAATTTCACCACACCATATCTGACAAGTAGGTTATCCATCCTGTACTTAAAGACATCTGAAAAGATGAAATTTTACTACTGTGAAAGTTAAAATTGTCAGTTATCTTTCATTTTTCTATTACCTTTATCTAAAATAGTCACTGTGTCTTATTAATCCTTCCTTCTATAGCCAATCCCTTGTGTATCTTCCTTTTAACTCCCCATTGACAAATGTTTATTTCCTCATACCTGCACTGGATTAATCTCCTAGCCGGTCTCCATGTTTTCTATTCGTTCCCCACCCACACCACTCCAAGCTTTAGGATACTACTACATGTTATTATTAACAAGAGAAAAATGAGAGAACAGAGTACATCAATATTCCCAGATCCTTTCAAGTGCATGACTGGTATTATCTACTTTTAGAGACCTCATTTTAGAACCGTCCAGAACTTTAGAGCTGTAAAGAAATTTAAAGCTCATCTAGTCTGATTCCATCATTTTATAGATGAGAGATAGACGTCCAGGAAAGTTATAATTTCTTGCCCAAGGACATATAGTGTAAGTAGTAAGTAGCCTAGTCAGAATTCAGACTAAGTTCTTTGATACCAAATAAAACATTCTTGCCATTGTATAATTTCTGTGAATCATTCCAATCAGTAAACTATGTTTCTGAACAGGACTCTGCAGACAGAAAAATAAACAGGGTCCACGAACTGAATAGAAATAAGATGAAAAAATTCAAATTATTCATCTTTATACAATAACCCCCGGGTATCTTCTAGCTAATTCTTCTAATGATGCTATATAAGTATTGAATCATGGAATTCCACCATCTCTGTAAAACCAAAATTATAGATATCCCAACTGCAACGTAGGTATATATAGGAGCAATAAGGCTACAGCAATTATCAATAATGACTTGTGCCTAGAAGAAACATAAATTATATCACACAGGACTATGTATGAATGAAAAAATAGATGGCAATGTCCATTATGAAGAACAAATGATTATAGATACTGAAGACACTGTACCTTTAAATGTCAATAGAATATTGTGGAAATGGTAGGTTTTTTTTTTTAATTAATAACATTTTTATTTAAGTTTTGAGATCCAAATTCTATTTCTCCTTCCCTCCCTTCTCCCTCCATATACCTAAGTGGTTATCAATTAAATATAGGTTTATACTCTGCAATTATGTAAAAATTATCATATTAGTCATTTTGTACTGAGAAAACTCGAATAAAAGGAAAAAAATAAAAGAAAGTGAAAATAGCATGATTCCATCTGTGTCCAATTAACATCAGCTCTTTCTTTGGAGGTGGATAGTGGGCTTCATCATTAGTCCTTTGGGATTGTCTTGGATCATTAAATTGCTGAGAATAGTTGTCATTCACAATTCATCAAACAATATTGCTGTCACTGTATATAATGTTCTCTAGTTCTGCTCACTTCATCTATATCAGTTCATCCAAGTCTTTCCAGGCCTTTCTGAAATGATTCTGCTTGTCAATTCGTATAGCACAGTATTATTCCATTATAATCACTATACTAGAGCTTGTTTATCTGTTCTCCAATTAATGGGCATTCTTTTGATGTCCAATACTTAGTCACCACAAAAAGAGTGGCTTTAAATATGTTTTTACAAATAGGGCTTTGTTCTCTTTTGGGGGATGTCTTTAGAATATAAACCTTACAGTGGTATTTCCTTATCAAAGAGTATGCACAGTTTTTTTAGTCCTTTTTGGATAGTTCCAAATTGTTCTCCAGAATGGTTGGATCAGTTTGCAACTCCATGAACAATGGTTTAGCATCCCAGTTTTCCCAAATCTTTTCCAACTTTCAACATTTTCCTCTTTTGTTACATTTGCCACACTGATAGGTCTGAGTTGTTACCTCAAAATGGTAGTTTTCACACACAAAAAAAATGGTAGCTTTTTTTTTAATTGTCACAAGAAATTATTCAAAGTGATGACTTGAGTGAAGTTAAATAACTATTTGCCTGCCATGCTAGGTGGGAATGGTAAAGAAGATATAAAAGAAATGGAGAGGCTGCCTCCCTTTATAAAGTTATTTTAATTTTTATCTTGTGAAGAGTACAAAGAGGACTCTTGCAAAGAGAATTTATTTTTTATCTGAATTAAGTGAATGCTGTAGAACTGTGTTCTCAGAAATGAATTGAATTCTTATTTTGTATTGAGGTTTTGTGATGACACTATGTTCTCTCTCACAATATTGCAAACAATTGCCTATGTTTTGTTGTTAATTTCATTATTAATATATTATATATCCAATGATTTTAATATTTATATAATACTAGGAAACTAATATATTTAACTTGTAGAAACTTGAGGGGGCAACTAGGTGGCACAATGGATAAAGCACCAGCCCCGGATTCAGAAGGACCAAGTTCAAATAGACTCAGACACTTGACACTAGCTGTGTAACTTTGGGCAAGGCACTTAACCCTCATTGCCCTGCCCCCCTAAAAAATCAGCTAGGTTTTTTAATTGAGTAATTGCTTTAAGAAGAGATTTCTTTAGTGTATTATTTGTTTGATAGATTGGTTGGAGCTCTGATCTTCATTTGCCTTTGTTTTCCATGTTATATAAAAAAGTTTGAATGACCTCCATTATTTCTGGCGGCATCCCCTATGAGTATTTATGACAAAAAAACTTTGAATAAGAATCACACCATAGAAGTGAATAAGTTGCAATCTACATTATTCAAGAAGACCCACCTCGTGAGAACATCGGAATCCCTGAAACTGATTCAAGTGAATTTCACTTTATTACAATTGATCCATAATTCTAAAAAGTAGAAATCTTTGAGGTTCCACCTTTTTTATTCAATGCCTGAAGTGTTCTGGTCAGCTTCATGTCATATACAATTTTAATAAGCATGTCTTCATCTTAGTCCTGAGAAAAATGTTGAATTAAGTAGTTCAAGGACAAATTTTTCAGACATTACATCAGAAACCTCTCTCCCAGTTACTGTTTGCCTAATTCCTATAGAGAGCTGCTTTTCACTAGCTGAGATGTTGGAAAGCATTCTTGGTGAGGCATGTAGAGATATAGACAGTATTTAATGCAAATAACTTCTCTGCCATGAAAAGGATCTCATGGGAAATAAGGTATTCCCAAGTTGCCCAGAGAATTGTTTTAAAAGATGAACTATCCTGCAGCATACCATTTCTTTAGTGCCAACATAGGGCACTGACTCATTTCTGAATCTGAAGGTAGAGTGCCAATGAGTCATCCCATAGCCTGTAACACCTGGAATTTCCTTGGAGGTTTCCCATCTTAGCCTTGCTGAAGCCCAGCCCTTCTTCCTTTGTAATTCTAGTCCACGAGTTTCCAGAAAGCTATGATCTCATTCTGGCAATCTGGGCAAGCCAAAGACTAAGGCATCATACTCAGGAGTGTTTACCTGGCATGGTAGCTAAGATGACAAATATTTCATTCCATAAAGAGATAGCCTTTCCACCAGAGGGAATGCCTTGACATCTGTGATGTATCAGAGCCTCTAGATCCATTAAGAAAATTCTGCCAATGTTCATTTCTTTTATAGCCCTTGACATTCTAAAGTCCAATAAAACTTACTTGCTAGCTATTCCTTTTAAATAGAAGTGCATCTCCCACCTCTATGCCTTTATATAGGTGGTCTTCAATGTTTAGCATCCATTTACTCCTCACCTCTTCCTCTTGGATTCTCTAGCTTCCTTTAAAGTGCAATTCAGTACCACCTCCTACATGAGGCTATTCCTGATACCACTGACTTTTACCTTTTCTTCCCCCCTTTCAATGACTTTGTATTACTTTTTATATAACCTGTGTTTACTTGTCTGTCTACCTATTATATCTCCACAATAGAAATGAAGTCCTTTTTAAGAAAGGAGCTACTTTATGTCTTTGTTACTCAACTTTGTTGAGTTGTCTTGGGACAGCTCAACTGGATGGCACAGTGGATAGAGTGCTGGGCCTGGAATCATCACAACTCATGTTCCTGAGTTCAAATCTAGCCTCAAACACTTACTAGTTGTGTGACCCTAGGCAGGTCACTTAATCCTGTTTGCCTTAGTTCCTCACCAGTAAAATAATATGGAATGGGGTAGTTAGGTGCCACAGTGGATAAAGCACCAGTCCTGGATTCAGGAGTACCTGAGTTCAAATCCAGCCTCAGACACTTGACACTTACTAGGTGTGTGACCCTGGGCAAGTCACTTAACCCCCATTACCCCACATAAATAAATAAATAAATAAGTCTATGGAAAAAAATAAGCTGGAGAAGGAAATGGCAAACCCACTCCAGTATCTTTGCCAAGAAAACCCCAATTGGAGTCATGAAGAGTCTGACATGACTGAAATGAATGAACAGCAGCAACTAAAACATTAAGACCTATCTCAGTGCTTCACATGTATACACAGGTGTATACGTACCCACTTTTTAAAAAATTTTACATTTTGTATGTTTGGTTTTGGTCCAGATTTGCAATTTTGTAACTATGGAAACTCCTTCCAATAATAGAGGCAGGGCAATGAGGGTTAAGTGACTTGGCTAGGGTCACACAGATAGTAAGTGTCAAGTGTCTGAGGTCAGATTCGAATTCAGGTCCTCCTGAATCCAGGGTTGGTACTTTATCTACTGTGCCACCTAGGTGCCCTGAATTTGATGGCTTTTTACTGAGACTTTGAGAAATAAATTTTCCCATGACTACACACTTGAGATGTATCAAAGTCAGGCCGTGACTATACTTTTTTCCCTCAGAACCAGCTTTTTATCTATTAAGCCTCACTACATTTTTTGTCTTTTATTTATTAGATACTTAAAAATAATATATTTATTAACTTCACTTGGATTGAACTAAAACACTGATTTTCACAGAGAAGTTGTTCAAGGAATGTTTTGTTACTGAATGAATCAACTAAGGAATTCATTCATTGGATTAATATTTATAAACATTTCACATATCACTCAATTAATTCATTTAATACTATGTATTAAATAGCAACTTAGTATTAGCCCCCCTGTGGGAAAAATATTGTAAGGATATTATGTCTCTTATTCCAGGACAAAGCTTGCTGATTTGGACAAGACTCATCAGTAGATGGGTTCCCAGTAGATGGGATCTTATGGGAGGAGGGGACATTCTGTTGTTTTTGCTGCTATTGCTGCTATTAATGTAGTTATATTTATTGTTATTGTTATATAGGAGGCAAGAAGACATTAAACCAAGTCCTGATATGTAGAGGTATTTTGATTTTCATCAATAAAGGCAACACCTGCAGTTGAAAATAAGGAATTCTTGATGTATTAACATAAGTAAAGAGATAGTACTTACTGCATTAGGCACTGGAAGAAACACAAAGATATAAATCAAGGTTCTTGACTTTGAGGAACTAAGGACATTCCCACTACGTCACTTTCTGCTTCATACACACACACACACACACATTAAAACACATAGGATTCAAAATAATGGGTAGAAATAACTTCATGACTTTT
Organism: Dromiciops gliroides; assembly: GCF_019393635.1. Lineage (NCBI taxonomy): Eukaryota > Metazoa > Chordata > Mammalia > Microbiotheria > Microbiotheriidae > Dromiciops > Dromiciops gliroides. The sequence goes on along the minus strand of NC_057861.1, from coordinate 682,564,646 downwards.
CCACATGGGCCCAAATGTGGGATAAAACAAAAATATTCCCATGAAAGTCCTTTAGGTAGTACCTAGTCTAATGACACGTGTAAATCTGACTTGAGCCATGGACCAGTAAGTCATTAATCATTTATTTAAAACCTACTATGCGTCAGTAACTGTTCTAAGCACTGGAGACAAAAAAGAAAGACAAAATACTGTCCCTTCCCTCAAGTAATTAACTATACAATGGGAGAGATGACAAATATGTACAAACAATATATCTATAGGATAAAAAAAGGGAATAATTAAAAGGGCTGGGATTAAGAGATATTGGAAAATGAATTCTTCTTGTAGAAGATAAAATTTTAGTTGAGACTTAAAGGAAGTCAGAAAAAGCCAGGAGACAGAGATGAGAAAGGATTGCACACCGGGCATGAGGAACAGGTAGAGAAAATGCTGAGATCAAACAAAAAGTGTCTTGTCTAAGTCAGTGCATCGTGAGTGGGAACCATTTCTTAATGTTTCTATAGGAAATCAGACCAGAACTTTATCATCTTGCCGGATCAAAGATCTCAGCAATGCAGATGATCTCTCACCACTGCAGATTAGAACACATCCCAGCCTTCTCTGCCTAGATAATGTTTCTGCCTGTTCTTCAAGCAATTCTTCATAGAGGATCCACCCAATACAGTTAAGCAATTTATTTAGCTTTTTAATAGTTCATGCATACCAGTTCAACACTTATGCTATGTATCTGAACTAATGCAGTAACATTCTGTTTTGTTTTGTTTTTTTAGTGAGGTAATTGGGGTTAAGTGACTTGCCCAGGGTCACATAGCTAGTAAGTGTTATGTGTCTGAGGCCGGATTTGAACTCAGGTACTCCTGACTCCAGGGCCAGTGCTCTATCCATTGCACCACCTAGCTGCCCCGGTAGTAACCTTCTAATTGGTTTCATGTAAAATGTCTCCCCATTCTAATCCATCCTCTATTCAACTACCAAAGTAAAATTCCTATAGAATTGGTCTAATTATATCATCCCCTCCTCAGTAAAGATAATTAGCATTACTTGTGATATCAAAAACAAAGTCCACTCTTTGGTAACAAATGCTTTTCATAATCTGGTTCCTTCCTCCCTTCCTAGTCTTCTTTTAACTTACTCCCAATCTACACACTTTAACATTCAGCTAATATCCATCTGGCTTATTTTTTTATTCACACACAACAAAATAAAGATAATACCTAGCATTCATGTAGTGTTTTAAAGTTTGCAAAGCATTTTAGACATAGTATCCTATTTAGTCTGTGCAACCCTGGGGAAAAGGAACTATTATTTCCCCCACTTTACAGTTATAGAAACTGAAGCAGACAAAAGTTAAGTGACTTGCCCAAGGTCACATAGCTTGTAAGTTTCTCCAACAAGGTTTGTGCTCAGAGCTTCCTGACTCCAAGTCTAGGACTCTATCCACTGTGCCACCTGGCTGCCTAAAACATGTTCACTCCTGGTTCCATGTGTTTGCATTGGTTGAAGAGTCAATTTTAATCATACCTTCTGCAGGATACCTTTCCCAATTTCTTGTCCCTGCCTCTGCCCTACCAATATACTAGTGCCTTCTCTGTTCAAATGAACTTCTATTTACTCTGTTATATATCTTTTAAAATTATTTACTTAATTTTATTCTGAACTTAATAAATAAAATGGGCATTTCCATAAAATAGTAGAATAGAAAAAAAGATGATTGGACATGAAACTAGAATCTATTATGTAAAACTTGCTATTCCTTTTTAAATTTATAATAAAGTTATCATGTTAACTTTCTTTTTATTTTTCCTTTTTGTATTCCATATATTTGGTTATTTACCTGTTGTCTCCCCTGTTAGATTGTGAACTACTTGAGGGTAAGGATATGCTTTGTTTTTCTTTCTACTTTCTTCATTAAACACATGCTTGGCACATGATAAGTACTTAATAAATACATATAGATGAGTAACTTGCTCTTTGATCTTGAAGGAAATAAGCATTTATTAAGTGACCACTGTGTGCCAGACATTATACTAAGTGCTTTATGAATATTACCTCATTCTATCCCCACAACAACCCTGATAGGTAGGTATTATTATTAGCCTCATTTTACAGTTGAGGAAAGTAAAACAAACAAAGGTTAAGTGATTTGCCCATGGTCACACGATTAGCAAATTTGCACTCAATTCTCCCTTATTTCAGGGCCAGCATTTTAGTGATTGGACCACTGAACTGCCTAAATGTCCCTCTTCTTGTTATAGCCACCCATGTCCTTGCTGATAAAAAGAAATAAATGTTTAGCCCCCTGGCTGACACACAATAGGTGTTACATAAATGTTTATTCCCTTCTTTTCCTACCATGGCACAGGTCAAGTCAATAATGGTGCTTACAGATATCTACCATATGTCTCTCCATTGCTCCGTCCTAAACTTGGCCCTATGATTTGCATTCTTCTAAGACTTTGCTATTCCATTATTTACAACTATAAGACATCACTAAGAGTATTTAACCACTATTCAAATACAGTGTGTACGGGCTTCTGAAGGTGATAGAAGAGACATGCACAGTAAAAAAAGTGGTTCCTAAGCTGGTGCCAAGAAATAGCAAGCACCCCCCTCCAGCAATCCCTTTGTGATGTCTTTTTGTGGCTGAATTTATTCACATGGCTGAACTTGATCTTTGTAGCCAAATGTCAGTTACATAAAAATATTGGTCTGGGAGAAAGACCTTATCCTCTATCCCAAGCCCTTCAATTCAATAGGAATGGTCAGATGTGTAAAAGGGGGGGAAATCATAGATCTAGATTTGGGAGATTTGGGTTTGAATGCTGGCTTTGTTATGTAATATGACATTGGGGAAGTCATGTAACTTTATTGAGTCTTATTTTCTTCAACTGTAAAATGAAGGAATTGAATTATATTATTTCTGAGGGTCCACTCCCACCTCCACCCTCTTTTCTGATTTAATAAAATATGAAAGAAAGGACTAGTAGTGAATTGGTAGAAACTAGGAATAAGGAAGAAACACAAAAAGGAAAGAATGTTAATGTCAAAGAATGGGAATTCTTAATAAAGCAGGAAATCCATGAAGAGATTTCATCAAAGGAGCAATTATGTTGAAGGAAGAACAAAGTAGTGATGATTAAGGTATTCCTAAAAGTACAGGTAAATAAAATTAAATAAAAATAAGTAAAGTAAATGTGTATTTATTTCTATTTTGTTTTGGACTTTTCCTTTTCACCCTTTCTTGTTATTCTCACTTAATCATTTCAGTTACAAAGTACTTTTCACAGCTACAGAGCCTTTGTAGTTAGAGAGGGAATGGGGTACTCAGAGTATTCAAAGTGTGAAAGTAGATACACACATCCAGGTGGGAAAGGGGAACATGGTAAAATGGGACTCACAGTTCATTTTATTCTCTGGCCATTTCTTTGATCTCCCATTTGCAGAGAGAGTACTGCATTAGAGTCAAAAGATATGGATTAAAACCCTACTTGCCACTTACCGCTTGTGTGACCTTGGACAAATCACTTAACATCTCTGGGATTATTTTCCCCTATATAAAATGAGGGAATTGGACTGGTTAGTTAAATTTATATCCAAGCTTTTTCCCATTGACTTTTGGCCTTTCATCTTTTTTTTTTTCTTAAATTTCATTGTCTTTGTCTTCTCTCTTCACTCTTGGTCTGTTCCCCTTCCACTACTATGCAAATATGTAATCAATTTGGGGGTGAAAGTGAGAGTCCTCAATGGGGACAAGCGTTACAGCACTGATGCTTCTAGTTCTCATATATGCTCTTTTCCTTTTAGCTAACTCCATGGTAATGCCTGTGCTTCTTCCTTTCCTCATCCCCCAAACTGTATTTTCTTCTCAATGTATAAATATATTTAAAAAGTGTTTGCCAAGTCCTGTAGCATGAGTGGGAAGTTTGGGATAAGTCAACATTATAAGGATGGTAGGCAGAGGTTCCCACAGGCTGACTATAAGCCACAAGCCATTGGAATTGTTTGTATTGCCTACCCATTTAATTACGTATGTCAAGAGTGAAGAGATTGAATGGAAACTATAAGTATTTTAGTATTCTGATAGTACTTTATGATATTTATACATTTATACGTTCTTCTGGATAAAGCTTTGATCATGATATATAGAGTGAATAAATGCATTTTTGAGGGTTTTGAATTAGAAATGTTTCATTCAATGGGGAAGAAACCCTATTTTAACACATTGACAATAACTCTTTGTTTTTTAGGACAGATAGAAGGTACAGGGGATAGAGTGTCAGGCTTGGAGTGAGGAAGACCTGATTTCAAATTTGGCCTTAGACACTTACTAGTTGTGTGACCCTGGGCAAGTCACTTAACCCTGTTTTCCTCATTTCTTCATCTGTAAAATGAACTACATAAGGAAATGGCAAACTCCTCCAATATCTTTGCCAAGAAAACCCCAAATGGGGTCACAAAGAGTTGGACATGGCTGAAAAACATCTATACAACAATGACTTTCTTTGTCCAGTTATTAAATCAATTTGTATTCTAACTTATCTCTTCTTAAAGTTCGATGTGAGAGCAAACCTACTAAGAGATAGCTGAACATTTTGGGAGGAAAGAGAATTCCCAGCCTCTCCAGGAGTGAAACTATCCAGGTCTTGGATAGCTGGGCACAAGTCAAAGTTCAAACAATGACTTCTGAAGAAATCCAGAGCCAGTACTTAGAACTTCTTGCAGGAGAGATCAGTGCTGCTGACATTATTGGAGTAATACTAACTGTGTGGATTTGAATCAGCAGACGAGATTTTATTAGACCTGGTTTTTGTTTGTTTGTTTGTTTTAGTTTGTTTCTTTTTTCTTCAGTAGATTTTTGTGCCTCTTTTACCATTTGGTCAATTCTGTTTTTCATGGTGTAATTTTCTTCAGTATTTGCCAAGCTGTTGACTCTTTTTGCATGATTTTCTTATATCACTGTCTTTTCTTTCCCCATTTTTCCCTCTACCTGTCTTATTTAATTTTAAAATTATTTTTGAGCTCTTTCAAGAATTCTTCATGGGCCTGAAATCAATTCACATTTTTCAAGGCTTTGTGTATTGCTGGCTCTTATTATTTTTTTTTTGTCTTCTTCTGAGTTTGTGTTTAAAGCTTCTCTGTCTCCTGTGCTGAACTGTGTTACACTCTTACCCCAGTGAGAAATATTTTTCCTGCCAATCTTCTCAGCTGTATCAGGCTGGAAAATTGTTTTACCTCAATTTTTTGTTGGTTCTGCTGCTCCAGAATTCATTTTGAGGAATTATGTTAGAGTTTTGGAGGGGAATTAGAGAGAACTCCACTCTCTTGGCTCTAGCCCCTTAAAAATGTATTGTTTATTGTATTTAAGCATTATTTCATTTAACCAACCACGTTCTTGGAGACTTATTTTTGTGTTCCATTGGAGAAATTCCCCATAGTATTGTTCTAAGTTCTTTATCCTATTTTTTGCCTTAAATCTTAATTAAGAACTCTAATTTCCAACTTAACATCAAGTCTAATAAACTGGAAGAACAAAAGGTCAAAAATAGCAAGGGAATCCATGAAAAAAAAAAGATAGAAGGAAGGCAGTCTAGTAATACTAGATTTCACATTGTATTGAAGTGTTAATCATCAAAAAAATCTAGTAATGGCTACAAAATAATGTGAGAAAATAATTATTATTAATAGTGTGATGGGTAAAACTAAATGCGTGTGGTCACCCTACCTTTCCCCTGTATGGGGAAAGCTAAGTAAGACAACAGTTTAATAGTTTAGGTATTAAACATTTATGAAAACATATTAGAGGTTAACAAAGTGTCTCTGAAAGAATAGGAAAATCCCTAACCACCTCAACTACTCCTGGTTCAGCTGCCAACCCCATGAGGTTCCCACCACCAACTTCCAAAACCAACTGACAAAACCAACTGCCTTACCCACTGCTTCAAACTGATTGGTTGAGAGTAGTCACACAGCAGGGGGCCTATTCTCACACACACTGTCTCATGCTCACACAGCAAGGGACCTCTGTAATATTCATAATATTCTCATAATAGATTTCTTGGGGACCTGGAGATCACTTTCTCAGTCCTTTCTCCCTGCCACTCCTTTCTTTGAGAGACTTCATCAGATCTCATCTGGAACAAGCCCAAGTGAACGAAAGGAATGGAGAGAGAGTCTTTGGTCTAGATTGGTGAAGGGCTGATACATTAAACCACACCTAGAGAATCAACTTTGCCTTAAGCAATGTGAGTTAAGTATTTTTGCATTTTTTTTCTCTGATGTCATCTCTAGAGTTCATTTTAATGTAGACCACCTTCAAGTCATGTCAACCAATAGGGTTGGATGATGCTAACCAGTTAGATTTGTTTTTTGTATAGTGACTCAGTTAACTTTGATTAATGTATAGTGATCTCTATCAAAAGGAATAAAATAATTGGACATATAGCCATGTTAACTTCTCTTGACTTTTGGGGACCACATGATTTCTGTCTCACCATCTCTCTTGCTTCTCTGAGAACATATGGTCTCTCTTGCACTCTCTCTTTTGGGTCTCCTTGAGAACACATGGGTCTCTTGGGGGCTTTTCTCCTACTCATGCTAATTAGCATGCTGAAGCTCTCTCCCTGCTTTCTTTACCACATAGCCTGAGATCATGAGAAGTTAGGGATATGTGATCAATCCTTTACTTATATAATATTGATAAATTAATAATATGGCTACCCCAAACTAGTGTCTATAGTAATAAATTAAAAAAAACCACAATAGAGAGGTGGATCAGTGGAATAGATTAAGTACATAATACATAGCAGTAAATGACCATAGTTCTTGCTAAAACCAAAGATCCAAGCTTTTGAGATGAGAACTTATTATTTGACAAAAACTTCTAGGAAAACCAGAAAGCAGTTTGACAAAAACTAGGTATAGAGTAATATATCATGCCATATACCAAAACAAGGTCAAAATGGGTATGTAATTTAGACATAAAGAGTAATAACATAAACAAATTAGGGGATTGTAGAAGTTAACCTTTCAGATCTATGGAAAATGGAAAATTTATGACCAAATGAGAGATAGAGAACATTATGATATATAAAATGAAAAATTTTGAATGTAATTAAATAAAAAGGTTTGTGGAAATAAAATCAACATGGTGACTATTAGAAGGAAAACAAAAAAAAATCTAGGGCAAACAATCATACTGTCTTTCTAATAAAGGCTTCATTTATCAAATATATAAGAACACTTTTTTATACCACAATTGATAAATGTACACAAATATTTATGGCAGTTCTTTTTGCGTTGGTAATAAATTGGAAATTAAAGGGATGTTTGTCAATTAGAGAATGGCTGAACAAATTGTGGTATACGATTGTGATGGAATACTATTTAGTATAAGAAATGATGAGCAGGATTCCTTCAGAAAAAACCTGGAAAGATTTACATGGACTAATTCAAAGTAAACTAAGCAGAATAAGGAGAACATTGTAACAGCAACATTGTATGATCGACTGCGAATGACAGTTATTCTCAGCAATACAATGATCTAAGACAAATCTGAAGAACTTAAGATGGAAAATTAATTAAATGCAAATTAAAACAAAATAACTCTAACTCTGAGGTATTACCTCACACCTATCAGATTGGCTACTATGAGAGAAAAGAAAAATGACAAATTTTGGAGGGGATATGGGAAAATTGGGAATTGGGAACCTAATGCATTGTTGGTAGAATTGTGAACTGATCCAAACATTCTGGAGAGAAATTTGGAACTCTTTCCAAATGTGGTAAAATATGAAAGTTTTTAACAGTCGGTTAGGATAACTGAAAGACGCCAGTTTTTGAAGGACCACCCTTTTGGGGAGGAGACGAACAGTCTGCCTGCTGCGCATGTCAGACTGCCTGCGGGGGCACTTAACTTCCGGGGTGGAGAGAACGGAAGAGGAGGCTTTTGCCTGCTTGGCAGGACTCCTGACGGCGCGGCACAGACGGTCTCTCTCCAAAGGTGGCCTTTTCCATTTGGTGAGTTTTTATAAGGAATATAGACTAAGCTTAGACTTAAGACGATTTGTATTGTGTTTCTACTTTCGTATCCTTCTAATCTCTGCAGAGGCTCTCCCTTTGCAAGACTAATGTCAAAGCGTCGGTTCATGAGGACAAAAAAAAAAAAAATCGCCCCTCTGGACAAAACTTTCCTCTCTTCCTTTTCTGTATTGTTGTTCGCATATTATTAGTTAGCAATAGTTATTATATTCTTTTTACTGTTCCATCAAGGAAACATTCCGTTTCTTGAGGAAGCAAAGGGGGGAAATGTGGTAAAATATGAAAGTTTTTAACAGTCGGTTAGGATAACTGAAAGACGCCAGTTTTTGAAGGACCACCCTTTTGGGGAGGAAACGAACAGTCCACCTGCTGCGCATGTCAGACTGCCTGCGGGGGCACTTGACTTCCGGGGTGGAGAGAACGGAAGAGGAGGCTTTTGCCTGCTTGGCGGGACTCCTGACGGCGCGGCACAGACGGTCTCTCTCTCAAAGGTGGCCTTTTCCGTTTGGTGAGTTTTTATAAGGAATATAGACTAAGCTTAGACTTAAGACGATTTGTATTGTGTTTCTACTTTCCTATCCTTCTAATCAACATCACCTTGTGACTACCATAACAATAAATAAAAGGTCTATCTAGAAAACCAAAAGCTTCTTCCATTTACTAGTCTGGGAGATAAATTAAGGGAAAGGTTAAGTAGGGGAGATTTATGATCTAATATCCAATTTTAAATCTCACACAAAGAACCATAAAACTGTGCATACCCTTTGATTCAGCAATACCACTATCAGGTCTGTATCCCAAATAGATTTTTGTTTAAAGGAAAAGAACCTATAGATATAAAAATATTTATAGCAACTCTTTTTGTGTTCATATGGGTTTTACATGTGCGGTCATGCAAAACATATCTCTATATGAATCATTTTGTGAAGGAAAACAGACAAAAAAGAAAAAAAAGTGTTTTTTTTTTAAAGTGTGCTTTGATGTGTCTTCAGACTTTGAGTTCTTTCTCTTGAGGTAGAGCAAATTTTTTAATATATGAAAGAATGTACTCATTGATATAATCCAAAGGCATTATCTTGTGGTCAAAGAAAACTTCAAACCATATACATTTGTCATATTTTACAAATTTCATAAACAAATAGCAAGGAAACGAGAGCTTTTACTATGAAGGAATATCAATTTGAATACACAGGGTTTACTTCATGGTCACAAGAGAGTAAGAAAAAATATAGGGAAAAAAATATCCACAAAAGCAAGGGATGTCACTTCTACAACCCAAAAGAACATATATTGCAAAGCTTAACAAAAACATCTCACGCTCATTCGAACACACACACACACACACACACACACACACACACAACTCTTTAAAGAGAGAGTTATTTGAGAAACTCTTACCAAAAGCCAAATAAAAACCAACATATATTTGAAAAATATATTTGTGTATTTGTAATAACTTACAAACACTCTAAATAAGATAGTTAAGAACAATTAATAAAAATTAATACAATTAATTATTTCATATTTTAGGCTAAATTTCCAACTCCTCTATAAATGAACTAATATCTTTCAGATGATGAATAACACAGTGGGAAATTTGTCAAACAGGACTGAGAGGAAAGATACAGGAAACCTGGGGATGCATTCCCACCAGATGCAGAAGTCAGTGGAGATGATACAGTAATTTTTTTTTTCTTGTGGTGAGCCCTGGGTAAATAAAATATAAGCACTTATAGGACAGCCTATGATGTGGGGAGGAAAAAAAGGCATATCTCATTTATGCAAGAAAAATAAAGGGGAACCCTAAAATATAATCTTATGCCAATGGGAAATCTATATTTGTTTTAAGAGATTAGGCCCTTATAATGGTTTTAAGTGGGAGTAATTTTCCTGTTATAAGACCTTCTCAGAAAGGGGATTGTCCTTTCAAAAACTATATCCCTTGCCAAGATAGATGAGGTATAAGCCCCTTAATCAAAGGAACCTAAGGCAGTAGTGATTAAGGAGAATCAGAAATTTCAAATACTCTGTCTTTATGGTAATGGCCTCATTACTCAGGATAATGAATAATTTTTAATATATGGTAATCCTTCTATTTAATTCTATTTCCATTGTGCAATGAAAAATTTTAAGAGTAATGTGCAAAAGAAAGACCAAAAACAAAAATGAGTCATGGAGTAAGATTTATAATTTCAAAAATACAGAAATAGGAAAGAGGAAGAACTTAAAAAATGGCAGTCCTGCAGCTCTACCCTCATTAAAGCCATGAAGAGGGGAAGAAAAAGGAACATCTAAGGGAATAGTGCACAAGTTGCAAAAATAAAATTGAGAATAGACTTTTAAATGGAGACTAATAATGAGGACAAAGGAAATGAAAATAGATTGATTGAGTATGTCACAAAAGAAGGTTGCTTAAACTAAAAGCTAGGCAATGGGAGGAAGTTTTTAAACTTCATACTGACCTGAGTGGGAAACAAAGAGGAAAAAGGGGAGGAAAATAAATTAATGACAAGAAAGAGAAAATAACAATTTAACCACATTCAGGGAACTTGGGATAAGGCAGGTAATAGAGTAATAGAGTCTGTGAGAACAGATTAGTAAAAACTACCAGAAGCAAACATAAGGACAAAGTGCTGACTTAAAAGAAAAAGGGGATAAATTCAATAAAAAGGAAAGAAAAAAGAGAAAACTCAAACATAGCAATCATAGCTATAAATGTAGAACAGAAAAGACACACATACAACAAAAAAAAACTGAAAGAAAATATACTATTCATCAACTGTGTCCAGTTATAATTCAATATAATATATATGTATATATAATTATATATAATTCTATCTCAAAAACCAAAATTGAACAAATCATAAAGGAAATACAGGAAGGAAGCAAGGAAAGAAGAAAGGAAGAAATAAAGAAATATAGATTTTCTGCTAAATTCTGTCAAAATTTAAAGAACAATTAAACACCTTTGTCACTAAGAGATAATTCTGAAAAATTTAGTCAGAAAGTACTCTAACAAACTTCATTTATGAGACAAATAAGAATTAGTTCCTAAACAAGGGAAGAATGAAGCAAAATAAAGAGAACTATTGAATAATACTAATGAATATTGATGCAAAAAAGAAAAAGTAAATGACCTTCCAGCAAAGAGAATACAGCAATATATTAATAAAATGTATTGACATAAGCAAGTTTGATTTATATAAAAGATTCAAGGATCAGTCTGCATTAGCAAAAGCAAGTAATATAATTGATTATATTGAAAACAAAATTACTTAAAACATGATTACAGCAAGAGACAGAGAAGGAGGTGAGGAGAAGCAAAACTAATAAAATTCAAACTAATTATTGCTAACAATACATACATAAGGCAGGGCAGAGCCAAGATGGCAGAGGAGAGACTGTGACTCCCACAAGCTCCAGATAAACCCATCCTCTCCCAAGTAATGCAGTAAAAAAAAAAAAAAACCCAAAACAAACAAGCAAACAAACAAATTTAAAAAAAATAAATAAACACACCCAGAGCAGCCTAATGCACATAAGAAAAGAGTGAGACTATTTTTCAGTAAAAGAGGGCAATTGCAATCACCTACTGATCAGGCTGAACAGCTGAGTGTGCAGTCCAGACTCAGCCAGGAACAGAGAGTGCTTCCAGCACCAGTAGCTTCTGAGGCTCTGATCACGGACTGGTGAGGGGGTTTGGGGGTAGGCTGGTGGGAAGTGGAGGCAGTCCCTGCTGGAGTTGGGGCAAAGCACTCTGGTTCTGAACCAATGGGCTGAATCACATAGTGGTGACCCAGTGGGGGAGGGGCACAGGCAGGACAAGCTTCTGACAATAGAGAATGACAGTACAATCAGACTTCTGTTTCTGGGTCAAAAAGAAAGTGGCCGTGGTTACTCACAGGCCAGGCAGGCTGAGAAGAAGCCCAGTCACATACCCCCATCCTGCCCCCAGGCCATGCTGTACCTCAAACAGTGTATCCTGGAAGCAGCGCTACACTTTAAGAAGGAATTAAAAGCCAAAAAATAGGCAGCCAAGATGAGTAGGCAGAGAAAGCAGCAGACCACCAAAACCTCTTTGGGGGAAAGGTAGACCACAATACACCCTCAGTAGAAGAAGATAAATACAAAGACAAAGTTCCAACATTCAAAGCTTCCATGAAAAATATGAATTAGTCTCAGGCCATGGAAGCACTCAAAAAGGACTTTGAAGAGAAAGTAGGAGAGATAGAAGGAAGATTTAGAGAGATGGAGGAAAGAATGGAAAGAGAAATAAGAGCAATGCAGGAAAATCATGAGAAAAATGTCAACAGTTTGAAAAGCCAAATGGGAAAAAAATTAGAAAAGCTCTCTCAAGAAAATAACTGCCTAAGAATTAGGATTGAACAAATGGAAGCTAGTGAATTTATGCAAAACCAAGACACATTAAGGGAAATCCAACTGAATAAAAAAATAGAAGGTGATATGAAATATCTCCTTGGAAAAACAGCTGACCTGGAAAACAGATCCAGGAGAGATAATTTGAAAATCATTAGACTACCTGAAAACCATGCCCAAAATAAGAGCTTAGAAACCACCCTCCAAGAGATTATCAGGGAAAATTGCCCTAATATTTTAGAAGCAGAAGGCAAAATAGAAATTGAAAGAATCCACCGATCATCTCCTGAAAGAGATCCCAAAAGGAAAACCTCCAGGAATGTTATAGCCAAATTTCAGAGTTCCCAGGTCAAGGAGAAAATATTGCAAGCAGCTAAAAAAAAGGAATTCAAATACTGTAGAGCTCCAATAAGGCTAAAACAGGATCTAGCAGCATCTACGTTAAAGGACTGGAGGGCATGGAATATGATATTCCAGAGGGCAAAGAAACTGGGACTAGAGCCAAAAATCACATACCCAGCAAAACTGAGTTTAATCTTTCAGAGGAAAAAAAAATGGAACTTCAATGAAAAAGAGGACTTTCAGGCCATTGTGAGGAAAAGACCTCAACTGAATAGAAAATTTGACTTTCACATACAAGACCCTGGAGAAGCATAAAAAGGTAAACAGGAAAAAGACTTCATGAGGGTTATTAAAAGATTAAACTGCTTACATTCTTACATGGGAACATAATACTTTGATCTCATAAGAACATTCTCAGTAAGGAACTCACAGAAGACACGGGTCTGAACTGAATATGAAGGGATGATATCTGTAAAGCATTTATGTTTTGTTCTTTATGAGGCAAACAGGGTGGGGTGTCTTAGGTATGGGGCCAGATTTGGGCTCGGGGCCTCCTGGGTCCAGGGCTGGTGCTTTCTCCACTGTGCCACCTAACTAACCCATGATGACATCTTTAAAATAGGGTTGAGGTGTAGGAGGAATAGACTGGGGGAGGGAGAAGAGGAGAGATGGTCTGGGGAGAGGTAGTTCACATGAAGGAAACAAGAAAAAAGCTTATAGAGGGGAAGGAAAGAGGGGGAAGGAGTGGGGGAGAGAGTGAACCTTAATATCATTAGAATTGTCTCAAAGAAGGACTAACATATATACTCAAGTAAGTATAGTGATTTATTTTTGCCCTGAGGGAGGGGAGGGAGATAAGGGTAGGGGGTGGGGGAGAAGAGGAGAAGGAGGGAAGGGCAGATTGGGGGAGAGAGCAGTAAAAAGCAAAACAGTTTTGAGGAAGATGAAGATATTCTGCATTACTGCACAAGTATGACATATTTAATTCCTTGATTTCATAGGGAGGGTTGAGGAGGGAGTGAAGAAGAAAAAATTAGGACACAGAATTAGCTCAAAGACCTTAATCTCATCAGAGTGGACTCAAGGAGGGAATAACATTCACACCCCATTGGGAGAAGTAATATATTTAACCCTACAGGAAAGTAGGAGGGGAAGAGGATAAGGAGGGAAGAGTGAAAAGAGGGAATGCAAAGCAGGGGAGGGGACAGTCAGAAGTAAAACACTTTTGAGGAGGAATAGGGAAAAAGAAGATAGAAAATAGAGTAAATATCATGGGAATGGAATAGGATGATTATAATGGCAAAATGTATGGTATATATTTTTCTGGGCTATTATGAAGAAAATTCTTTGTCAAGTTTAAGGTACTATATGAAAGTTATGATGAACAGGATGCTATCAGAAAAACCTGGAAAGACCTACATGAACTGAAGCAGAGTGAAATGTACTGTATACAAAATAAAAGCAATAGTGTAAGATAATCTGCTGGGAAGCATGTGGTTATTTTTGGTTATTTTCAGCAAGGCAATGATCCAATATAACCCTGAAGGACTTATGAAAATTTCAATCCATCTACAGCAAAAGAACTGATAATATCTGAAAACAAATGGAAACACATTAAAAATATATATATATACTTTTTTGACAATTCCTTAATCTGAAGTTTTGTTTTTTAACTGTTTTCTCTCACAACCTAGCTAATGTGGGGATGTTTTCCATGACTACTCATTTATAACTTATTTTGAATTGCTTGAGTTCTTCTGAGTGGGGTTTGGGAAGGGAGCGAGAATGAGAAGTTGGAATACATAATTTAAAAAATTGATGTCAAAATTTGTTTTTACATATATTTTAGAAAATACAATTATATTCAACTAAAAAAATACATGTATAAGATCTTTGTTTCTGCTGCTGACCTCTTTACAGAATATATTTAACAGTGGGAGCTCTGAGTTAAAGGATAGAAAGATTTTAGTTACTTTCCCACTATAATTCAAATTGCTCTTTGGAATGGTTTAACTAAATCACAGCTCCACCAATGATTTATTTATATGCCTATTATATTACGTTAGATTTATCTTCTGAAGGAAAACCATATACTAGAATCAATGTATATTGAGATCATTGGTATAATGGTTAAATAAATGTGGTACATACATGTAATGGAATGTTTGTGTGCTGTTTAAAAAATAAGGAGAGATTCTGTTATTATTTCTTCAGTAATAAAAAAAATAACTCTACTAATTTTTGTTTCTTCTTACACTGGTGAAGTATCTGGAAATCTAGAGAAGACTTAGAGTGGTATGAAAGTTGTCTCCAAGTATTGGAAAGACTACATATAATCCAGAAAAGGGATGAGACTTGTTTTGCTTGAGCCCAGAGGGAAGAACTAGAGAGAATATAGAGAAGTTGAAAAGATGTTTCCTTGATATAAAGAAGGTTAAAAAAATTCAAATAATTATAGTTATTACATGAAGTAGAGTGGTCTACCTCAGAGGTGATATCTCCTTCTGGAGTCCTTTAACCATAGGCTAGATGACCATTTGTTGAGTGTGCTGTAAATGGGATGGATTTTTACATAGAGGTTGAAGGAGATGGCTGATGATCCTTCTGTTTGGGGCCTAAGGTACCTCAGAAGTTTTCTGGGGAAAATCAAGGAACCTTGTCCTTGAGAAACTAAACCAAAGGACAGACACACCTAAAGAGATAAGCCTCATCCATTCTGGACTGAGACAACTCCAGGACCACCACCCTTCATTCCAGTCTCCCCCACCCCTTGAGGAGATAACCCTATTAGGTGTGGCTGCTGCCAAAATGGCTCCAAGGGGACAGAACAACCGCCCCTCACCAGACTGCTTCCAACCCACCACCCAATAAAGGTGTCAGATGATCACCCCATTGGACCACCATTGGTTCTCTATAGAAGTATCTCCCTGTCTCTGAGAGCCATACCTCTGTGCCATGCCTTCTCCCCATGAGAAGTCCAAGGACTTCTCTCTTGGTTTCCTTTCCCTGGTGCCTAAATAAAATATGATTTCATTCTAATTGGATTTGTGTGCAAGAGGGTGTAATTCTCTAAAGAGGAATTCCTAAGGACCTCTACCCCAAACCCTCATCAATTTCCCCCTTAACACTTCCAACTCTAAATTTCTGTGGTTCTAGTTGAATTTGGCAATTGATAATGTGGGTTGATTTCCAGAGTAATGGGAAGTCCTCAGTTCCCTCTCAATACCAAATGCCAACCCTTCCTCCCACATTAGGACAGCAGCCTGAAATTCAACTAGAACTTTACCTCCGTCGCTTAAAGCTTTGATCTCTGTTCAAAAGCAGATACTCCTAGAATGAGCAACAAGTTATTTTCATCTTTTTAACTCTTTGTACCCTGAGGAAACTATAAAACTCTAAATTGTAAGTCATTTGCTAATCTGCTTTGGTAAAGGGAGTTTCCTCACCAGGAATTCCCTGCACTAGTCAAATGACAAGTCCAGGCCAACACACACACACACACACACACACACACACACACACCTCTTAATGTAATCTGAGAGCACCAATAAAGATCATTGCCAAGGAACTGAATCCCCAAACCTCCAGCAAAACACACATTTCTTTAAAAAAAAAAAACAACAAAGTATATTTATATATCACAAAACCAGAAGGCACATGGAATTTTGGGGAAATTTCTAGCTCAGTTCAACTATGTGGATTGTATTGAATGTTCCTTCTAAAAAGTAAAACCATACTTTTCAACAACTCCCTGAAGGCATAGACACACATGTTCATACATGGAAGATGAAAGTAGACGGCCTTCCCTAAACACCAACGTTAGTGCCTTTAGGGAGAGTGCTGAGTATGATGAGTATTGTTTTTATTTTATAGAAGCTACATTTTCTCCACACAAGGTCCCTCAAAGTTGGAGGTTCATTCCAAACTCTAAGCTTCTGTGATTCTACATGAAATAGAAACCCAGTGATGTGATCTGATTTCTTGAGTCCTGGGAAGTCCTCAGTTCCCCCTTAATGTTACCACCCAAACCTTCCCCACCCACTGATTGCTGCTTGAAATTCCATCAGAACTTTATCTGTGTAGCTTAAAGCTTTGATCACTGTCAAAATGCAAATAATCCTGGAATAAGTAACAAGCTATTTTCAGTCTTTTACCTCTCTGTGCCCTAGGCAGAATGCTAAGACTCTTCAATTGCAGGCAGTTACTGCTCTACCTGGATTGAGGGAGATACCTCACTAGGAATTCCCTAGTGGAAATTACAAGTCCAAACCAAATACACACACAGAAACACCCACATGCGAACTTGCTCACCCACATACCCCCCTTCCACCGGGACCCAACACCACACACACACACACACAACATCCAGCACAAGTATGAACTCACACCTGCAGTGCTGAACTTGGTTCAGCTGAGTCTTGGTTTTCTCACTCATTACTTGTGACCTTGGACAAGTCACTTAAATTCCTGTTTAAGCCTCATTTCCTTTTCTTTAAAATGAAAAGTTTGGATTAAATGATTTCTAAGATCCTTCCTAGTATTAAGAATTGTAGCTATGTGATCTATATGTTCTCATGATTTCTTGAAAGGTACCAGAAGTTAACCCTCAGGGAAGGGCAAGTTATCATCTGCCTTCCTCCTTGTATGACTGCATGGGTGTTTTAATTGAAGTTCCCTGACAGGAACCAAGTACTTTGATCTTAGAGGGGATTCTGAGGAAAATGATAAATTATAGTTGAAAAATTATACCTTTGAAAAAATATTAAATGGATTGGACTATTTTTAGACTAAAGGAGGAAAGAAGAACAAGTATTTCTATTTTTTATTTTTCTTGAACAACTATTTTCAAGTCCTCAAAGAAATGTGAACTAAGTATTTTATTAAGTGCCAACTATGTGCCAGAAACTGTGATAAACCCTGGGGATATCAAGTCAAAAGATATCTTCCTGGAGAAGGTGGAATTTTAGCTGGGACCAGAAGTCAGGAGGCAGAGATGCAGGAGAGGCGCAATCAAGGCATAAGGGGCAGCAAGAAAAATATCTAGAATGAAGAGATGGATTATCTTGTTCAGTTTTGTGGAACAGGAATGAGACCAGTGTCACTGGATCAAAGAAGATGAGGTAGGGAGGGTGGTTGTTATTCATCCTTTCTTTTGGAAGAGGACCAATGACATCACAGGTGATGTTTTGACTTGCACGTTAATTGGATATAAGTGAAGCCAAGGTGCTCAAAGATGTCAGGCTAACTCTCTCTCCCAGAGTCATTGAAGTACAGTGGCAGGACAAAAGTCAAGAGGATTGGCAATGTCCAGGGATGCGGTGAATGACCTTCGTGTCTTTGATGTCTGACCAAGCTCTAAGCACCCTACAGGGCCTGCTTCAGCTACCTTCATGGCAATGGGAACAAATTGCTTTCATCCATCCATTCCACAAGGGGGAAGTCTTCACATGCTTGGGGTAGGCATCCCCCTAATATACCAACTGATTTGAGGCCTGTTGGTTACTCTCAATCTTGTTTAGCCTGTCTGCCAAGACAGGTTTTGGTTTTTTTTTGTTTTGTTTGTTTGTTTTTTGACAGTACTAGCTGTCAAGTGTCAAGTGTCTGAGGCTGGATTTGAACTCAGGTCGTCCTGAATCCAGGGCCAGTGCTTTATCCACTGCGCCACCTAGCTGCCCCCTATGACAAGACAGTTTTACCGGGATAGGACTGACTAAGCATGCTACAGCCTCTTGGAGCCATAGATGAGAGATCTATAGCCAAGTGGACACCAAAGGTGGATAGGCAGCCCTGAAAAGGGCTCAGTGAGCCTTCTCAACAGAGGTGTGGTGGGGAAGGTGATGGTAAGATGTAAGAAGAATGTAAAGGCAGAGGAAAGGTAGTTTTGGAATGGGAGGAGATTGTAAAAGGCTTCGAATGATAAACAGAATAGTGGTAGCAAACTTCTATTTGGGCATGTATTTTTCTACCAAAGAAAGGAAGAAAAGAATGGTTTGAAACTAGAGCCATAGTATGTTAAAGATAGAAGGAACCTAGTGAAGCACTCAGTCTATGTCTTTCATTTTATGCATGAGGAAGCAAAGAACCGAGAGATAGGAGACAAGTGAAACTTTGGGAAAGTGATTCTTAGTCTGGAGTCCCGAGGTACAAGGAAAGATTTCAGGGAGTCTATGAACTTGGATGGAGGATAAAAAAAGATAAATCCTTATTTTTTTTTACTAACTTTTGGTTTTCTTAATAATCCTGTGTGTTTTCTTTTATACATCTAAAAATATTATTCTGAAAAGGAAACCACAGCTTTCAAGAACTACCAAAGGGATCCATGTTCTGAAAGAGCTAGGAACCCTCTGTTTTAGGAAAACCTTCTCACTTAAAGGGCTGTCAGATGCTAGAAGGCATTCAGGAATTTTACCTTCTGTGGAGATTTCTAAACAATTCTGAGACAACATTTCTAAAACATTTGGGCTATAATCCTACTTGAGAACAGTGGAGTAGGAAGCTAGACATTGAACTGACTTCTACTTATTCAGCTTAGGGGAAGTAATTGCCTTGAGTGTGGTACAATCAGTGGACAGAACTAAGTGTTATTAGCAGAAGGATCTTCAATATTTGCTTTTTTTTTTTTTTTTTTTTTTTTTTTTTTTTTTGCTGGGCCAATGAGGGTAAGTGACTTGCCCAGGGTCACACAGCTAGTGTCAAGTGTCTGTGGCCCGGATTTGAACTCAGGTACTCCCGCATCCAGGGCCGGTTGCTTTATCCACTGTACCACCTAGCTGCCCCCCGTATAATTGCTTATCTTGACATTTATTTCACAGATAAGGAATTCAAGAAAGACCCAGAAAGGTAACTGACCCCATGACTTGGTAGTGGCAGAACCCTTACAATAAGCTATTTAAGGATTCTTCAATCTTTCATTCCCAATAAATTTTTTTAGAAAGTAAACTGACTTGTGCTATTTTTTTCTTTTTCTTGCAATGCTATAGCCGAAGAATAGCTCAAGAAAAATTATCATTGGTAAGTAAGAAATGGCGTTAGTCTTTTAAATACACATAATAAAATATGCATGTCTAGTTGTAACCCTTTTAAAGAGAAGTGCTAAGTAAAAATTATAAAGGTATTGTTCCTGTACTGCTACTTGGCAAGGGAAGAGCAAATTATTTTATAATGATTTGAATAATCAAATACACCCTTCAACATACAAGATTTTAGCAAGATTAGTTGATGTTATGTAATGCTCCTCTAAATCCTTTGTAATATGCCATATATCTTCTGCCTCGTCAGTTTGCTATCATGCTTCTTCTCCACCCTTAAATCTGGGAGAAGCCAGAATGAAAATGTTGGCTTTGCATCTGAGTGAATTCTTTTAAAAATTGTTGCTGACTGCATGGATTAGAGCCTCCCCTTAAAATGAGTCCTGAGCCTGGGAAGAAATCTGGCAGTGTCCCCTTGCCCACACACCTCCACATTCTCCCCTCCTCTTTCAATTGTGAGAATGAATGGGTAGGATGGGATAAAGGAATGCTTGGGGCAGTGGTCTGGCATTTAGGTATAAGGAAATCTCCACCCACACGTCCCCATTGTGAAGGTGACCACTTTTATATATGAATGAAACTTCGGAGTTTCATTCAGTTAGAACATTTCCCATTCCCTGTCCCCCCCCCCACACACACACCCCTATCCTATCTTATTTGATCTTCACAGAATCCCTGGGAGGTAAATGCTATTATTATCTCCATTTTATGAGTGAGCTTACTGAGGCATACAGAGGTCAAGTGACTTGCCCAAGGTCATATATTTGTTCAAAGTTCCTAAAGCAGAATTTGAATTTAGGCTTTCCTGACTCCACCACATCTAGCTACACTTAAATGTACTTCAAACTATATTGTCTAACTTTTGCTGCTGCTGTTCAATCATTTCAGTCATGTACAACTAACTGTGACCCCATTTGGGGTATTTTTGGAAATGGGACTAGTCGGGTTTGCCATTTCCTTCTCCAGCTCATTTTACAGATGAGAAAACTGAGGCAAACAGGGTTAAGTGGCTTACCCAGGGTCACACAGCTAGTAAGAGGCCAAATCTGAATTCAGGAAGATGAGTATTCCTGATTCCAAGCTTCTACTATATCCATTGTACCACCTAAATACTAATCCATATTTCCTTACAAATATAACTACTCTTTGTGTAAGATGCATGTGGACCCTAAACATCTATTTTATGTATACATATCATTCCCAAATATGTGAAGCAAACCATGATATTATATATACTTCCCAAGATAGTTATTGCTTCTTTTCCTGCCCCCCACTCTCCACATCCATGATTTCTTAAGGAACAGGGAAGAGAGAGAAAATGAGCAAAATTTAAATAATTACTAAACTCTGATGTACTTTGACAACATCATTCCATAAACTTTTATTTTTGCTTTTATATCATGAGCCAGTACAGGAACTTCAGGGTGGAAAAAGTTGCATGAAGCCAGAAATTCCAAATGATTTCTAACTTCTAGATCTGCCTCTCAAGAGAAGGCTTAAACCCTGTTTAAAAAAAAAAATGAGGAATGCCTTTGATTGAAACGATTCTGCTTATGATTTTCAGAATCACTTTAGGATTACATGTCTGACTTAAAGTCTTCTAATCTTCCCCCTGCCCCACAACACACACACAAAGCAAAATCCAGTCACACAAACACACATAGGTATCTATTTGAAGTAGCTGACTTAATCACAAAGCCTACTTTTTTGAATGACCCATTGGCACCTCAGAATCAACAACTGTAAATGGAACTTGTCATTTCTTCCCTAGGCTCACTCCTCTAATATTCTGTATTTCTTTTGAGTATGCAATCCTCTCCTTTGTTTCCTTGCCCCTCTTTTAATTAGTGCCAGGTCTTGACAATTCTACCTCTATATACAAAGGTTAGAGCAAACTTTTGATTTCATCAATAGAGAAACCATGGTTGTGGAGAATCCCTTTAACAACACATCTGGGAAAATAGTATAGCACAATCTTAGTTATTTAGGACAGTGCAAGCTTAAACTACTTGCCTGTGATCACACATCAAGTGTGTGTCAGACAGGGAAATGTAATTATGGCCTTACTGACTCCAAGTTTTCTTTTGAATACCCTACCCTATCTTTATTAGCTACCAAAGCTATCTTATCATACTGTCTCTTTTTCTTAAAATGAAAATATATGCTTTCTTCCCCACCTTCCCAAGAGAGCTATTTGAATTTGAAGTACCTTGAGAAGGCCATAACACAAAGTCTGGGGGAATTCAGGACTTTTAGAAATGCGTGAAAGAGCCAGGGAGTGGTGCAGAGATTCACCAGGAGATTCACTGGGATGTGCCAACTCTGTGACGCCCAGGGCTTGCCTTTACAAGGTACCCCCTTCTCAGTATCATCAGGAATAATAATTAGATCATGTACTTGAAAGTCATTAAGTTCCTTAGGGAAAGGAGGAGGTTTCTAACTATGGGAATTCATTTCCATAATCTCAAATTTCCAAATGGCAAAGAGCAATGCTTTAGCCTTTAGGTATAAATCCCTCTCAGCCTGTAGATTGCTACCCTATCTAATCTTGGAGTTGAGGCTCCTTTTCAGTTGTTCCAGTCTCTTTGGTAAATGTCCCCTAAGATATATTTTAGATGTTATTTACTCAGATATTTGTATGCATATATGTATATATATATATATATATATGTATGTATGTATCTATATACACACACACACATACATAACTATCATCTACTTCTTTAGTGTTATATGTAGTCATTTTCTACAATATTTATCCAACAGACAAATTTACCTGTCAGAGAAACATATTTGTTGCATTTGGAATGGTTCTTTTACAAGTGGATATTATTTTCTCTACATTTAGTCTTTAAACAATGTAAACTTATACTAATCTCCTTTTGAAAATATGAATTTTGGAGCCAGGAACCCAAACAGTTCTAGTTGATAAGCTACAGATGTATGTAAATTCCACACTAAAAACTTCTTGGTGGTTTTTATTTTCAAATGTTTGGGCAAAAGGGACCAAGATTGTAAAGGAAGGGACTACATTTCTAAATAGGATCATAGAGCTGGACCTCAACAATCTCTCAGAAGCCATTTAGTTTAACTCCCTTACTTTATACATGAAAAAATTTGAGGCCTAGGACTCCTAAGGGATTCACTCAAGGTCACAAAGGTAGCTAGCTCAAGGATAAGAAAAGGGAAGCACTGTGCTAATTGAAAGAGGAAAAGTGGGGCATGGTGAAAAGAACACTGGCTTTTCCTTTAAAGGACTTGACTTGCAATTCCTTTTCAGCTGCTTTTAGATGTGAGACTTTGGGAAAATCACTTAACTACTGAGCCTCATCTGTAATATAGGAATAATTGTATCTGTTATATTTTCCCCCACAAGGTTGTTGTGAGGCCCTGGTTGAAATAATGTTCCCAAAGTACTTTGTATTCTGTAAAAGGTTATGACAATAATCAGATGTTATTAGAGGCACAGAAACAGGCCTGTTTCCAACCCAAGAGCCCTAGGTTGGAATCTAATCACTTTCACTTACCAGCTCTAAAGGAAGCTTGACCTTGGAAAAGTCAAGTAACTTCTCAATGACTCAATTTCTCCATTTCTAAAACCAGGATCGTGTTATTTACATACTGCAGATTATAGGGTTTTTGTGAAGACATGGTATACATATTTAAAGAGCATGTAAAAATGAGAGATTTGTTTAAATTTTTCTTTTAAAAATTGATAAAAGGCAGATCCCCAAGCAAATCATTTGACTTTTTAAAAGCCTATTTATTTCCTTAATATACTAATATTAACAGCATTTCAATATGACCAAATGTGTGGCTTTTGATACTTTATGACTCAATTTAATTTGTAACAGCCTTCCCTAGATTCCCCTAGTAAGGTAAGGGGAGAAAACAATAATATCAATAAAATACTAATTGACAATCACATAATATTTTGAAGTTTACAGAGTACCTTAAACGGATTTTCTCATTTGCAACTGACAACAAACATATGAGGTGATGATTAAAGGTAGTATTATCCTCACTTCATAGATAAACTGAAGGACAAAGAGAAAACTAGAAAAATTAAGGAATGGCATAATCTGAGTCATCTATTTCAAAAAACTGGAATTTGAAGTAAGGATATTTTTTGGCCACTTTTATTTTTATTTATTTTTTCCCTAATAAACATTTTTATGTATAGTTCTGAGTTCCAATTTTTATCCCTCTCTCCCTCCCTGTCTCCCCCCTCGCTGAGGTGGCAAACAGATTTGGGTTATACATGTATGATTATGTGAAACATTACCATATTTGTCATTTTGTACAAGAAAACTTGATTAAAAGAAAAAAATGAAAGAAAGTGAAAAATAACCTGCTTCAGTCTATTCTATCAATATCAATTCTTTCTTTGGAGGTGGATAGTATGTTTTGTCAACAGTCCTTTGGGATTGTCTTGGATCCCTGTATTTTTGAGAATAGCCTAGTCATTCATAGTTCTTCCTCAAACAATATTGCTGTCTCTGTGCACAATGTTCTCTTGTTTCTGCTCACTTCACTATACATCAGTTCATACATGTCTTTTCAGGAAGAAGGAAATAATTTAAACTGATGGGAAGGTAGGCTAGGTAGGCAGAATGTTTCTCCTCTCTAAATCAAGGCATGATAGTCAAGAAACAGGGTGTAATGGAAGGAAGACAAGAAAGGTGGAATTCCATAGTGCAGCAAATGACCAAAGTTTCTGAACCTGTCCTGTTCCTTGTGTTCTCATAGTCCAGTGAATGGGGCAGAAATAGCATGAACTCAATCCATGCAGTTGAGTGTATCACAGTTTTCTTTCTTTGCCAGATACATACCATATCAGGGATGGCCATGCTGTCCAATCCTTTTTACTCTTTGTGTATGCACACAATTTTTCTTTCCCTTAAGCTTCCCTTCAAGATTTGCAAGGGACCTCAGAGCTCATCTAGCTGAAGCCCTCTATCAGAAAAATAAGGACAGCTGGTTTTATAAGTATATTAGAGGAGAGGACTAGTGTAACTTTGATAGGAATTTCCCAACACTCCCCAAAATGATCTCCCCAGGTACATCAGATATCATTTGGGATGTTGTATGGGCTAATGGGGATGGGGACTGGATCTGTGATTTTATTGCTATGAGGCAAACTCCCAATGAGGAAATTCCCTCTACCAATGTGAATAGGTATCTACTTTACAACTTAGAATCTTCGAGTGTTGGGGGGCGGGGGAATATTTTAAGTGATTTGCAAGGGGTTTCACACTCATTTTGTGTCAGAGGGAGAATTTAAACCCAGAGCTTCTGGTTACCAACCTAGCTCTTTGTGGCCTAGGGCATTATTTCCTCTTTAGAGGATAGTAATAAATGACATTTCTATGATTCTTTAAGGTTAGGAAGACATTTGAATACATTGGCTGATATGGGCCTCACAATAACTCTGTGAGGTAGGCGCTACAGTTATTGTTACTTAAATTTTACCAATAAGGAAACTGAGGGTCTAAGAATATCATATAGCCCAATATCACATAACTTTAAAAATTATCTAAGGCAGGCTTTGAGCCCATATCTTACTGACTGTAGGTTCAGTACTCTAATCTACTAGGCCTTACTGTCTAACACCATCCTCCTCCAAAACCTGCTTCTCTCCCCAACACTTCCTCCCATACCCACAACATACCTTCTAGATCAGTACTTCTGCATGGGCCTGTAATTAGCTAGAGAGTTTAGGGAAGTCAGGTAGAGGGAATGAATTAGTCTATCTCTTTGATCAAATTGGCTTCTCAATAAAGGCAAAGAGAGCAAGGGTGTTTATGTGTGATTGTGGGCAATTAGGCGGGGTAGACCTCAAATGATACACTTGTTCAGTGTCATAAGGTTCCCATCTGGTTTCTTTCCCTTTGGAGACAGAGGGAGCTGTGGCCCTTTTAGGTAACAGTACTAATGGCCATTTCACCTGCCACCTTAGGAGCATTTCCATGTCTTTGTATCTAGACAAGGCCAAGGAGGGATTCTGAGTGATTTTTTCTCTGAGCCTACTTTCTTTTCTTTTTGTTTTATTTTTAATAATAATAAACATTTTTATTTAAAATTTTGAGTTCCAAATTTTCTCTCTCCTTCTCTCCCTCTTCTCACCCTTCCCTGAGGTTGTAAACAATCAGATATAGATAATTACATGTACAAGTATGTAAAACATTACCATATCCATCACTTTGTATAAGACTTGAACAAAAAAAAATGAAAGTGAAAAATAGCATTTTTCAGTCTGTGATCAAGCAATATCAGTTGTTTCTTTGGAGATGGATAGTATGCTTCACCATTAGTCCTTTGGGTCGTCTTGGATCACTGTTTTGCTAAGAATAGTCGTCATTCACAGTTCTTCATCAAACAATATTGCTGTCTCTGTGCAAAATGTTATCTTGGTTCTGCTCACTTCTTTATACATCAGTACATACAAGTCTTTCTAGGCCTTTCTGAAATCATCCTGCTTGTCATTTGTTATAGCACAATAATATTCCATCACCATCATATACCACAAATTGTTTAGCGATTTCCCAATTGATGGGCATTCCTTTGATTTCCAATTCATAGCCACCACAAAGGATCTGCTATATTTTCATAAAAATAGGTCTTTTCTCTTTCAGGGGGGATGTCTTTGGGTTATAAACCTACATGAGCCCACTTTCTCTGAGCCATATATATTCTCGCCTTAAGTATGTCTGTGCCAAGATGTAGGATGTCAGATGGCCTGAGAGCTACAGGTGATTATGCTTTAAAAAACAGATTATTCAAAGTCCTTTGAGATTTATAGGGTCAAATACCCCAGCTAGGCAGCTTAACTGTGTCAGATGTAAGAGTCTATGTTTGCTCACAAATACTCTGGATTTCACTATCTACTTTAACCTTGGAAAGGTGCTGAGTCACAGGGTGATTTTTTTTTTTTTTTTGCAGGGCAGTGGGGGTTAAGTGACCTGCTGAGGGTCACACAGCTAGTAAGTGTCAAGTGTCAGAGGCCAGATTTGAACTCAGGTACTCCTGAATCCAGGGCTGGTGCTTTATCCACTGCACCACCTAGCTGCCCCCACTGGGTCATTTTTAATATTTCTGAGAATATGAACATTAGAAGCCCTGGGGTACTACTAAGCTTTTCCTCCCCTTCTCCTCCCTAAATGACAGGTTGCCAGAGATAAAGGAGATTACTAATTTTTTATGATACAAATATCTCACATTTCTGTAGCCCTTTAGGGTTTTCAAAGGCTTTCATAGCAATAATCCCATTATTATTCCCATTATCCAGGTGAAAAAGCCAATTCTCAGAGAATTTAAGCAACATATGCGTAGTTACATAAGTGGTTAGGACTAGACTGTGGATGGAATCAAGCTGAAGGTCTCCACCACTTGGCAATGCATGTTATACTAGCTTTTCTTTCAAAGGTATTAAAACTGACAGCACTAAAGGTTGAAAGGTAGCCTGAGCAGAGATCACCTGCAAGGAACTCTAGACATCTTCCTAGGCTTGGCTGGTAGACCAGGTAGTTCAGAAAGGGAAAAAGAAAACCAAGAGAAAACAGTGTCACGACAAGCAGGAGAAGATTGTTATATATGTGGGGAGGATGATTGATGAATGTTTTCAAATACCGAAAAGAATGTAAACACACATACATATATACATGCATGTATATGGGTTCATGTGCATATATACTCTGATCCTAGAGCTAATAGATACACACATGTGTACATATACATATCTGTGTACATATACATATCTGTGTACATATGTGTGTACACATACATATACATGCACACACTATAACTATATGTGGACTGCACAGCCACACTGTGGCCTGTGGCTCTTCAAGGCACTAATCCATGGTCATCTGTGACTGGTGGAAGCCTACTACTCATACACATGTATTGGGTATCTCTCTCTCTCTCTCTCTCTCTTATATATATATATATATATATGTATATGTATATGTATATGTATATGTATATATGTATATGTATGTATATATGTATATGTATGTATATATGTTTATAACATACTTAACCATTAATTTAGTAGTATATGTGCATGATTTATACATAAGTATGCATATATTGTGGGCTAATGTTTTGTTTTGTTTTGTTTTCCCTGGAGAAGTGGGTGATACAAAATTTGCCTATTATTCATCTGGCAAATGGGAATAATATTAGCTCTGGTTTTAAAAGTGTGTCCAAGTGGGCAGCTAGGTTGGCACAGTGGATAAAGCACCAGCCCTGGATTCAGGAGGACCTAAGTTCAAATATGGCCTCAGACACTTGACACTTAATAGCTGTGTGACCCTGGGCAAGTCACTGAACCCTCATTGCCCCAAAAGCATGGAGGGGGTGGGGGGAAGTTTGTTCAAGAGCAAGTAAGATAGTGTATGAAATGTTCATGACAAGGCCATATAAATGGCAGGGATGATTATTAAAGAGATGTAGTAGTTTCTTTTTTTTTTTAATTTTGTTCCTGAATTTGTTTAGTTAAGTTTCCAGATTTGTGATCCATCTCTGATTCCAAACCAAGACCTCTGCTCTGTTTTGCCAATCTTCTGTTATGGAAGAAAATTAGAAAAGGACCAGTTTGGTAGGCCTGACATATAATTGTAAGGTATCATCTATGTTTCTCATAACTGTAAACTTTGACTTTCATGGGGATTGTTTTCTAGACCGGTATCTCATTAAAATAAATACCAAGGGGACAGCTAGGTGGCACAGTGGATAAAGCACTGGCCCTGGATTCAGGAGTACCTGAGTTTAAATCCGGTCTCAGAAACTTGACACTTACTAGCTGTGTGACCCTGGGCAAGTCACTTAACCCCCATTGCCCTGCAAAAAAACAAAACAAAACAAAACAAAAAATACCAAGATGTTAACTTTTTTCCATTGATCGAAAGGTCAATTATAATATTCCCCCACTTGTTGTAACCCTTTCTGCAAAGTATCCCCTTTTTTTCTTCTCAACTAACCAAAAACACTTTAGAAAGTCCCTTCTATATGTTGGGCACTGTGCTAATATTGAAATATTCTTCTTTATACATGGAAATGAGAGGGTGCATGATGTGCTCGATAGAATATTCCAAAAGGAATCAATAGGACTGAGGTTTAATTCTGACATCTGATGGTTATTACCTGAGTGACTTGGGGGAAGGGAGGGGAGGGAATAAGTATTTCTTAAGAACTTGCTATGTAGCAGGAATTGCTTTTAGTGCTTTACCAATATTATGTGATTTGATTCTCACAGCAACCCTATGAGATAAGTGCGGTTATCCTCATCTTACAGTTGAAGAAACTGGCAGACAGAGGAAAATTAAGTAATTTAACCTCCATTTATAAGTTTCCTTATCTGTAAAATGGGGCAATAGCAAGTAGTTGAAAGGATGCTGATAAGGATCAAATGAATTAATGTATGCAATGTACTTAGCAAATATTCAAACTCTATTAAGTTATTGATTATTACTATCTTTTTGCAACATTTTCAGTTAAAAGATACCATCCACATATAGGATAGAAAAAAAATTTGCTAGATAATTGAAAGAATATGAAAGTCTGAATTAGAGAACTTTTTATATCATTAGGGGGATAGCTGAATGGAGGTAGCTCACAGATATTCTGAGACCATAAATTGCAGAGAATATAGCTATCTGAATTGGCCATGGGGATTATTTTTTAAATCATGATTTCTCTTATACCAATCAAATTACAGCTCTAGTAAAAAAAAAATCTGGCAATTAGCTAACTGTGAATTGCTGGAAAAAGTAATAATAGTCTTCATTGTATCCCAGATTTCATCAATGTAGGTAATCTGTTTATCAAGTCATAGAACTGAAAAGTGACTTAAAGGGACCTCAGTGGCCACCCAGTCCAAATCTCTCAGAAACTGAGGCCAAGAAAGATGACATGATGTGCCCAAGCTTTAAAATCACAAGGAGATGGGATTCTTTCCATTGTGTTATCTCTACAGATTGGAACCATAGGGTTTCTACTCACATTGTGAAATTCTTGTCAATAGCTTTCCATTTATTCAACACCAAAGATATACTCAATTGCCTAGACACTGCTTATTGCAACATTTCAAGGATACTAATGAAATATTTATTCTATCTATCAGCTATCTCTCACTTTCCCAGTGTGACTGGCCTATCTCTTTTTGTAGTTGGAATGTTCTCAGTTATGCCTTTCTGTCACTTCTTATGTACAAGAAATCTTAAGAAATAGGCTTGATCAAGGCCACCTATACCCACTATGCTTCTTTCCACTCTATATTTGACTACTTACAAGGATTATTCTATTGAGATCATAGGTCTCCATGATTTTATTTCCAGAAGTATTTATTAAGCTCTCAGAGTGTGCAAGGCACCATGCTAGTTCCTGGGGATATAAAGACCTAACAAAGCATTTTTTTCCTGATCTTAAGAAGCTTACATTTCACTAGTCTATGATTTGCAGTCATATAATATCATTTTGAAAATACTTGTCATTAAAAAAGACATTTCAAGATATCTGTGCCAAAGCTGATTTCCACTGACTGAGTAAAAGGCATCAGCCAGATCTACAGTACAAGTTCTGCATGGAGATATTTAATTTGGCCCCATCTGCCTTCCTGGGCTGTGTAATGAATACTTATACTGTACTCAGTTGCCCTTGTCTGAAGCCAACTTGTGCAGTGGGTAACATTACTGGATCTTCTCCAACAGTCAAGTTTTTGGCTATATAATTTGGAAGTTACATCCAGGAAACAAATTGGCTTGTAGTTCCCAAGTCTTATTTCAACACAGAGAAGGCAATACTGGTTCCGCCAAAGGAAATAATTCAGAAGCAGGTAATATGTTGCCACAATCTAGAACTGGGCTTCCACTCAAATTGGCATGGATGGCAAAAACATGCATTTGAAGAGGAAGAGAGCCTAGCTCATTACCACCAGGATCTGACTGTCATTAATCTGTCTTTGTAACAAAAAAGACAATGTGCCAAGATCACAAGATCACACTGTACTCTGCAGCTGTGAGAGAATCACTTCATACCTGATCTGAGCTCATGCTGTTTCATATTTTGAATATGATGAGGTGAGAATGTGGATAGGAATTTAAATTCACAGTCACTCCAGTAACCTCCTATTGTCCTGATGATCAAATATAAACTTCTATGTTTGGTATTTAATATCCTCCACGTTCCGATCCCAGCCTACATTTCTAGCCTTATCATGCATTACTATACTAATACCTGTCCCCCCCACCCACTTGGCCTACCAAGCTGGCTTATAAGCTATTCTTCATACATGCCAGTCCCCCTCCTATCTCTGTGTTTTTGCATTGGCCATCTTCAATATCTGGACTGAGTTCTACTTCCTTATCTTTAACTCTTAGAAGCCATAATTTCCTTCAAGATCAAGATCAAACATCACCTCCTATGTGAAAACCTTTCCTAATGTCTTCTAGTAGCTTGTCTTGTTTTATTTTGTTGTTCAGTGGTTTCAGTCATGTCTGACTTTTCCATTATTTTACCACACCCCATTTGGTGTTTTCTTGGCAAAGGTATTGGAGTAGTTTGCCATTTCGTTCCCCAGCTCATTTTACAGATGAGGAAACTGAGGCAAAAAGGATTAAGTGACTTGTCCAGGGTGACACAGCTAGTAGGTGCCTGAGGCCAGATTTTAAACTCAGAAAGATGAGTCTTTTTGACTCCAGAACTGGCACTCTACCCTTTGCTCCACCTAGGTGCCCCAGTTTGTACCTAGCCCCCACAAAATTACTTTATGGTTGTTTTGACTATGTTTTGATAGTAACCATGTTTTACATGGTATATTTCATGATAGAATGTAAACTCCCTTGTGTTGAAGATTTTATCACTTCTGTCTTTGAATCCCCAGATCATTATGATTAGATTTTAGTAGATATTTAATAAATGGATTGATTGATTAATTGACTGAGTTGGTGAGACAGTGTATCAGCTCCTCACCTAAAACATACAAAAAGAGAGACTCACAGACATAGAGAGAAACATAGCCACAGAGACCCAGACATAGAGTACAAGACTGAGACCCTGAGAAATAAGGAACTGGAACAAACAGGAACAAATAGAGACAGAGAGACAAAGAAACAGAGATACAAAGAATCAGATACACAGAGAGGTGGGAACAGAGAAAGAGCCAGGGAGACAGAGAGAAATAGAGATAGCAACAGAGACACAGAAGCATACATGGACATAGAGGTGTAACAAAGGATTGGAAACAGAATTGGAGAAAAAGATAGAAAGATTCAGAGACAGAAACGAATTTTGTTTTATGTTCTATAGTAGCATAGAGACAGAAAGGCATGAAGACAGAATGGGGGGGGGGGTGACTTTTTGATGAGGGAAAATGGAATGAAGGTCACCAGCCCACAGTCTTCACCAAGCAGGCCAGCCCTTGAAATTTTCATAGAAAAGAGGAAGATTACTGGAAAAGGATCATATCAAGTTTGTAGCTACACTTTCAACTAGTTTCCCTTTCTCATGGGGGAAGTAGAGTCCTGGAATATTTGTCCTAATAAGGGGAATATGATAAGAGCTTCAGTCTAAAATAAGTTTCTAGACTTTTGCAGGATAAATGCACAACCATAAAGATGTTGATACATATCCCAAGGATTTAATATGCACATGAGGCATAGGAGAAACACATTAGTGGAGGATGCTGGACATAAACATTAATGTATATAACATATTCCACCAAAAAGGGGGGGGGGATATCATATGCCTTGGAAAGTGGAGATGGCCTTTAATTTTCAGATTCATTAGCATATAAACTCTATCAAGTTTGAATGACTTTTTATGCAGGTCCAGTTAGGAATATACACCTTTCAACTAGAAACCAGCTGAGTGCAGTTAAAAGGGGATCATTCCCAGAAGGGGGTCCATCAGCTTGTTATTTCTTTTTCTTTTTCTTTTGTTGGTGGAGCAATGAAGGTTAAATGACTTGCCCAGGGTCACACAGCTAGTAAGTGTCAAGTGTCTGAGGCCAGATTTGAACTCAGGTCCCCCTAAATCCAGTGCTGGTGCTCTATCCACTGCACCACCTGCTGCCCCGAGCTTGTGATTTCTCAGCCACAGGAACTCATGAAGACAGCCTGGTGAATTCAAGAAGGTCTATGATCTGGATTGCTAAAAATTATTCCTTTTATGACAGAAATTTAACCTTGTAAACATTTATTTATATGTTAAATGCAATAATCTGAACATATTGATTTATAATACTCCTGCCAGACTCATAATAAGCCTTTGAGGTAAATAAGACAAGTATCATTATCCAAATTTTGTAGACAAAACTGAGGCTTTCAGAAATCATGTTTTGTTCAGCATCACAGTTAGGCAGTATGGGAAGGA
This sequence comes from Dromiciops gliroides, assembly GCF_019393635.1. Taxonomy (NCBI): domain Eukaryota; kingdom Metazoa; phylum Chordata; class Mammalia; order Microbiotheria; family Microbiotheriidae; genus Dromiciops; species Dromiciops gliroides. Next base: position 682,531,488 of record NC_057861.1, on the reverse strand, counting down.
TATTCTAACCTAAGCTTTCTTCCTTCAGGAACACTCCATTTCTATTATGCCCATGTGTAGGAATTGGGTTTTCATTTATTCACAGAACCTCAGACATGATAGAAACTTCAGAAATTCCCTTACCCAACTGGTTGCTGAAAAAGAGTCCTTCTGTAATATATCTGGTCACCTGACTCAAAGTCCATTTCATACCAAGTCTTTCTATGTAAACATGTATCTATGCATGCACACATTCCATTTTCTCTCTCCCTCCAAATATATCACACACACATATACACATGCATACTGACATATATAAATATATACATATATATTTCATTTATATATGCATATATACAAATATATATGTATATCATATGTAGTGCTTTGTGCATGCATGATTTGCCATCCTGCCCACACACATATCTCTGGGTGGGAAGTCAATTTCACTTGTGGAGAGTAAATGGGGTAAAGAAGAGGCTCTCTAGCAATGCAGATCAGAAACTCTTTTGCAATTAATATTCTTAGAGATTGTCCTGAGGCACAAAGAAATTAAGATACTCATCATGTCAAACAGTTAGTATGTGTCTGAGGCAGGAATTGAACCCAGGCTGCCTTGATTCCAATGGTCGTGGGTCATACTATCTTTCCTTAAAACTATAACACTAATAGGGGTAGCTAGGTGGTGCAGTGGATAGAGCACTGGCCCTGGATTCAGGAGTACTTGAGTTCAAATCCAGCTTCAGACACTTGACACTTACTAGCTGTGTGACCTTGGGCAAGTCATTTAACCCCCATTGCCCCACCAAAACACAAAAACTATAATACTATTAAATAGTTCAACAATTTCCTATCTAAATAGTAACCATATATGTGTGTCTTTGTATGCATGTGTGTCTATATACAAATATATGTTTATGTATGTAGATATACACACATGTGTGTATAAGTATATTTGAGATACACCTTTATATGCATATCATTATATGCCTATACATCTATGTGCATATAGAAAATATTTCCCATTTATACAATAATCTAAATTATTCCATGGCACAACATTTAAGAATATTCCTAGGAAAAAATGTTTCCAGTAAATTTCTACTCTGTTGCTTAATTTTAGTATGTCATGGTGGTGTCCACAGGTTCCCAAAGGAAAGGCTAGGACTAAATGATGACTGGTAAAGTTCAGAAAGCCTCATCATCAAGTTGACTATGAAATAATGAAATTTTCAGAGCAACTCTCACAAACCACCTCCTAAGTTATAGAGGGGATGACATCTGCTTCAAGGGAGAAAATATCTATCCATGAAGATGAAATGACAGGTCCCTGGAATATTGCAGAAGGATGATATATCATGTCTACTCAAATATAAAGACTTCCATAGAATAACAGTCTTATTCATGACTACATATAACCAACATTAATTTGGTCAATGTTTGTGATCGATGTTAAATCTGTCCCCCTGATAGCATACCAGATCCCTTAAAAAAAGTATTAGTGCATACTCCTCAGAAATATCCTCAAGACCTATATGTACAAAAGTATTTACAGCATATCTTTTTGTGGTGCAAAGAATTAGGAACTGAGGGGATGTAGTCTGAATGCAGATCAAAGCATACTATTTTGACTTTAGTTTTTCATGATTTTTCCTACTCTCACAACATAAATAATATGGAAATATGTTTTGCATAATTTTACATATATAATCTGTATCCAATTGTTTCCTGTTATAGGAATGGAGGAGGAGAAAGCAGGAAGGAGAATATTTGAACCTTAAATTTAAAAAAATGTTAAAATTGTCTTTAAATGTAATTGAAAAAAATAAATTACTATTTATTTTTAAAAAAGAGAATGGAAAACATATCCTTGCTATGCCACTCCTGATAGACCCTCTGTTTTCTATTTATAAATATATATACTATATGTATGCATATACATATATATGTATAATAATATATATTTATAGTCATAGATATAGTTCTAGATAGGACTTCAAGGTTACCTAGTCAAACTTTGCTGTATACTTAGCTGTGTATTTATATTTCCCACCCTATCCTTCCCTCTCCCAATTAAAAAATCTCATTGAGTCTAGAAACTGCCATTTTATCATTATTGAATCCTCAGCCTCTAATGTATTGCTTTCCATAGAATAGGTTGTAATAAACATTTGGTGAATGAAAATGAATACATCACTCCTTGTCATTCCATTTGACATACAAGGATAATGATAACTGGGAACTCCACCCCACCCCCACCCCCCCGAAATTGAGGAAAGCTTAAAGAACAGTTGGATTGAGTCCATCATAAAGAGGAAGATTCATCCCTTGCCTAACCTACATTTATCTTGTGTGCTAAAAGATGAACGAAATACAAAATAGGGACTAATTGGAAGACTTAGGAGTGTCATTGGTTTTTCCAGTACTTTATTGACAACTCCCCTACCCCACTATTTTATAGCCTTTTCAATGTAATTTTCAGTTTATATTTTTGACACACATACAATATATGCATGTATGCATACATATTTATGAGTACATACATATATTTATATATGTATGTGTGTGCACATACACATGCATGAATATATACACACATATATTTATGAGAACTGATTTCAAGAATAGAAATAGGGAAGGTTTTAATTAATTATGGGATAACTGTTCTATATTAAACCCTGGTTTTTTGAGAACAAGATAATTGCCACAGATGAATGAAACATGTTTATAAAGCATGAGGTAATGGAAATTGTGATGCTACTGTTATTGAATGGCATCTTCTTTAGAGAAAGAAAAGGCAAGGATTTCACCAGACCAAAAGACACTGTATCCCACACACAGTGAGACTCTTGAAAAGTCACATTTGCCTTTTTAAAAGAAAAGAGAACAATAAAAAAGATCTAAACACTTAACTACAAAAATGGATACTAAATCCTAATAATGAAAGGGCTATATTTAAAAAATAAATAAAATTTTTTTTGTTCCTATGAAATATGCAAAACAGACGCCAAATACTTGATTGAATAATATGGGGAGAAAACTCCTAAAGGAAGAAATATGACCAAAATTGGCCATAACTCTATTGGCAGTAATGTTGAATAACAATATTATATTCCATTTTTCCTTGAAAGCAACAGTGGTAGAGATCTATTAACATTTGACTCTAATACTGGCAGGCTAGGCAACTGAGTTTTAATGACTAAAACTGATTAGTTATAGAAATCAAATGCTTTTATCTCCATTAGGGTGAGACTATAAGCTGCCAGTTAATGTCACTATTATTTTATTTTATTTTATTTTTTATTTTATTTTTTTTTGTGGGGCAGTGGAGGTTAAGTGACTTGCCCAGGGTCACACAGCTAGTAAGTGTCAAATGTCTGAGGCCGGATTTGAACTCAGCTACTCTTGAATCCAGGGCCAGTGCTTTATCCACTACGCCACCCAGCTGCCCCTAATATCACTATTAAATCTTCTATTATGTTATGGAAGTGAAATGGTTGGACTTGAAATTGGAAGCCTGACTTTCAGTCTCAGGTGTCTCATTTAGGAATTATGTGACTTTGGCCAAGACCCTTAACTACTCTAAATTCATTTTCTTAATCTGAAAAGTAGGACTACATTCCCAACGGTTTACTAGTTATAAGGATATGACTATGTACAAGGACACATGGGTAGTCCAGTGGATAGAGGACTGGGTCTGGAATCAGGAACACCTGATTTCAAATCCAGTCTCAGATACTTACTACCTATATGGACCCTGGACAAATCACTTAAATTGTTTGCCTCAGTTTCTTCCACTGTAAAGTGAGGATAATAATACCACCTGCCTCCCAGGACTGTTGGGAATATCAAATGAGATAATGTTTGTAAAGCACATAGCTCAGTGTCTGGCACATAGTAGGCACTGTGTAAATTCTTGTTCTTATTCTTGTTCTTGATTTATTCCACATTATGGCACAATGGGGGTTCTTAAACTAATATGGGTGAACTTAAAAATAATTGATAACTATTTCAATTTAATTAGTTTCCTTGGTAATCCTATCTATTTTATTTCCTGCACTTCAAAACATTTTTTTCTGCAAAGGGGTCCATTGGGTTTGTTAGGCTGTCAAAGAGGTCCCTGATATCCACATAAAAAAAGGTTGAGATCCTGTAGACTAGATGGAGGAACTAAGGTCATTGCATAAAAGTTATGGGGGGGGGGAGCTAGTTGGCACAGTGGATAGAGCACTGGCCCTGGATTCAGGAATACCTGAGTTCAAATCCAGCCTCAGACACTTGACACTTACTAGCTGTGTGACCCTAGGCAAGTCACTTAACCCCAATTGCCTCACCAAAAAAAAAAAAGTTATAGGGGGACACATTTCAATCCTACAGGCAGAACTTTTAATCATTGGCTCTGTCCATACATCAGAACAGCTACTTGCAGTGAGCTGCTTATGATTAGAAATATTCAAGCAAGAGATAATTAACCAACTGGCAGAAATGCTGTGAAACATATTCCTTCTTGCTGTTAGAGGTTGAAATAGATGACTTCTCTGTTATAAAGCTTCTAGAATTCTATAATGTCGAGTGTAGTGAAGAAATGACCTTCCAAGTCATGCATTCCATGACCCTTTTGGAGCATATCAACTTAAAACATGACTTTAGAACGTGGCTTGTATTAGGATAATTATTAAATTCCTGGTTTATATCCAATTTGTGCTTTATAAGAAGTATTTTCCCTGCCTATGTCTATAAATTGATATTTACCCTCTTGTGCAATAAGCAAAGAAAATAGAAATGGTTTTGCAGTATATCTAATAATTAAAATGTTGAAAAATGTAGTCAGAATAAGGCTGTATCTATGATTATCCTTAAACTCTCTTTAATTAATAATTGTTCATATTTTAGAGTGTTACAGTTTATGTGATCTTATGCTTATTACAGTCTTGTGAATTGAGTGATGAAATATTATTAGCCAACTTTACTGATAAAGAAACTGATTATGAGTTGCAAGTTGAGCCAGACTTCAGAAGTAGGTCATCTGATTTTTTTGGATCACACATTTTCAACCAGAAGAGACTTTATAGATCATCTTTCCAGCCTCCTCATATTACAGATGAGGGAACCTTCAAACCAACACAAGCAAATTCAATATTTGTTTGACACTTCTCTGACTGTCTAGCTTTCTCTTGCCTGATATCAAACTGCCTTTCTAAGATATCACATTGTTCTATCAAGAAATAGGGTAGAAGCAACTTATTATCACAGAACCTTCTGATGTTTCCAAAGGATACAATGTCTAGTATTATGTAACCTTTCATGAAACCAGCTGATAATGAATGAACCTTTGTAACTACCTTAGGTCCTGGGTCCCAGCCATTCCCTACTTCAACAAATGAAAAAGGTCAAAAGAACTACCTGTTTATGGATAAGGCTTCATTGCCTGTTTGTACAAAGGTTTTCTTTTAAAGTATGCTTACATAAGATTTAGCTCACTGGCAGTCGTGTGCACAGACACTCAAGTAACAAGAACATCTCAATAATGGGGTCTCTGATTGAAAAATTGCTACCTAAATTGAATTGTAAAAGAAGTAATTTGAATGTGATTAGTGATTTGAAAGAAATTGGAGAAAAATTGGTATCCTCCTGACAGATGATTTGCCCTTTCTCTTTCTTAAGCTCTATTTCCCTTTGTTTTAATACTGCTCTTTAAAATATCCTGAAGGTTTATCTTTTTGTACATTGAAGGACGTTCAGAGCTATGTAGAAGCAGGGGAGGCTAGCTAATACAAGAAGTCTATCTTTAGTAGCCTGTGTGCATTTAACTCCTGTCACCATCTTGTTGCATGCCAAGAATTTCTTCTCTGACATAGTTCTCAAGCTTGAAGAATTACTGCAAGATTTATTAGAGTTCCTTGCATGCAAAAATTGAGTAGCTCTCTTTATGGTCACAGGAGGAAAATTCTAATACTTGCTTATAAAAGTGAATAATTTCTACGTGTGTTAAACTACCTTAAATACTAGAGATAAAGACATAAGGATAAATAAGATTTCTTTGACTTTAAGGCACTGACACCTTGGTATATACACATAAAAAAAGAAATCTAGAGTTCTGAGGGAGAAGCCAAGTTGTGGAACAGAGAAAAACCTCAGCTGAACTTTCCAAATATTACAAACAATTTAAAAATAATGCCTCAAATTGAATTCTATAGTGGCAGAACCAACAAAAGGTCAGAGTGAGACACTCTTCCAGGTTACAAAAAATTAGATCAGAAAGAAAGATTTGTGACATGGGGGTGGAGGCTGGCCTCAGGACTAAGTGGTGGAGACAAAAGCAGCAGCACCTTATGTAGTTCTCAAGACAGAAATGATAAGGGGACCTAGAAACTGGTTGGAAAGAGATTACAGAGTACCCCTGCACTAGCACAGGATGTAGGACCAGATTTTTTTTTTTTCAAATCCATTGCCTATACACATTTCTGAGTCATAGGTCAGAGAGGAAAATTTTCAGTCAAGAGGGAATAGGAACCCAACAGTATCACTTCTGGTCCCAAGGAAGATGGGTTCCTAAGGAGTGGTATCACATCTGGCTTCAAGGAAACAGGGGTCCTAAGGAGCAGTATCAGTTGCAATCCCAAGAGATCAGGGGCTCTTCCTAGTTAAGATCAAATGTAGAGACTAGGAGAGCAGTGACCACATCTCTCCTCAGATACTACAACCATAGAAGTGCTGAAAACTTCCAGACCCCCAGGATAGCTCTGAAAACATCAGTGTGAAAAAGTCTAAAGCCTAATACAGTGCCCTTCTCCCCTATACTGGGAACAATGCCCAACTTTTTTTTTTTTTACATATAAGGTATTTTATTTTTTCCGTTACATGTAAAGATAGTAACAATGCCCAACTTTAAACAAAGTTCAAAATAAAGTGATAACATGGGAAAAATGATAAAACAACAACATGAAAAAGAACCTGGTCATAACAATCTGCTAAGGTAAAACAAAAACAAAAACTGCTAAGATGTCAAGAAGATCAAGACGTAAATTCAGATGAAGAAAATGAAGTCAAAACACCCGCAAGCAAAGCCTCAAAAGAAAAACAAGTGAATTGGATTTAAGTCTGACAGGAATTCCTAGAAGAGCTAAAAAATTATTTTCAAAATTAAATAAGAGTAGTAAAGGAAAAATTAGGCAAAGAAGAGCAAAGAAGGAAAATTATGAAAAGACAAAGTATAAAACGTACTAAAGAAAATTACACCTTAAAAATAGCCAAATTGAAAGAGAGATACAAAAATTCATTGGAGAAAATAACTCCTTAAAAAGCAGAATTGGCAAAATGAAAAAAAAGATAGGTACAAAAGCTCACTTAAGAAATATGGATAAATGGAAGCTAATGACTTCACGAGACATTAAGCAACAATAGAATAATGTAAAATGAATGAAAAATAAAATATGAAATATATCATTGGAAAAAACAACTCATATGGAAAACAGATTTAGGAAAAATAATTTAAGAATCACTGAATTACCTATAAACTATGATCAAAGAAAGAGTCTAGTTGCCATATTTCAAGATATTATCATGAAAAATTGTGTCAATATCTGAGAAGCAGTGGGTAAAATAGAAATAGGAAAAAAAAATCTCCTGATCACCTCTTGAAAGAGATCCCAAAATGCAAACTCTCAGGAATATTATAGACAAATGCAAGAGCCCCCATGTCAGAGGGAAAATACTTAAAGCACCCAGAAAGAAACAATTCAAATATTGAGGAGCTATAATCAGGATCACGCAAGATTTATCAGCTACTGTGTTAAAAAACAGTGGTCTTGGAATATAATATTCTAGAAGGCAAAAGATCCGGGTTTAAAATTAAGAATAACCTACCCAGTAAAATTGAGTATAATGCTTTGGGGGCATTCAGCACGAAACTTAAAAAAAATAAGAAAAAATAACAAAACAAATTATCTATCTTCAATTAACCGCTAAAATGGGAATCCTGAAAATCAAAGGAAAGATTAATAAAATTGAAAGGAAAAAATAAAACTAGGCTGGTTTTATGAAAAATCTAATAAAATAGATAAATCGCTGGTTAATTAGATTTAAAAAAGAAAGAAGAAAACAAAATTGTTAGTATCAAAAATGAAAAGGGTGGGTGCACCACCTTTGAAGATGAAATTTAAGTAATTATTAGGAGATATTTTGCTCAATTTTATGCAATTAAAACTGACAATGTAAGTGAAATGGATATTCACAAAATATAAACTGCCTAAATTAATAGACGAAGAAATAGAATATTTTTTAAAAATCCTATCTTAGCGGGGAAAAAAACAGTTGGGCAAATCATCAATGAGCTCCTTAAGAGAAAACCCCTAGGACTAGATGGATTTTTAAGTGAATTCCACCCAACATTTAAGAAATAATTAATTACAACATTATATAAACTATTTGGAAAAAATGGCAAAGAAAGAGTACTACCAAATTCCTTTTATGACACAAATATGCTGCTAATACTTAAACCAAGAAGGTAGCAATAAGAGGCAGTGTGGGGTAGTGAATGTAGAGCTGTTTTTGAGCCATGGAAACTTGAGTTCAAGTTTTGCCTTTGACACATATTGGCTACGTGATTGTATTTGTCTTCTTTCAGTGTCAATGTCCTCATTCATAACATGGGTGTCTTAGACTATTAAATTATCTGTCTAAAAGGCCTTCAAACTTGAAATCTATGTCATCCTTTAAGTATTACTCTTTGATGAAAATAATGTGAATCACCCATTTAATTTGTACCTTGATTCTTGTGTACAGTGCCTAATTGCCTACTGTTATGTAAAAGGTATAGACAAACCTTAAAAGTGCTTCCATTTCTATTAGTACATTTCCCTCCTTAGAATCGGGGCTTTATCTCTTCAGTTTGTTTGGCCATGAAGCTAAAGAAAATGGGGGCCATGTGCTCTTTGGCCCACAGAGGGGCATTCACACATTAATTCTTTTCTTCAGGCCAACCCATTCATTTGCTACTGGGTAAAAGAGGGTACATTAGCTGGGTGAATTTGGTTAAGTTCCTTAACTTCTTTCAGGGCTCCCATGCAATTCTCTGAGAGTTTCAGAGTCTCAGAGAATTGGCACTAAGTTGTAGACTAGTTTACTGTCTACATCAGTGGAGATTCAGATGCACACTGATGAAATCATAGGTCAGAACAACAGTGAAAATAGGGATAAAACAATTGTTGGGATCCAGGCTAATTGTTCCCACTGCAAACAGTGGTGCTCATGGAAATATGGCTCAGGTCCTACGAGAAGTGATTGTATTTTTCCAAGAAATCTGCTTGATGTTGGAGTTTGCCTTTCAGCTTAGTAAAAACAAAAGAATGAAATGTTTTCAGAGACGGCTTTGTTATTGAGCCATTTGGGCAAATAGTAAAAATTTTGATCATGGACATCCTCACCATATCCTAGGCAATTGAAGTTAGTTTCTAATAGCTCCTTTGTTATTCAGTTCAAAAAATATATGTTAAGTGTCTACTAGGCTCACGATAGAGGTTCTGTGTACTAGGTGATAAAAGGTAAATTAAAAATAAGTCCTTTTTTTAGCCATGAGGATTCTACTTCTATAGGTCTTTTCCTCCCAAGTTATAAATAAGTTGATTTAAGAAATGGGTCATCTTTGCCAATGAGTCCATCATCTAATATTTAACCTTCTGGTGATGAGCCTTTACTTACTTAGGTAGCTTGGCCTAAGTACATCAGACACTGCCTATTAAGAGCGGAAACCTTACATAAAGACTTGCTGGCACAATTGAACTCACTAGGTCTTATACGCTGATGAATTAGTCTTTGAGAACCCAAAGTCACCTCCACTCCCTGATGAGGCTTTTATAAGGATGTTTGAAAAGGTAAAAATGAAAGGATTGGATTGCATGAAACACTAAGGTCCCTTTAAGCTTCTTCTGACTTGCTGAGTTTTATTCAGTAGTCTAACCAGAATGCTATCTCTACATCAACCAAGGTAAAATAAATGGGTATACAAACCTATAAAACTTAGAACATTTCAAACCCCTCTAAACTGTAACTAAATTTTTTCTGAAGAAGAAAATATATCCCACTATATGACAGTCATTTCCAAAATACCATAGCACTTTCTGGTTATGATCAAGTATTAAGACAAAAATGTTGAGACTTTAAGAAATATTTCCATATTGATTTCTGGCTGACCTGAATCAATTTTACAAGAAGATGTATTCTCATGAGGTTGCCAGATGTATTTTGAAGAGCTAAGCATATTTGTGTTTGGAGAAGAATACAAATTTCTGGATGCACTGATCCAAATGAAATCAACCTTGGGAACTTTGGAAGTTTGTCTAATATACTATTACTTCACATTTGTATAATGCCTTAAGAACCACAAAGCACTAACCTCCCAAAAATCCTATAAGGGAATTATTATAAGAATCTTGATTCCTAGCTTACAGTTGAGGAAACAGTCCTGGAAAGGTTTATATATATATAAGCATAGAGATAGGAATTTTAAAAGCCACTAAATCTAGTCTCGTTTCTACTAAGTTAACAGTTGTCATTGTCAGAGGAATCAATCATATGTCACATAAAACACACTATGATTTTTAGTAATGGTAGGAACAATGTTCACTTTCTTTACTTTTTTTTTTTTTGCAAGGGACAATAGTCATTTCAATAGTCAGTTAATAAATATTTATTAAGCACCTAACATGTGCCAGGCACTATGCTAAGTCTTGGGGATTCAAATGTAAGTTAAAAAAAAAAAAGACAGTCCCTCTCCTTAAGGATCTGGGAAGAGAATATAAAAAAGAAATCTAAAAACAAAACAAAACAAAAAATTAAAAAAAAAAAAAGAAATCTGAAAAGCAGCAGGGTGGGATGCCCTCTAGCCAGGTGGTCCAATCAGGGTAGCAGAGACTACCATGATATGTGAATGTCAGGCCAATTAAATCTTGCATGATAATGAGATTTCATAATGATAAATTTCCTGGGGAAGGGAGGCATGATGGAGAAGTCTACAATTCAACAACGCAGCAAGTATTCATTAATTTCCAGCTATGTTATATATTGGAGATAGAAAAAATAAAATAAAATGCCCTGCCTTCAAGAATCTTATATTCTATGAATCCTTGTTAATCTATATTCAGGTCTGAATTCTTCAGATTAAACTAATCTATCAAGCAATCCAGTGGTAGTGGATTCACTACTAATCAGTGAAGCTAATCTATTTAAGTAGGGGGGAGGGGCAGGAGAAATCTGTTAGAATACTTCTTTGATAACATCTAGATAAGATAAAAAAGAATAGAATCAATCACAGATTTAAGAGTAAAGAGACATTAGATGCCCCTGAGGACAATCCTTTCATTTTTAGGTGTAAGAATTGAGACTGGGAGTGACTTGCCTAAAATCACAAAATTATTTTGGAGAATTTGAACTCATCTTCCTGACTGCCAGCCCAGTAGTTCAATGACTGTACCACTTACCAATAGATGATATTTATATGGTGTGCTTAACACATATCTATTATTTCATTTTATCCTCACTACAATCCTGTAAGGTAAGTATCCCCAGTTTTTATCTGAGGAAATTTAAGATGATAGAGTTTCCAAAGATAACATAACATAATTTATAAGTACCAAAATCAGGATTATATTTGAGGCCCTCTCAACCCTGAATTCAGCTCTCTATATTAAAAGACAGCTGGAAGAGAAAATTATGAAAACAAAAAAGAGGAGGAGAAAGAGGAAGAGGAGAAAGCAACATTCTTCTATTAATTAAAAAAAAAAAAACATTTAGGGGCAGCTAGATGGCGAAGTGGATAGAGCACTGGCCCTGGATTCAGGAGGACCTGAGTTTAAATCCGGCCTCAGACACTAAACTAGCTATGTGACCCTGGGCAAGTTACTTAACCCCAAAAGCCTCACCAAAAAAACCAAAACCAAAACCAAAAACAAAAAAAACCCCACAAAACCCATTTAAAAAGAAGTTTGAATAGTAGAGAGAGATATATTTTTTAGAGTTAGAAAGACCTGAGTTGAAGTGGCATCTCTGGGTGACCTAGGTAACTTTCTTAGTTGCTAAATTGCAGAGAAATTACTGGCCTTCATTGGTAGAAGGAGTAGAAGTTGCCCATGTCAACAAACTCACATATAACCTTTATAGAGCATATGTTTTAGTATTCTTTCCATGATATATGCCTATTGTTTTTGCCTTTTACTTTGCTAGTTTAACATTCCCAGAATTTGGAATAATCCTAAATTATGGGTTCAAAATACTACATAATATTTAGTGCTTAATAAGTACTCATTGATCGATTTAAATGATTGAGTTTTCCACTTTTCTTCGTAATGACTGTGAAGTCTCAAGATAAGTTTCTTGGATGGACAAAGGGATGTGCAGGGGAAGCTTAAAAATGTTATTTTTTTTTTTAATAGAACAAATTGGAGGCCAGTGTCATATAAAGGTTAAGTCAGGCAAGACATGAGAAATGTTTTTTTTCCTTGACAGCAAAAAAGTAATAACAAAATAAGGTAGATTTGTATCTGAATATACCTGCCATGAAGCAGAGCATTTACCTTTTAATATCAATGCTGTTAGTCACACTAGTCATACAAGTTCTTTTAAAGAAGAGCTACTGAGCTCAGAGGGAATAATCTCACAGGCATTTGAAAATTGAAAAGTAAACTTATTTCAGATCAGATCAAGATACATGGATTAGGGGAAGAGGAATGGGATAATAGGCTCATGGTTACAAACTCTCTCTATTGATTTACAGCCATTTCAATGAGGAGTTGAATTTAGGCTACAGGATCTTATAGAATTTAGGCATTCAGTTAACAATTCCTCTCCATCCATCCACTGATTAACTACATAAGTCACAAAATTTTAACTCTTACTCTTTCAGTGATGGTAAGTGGCTATAAGTTATGGAAGACTGATATCTAAAGAATTGAATTTGTGGATCTCTAAAGTGTCAGTGGAAATCACAAAGAAGGTGATATCATATTGTTGCAGCACATTACAAATGAGAATATAGAAGTGACATAAAGGGTTTTATGAGAGAAATATTGTGGGGGGGAAAAGAAGGTGGTCTGGTCTGGTCACATAGTAAGAAGAAGAGATAAGAAATAGACTGCCCACATTCTTTTCTTTTTTTTTGGTGAGGCAATTGGGATTAAGTGACTTGCCCAGGGTCACACAGCTAGTAAGTGTTAAGTGTCTGAGGCCAGATTTGAACTCAGGCACTCCTGACTCCAGGGCCCGTGCTCTATCCACTGTGCCATCTAGCTGCCCAGACTGCCCGCATTCTTAAATGGTACCCATTCAATGTCAAGAGATCTCCCAATAGGACCCCAGAATGGTGGCTGGATACAAGGTGGCAGAATTATGGGAAGATTTGAATAAAAGTTACACAGAGTGGACTGGCATTAATGGATAATATACATATTACTAGAGGGAGTACCCTATAACTAATATCCTAGAGATTATATCTCAGATATTCTCAAAGAAATATAGGCAATCACTAAACAAAGAACGGGGAAAGCAACAATTTAAACTAGCATGGTCCTTACCTTCAAGAGATCACATAACTGCTGCCTAAAGTGTTTATTCACCAAAATTGCTTCCTTCTTTTTGTGGTATTGACCAGGTTTTCAGATATCCAGGGCTGACTGTGAAGCCTCTTTTTAAATAAACTACTCTAAGGGGGCAGCTAGATGGCACAGTGGATAGAGCACTGGCCCAGGATGTCAAGAGTACCTGAGTTCAAATCGGCCCTCAGACTCTTAACACTTACTAGCTTTGTGGACCCTGGGCAAGTCACTTAACCCCAACTGCCTCACTAAAAAAAAAACAAAAAAACAACTCTAATTTGAAAGTGCTGCTTTTTAAGGATTCCATATTTGAGTTGTATTAACTGCTTCTTCCACAAGTTTTGTGCATGCTGATAGCTTTAGTATTTGTGGTGACACCCTAAAACACATGAGAAATGATTTTTACAATCAAATAAACATGAGAACACTAAAAATCAGCAATGATGTGAGAACCATTGTGGGATCCTCAGTAATTCTAAAGCTTCATTCAACTGATACAATTGACATGTTGAGGTGGAGTTGACATGGCTTACTGAAAAGGATTTTGGCTAGGAACCAAGAAAAGTTTGATTTAATTATAAATCCTAAGTTCTGCCACTAATTTGCTGTGTTACCTTGGGAAAGTAATACCATCTGGGTTAAAGTTTACTCTGTGTTAGCTAGCATCCTTCTAATCTGGTATTTTTTGTGCCTCTCTGATTTATGATAAAGTGGAGATTCAAATATAGATCTCCAGAAAAAACAAACATATTTAGTTGACACATTAAATAAATCCACAAGCACATCTACAGATATTACGTATTATTCAAAATTGAGTTTAGGTGACAAAATAGGTAAAATCTATCCAGTCATATGAAAACATGTTGGGCAATATAATTTTTTTAAAAGAGTATAAGTGGAGTCCAATGAACTTCTAAGTCCTGTAAAACCTGCTGTTCTTGGTCTTTGGTGTTCATACTTCCTCATGTAATTAGCTCCAATTATCCAAAATTCCTATGTGCTAACCTTGCCAAAAAGACCCTGGTCTTATTTTCTGATTGTTGACTTTGGTTTTTTCTGTCCTCCCCATTTTGTTGTTAGATGATACTGCTTGTCTGCTATGTTGCTTAGGGCCTTCTTTTTTCAGGTATGGGTTTGGATTAAACCTGACGCAGATCTCTTCTACCTCAAATGTTGTAATTTTGATCCTTGAGTACATTCAGGTTGGTTTGTAGAAACCCCACACTGTTCTTCCTCTAGCTTATCTAGTTAACCTGTTCTTCTAATGATGAGGATCCTGTACCCCCTGGAACATGATTTTCAGATTCACGTTATGTGCTTTTTGTTGGTACTGATGGTGAACTGAGTCCTCTTAAAAGCCTGTCTTTTTCACTCATCATCCCCTGAAAACCATCTTTGAAAGCTCTCTTTCTGGCCAAAAGTTGTTCTTGTCTTAGTCTTCATAATTTTTGTTTTGATGCATACTATACTAGGCCCTCCTTTCTTCTTGAAGCTCAGGTCTCTCTTGGATTCTATAATACTGTCTCCTTTACTTGTACCTTTCCTTTTTTTTTCCCTCCAGAAATGTAAGTGGAGGCTGTTTATAATTTCTCACTTATAAAACTCATCCATTTTAACAGCTTCAATTACCACCCCATGAGGATTGTATACATGCCTACATCTTTAGTTTATGCTTCTCTTTTATTCTTTGGTTCTGTTTTTTACAGTTACATATTGGTGATATATCATCAATTGCATTTCCTAAAATAGCACCACACTCCAAACATCCCAAGTCTCATTCTTCATCTCCCCAGTTTCCCCCTCCAAAGCGCCTTCCCTATTAGTGTCATGGCCATCATTCCAGTTATTTGGGATAGAAATCTGCAAGCCCTCTCTGTACCACCATTCCCAATGTCTAATCTTTAACCAAGCTCTTCCTTAATTCTTCCTTGAAATAATTCTCACAGTTTGATTTGCTTTCCAAATTTTACTGTTATCATCTCATAGTAAGGTGTCTTCAACAGTCTTCTTCCTAGTCTCTCTGCCTGCAATCACTCCAACTTCTGAGCTATCCTTTAGTGGTACTGTCAAAGTCATTTTCCTGAAATACTATGTTTATTATGTCACATCCCTCTGATTAAACCACATTGATTCCATATTCTTTTAGTCTAACAATGTTAAACTGCTTCGTAATCTTGAAATTATTAATAATTTCCCCCTCCTACTTAGAATTGCAAGATCACATATTAAATCTTAACTTTTAGTAATGAAAGCATTGACTAGCCTTATAGAGAAATTAAAAATGTGTGAAATTCAGGGCAGCTAGGTGGCGCAGTGGATAGAGCACACCACCCTGGAGTCAGAAGGACCTGAGTTCAAATCCAGCCTCAGACACTTAACACTTACTAGCTGTGTGAACTGGCAAGTCACTTAACCCCAATTGCTTCAGCAAAAAAAAAAAAAAAAAAGTATGAAATTCAAATACACATTGAAATTTAATCACATGCGGATTACCTCATGCGTACCAAGAGATATCCTGATTAGCTGGGGAATGCCTTCATTTTAACAAATTATCTGACAGGGATAATAAAACTTCAAATAGGACCAGAATTCATGAATTTGCTCATTTTCCCCCCCATCACTAGGGATAGTAGCCAGAATTCAGCCCGTAACTGTGAAATATCAATTATAATAATAAAATGGACTTCATCATCTAATGCAACTCATATAACTTCCAAAGATGCTAATTCCAAATCTCATAGTTGATTCTAAGGTCCTGGGGCAAGACTGAATATTCCCCTTAGGGATATAGGGTTAGTCCCAAGGTGTCTGGACTGATTCTTTAGCAAGATTGGCTTAACCCCCTCCCCCATTACTATTCTTCCTTTCAAAATTAACAGTTGAAAATCCATTCATTCATGCATTCTTAAGTAAGTTTCAGAAAGGAGTATTTACTAAGATGGATGGAAATAATAGATAATACAAAATAGCCTCATAAAAGTCTATGCCAAACTGCCCAACTCTCTCTGAAGGACATATAAAAGTTCAAGAGAAATTTGGCTTAATCTTACCTATTAATGTGGCAAAATGATAACTCAGTTCTTAGCTGCCTAGAAATCTATTTCTCCCATTCAGAGTACTCAGGAAGTTTCCTATAAGCATTATGAATCTGCCCTCTACTATCCTTGGTTTATTGATGGAGACACTGCTATTAGCTGATCTAGAGACGCAGCTAGGACACCAAGAGTAAACCAGAATTCCAACATCTTCCATACTCTGTACTCTTGAAAGCTTGGCTCCCATCCAAAGTGCTTAGGGTTGGAAGTAAAGTATGAGGAGAAGCCCTGAGCCAAAGTCAAAGCTTTCTCCTTGCTGTGATTGTTTCTCAGGGGTTTGTTGCTGAACATCACAGGTGCAGTCTTTCATGTGATTCTAAGTAGCTTAGTAATTTTATAGATGACTTCTGGGGCATAGCCAAGTTTTTGTCAGATCCATCCAAAAAGTATTCTTGTTCAACGAATACATGAGTGTGGAGGACTTTTCATACTTATTTTATGTGATTGAATGACTAGGATATGGTCTTACCTAGTTAAGGTATCAAGGCTAAAATGGAATGGTGAAATTGGACTATACTCTTACTCTATAGAGCTATGTGGGTAGTTAAATTAATACAACATTGTTTTTATTTGATACAATTATTTTAATTAATACAGAATCCTGTTTTCTGAAAATCTGAGCCTTTTATATTTAAAAATAACTACATATTCTCTAAAACATTGTCAATATCATTTATTCATAGACCCACCACCCCAAACCATTAAAATATTTTATCCTTGGCATTCATGACTGTCACTGTGTAAAACTGATTCTCTTCCTCCCTTTACTATGCCCTCCTCACCTCTACATAGACCTTTTAGCCATTCCTCTACCAGTGTTCCTCAGTGTAAGTTTTTTTTCTTATGCATATAAATAATATGAATGATCCATTATCCATAATGATCTTTTACTTATAGCATGACAATATGAACAATAGTTCCTTTTTGGGGTGGGGGGAGGGAATTAGGGTTAAGTGACTTGCCTAGGGTCACACAGGTAGTAATTGTTAAGTATCTGAGGCCTAATTTGAACTCAGGTCCTCCTGAATCCAGGGCCCGTGCTCTACCCACTGTGCCACCTAGCTGCCCCTGTAGTTCCTTTTTTAAGGAGAAGGCATTAGTTCATAATTGGAAATCATATTTTCTCTAATCCTTGGATACTAGCATATTCGTTTTGATTTTCCTAGCCCATTATTTGGACTTTAATGACTTTTTTTAGTATTACCCAAGTACTTCAGTATTCACCCAGAATTATAGGTCATGCCCTCAATAATATATATTACAACCCATTCAATGCAGCCTATCCTTGACAGGCTGCAACTCTTGATCATTTCCTTATATAATTTCAACACAGAGGTCACTACTGCGAGTCATCTTCAAGTTCTCCTGACATCATGTAGCTAAAAATGGAGGGGTGGTGAGGGAACTTCTCTCCATTGCCAAGGTCTATTCAATCACAATGGGATTTTGACCCACATTCATTTGAATTATGTGTAATTCAATTCAAGGTAACAGACATTAATTGTCTGCTAAGGCATAGTAATGTGCAGGGAACTTTCTAGGCACTGGGGATATGAGAAACAATTTTCTTTGTAGGATCATGACAATTTAGCACATTCGGCCTCACAAGAACTATACAAAGGACTGCTAAACACCCTTAAACTTTTCTTCTCTTCTCTTTATCTTTAGGGAGATAAGAATATATACATACATACATACACATATATATTTGTATATATGTATATGCACAGGTATATGTATATATACATAAACATTGGAGGTAAAAGTACTGAGACACTGCCCTTAAATGACATCCTATTAGACTCCACGTAAAGTTTGTTTACTTATAATCTTAGTTGTGTTGAGAAAAAGGCTAAATTTTTAGTTGCTGGGACAAATGTGCAGACCTATCACTGCTTTCTCTATTCTGCATAGAAGTTCATTATAATTAGTATCTGGAATTTGAAAATGATGCACATCCATCTTCTTATACAAAGTCAATATTTTAAAGTGGAAAGGATGGGCTAATTGGAACAAGACTGTTTTTAATTAATCTTCCCTTCTTAAGAGGTCTGAAAGCAAGCTCATATCAAACAAAATATGTCTCATTTTTTCCTCCCAATCCAGTAAGTGAACCTCCAACTAAGTTGGCTTTTCAGGGATAAAGACAGAGGGGATTTTGCTACTCATCTGGGGGAGTTATCAACTCATTCTCATTCAGATTTAAAGGATGGGGCTTTCAAAGGGATAATGATGGTTTCCCTTTAAGAGTCATGATCTGAACATCTGCAAAAAGCTCATTCATCAACTTTATTGCATCTCTGACATTGTGGATTTTGTTGTGTTACTTCTTTTGTTAAGATTTTATACTATAAATTATGGCATATATGGCATCATTTTGAATTTTTTAAAAAGCCATATCAATCTAGTTTTGTAATCCATGCTGTCCTTTGAAGATAACCCAATAGCTAACTTGAAGAGTTGATTGTCTTATTAATGTTGATGTGCTTGGTTTTTGAGAAAGGCAAGAACATTGGCTCCATTAATCTTTCTCTTGCATCAACATGAAGATCCCAATTTATTTTTCTGTGAGGATTGGCCTATTCCTAGGCTCTGGCTGACAGAGTACTGGGAAATCCTTATGTACACAATACTGATTTAGTAAATTTTATGTACGCAAGTATGCAAAGCTTTCCTGATTACAATCATTTTAGCAAACTTCATTTAATCCGAGCATACAAAATTAACAAACTTTCTAATCACAATGCTCTTTAGTCAATAAGGGGGTGGGGAAGAGGGTGTGTCTTAATATAGACCACTCATGCATTGACTGTCTCTAAAGACCCCCCTCCCCCTTAGTCCCCTGTGAATCTGATCAGCAACATTTATAAAGACAGAAACCCAGAGATATAGGTTCTTGATGGTGATGTGCATCCCACTATGTGCCTATGCTACTACTCCCTTCTTTTCTGAGGCATAGTAGAGTAGGGGAGCCTCATGCTTGCATTTCTGTAAATAATAACTTGCCTGACTTGTGGATGCTTTTCTTACTTATATTCCTGCTTGGTACTTCCTCACGTCACAATCTTACAGTTTTCTTGCTTTGAGTTATTTATTGCCCTTTTCAAATGATCAATAGTTTTATATAATTATAGGATTGTGTACATAGGCTTAATTATTATTATTTTAATGACACTAACTCAATAATTAGGGGTTCAGTTTGACATTTGAATTGGTTTTCATAAGTTTCCAAGTCTTTACTGGCATTAAAGATAATTTCGTTTGTCCATGGTTGTGCTATAAAAGCACTATCATTGTTATGCAGAAATGAAGTATATAAAAATATGTTAGACAACATATGTCTGTGAACTGCAGAAATTAGGATCTACGCATGAAGGCTCAATTCATCAGATCTCCAAGTGCCCTCAGCTGTATGTTTTGGGGAATATTCCTAAATAGGTAAATATGTCTGTGAACTGAAGAAAATTAGGCTCTAGGAGCTTACCTGGAGATTTGGTGAATTGAGCCTTAAGGGAGAGACTATTGTCTTTAGTTCACAGATGTATTTTATAAAATAGGTTTCTCTATATTGATTTATTGTATAATTGCTATAACTTGAATTAATTATTATAATATTTCCACGAGGGATCCTTTTGACCCTAACCTCAGCTGTTACAGTGTCTCCTCTCTAGCTCAAGTCAATATGTTAATTTCCAAGAGTCTGTACTACCCACACAAGGGTAGGAAACATGGTCTGATTTATCCTGCTTTTAAGATACAGGAGACAGGGGCAGCTAGGTGGCACAGTGGATAAAGCACCAGCCTTGGATTCAGGAGGACTGAGTTCAAATCCAGCTTCAGATACTTGACACTTACTAGCTGTGTGAACCTGGCAAGTCACTTTACCTTCATTGCCCCACAAAACAAACAAAGATATGGGGGAGAAGAACTTGAAAAAAAAAATGATAATGACTTCTTGAGTTGCTGTCTTTAGGGCAGCTAGGTGGCACAGTGGATAGAGCAATGGCCCTGGAGTCAGGAGTACCTGAGTTTCAAATCCAGCATCAGACACTTAATACCTACTAGCTGTGTGACCCTGGGCAAATCACTTAACCCCAATTGCCTCACCAAAAAAAAAAAAAAAAAGAGCTGCTGTCTTAACTCCACCTAAGTTCTTGATCTTTGTCCTCTGATGGAAAGATTTCAAGGTTTATTTACATTTTATCACAAAGCATTTTATCCTCTGCTGATTGCTTCAAAAATCACTCTTTTCTTAAGTTAAATTCGATCATATACTGTTATTAAACTCTCTTTTCTACAAAGTAACTTGTATTCAATTTAATAACATATATTAGCAAAAATAGATTTGATATGTTAAATATTGCTCAATAAACATGTTTTCAAGTACATAATACACTGTCCTTCAAAGGCAGTTCTGTGGAATGCTACCAGACATTTAAAAGGATCAATGTGCAAGCTGCACAATTTAAGAATTTCATGGATGAAAAAAGTCCAGTTAAGATTGTGCCAACATCTACAAAAGACATATTCCAGTGGAAGCTTGTGGTGTTTTTATGTGGCAGTAGGCACAGGGCACAAAGAAGAAGCATCAGTTGTTCCACCTTTTATAGTAGGAAAATACAGATAAGTTTTCCACTTGCATTGGGAGACAGTGATATGGCAAAGAAACTGTGTTAATATCTTTTTAGTTTAATAACTATATGTGTACACCGATTTTTGTTTTCAACAGTCTGTTAAATAATACTGGAAGACAAAAAAACTGATGACACATCACATTTCCCATAACATTTAGAAGATTATCATGTTGTTGAGGAGCTTAGAAAAAGAAAAACAAACAACAACAACAATGCACTTATTCTGAAGCACATCTGTATTTTATCCTATCATTAAATCATATGTTTATCACTGGAAGGATCCTGAGAAGCCATCTAGTCCATCTTCCTCATTTTACAGACAAAGAAACTGAGACCCAGGAGCCTTAAGTATCTTGTCAATAAGCATCAAATTTTTGAACTTTGTCATTTACCTCAACATTTTGAATCTTGTTCCTCTGACTTGGGAGCCAATGTTCTTTTTATTATACCTAGCTGAATTATAATGATCCCTTCTTTTTTTTTTGTTTTTCTTTTTTTTTTGTTGTTTGTTTGTTTTAGTGAGGCAATTGGGGTTAAGTGACTTGTCCAGGTCACACAGCTAGTAAGTGTTAAGTGTCTGAGCCAGATTTGAACTCAGGTACTCCTGACTCCAGGGCCAGTGTTCTATCCACTGCGCCATCTAGCTGCCCCATGATCCCTTCTTTTTTATTTTATCCTTACTAATTTGTTTTTTCACCCCATCCTTGTTTTTTATAGCCCCCAAAGACATCTTACAAACTCCCTATATAGAAATTTTCCCTACCCTCTGACTGTCCCCGCCTTTCTCCTCAAAGAGCATGCCTAACCTCTCCATGGCTTCTACAATATGAATAATAATTGTCTTAGTATTAAACTGCATACAAAACAGTCAGGATAGAAACAGAGCCATTCAATGCTTGCCACTTAAAGATTATAAAATGTTAAAACTACTAATAATCTTAGGGATTATCTAACTAGTTCACTTTTTCCTCATTTCACAGATCGGGAAATTGAGGCATAGCAAAGTTAAGTGCACATTTTAGAAAACATACTGTGAGCTTCAGGAGAATTCTTTCCTGTGATGTATTTCTAATATATGCACTTAGGAATTTAACATTCTTTATTTTCAAAAGTAAAAAACGTTCAATGGTATGTAATACTTCAAAATAGTCTGCCCACAGAATTAAAAAGACAATTTGGAGCTATTTGTACTTCATAGAAACTAAATAAGGAGCAATTACATTCTTGGAATATTATGTTTATTGTCTGTATTTTAAAAAAGATTCTTGAAGTTATCGTGTAAGTATGGGCACTTCATGCATTTTTTCCAGTTTTCCTATCCAAGTAGGATTGATGCATTACAGAATCATAGGATTTTAGAACTGGCAAAGATGCCAGCAGTAAGCTTATCCAACACATAGCTGATCAAGATTTGCTACTAAGACATAAGAGACATTTGTTCACCCAACCTGTTTGAAGAACTCATAGATGGAGAAACACATATTACCCATTTTATTTTTCAATCTTTTGGATAGGATTTTTCATTTGTTTGCTTGCATTGAGTAAAACTTGACTTTTTTCAGCTCCTAATGCATTGCTTCAATTTTGCCCTGTGGGGCTAAGCAGAACAAGTCTATTCCCTTTTTCACATGACAGACCTTCAAAAGATTTGGATTTTGTCCTGTATTCCGACACAGGTTCATCTGTCTGGTTTGATCTGTGTCAGGTACATAGATATAACTCAAAGAAAGAAATTAACATACAAAAGTCCAAGTTACAGAATTTTCATGAAAAACATCTATGCCACCTGTAAAGATTTTACAGTGTTTTCCCCAATAACATGCCATGCATATAAGAATAGTATTGGTTTGGGGAATTTTTAAACATACTATTTCTGAGGCTTTTGAGCTGGAAGGCACCTTAGACATCACATATTTTAACAAATTTTACCAAATATGAAATTGAGGTACCAGGGTTCACACTTACCCAGGATTATACAAAGTACATAGCTGAGCAGACTCAAGTCTTCTAATACCAAATCCGTATTCTTTTCAAAATAAACCCCTGCTTATGTAAGAATTAGACTTACTGAGTAGGAATATTACTGTTCTTTCCAATTGTGAATTAAAATTTGGTAATAGATTTCTCCATTATATGCTTCTTATAGCAGATGGGAAGTCTGTTTCTCCTATAACTTAGAGCTAATTGAGTTTGTGGTTAATATTCCAATGTATGGTATTTAATCCTGGGCTGCCTGTTGTAATGCTCTGTTCATATTTGTTATGCCTTTTTTCTCTCTTTGATGGTGGTGCCATGGAATGCATTTATTATACTGAAATATGTCCTGTGATAATGCAATTAAATCTGACCCATTGACTTACAAATTGGTTCCCCTGAATAATTAAAAAGTATATATTGATGGTTGGTTTCTTTTTTCTTCCATGGCATTTTTATGAATTTCTGTGGCTTTCCTGCATACTTGTTTCCTTTGATTACTATTGAATCAGCAGTGTCTGGTGAATGTTAAAGTAATAGGGTTGGACTGCCTCCTTAAACCAGGGTAGGAAAAGGGCTGTGTTGGAAACCACTGAGAGAACTGTTCAGGTCCTCCAATTGAAAATAATGTATTTGACTATATCAGAAAAATTCCCTTTTATAAATCACTGTAGAATGATAAACACTTGACTTCTAAGCTACCTCAACTGATTTTTATATATTGTTGTCTCCAGGTCTTTACTATTTAGTCCCCTTCCACAAGAGGTATTTCAATTTCTGAAAGTCTTTAAGAAAATGCAGAAATTAGAACTGAATGCAATATTACAAATGTGATCTGATTAGGGCAGAGTATGGGAGATTATTCTTCATTGCAGGCCCTCTCTTGCCCTTAATATAATCAAGGTTTATGTCATTTTTTTCTTTGCTGTTATGTTTTACTTACTGACTCATGTGGGGACCAATTTTTAATTGGGGAGATGTTAGCGAAGCGGCTCGCCGCAATATTGGAGCAAGGAGGAGACCGGCAGCCTCCCTCAAAACAGAACAGGGTTTATTTTAATAAGAACGAACTTAAAAAAAAAAAAACAAACAAACACAAAGAGGATCAGTAGGATCAAGGGAAAGGAAATAAAATGGGGAAAGGGAAATTAAACAACCTGAAAAATACACCGCCCAGGAATCAGCTGAAAATACAACATCAGAGCTCCTGTCGCCTTCCAGCTTCCAGCTAGAATGGCGACTTCTCCCTGTTCACAGAAACCCCACACATCCCCCAACCAACTGTCTGGCCGCTCTGACAGTCACATGACTTCCCTCACTATGCTTCCGATCATTATAATTTTGCCAGGCCTATGTAGGCGTCAGCGAGTGTGATGACGTGAGGTGCCAGCTCCATGGCAACGGCTACAAACCAGTGGGTGGAGCACCATGCCATTTGCGGAGGCCTCAAGCCAGTGCTCGCCAAGGCAGAAAAACCTCAAATAACAATTAATTTTTTATACTCATTTGGACATTGCCCTTAAAAATTCAAATAAATGAAGTACTTAATGGCCCAAATGGACATGATGCATCACATTCATTAATTCATTCCCATGCATTCATCAAAAACAGTAAAAAATGAACACAGTAGTCAGAGAACCTGGGTTCAAATCTCTCCTTTGGCAATAACCATCCATGTAAGCTTGGGGCTTGGTTTCCTTCCTTCCTTCCTTCCTTCCTTCCTTCCTTCCTTCCTTCCTTCCTTCCTTCCTTCCTTCCTTCCTTCCTTCCTTCCTTCCCTGATCTTAGTATCTCTAACTCTAAAATGGCAGAGTTGAAAATAGATGATTTCTGAGGTTCCTTAACTGCTCTAAATCTATTATCCAAGCATCCTATGATGTGCCATTGAGTGAGATAAGAGCTGGAGAAGAAAAGATAAATAAAACATGGTTTCTTTCTTTGGTGAACTTGCTCTCTAGTAGGTGAGAAAAGGCATGTACATAAAACAAATTATAATATAATAACTGGAAAAGAGAAGTATAAATAAAATGCCCTTCTGGCAGATTCAGAGAGGATTTTCAGAGAGAAAGTGAGTTTAAGTCAGTCCTTAAAGGATGAGAGAACATATATACTGCTTCCAAGAGTTGATCTTATCAGACCTTTATTGTAGTCCTTGGGTAAAGGATGGACAAGGTCTCCTATACAGAGACTTCCTCCCACCTGCTGGGATAAGGCAAGGAGCTCCTTTCTGTGTTCCAGTTCAATAGGAACTCCTACTTAGATTTCAGAAGAGTGAAGTTCAAGAAGCGAGGGCAAGATCTAGGTCTGGGTCCTTTTCCTCAGTCTCACTGGAGTGGCCCATAACCACATGCATTTGGCCTGCTTCAGGTCCCTCTCTTCTCTTGTTGAAGCTCTCTTGTAACACAGAGGTGTTGCCACTCTGCTTTCACAGACAGGGTTTTCCAGAGCACTGTTTTTCTTTGACAGGATCACATTAAATAGTTGGTTTAAAAGGATTAGTAGTAATTCTAAGATAAAAAGAGAGAGAGGGGGTGTTTCAGGCATAGGAGAAAGACTGAGAAAGGGCATAGATTTGTGAGAATGCAGTATACATACTGGGGA
This sequence comes from Dromiciops gliroides, assembly GCF_019393635.1. NCBI lineage: Eukaryota > Metazoa > Chordata > Mammalia > Microbiotheria > Microbiotheriidae > Dromiciops > Dromiciops gliroides. The sequence goes on along the minus strand of NC_057861.1, from coordinate 682,505,619 downwards.
CAATTGGAGCTAGAATGGGGATTGTTAACCTGAAGTCTGTGAACTTAAAAATATGCATAATTAGGGGCAGCTAGGTGGCAGAGTGGATAAAGCACCGGCCTTGGATTCAGAAGTACCTGAGTTCAAATCCGGCCTCAGACACTTGAGATTTACCAGCTGTGTGACCCTGGGCAAAGTCACTTAACCCCTATTGCCCCGCAAAAAAAGAAAAAAAGAACTATGGAGTGTAAATACAGACCAAAGCAGACTATTTGGGGGCAGCTAGGTAGGTGCAGTGGATAGAGCACTGGCCCTGGAATCAGGAGGACCTGAGTTCAAATCCAGCCTCAGACACTTGATACTTACTAGCTGGTGTGACCCTGGGCAAGTCACTTAACCCCAATTGCCTCCCCCCCAAAAAAAATGCGTATTACATTTCAATATAATTGATGTCCACTGTAAGCTTCTATATTTCTATTTTTTATGCATTTAAAATATTATTCTGGGTGTTCATAAGCTTTAACAGATAGCCAAAGAGTAAAGTGATACATAAAAAAGAAGGTAGGAGACCTGGGCTAGAACATAGAAAGTATGGAAGTGGTAATATGGCATACAAGTCAAAAGAGTAGGGTAATGCTAGATTGGAGAAAGCTTGGTGGAGGAGTTCGTAACTGCACTGGGAGGCAATGAGGTCTAGAAGTTCTAGCAGCAGAGGAGCAAGGTTGTGAGATCTATACATAGGATGATTAGTTGGCAGAAGCATGAAGGATGAATTGGCTAGGAGATAGAGAAAAGGCCAGGAAAACCGATGAAGGAACATAACAGACTGACGAGAGTCAGGCAGATGAGTCATGAATATCTGTTTATAAAATCAAGAGGTGTGTATGATCGCAATTCAAGACCAGGTCATTCCCATAAGGAATCATAGACAGATTATCCTATTAAGTTCATATTTATCAATGAGTATTTTGGAAGGAAATGGTAGCAACTAAACAATCATTGTAAACTGCCAAAAATTAGCACCTACTCAATACCCAGCAAGAAGCTCACTATTTTTCACCATCAACATATGGCAACCTCACCCACTGAAAATTTGGTCTTCAGTATGTTCCTGGGGATTCAATAAAATTCAGTGAGCTACTCCATTTTCACAAACAGAAATGCTACCTACAATCTTTCAGATATAACATTGATCCATGAAATTTTAAGATCATCTTAATAGATGTTGTCATAAATATTCATAATCTCTAAGTACCTGGGATGAAAAAAACTTAAAAAATTTTGAGATTTAGAAGAAGAAATCAAAATTACATGAGAAAACAATGAGGTACACATCATCCCTTTCATCAGTTTCCATACTGAAGGTGCCTGAAGAGGTTTCCACAGAAACTATGGAAGTCAAAATTGCAGAAGAGTACAGATTAATTGTGACAAAAGGAAATGATAAAATTATTGACTTATAAAATCAATTTTAAAACCTTTTACATTGCTAAAAAATTAATATCCTATAAGTTCTTTCTTTGCTGAAAGCACACATTTTAGAAGATTTAGTATAGATTTCATGTCATTCTGACATATTCTGTAATTCTTTATCAATAAACCATACTTCTTATTCAGTGGATATTAAGTATGCCTTTGGTGAATATAAAATTCCCTAAGGTCTATCTTTTATTATATCCTAGAGGTTTTCAGTGAGATTTAAATCAGCTGAGGTTCAAGACCATTAAATCAGATTTATCTCCTTCTCTTAGATAAATTTTTTACTCTTTAATAATATGTTGCATGGTGTGAGGTCTTGGTAAAGGAATCCATCTCCATCTATGGATTTCCACAATCTGGAACAAATATGTTTCTCAAGAAATTAATATATGTGAGGTTTTTTTTTGGAGGGGGGGGCAGCAATGAGGGTTAAGTGACTTGCCCAGGGTCACATAGCTAGTAAGTATCAAGTGTATGAGGCTGTATTTGAACTGAGGTCCTCCTGATTTCAGGGCTGGTGCTTTATCCACTGTGCCACCTACTTGCCACATAAATAATATGTTAATTAGAATTTATTATTTTCTCATTGGAAATAATGTTTCTGATGTCTACTCAAACAAAAAAACAAAACCCCAAACATTTTGGGGGTGGCTAGATGTTTTATGGTTTGATGAAGAGCTCAGATCTATAGGCCTACATGAACTTCTTATGCAAAGTATTTTGATTAATAGGCTTGAATGAAAAAGTGAGGATCATCAGTAAAAAAATAACTTTTTTTCTAACCTTAAGTACTAAAGTATTTTGTAGTATTATGCCCTGATGAGCATTTTTCTTTACAACACCAATTTAACAACTTTAAAAAATGAATTTGTTTGTTGTCTTTTCAACTTCAAGAAACCTATACCACACTGTAAAGGACATCACTAAAATCCCTTCACCTTCCAGTTCCTTTGAATGACTTTTTTTTTTTGCTTGCTTGATTTTTGATTGGCATTAGCCACATTTGCAGGATTTGTCCATTTGGTGCATCATTTATCTTTTTCCACCTTTTACTTTATGTCTTGGGGTAAATGATCCTTTTCATCGCTGGTTTAAAATATTTTTAAAATATTTGACTTTATATACCTACACTTACAATAATATCCTCTTACAGGCAATGAAGTGTGCTCTGTAAAAACAGTTTTGCAAATTTCTTAGAGTGACATTCATTCTTTAAATCCACAGAATGAAAATAACAATAAAAGAAAGCAATAAAATACAAATATAGGAGGAAATCTAGCACTGCCCCTGCCAGGGAATTAACTAAAGTTAAATGGACCTGGCTTATGCCAATTTCATATGGTTGAGATCAGTGTTTGAGTCAGCTTAGTAGTCAGTGGAAGCACACACAGATGGTCCTTGCTATTACAAAACAGCCATATCAAAAGGCATCCCATTTCTCAATATTTGCATCTTACCATGCATCTCAATAATGTTAAATTCAATTAATTTACAAAAGCAGTTTATTTTATCCACATGATCAATAGTCCACAGATCATTAAGTATAAAATAATAATGGCAGAAATGTGACTTGTCAGAGCCATTTCTGTCTAAATTCCATTAAAAGGTAATAATAACAAGGTAATTATGATACTAATAGCAACATTTACAATGGGGGAGAAAAAAACGACAGTTCGTTCATAGTTATATGTTATCTTAAAAATTATGAAGCAAGCACTTTCTCCTAATAACACAATGAGCTAAGTAGGGTAAGTGAATTTTCCCTTTTATACAGAGGAGGACATTAAGGCTAAGGAAGATTAAATGACTTATTTATCATCACAGAAGAGAAAGGATTTCAAATTAGTTCTTCTACTTCCCAAAGCTCATTGTTGTCAGCCATGGAATACTAAACTGAGTAAAAGATCTGGAATAAGGGAAACCTGGCTTGTTAGTCACTATTCCATACTGTCTCTTTGAAGACAAAATGCTGTGTAAATGACATTTTTATTTGTCCATTAATTTGGAAGATGGGAAAGAAGGGATTACAGAATCCCAACAAGGAGATCACCTCCTTTCCTACATCTGCTGAACCTTTGTCTACTGCAGATTATTGGAGAAATAAAAGGTTGAATCCTTATACTAGCCTGATTTCTCTTCCTCAAGAAAGTAAGCGGGGGCAGCTAGGAGGTGCTCTGGAGTCAGGACACCCTGAGTTCAAATCCGACCAAAGACACATAACCCTTACAAGCTGTGTAACCCTGGGCAAGTCACTTAACCCCAATTGCCTCACAAAAAAAAAAAAAGCAACATCACTACGATGACCACCACCACCACCACGATCATCATCATCATATTATTATTATTTTCCTTAGAAGGAGTCACTACAGTGGTTCTATTGCTGTTATATTCTGTACTTGCTAGAGAGATGGAAAAAAGCATTCACCAAGGTGAAAGTGTTTATATATCATTTTACAGTGTCAAGCATTTCTGGATAACTCTTTTCATTTGATCAACACAATAACTCCATAAAGCAGTTTGCAATTTCATTTTGACGGACCTGTGGTTTCTTAGCATTAGAAACCCCCAGGTAAGGGAAATTCCTTCTGCCAATGAATATTGGCAGTAGTTCTGGAATTGAAGTTTAATGAGTTGCCTGGGGGCATGGAGAGATTAAGCAATTTGCCCAGACTGAGATAGGTAGTTTTTGAAGTACTTTTAAGTATCCCCGTTTTAGAGATAAGAAAATTAAGGTTTAGAGAGGTTAAATGGTTTATTTAGAGTCAAATAACTAATAAGTATGTGAGACAAGATGGAGGTTTGTTCGTCCTGATTCCTCCCAACTTACATCCTTCCATCCCTGGCTTCCTTCCTGACTCAGCCCAAATCTCATTTGCTTCAGGAGACTTTCCCAGACTCTCAGCTGACCCTTGATGCCAATGTCTTCACATGTGATATTAACTTCCATCTATGCTGAAAATACTTTTTATGTAATTAATTATTTTTCATGTTATCTCCCATATTAGAATGAGAACTCCTGAGGAAGGGAGTGGTTTTTGCCCTTTTTGGTATTCCCAGTACTTAGCATAATGTCTGGTGCACACTAAACACTAAATGTTCCTGGAGGTCATTCTTCCACTAAGCCATGCTGTCTCTCCAGCAAGTGCAGCTTTTATTACCTGTATTTTATATGAGAACAAACTCAGAAAAGTGAAATGACTTTCCCCCCGATACTATAATTAACAAGTGACAGATCCAGTATTGGAACCCCTGAATTTTGTCACTAGGAGCCCAGACTTCTTCACTTTCTGTAGCCATTTAGTCCAACATCCTTTGATTGACTTAAATAACAAAATGATGGTTTATGCCTAGTTACCACATTGGGTCATGAAAATGAAGCACAATTGAGACACACAAAAAAAGTTGCATATATGAGTCATATGTCAAACGTCAAAAAAAGTCTGAAGGAAAAAGCAAAGAGAAGGCAATGACGCTAGCAAGGGTGACCATCCCTGAAAAAAAAAAGGGGGGGGACTTATCATCAAGGTTTAAGCAAAATCAGGGTAAGCTGAATCATTCAGCAAGACAAATGGTAGTATAAAAAATGTTGTAGGAGTTTAAAGTTTCCATAATTGCATAACCAAAGAATGTAACAAAGCTATATATATATTCTCTTGTTTGACCTCCCCAAAACCCGGGGCCATAGGTACTAATTATAATTATCTTCATTTATAAATGAAGAAACTGAGACTCAGGAGCCTCTTAGTGTCTTTCCAAAGTTGTCATATTCACAAGTATGAATGACTTCCCAATGGACACAAGCAAAAAGCACCACAGGCAGGATTGGAACCACATCCCAAAGCCAATCCTCTTTCCATTTGATGATGCTGACTTCTTGAACAAGACAGATGAACAAAGCTTAACACATTTATCTGTGTATATATCATCTGATCCTAGATCTAGGATACCTTCCACAGTCACAGCTTAGCAAAATTGTGATTTAGGGAAACCTTATCTCTGGAAACAATATTATAACTTGGGCTCCCAAAAGGTCACTGCCCTTAGGAAACAAGGAACCCTGCCAAAGTAGAGTAAGACCATTAAAGAAGTGAAGTCACCAAGCATTTATTAAGCACTTACTATTTTCCAGGTATTATGCCTGGGAAGAATCACTAAACCAGGTTTAGATAATCTATTTTTGACGATACATGCACAGACATGGGAGTTAGCTCTGGTTGATCTGTCTTGGTTTACTTTTCATTGTTTTTGCTACAATTAACCATCTCATCATTTTTCTTGGAGGGGAAGGCTAATACTAGTTTCTCCTTCCCAATGCCAATAAACACCTAATATTTTCATTTTTCTAATTATACAATCTATCTGCTAGTAGTTCATGCCCTATTCAAAAATCTTCAGTTATAATCCATGGTACCTAGAACAAAATGTAAACTTCTTAGTCTGGAATTTAATTCCTCCTAATATCAGGTTTTCATACTTTTCCAGTCTTACATCATACTAATGTGCTTCCTGAAATTATATTCTGGTCTAACTGAACTATTAGCTATCCTCAAACATTTGCTCAGGAGGGAAAGACTACTTATGCATATTTATGCCTATATCGTAATGTTATTGTTGTTCAGTCCTGTCCAACCACTTCATGATCTCATTTAGGTTTTTCTTTGGCAGAAACACTGAAGTAGTTTGCCATTTCCTTCTTCACCTATTTTACAGATGAGGAAATTGAGGCAAACATGGTTAAGTACTTACCCAAGGTCGCATAGCTAATACATTGTCTGAGGCCAGATTTGAACTCAGGAATATGAGTCTTCCTGACTCCCGGCCTGGCGTTCTATCCACTGTGTCACCCTAGCTGGCCCACTTATATCTATACCTATATCTATACATGCATTTATATATTCATGTATTGTGTGTATATATCATATGTGTATATATACATATATATTTCTACACATAAAATATATAAAAGAAGGTGACATAAGAATAATATATCTCAACAAAACATTCTTTAATATATTTTAAACAAGAGGATAACGTAATTTTCACTTCTACAACTAGAATAAGAAAGCCCCAGGGTGTTTGCTAGTAATTTGGCTTGGTCTCATTATTTATGAATCTTAACGAAATAACAAATTCTAAGTAAACATTGAACTATAAATTCAATACAAAATATAAGCAATGCTGATATATTTGTTTCTTAAATACTTCTTTGGCATCTGTGAGCACAGACTTCCTGTTTTGTATTCCCTAATCCAACTACCTTGACGACAGCGTTTTCCATTGAATCCTCTCATTCTGGAAGTCCCTGATTGGAATCATCTGCCAGAACCTTTGCTTGATGACCTGTAAGAGCAGACCCTTGAGGCTTCATTGGAAATATGCAATCATTGGCAATTTTAAATGTTTTTGCCATGTGATACTACAACATCTGGACATTGGGCAAAGGTATTGACCAATATTCTCAGAATGCTGATAGATTGTAATCAATCAATCAGTCAACAAGCATTTATTATTTTAGTGCCACAGGATGCAAGAAAATCTATGGAGTAGACTTGGGGGGATATCCAAAAGACAGGATCCAATTAGTCCCAGGAGAATACCTAAGAATCTAAACCAACCGTGCCTTCTCTGATTTCTTTGGGGCAAATTGGAAATATCCAGAACTACTGAATTTCCATGACAATTCCCTAGATTGAGTTAGTCTAGGCTGGCAAAGAATCCATAGTGGAGACTGTAGATAATAATAACTAATATTAACAGCATTTATATAGTATTTTAATGTTGTAAAGCAATTAAAATATTACTTCCTTTTGTCCTAACAACAACCTTTGTCATTCAAATTATCCTATTTAACAGATAAAAATAGAGGCAGACAGAAGTGACTTATCTAGGGGTCAACAACTAGTAAGCAGCCAAGGGTGGATTTGAATTCAGTTCTTTCTGACTCCAAATCTAGCAGTCCATCTGCTGTGTCACTTAGTATGCCCCAAGATAGTCAGATCTGGGCTTTCAAAAGAGCAGACACAGCCTCATAGTAAGTTGATTAAACTGATGGGTTTATTATATTATATCCACACCTGAGGACAAACTTACTCATATAGGGAGATACAAGAAGATAGGTGAACATTGTTTACTGCCAGTTCCTATCTTTATTTGGTATGAGGAAATTGACATGGAGCTTAGGACATATTGTGAAATTGAGGGATTTTTCATGTTTAAACTGGCCAACTAGATATCAGGATGGACACACCTAAGAAGTAAGGGGAGATGAAATTTTATAGCAGGAAAGTCAGGCATAGCTACTACCTGAGCTAGGAGACAGAGATAACTCCAGAGGTCAAGACTGTCATTCCAAAAGAAAAATCCCGCTGACTCTCAGGAATCTCTCTCTCTCTCTCTCTCTCTCTCTCTCACATACACACACACACACACACACACACACACACACACACACACACACACACACACGGAACTTTCCAGTGTCAGGTGGTCTCCCCATCTATCTTCTATAAAAGCTTTTGCCTTTCTGCTGTTCCCAATGGAAGATGTTTCTAAGCTATCTCCTCCCCTTGAGGCTACATTTTCGATGTCCCTCTCAGTCACTTTCTCCAGCATCCAATAAAGGACCATTTTAACTCTAATTGGACTGTGTGCAGAGTGTAATTCTCTACAGACCCCACCACCACCTATTTCCCTGTGCCAAAATGAAGCTGTATTTATAACTGTTCCTATTATATAGCTATTGAGACTTAGCCTGATCATCATCTGACTGACACATCTTAGGGGACTAGTGGTTCTGTTATGATACACTAACCTGACTTTTATCTATGTTTCAAAGTGTTAAGGGTGCCAGAGTACTAGAATTCACCTATCAAATAAGGGCAGGTTGGCACATACCAAGAGTAGGGCAACTGAACAAAAACCAGGCAGAATGTTTGACTTCAAGTCTATTGTTTTGAACACTCAGTGCCTGGAGCTGAATTGATATCCTTGTCCTTGACAACTATCTGATCTGGAATTAGAAATTCCTCATTAACCTCCTGCTTAGTCACTTATGAAGAACCAGAGTCCAGACAAACCATTTCAGGGGCTTAGTCATAGAAACATAAAGAGAAAAAAAATGCCCCAAAACTCATTTAGCTTTCAACATCCACTCTAGACCTGCATGCAAAAGATTTCAGTGGAAGACAAAAGTTAAAGAGAAAAGGCGGTGGGTGTCATTGCTTTTCACTACCCTGGCTTGCATTCCTGCCTTTGTTAATGCATATCTGCCAGCAGAAAAATAAATAAGTAAATACTAACCACTACATTGTGATAGACAAAGAGTCCCTGGCACCTTTTACAAAAGCAGTAATCTTAAGTATGTCAGATAATGATAAACACCAGGTTATCAGAATTCTGGATTCAGAGAAGGCACTTAGAACTATTCATTAGGTACTCTGGCCCTCTCTATCTCCTTGTCCCCCCAACTTCTTAGGAAAGGAAAAAGAAATTATTCAGCCAACCTGTATCAGCTACACAGTTCAGAACAAAGATTCTAGGGATTCTGATTCTGAAGATGGACCCGATTCTGAGTCCTATCTTTCAAATTGTACCATTAGTTCATTTGTCAACAATATATGACTTGGTAAAGTGGCCACCTACCAACTTGTTGCTGATGTTCCTTCAGGCAATGGCTTTGGGGGTTAAGGAGTGGAGAATAGCATATATCACCTCATTGACTGAGTCACACTTTTGCCTAATGCATTTAAAAAAAACCTTTTTCTTCGAAACAAGTTTCTCAAAGGACATGATTTATATCTTAGTTTTCTTAAACTGCGGGTTGCAACCCTGTATGGGGTCATATAACTGAATGTGAGGGTCATGAAAAATTTGACCAGAGTAAAAGCTTATGTATACCTACTTTATATACCTACGGGCATGTAGAAATTTCTCCATGAAAAAGCATCGCAAGTAGAAAAAGTCTAAGAAGCCCTGATTTAGACAATATTATATGTTTGACGACAGAATGATTGTAGTAGTGAATAGGTTGCTGAGACTGAACTCAGGAAGATTTGAAGTCAAATCCAACCCCTGATAATTCCTAGGCCTTAGGCCCAAGGAACTCACTAGGAGTTAGTTACTCCACTAAGTCCCAGACTGCTAGTGATTTTCCAGAGTTCCCCCCAAATGAAGAAACTACAGTTCCCTTAATTACACACGTCATTAAACTCACATAATGACAAAATGAAATAGGCTTAAGGAACATACATATATGTATCTTGTGTGTGTGTATGTATGTATACACATATACATATATGTTCATATATCCATATAGTTATGCATACATATATAAACACACCTAAAGAGAGAGAGAGAGAGAGAACAATTTAATGGATAGCTTATGGAAGACAGCACTTACCTAAAACATAAGTGACTAGAAAATAGTTTCCATGAGAAAGAACAGTATTTTCAGCATAACTGTTAAAAGCATAGCTACAATCCTAGTAGCTATACACGGCTAGAAAGCAAAGAATGCTTACCTTGTACACAGTACACAACTCAGAAAGAGACAAAAAGTTGGTTTTTCTCAGAGCTTCATTCTAGAGCAGAAGCATCAAATATGTCACTACCCAGCCACATGTAGTCCACAATACTCTGAGGACAGCAAAAACCAGATTAACATGTAATTGAGAAATATTGAACAAAATAAATAAATATACAATAAATCATAGATAATATTGACATGTACTTTTTAAAGTCAAATATGTGACAGACATGGATCCTTATGTACAGTAAGTTGGACCTCATTTCTATTTGAGTTTGACTCCACTGTACTAGAGCAAGAGATTAATAGGGTAAACAAAGGGAAGAAGGATAATTAAACACGTACTATATGCCAGACACCATGCTGAGTACTTTACAAATACTTCAGTTTTTTGGTTGTTTTCTCACCAAAACTCTGGTTGGGGTTGTAATTTATCATCATTTTGCATTCGGGGGAACTGAAACAGACAGAGGTTGACCTGTTGGTCACACAATTTTAAACGCAGGTCTTTGACTCTTACTGATTTAGGCAGCTGGGAGGCACAGTGGATAGAGCTCCAGGCCTGGAGTCAGAAAGACTCATCTTCCTGAATTCAAAATCTGGCCTCAAACACTTAGTAGATGTGTGATGCTAGGCTAATCGCAACCCTGTTTGCCTCAGTTTCCTCATCTGTAAAATGACCTATAGAAAAAAGTGGAAAGCCACTCCAGCACCTTTGCCAAGAAAACCCAAACAGGATCTGAAAAATTGGACAAGACTGAAAAAACGACTGAACAAGAACAAGTTACTGACTCTTAGATCCACTGAGCCATCCAACTGCTTTAGAAAAAGGGATGATCTTGATCATACTGAAACTGGTGAAAGTTAATTCCATTTTTTTTTTTCAGAGAATTTCACAACTAAAAAGAACCCTGGAGAAGTTTAAGTGAAGGGTAAATAATCACCACTCAAGGAAGCTGTTGTTTTTGTCCTTCATTCTCAAAGACAACCATGACATCGGGAGGTGATAGCATGACTTCACTGAACTGGATTTTTTTTTTAAGTGGAGGGAGGGCTGTGCAAGGTCAACAGGCCATCTGGGTCCAGTGACAAGATATATATCAGATAACTGGAGATGGACATGGAAGTTTACGGTATTGAGGTTGTGACTTGCCCAGAGTCACACAGCTAGTAAGTGTCTGAGGTGAGATTTGAACTCAGGTCATCCAAAATCCATGGCCAGTACTTTATGTACTGTGCCACCTAGCTTCCCTCCAAGGAAACTGTAGAGAGAAAGGTATTGTATAAGATGTATAAGGTTCAGAGGTTGACTAAATGACCCATAAGTCCATTTCCAGTAAAGATTTTTTTTCCCCTTTATGATCCTAGCTATTCCTATTCTTTCATTTTAGGAGATCAACTTATCATGTGGCTTCTCATTTATAGAAAATTTCCATATCCACTCCTCCTACAAAACCCAAAACAAAACATTGTATTAGATTTCAATATTTTTTTGGCTAATCCTGTACTTCTCCTCTTGCCCAAATTATTCATTTCTCAGTATAATAGATGCAATATGCATTTAGAGTTTTCCTTTGCTTCACTTTTAAAAAAAATCCTGATTATGAAGCTGGTTTGTTTTATACAAAAAATAATCCTGCTATAAATATGGATTACTTCTGAATAGATCTCAGAGTTGATCTTAAAGTTTCACAGAATCCAGGAGGATTTAAGAAGATTTCAAAGAAATGCAAGTTGGTTTATCTTTCCTGAATACTTACTCATTTTTATGTATGTGGTAGTGGCATTAGATACTTAGATTCCAGATTATCATTTCAAATTTATAACCATGGAGGCAGTAGGCTTGAGTTAATGGGAGGGGAATGTGATAAGTTTTAGATTGAGTTTAGGAGACCTGGGGGGTGAAGTATCTCAAACCAAAGACCCAAAGAGGAGCAAATGAAATAAAATGTGCTCTGAGTCTCTTTAACACTGGGGAGAGAGTAAGCCAATGGCTAGTTAAGAGGTAGGTATAGTGTTAAAAATAAATAAGTAATAAGCCATTTTAATTTGTGTCAAATAGTCCTGATCTCAAATTATACTATGACTTATATGACATTAGGTAAGTCACTTTAATCTCTTGACCCTCAGTTTTCTCATCTGTGAAATGACAGGGTAGAGCTATAAGACCCTTCCTGCTCTAACTCTCATGTTTCTTATTAACATTTTATGCTTTTACTTCTGTTTCTATTTAAAAAAAACAATTGGTGAGTCTTTGAATTTCTATTATTAATTTTTCTCATGCTCACTTCTCCATAAAACTGTTCAGATAATCTTTAGTGATTCAGTTCATTTTTTTTTGGTTAGATTCAAAATGCTGGTTACCTCCAAATAGTATTTTCTTGAAATCATAAACAGTAAGGGAGGAGCATATCAGCCCCCCAAAATGGTCTTTCTGACCTTCCACCCGTATAGTCATTCTTCCCATGGTGTTACTACCTAAAATATTTTGTTGTCGTTGTTACCTTTACCACCCTATCTATCTCTATAGTGGATTCCCAGCCAGAACCAATCTTTAGCCCCTTTCCCAAGTCCACTACAGATACCCCCAATCCTAGTTCCATGCACATCATTCCATGTTTTGATGCATTGTTTTTCTATCCCATAATCTCTTTCCTTCTTCCAAACCCATCTTCCACTTCCCCAAGCTTATAATGCCATCTCTTCCCAAGATTCCCGTATTTCCCCTTCCTTCAAACAAGTTACTCAAATAGACATTCAAGACTGAATCTCCTCCTTCCAGTATTTTTCTTATTTACTGGAAATGTGGTTATTTCCCCTAATTCCATCCTGCTCAGACAGGAGGCAGCCATGACTCATTCTGCATCTCCCCATAGAACAAATAACCTTGCCCCATTGTTGTTGTACAAATGCAAATATATTTACTAATCCCATTCAGGGCACCTCCTCAATGTTTGTACAGCTGTCCCTGCATCCTTATTTTCCTTTGACATGCCCATCCCCATCAAGGTTTTCTGGCTGCATTTATAAAACCAGAATACCTGATGATGTGAAGGCAAAGGAAGTACAAGGGGAAAATTAATCTCAGAGCATTCTTATGATTCATAAACATCAATTATATATGTTCACATTTCTTCAGCATTTGAAGATTTATAAATCACTTCCCTCACAAGACTCCTGGGAGGTAAAGTAAGTAACCAAAAATATTGATCTTCCCCATTTGGCAGAGGAAGAAAATGAGGTACTGAAATATTAAGTGATTTGTTCACTATCACATAAGCATTAAGTACCAGAGACAGAATTTAAGAATAGGTTTCTACTAATTCCTAGTCCATTGCTCTTCCCACTACATTGGGACTTTATCTATCTGAGGAAAGAAAAAAAAAGATTGAAGGATAAAAATAACAATTCTAGTTATAATTCAATTTTGGGGTCTAGCTACTTTACTTCATAAGACCATATGGTCTTAGAATCTTAGAGTTAGAGCTAGAAGAGACCCTGAACTCCATAGCCCAAATCCTTCACTTTACAAATGAGAAAAACCAAGGTATATAGAGAAAAGTGAATTTCCCAGAGCCACACACCTAATAGATGCCTAAAGTAGGATTTGAACGTTAAGGTTTTCTGACTCTGAGTTCTGACTCTTCCTACCCTTGGAACCCAGCTTCATAGGGACTATCCTGTTACTTAATTGAATAGGAAAAAAAAAAGGATAAATGTGATATTTCCTTTAAAAAATATCAAAATTGGATTTGAGAATTAATTTATTCTTCAGTTACTCAGAATCAGATAAAAGAATTTTGAAAATAATTTAAAATTCGAGTCAAAAAAATCAAAACATTCTTCAATTCAATGAAGCAAGCATTAATTATTTGAAAGTCTATTTGCTAAATTCTATAAATACAAAGGTAGAACCATTAAGTCTATGACTTGCATTTTGCAGGGGTAGAGGTAGGTTGGTAGGTGGAAAGAAGAAGAAGAAGTGCCCCGATAAGTGAAGACAAAGTAATTTTAGGAGGGAAAGGGAATTAATAATATATGTAGAAAAGGTAGACAACAAAATGTTTCACAAAGGAAATGGCACCTTAAGTGAGCCTGGAAAAAAGCTAGGGATTCTAAAAGGTAAAGCTGAAGAAAGAATACAATCCCAGCATACACTCCTCAGCCAATGTATGGCGATGGGAGATGGAAAGGGTGAGTTTGGAGAATAGCAAGTAGAACCGGTTGGCTGGAGTATGGAGCATGTGAAAAGAATAATAAATCAACAATTAATAAGCATTTATTAAACACATATATGTTTTACATTGAGCTAGATGCTAGGGATACGAAGCAAAAATATAGTCTGTAATTTTAAGGAATTTATACAATTGGGTACAACATATGGACACATATAAATTTATCCATGTAGCACAAGTACAATACAAACTTTCACCCCTTCTCTTGGTCTCTGGGATGCAGCAGGATTACTATGCACCTCCAAAGAAAGAACTGCTATTGATGGAACAGACTGAAGCATGAATGACTTGACAAATTTCACCAATACATTAATTCAAGACAATCCCAAAAGAATACTGATGAAACATACTATCCACCTCCAAAGAAAGAACTGCTATTGATGGAACAGATTGAAGCATGAATGACTTGACAAATTTCACCAATACATTAATTCAAGACAATCCCAAAAGAATGTTGATGAAATATACTATCCACCTCCAAAGAAAGAACTGCTATTGATGGAACAGATTGAAACATGCTATTTTTCACATTCTTTCATTAAGTGACAAACTTGATGATGTTTTGCATGATCATATATGTATAACCCATATCAGATTGTTTGCTACCTCTGGGAGGAGGGAGGGGAGGAAGGGAAAGAGGGATAGAGATTGGAACAGAAAAATCTAAATAAAAATATTTAATCTGGAAAACAATTTTTTTAAAAGGTGGGGGAGGGGTGTTCTGGGAAGTGTTCAGGAGATACATATATATATATGTATTTATATACACACATAAATACATATGTTGTACATATATGAGTTATTTAGGTCTTATTTATATAGTAATTATATTTAAACAAATTTGTCATATATATTATTTATATAAATGATATGTATACATTATTTATAAAACAGTTATTTTAAGATTAAAATACTAAGTTATATGTATTAGAACATATCTAGGTATATCTAAATGTAATAATGTAGAAAAATTGGCATATATGAGTCATATATGTGTGTATCATATTATATCTATGTTTGATATATATAAATATAATTATATATCGCAAATAAAAATTTAAAGGATTACTATGCACACTTGTCATTTAGAGATTCCCCTAAGGGGGTCAGACCACTAGAACTCACAATCAAAATCCATAAGGTTCTGGTGGGAAGAAATTATCCTCTCCCATTCATTCACAAGTGTAGATCAAGTATCATTTGCCTGGGCTTATCTGTCTTACCACCATAACATCTAAATCATCTGTCCCCTTCTCTCTACCCACAAAATCTAGACCCTCATCACTTTACCTTTGGTCTATTGCAATAGCCTTGTAATTGTACTTTTTGCCTCCAAGATCTCCTCTCTCTAATCCAGACTAAAAATAGCCACCAAATTGAAAATCTTAAAGCACAAATGTGACCCCAACACCCCCAGTCCCAAAATCTTCCATGACTGACTTCATAGTTAGTAATGATCAGAGGTGAAATTTGAATCCAATTCTCTGATTTCAAAGCCAGAGTTGTTGAGAGCAAAGTGCTATGTAAATCATAAAGTGCATGTTAATGTGAGCTATCATTAAAATGCTATAGACTAAAAGGACATGCAATTTGAGTTTGAGATCAACCACTGGAATAGGTGAAAAATATAAGGTCCTGAAATTCAGTGCTATATTCCCTTGATGGTTTAAAATTAGTTTCTGAATCTGATGGGTCTATTTTCTTCTGAAAAACAACAACAACAACAATATCCTGTTTGATATAGTTTTCCATTTGCATTTATACCAAGTGAAGTGATAAAATATTT
Organism: Dromiciops gliroides; assembly: GCF_019393635.1. Classification (NCBI taxonomy): domain Eukaryota; kingdom Metazoa; phylum Chordata; class Mammalia; order Microbiotheria; family Microbiotheriidae; genus Dromiciops; species Dromiciops gliroides. Next base: position 682,489,616 of record NC_057861.1, on the reverse strand, counting down.
TACATGTATTTGGGTTTTAAATATTAGAAGAAATGATTTTCAAAGAGTTCAGAATTATTACTCATAAATGGGGATACCTGAGAATCAGTGAAATTAAAGGGTTTGCTTATGTTACCCAGAAGCATTTCGAAGCAGAGAACAGAAGAAACATCTGATCTCCAGTTGTATGATATAATCTTTTAGACTATTTCCTCATGTAGTAAATGCTTTCCAACAGAATCCTATTATCATCCTCCACCCTTTCACCACTACTAGTACTGTATGGCCTCCACATAGATGAGAGAAAATGCTAACAATGGGCAAGGCATGTAAGTAATCAAAAGGCATGAAAAAATCCCCTCAATCCGTTAAAACCCACATGCTTGCAACAAACATTTTGATGAAATGTATTAATGGTAAAGCAATGGAACATCTTCATTAAATGCCTGTCCAGGCTACTCTTTCTGGTCTCTCTGTTTCTCTGTCCTTACTGTTTATCTCCTTGTCTGTCTCTTATCTCTCTCATTTTCTCTCTGTCTCTCTGATCTTTGTCTATGGCTCTCTGCAATTTAGTAAAATTTAGAAATGTTTTGATTTTGTGCCTACTATGTATAAGACAGACACTATCCTAGACCATGGGGATAAAACATGAAAAATTATGCACCTTTCCAAGACCTTATTTTCTACTTGAGGATGTAGGTGGGAAAGAATAAGATATGAAGATAATAAGTTAATCAAGGGAAGAGTGCTGGTGGCCTAAAGCAGACATCCAGACAAAGTGCTTTATGGAAGAGAAAACTCAGGACATCAGGAGAGCACTGGGTCCTTTTCCTATGGATTCTACACTGTAACTATATGCAAAAGAGTTTTTCTTTTGCTTTTTAATCTATAACAAACCTTAATCTCCCTGAAAGACTGTAAGCCTTTTGAATGTATTTTTCATCTTTGTCTCCCCTTTGGTGTTAGTTGAAGTACCACTGAAGAAAGTAAGGGTTTAATAACTTCGTTTAATGGAAATGAATGATGATAATTGTAGACTTTTTTCAGAGTTGGGATGTGGGTGGGAATGTTCCCATTTCAAAGACCCAGCCCTAACCACCTCCTCCCCCTTTTGTGGCCAGAGCTTCAAACCTGTTTGAAACTTGAGAGTCCAGAATTCTAATAATCATCCAACAATATCTATGTACATGAGGCCTGGAGGGTAAATAGAGCCATCAGGCATTGAATGTCACCCCATGGAGGGTCTTTACAACTCAAAAAAGCTACTTCACATTCCAGCATAAATTTCCAAGCCCCCAAAAGCAAATGCACAAAGAGCAAGACCTCACGGAACATAAAATTTACTTCAGAAATAAACTTGGAGTTTTAAAAATAACCATTTACTGTTTATAGAGAAGGTGAACATAGTAACAAGCCCTGGCGAGTCTTACAGACCACAGACCCATAGGGGTTTGTTTTATGTTTAATGAACAGGTGGTACTTATAGATGCTAATTCTCCTCACCCCATTTGTCCCATAAGTTTCTAGGAACTATATTTACATATTCCACATTCACAGAAAACGTGCCATTTTCCAGGAACCTAACACCACCAACATGGAAGAATTTCTGCAGCTCCAATTAAAGCTTTGTCTAAGTTCACAAGCTATAAAACAGGTCCCAGTGCTGTCCAATGAATGTATCTTTGGGAGAAATCTGACAGTGGGCTACATCAAACACAGTGGAGTTGTCAGAAATTGTCTGTGAAACCGGGACATTTTGCTTCAAGTGAGGAAGGCACACGGCCAATCTTTGTTGCTGGTGTTATTATTATCTTTAATTTATTAAATGTCGACTTGACATTTGAAGTGCTTTAACACAGTGTTGGGTTGTATATAGAGAGCTTGCCTCAGAAATCTGGAGTGCAAATCCACTTCAGAAACATACAGTCACTTGGTCTTTCAGTTCTCTCAGGATGTTAGGCCACTGTTTTATAAGTTGCAGATCTGTATTAGAGGAAATAACCCCAGTGGGAGTTCTCTACAAGAGCAGACTTTTAGAGAGTGTGAATAGAACTTCTTTAGAACATAGTAACAATTAAGTTTAGTATCCAGTTAGGAAGAATAATTAACATAATTATGCTCAATACTAAATAAATTATTCTTATCCTATGATCCAGAGATCCACTGATAAGCATATACTCACATATAAATATCCCCTACACATAAAAGCCTATATAGTGCTTCTTTCTTTTTCATACCTACCCAGTTTCAAGTATTTTTAGTTGATCATTTCCATTTTTGTATTTTTCGTTTGTTCAACTAGACTGTAAGCTCCTCTAAGGTTTCTTACTAAAGTTCAGGAAAACTGAGGCAAAGATGTTATTAGTGGCATGTTCATTTTCATACAAGCAGAAAAGTAGCAGATCCAGAGTCAGCAAGAAGCAAAATCTGTTCTCAGAGCAATTGGGTAATTCATGATAAGAAAGTAGAACAGAAAACAACTAAGAAAAACTCAGGCATTGATTTTTATAGGGAGTCAGGCAATGGTGATTGGGCTCTTCCTCTTCCGTACACTACAATCCAATAACACTGACCCTCTTACTTTTCCTACACATAAGACTATCTCCCTACTCCATGTCTTTTAACTGGCTGCCCTGCATGCTTAGAATATTCTCCATTGTTCTTTCTTATTCCTGGATTTCCTGATAGATGAGTCAAATTGTGATAGGTAGAAATAGCATTAATATAACATTGATAATTTAGTTTAAGCAAACTTACCTCTTTAGAAGATATTTTATCAATCACCCATGACTTTACTTAATCAGTTCTGGACCCTATTTAAGTACTTATTTTACAATCTCTTAGAGTAATACATATCATATGTTTGCTAAGCACCCTCAACTGGGATATCATTGATCTATTGGGACCTTTGGGAGATGGAGTTACTATAGACTCATGGGATATTTGTTGATGAACTTGTGGTTGTGGACAGGGATAGAAAGTAGAAGGAGAATATATACCACCATAAAGGCTCCTGGAATTGTAGTCAGAAAAAAGCCAGACTCTACTTTCATTTCCGCTACTTCCTAGTCACATAATCGACTGGTTCACCAATACCCTTCTCTGGGCCTCAGTTTCTACAACTATGAACTCCCTATTCTGATGGGTGTGTTTGGAACCTTCATTTTGTGGAAGAGACAAGCTGATCTGCCTTAATTCTACTGTTTTTGTTATGGATTTCCTCTGAACTTCAAAACCATGCCTTCATTAGATATGGCCCACTAAAACTAATCTGTTAAGTTATTTTTAAATTGTGATCCTATTACTCAATATGTTAACTATACCCAACAGTTTTTTTTTTTTGTCATCTGAAAATTCGATATACTTCATCATCACATTTATTCAAGAGAATAAGAAAAATGTTAAATTGCATAGGACAAAATAGAGATCCCTAGGGAACTCCTTGGGGTCAGCTCTAATATTTTGGGTCCAGCCATTTGGCCAGTTCCAAATCCACCTAACTCTACTGGTCACCATCAGATCACTTTGAAAATTAGTTTCCTACTTTACAACCTGACAAAATCTAAATCTCAAACGAAGGTTTGGAATTAGAAAAGGCCTCACAAATGATCACAGTATAAACCCTTTCATTTTACATGATAGAAAATTTGCAACCCAGAGAATTTATGTGACTTTGCAACAGTCACACAGTAAGTAAAAGGGCCAGGACTAAAATTTACTTTGCTTGAATCAAAGATTAATACTTTTACAATAGACTATGTTTCTTTTTCTTTTTTCTTTTTTTTTTTTTTTTTGCAGGGCAATGAGGATTAAGTGACTTACCAAGGTCACGGCTAGTAAGTGTCGAGTGTCTGAGATCTGGATTTGAACTCAGGTTCTCATGAATCAGGGCCGGTGCTTTATCCACTGCACCACCTAGCTGCCCCTAGACTATGTTTCTTTTACTTTGTTTTAGCTTTGTCCTGAGTTTAGTTGTATAACCTGCGTACTCTCTGATGTCTAGAGGTAAACTTTTGTTTTCACCATTATTCCAATAATCAGTAAGGTGGTTTTTATTTATTTATTTATTTATTTGATTCTGCATAGCGTTTCCTTGATAAATTATTCAAAGTCTTTGGGAGATCATTAACAAAATGAAAATTATGTTTGAATAAAGAAGAAATGATAAATAAAAGAAACTGTGATTGACAGGACGAGCAAGGACTATTTCTTATTCAGCATAAAAAACATTTTTCAAAGTAGTTGCAATAAGCATAATACTTAAACATGAAGCAGATTTTGTTCCTTACTCCCATAAAATTAGAATGCTCTTTCCAGTTGAAATTTGTTAACTTTTCTGGAGGTGGTTATTATGTCACCAAAAAGATGGAGTATCAGATATTTTATTCAAGCCCCCATTAGTTCACACACACCACTGACATAGACACACACACACAGACACACACACACACAATCTACAAGAAGAATTATATTTTCATAAATACAAACAAGTGTAGCTAAATCCGTAGGAGAAGAAAGAAAGCCAAGAGGGCAAACAATGTGATAGCCTGTAAATTAACCACTGTGGAACTTTAATACTTAAGAAACTCATTCAACAACACATACCACTTCCTTCCTCATGGGCCTCTGCAGTCTGACAGGCACATACACCAATGAATCAACTTTTTCTTGGGAATTTACTCAAGGATTTTCAATCTGCTGCAAAGACTTTGCCCAGAGTCCCAAACCCCTGCAAGTCCCCACCTTGTTACAACAAGCATGGGCATTGACTCTGCCCAGCCACATGAGGAAGAGGGCAAGCACATTCCAACTTTCAGAAGATACATTGAGAGGACTATGAAGAAGAGTTGGAAATGATATGCCATATGACTGAAACTATAAGCATCTTCCCTAACTTAGCATATTGCTAATGTAGAGAAGTCTTGAGTCTTGAGATATCCTACCCTGATCATCCCTTAAACCTTGAAAAGAGGAACAGATGCTGATTGAAAAGGAAAGAGCCAGAGCCTTCACAACTTGATCCCCCCTCTCAAATTTCTAGGCTTACATTTCTTCTTCCTCTTCCCCTACACTATAATTCAATAACACTGAGTCCCTTTCTTTTCCTATATGTAAGACCATCTCCGAACTCCATAACTTTTAACTGACTGTCCCCTCATGCCTAAAATGTTCTCCATTCTTGTTACTGCCTCCTCATTTCCCTGACAGATGAGAAGGATTGAGATAGGTAGACGATTAACATTGACAATGTAGTTTAAGCATCTTTACATCTTTAGAGTTATTTTATCAGTCACCCACAGATTTATCTAATCCTACTGGACACTATTTAGTGCTTATTGTACAACCTTTTAGAGTATTACATATCATATGTTTACTAAGCCCCTTCACCTGGGATATTGTTGATCTTCGTGAATAACTGGTATGCTTTAATAACTGCTTAATGCCCAAAGACTGGTGCTAAAGCTTTTAATTAAGGCAACCATACAATTTAGATTTTAAACAACACACGCCTCAGTTTCCTCATCTATGAAATGAGATCATAATGTATAATCTCTATAATCACAGAACTATTGTGAGATTTAAAATAATATATGGCAATAAAATTCCTTGTAAACTTTAAACACCACACAAATAACATCTCTGATTTGGAGTACAAAGACTTGAGTTTAAATTTTGCCTCCTCTGTGTGATATTAGTTAAGCCAATAATACTCACTCTTTGGGCCTTAGTTATTATATTATCTATAAAATGAGAAGGCAGGATAAGAGTAAAGTAGTCAGTTTCAATTAGAAAAAAATAATGAACTGGGAATATGAAACCTGAGTTTGAATCTTGATTACGACCACTACCTGTGTGATCTTGGGAAAGTCTTTATGCAATATGGGCTGGCTTATAGGGCTCTGACTTTGGCATCATATCATATGAGTTCAAAAATGACTTCACACACTCACCAAATAGATGACCCTGGTATAGTAATTACTTAATCTCCCTATGCTTCAATTTCTTCATCTGTAAATGGAAGGTGATTGATATGATCACTTATGTCCCTTTCAATTCTTCATCTATGCCCCTATTCAATTGCTTAACCAAGATGGTCTTTTATTTCTTTATCTGTGAAATGAAAAAGGTAAAATTCATTGACCTGTAAGGTCCCTTTCAGTTCTAGATCTATGAACCTTTGAGCTTTGAATTCCCTTCTAGCACCAAGTCTATGCTATATAATCCTTTGAGGTGTGTGAAAAAATTAATCATGTAAACATCCCTGTTCCAGCCAATCAGGAATGGTAGTGACCTTTTGTAAAAGTAGGGGCAGTTTTAGAATAGATCAAGAAACTTTGATTCTTTAGCATCCTTAGGAACTCTGGGTTTCTAAAATGAATGTTCATGACACTTCTTTACAGGAAACTGGCTTAATATTTTATTTCATGGACCATTTTTTTTTCTGGCCATAATTTCAGATGCTAACACCCTTCCTTGGTAGAGCTTCAGAATGTTGCCATTCATTAAACAGCTTATTTTGAAATCTGCTTTCTACTTTCCAGGTGAGGAAAATATTTATATCTGAAGAACTGAGAACAAAAGAAAATGTGCATAGAGCAAACTGAATTGGGTTTTCCTCTTGCTGGAAAGAGTAGCTGTCTCCTAGAAGGATGAATCCTCAGAACTTTTGCAAATCACCTGCTCTAAAGATGAGAGAGCCTTATTATTTTTGCAAGGGCTGGAAAACGGTCACTGAATTCTCCAAGTTCCAGGTGCTTTGTCAGGAGGTGAGAAACTGCCCTTTTTATAGTAGCATCCCCATTGAGCAGACATCCACATTCCCCAGGCAAGGGCACACATTTCTACTGATGTTGTATAAAGCCATATGGGGTTGTCATCAGAAATAAATCAGGCTCAGCCTGAATGTGAAAACACAATTTGAGTAAATTGGCATGCCCTGACTCCTAACTATGATTTGTAAGAGTGAAATATCAAATTCCAAATGCTATTCCAGGGGCTCTGTAGACTGTTTTGTTGTAGTATCCTAGGAGAAGCAAGACACTAGATACAGACACGTCCGAGTGAAAATCCTGGCATTTGTTCATTCCAAACACCAATATTTTCTCTGGATTGATGTTTTGGCCAAACACATACCCACTGGCACAATGAGGACATGTTCACTACAGTGGAGGCTTGGATAGAATCATGTCATGAAGGCATTTCTTATTTTTTCCATAAAGTTCTCTTGAGACATTGTCTGGTACTTTAATATAAATACCTGCTCATTACCAGTATTGGGCATTGTCTCTTCACCTCTCTAGGCCTCATATCTGCCATCTCCAAAACTAGCAAGTTTGTATATATGATACCTAAAGTCTCTTCCAACTCTACGCTGTATATAAGACAATATGCTAAGCAAATGGGATATAAATACAAGCATCAGACAGTCCCCTGCCCTCAAGGAACTTACATTCTGAATTGTGAGGATAATACAAGATCTACATAGAAAATATATACAAGATAGGGAGTGTTAGGCATAAAAAATAGAGAGATAATTGTTCACATTCAATTTGAGTTGGGGAGAGAATTTTTATCCCAGGAGCTATAAGATAATTTTTCTACAGGAAACAGCACATGGCCTGAACCTCAAAGGAAGATGAAATAAAATAAATATGAGGATGTGTGTTTAGGAGAAGAGTGTAATTTGTACACCATTCATGAGGAAGGCAGGAGGTGGCATGTAGAATTCTGGGAATGGCTTCTAGTATAGTGGGTTTGATTATATTTGCAGAACATGTCAAAAGAAATAATGTGAATGAAAATAGGAAATGAAAGTTAGAGTCATATTATGTAGGACCTCAAAAACCAATCAATGAAATATATTTTATACCAGAGGCTAAAGATTGTTCATTTCATTCTGGAGGCAAGAGGGAGACATTGGACGTTTTTGAGTAGGAAAATGGCCTTGTAAAAGCTGCTATTTGGGAAGATTATATTGGAAGTTGTATAGAGAGAAGATTGGAGAGCAGGGGAGACAGAAGGCAGGAAGACAAATTAAGAGACCTAAGCTGATTATATTTTGATTGTGGAGTGGAACTGCATATGTAAGATGTTGAAAAGATGGAATTATTATGATTTGACAATTGATTGAATGTTGGGGAGTTTGGGAGGGGAAAAATAGATTCCAAGGTTTGAATTCAATTTGGAGGATGTTAAGTGCCAGTAAGAGATGAGGTTGGAGATATCTAACCGGTAGCTAAGGATGTGTTAATGGAGTTCAGGTGAGAGTTTAGGGCTAAATATACAGATTTAGATGATAGCTGCATAAAGATGATAAATTGAATGCATGGGAGCTGATGAGATCACTCATGCAGCTAGGTGGCTCAGTGGATAGAATGCAGTCAGGAAGACCTGAGTTCAAATCCGGCCTTAGACACTTACTATCAAATCATTTAAACCCTATTTGTCTCATTTTCCTCATCTGTAAAATGATTTGGAGATGGAAATGGCAAACCACTCCACTATTTACGCCAAGAAACCCCCCAACAGGGTCACAGAGAGGTAGATATGATTGAAACAACTGAACAACAACAACAACAACAACAAAGTGGAGACTGAGACATTCTTGGGGAAGATAAATGGAGGAGATCGAGAAGAAACAGTTAGGTTGAAGGAGAGGTTGAAGAGAATGTTGCTGGAAGAGTTAATGGAAGCAATAGTGGTAAACAGCATAGTGTCAAATATTGCCAAAGGATCCATGTGGATGAAGACTTTAAAATATTGGTCATATTTTTTAACAACTTATAAGTAGTTGTTATCCTAAAGCAAGTTGAGTGTAGTAACAGTTATAAATTATATTTCAGGGGGGTAAGTAAATGGTTATAAAGTGAAGGTACAGGAATTATATACCACTTTAAAAAAGAGAAAGATCAGCAGTGAAAGGGAGATTGCAGGGTCAAGCAAAGATTATATTTTATATTCATGTCTTTTGGCTTTACATCACATTCATTGTCAAATGTGTCTCTCACCCACACAGAAAGTCGTCCCATATAACAAAATTTTTTAAAAGAAAAAAATAATAACCTGTTCAGCAGAACCATCTAAAATAATTGACCACATCTGACAACATTTGTAATATTCAATTCCCAATACTAAATTCAATTCAAGATCTAAAGATCCTCACATAGGCAATGAAAGGATGGAGGCGCCTTTTTCTAAACTTGATCTAGAAAGGCTGCTTCATTTTTTTTTATTGTTTGGTTACTTTGCTTTAATTCAGGTTTTAGGAAAAGGAAGGTCTGTTTCAAGGAACCAGTCAATAGGGAGAGTGAAGATGAAAGATAGGGCATATTTTATGGAGTAAGTTCCTAAAAGAGACCGGAAGATATGATATTGAGAGAAAAAATAGAGGGGGTATCTTTGGCAAGAAGAAGGGTCACTTCATCATATGAGACTCCAGGAAAAAGGGGAGAGAAGATAGATAAAAAGACAAAGAGACAGATCTTGACATGAAGAAAATAGAGAGATGATGGAACACGTGGCTATTTGTGTTTCTGTGGTCAGAACTTCACAGAAATTTCCATGATCACAACTTCTAGGCTTTAAACTCATAGTCTAAAATAAATGACAAATGTTCTTTAATTGTACAAAAAATCTCATTTGCCTATCTCTACCAAACAATCCCTAACTGTAGTAAGCTATTTCATCGTGTATGCTGTTGCTCACAGCTATGCTAAATGATTCTCTTGAATAACCAATAATAGATTGACATTTCTATGCCATTTACGAGGTTATAGAACACTTTATATCATGACTATATGAATTTAATAGTAAAAACATTTTATTATCCGCACCTTACAGATGAAGAAACTGAGGCTCAGTGAGGTTTCATGAGTTGTTTAACTAATAGGTGCCAATGCCAGGCAGGTTTCAGACCCAAGTCTCTTGATGGCATATCAGGCATCATTTATTTGCAACATAGTATCAAAACAGAGTACAGGAAAAGTATGACTGGTAAGATTGATTTGGATATTTTCATGCATACAAGATCTCATTGTTCTAAATACTCATTTCACTGGTAATGGACAACTGAAGTCCTTTTCTTATCATTCATCTTTTGCATTTTATATATATCTGAACTGTGTTTCAAAGCCAAGTCATCACTGGTAGTATGCTAAAATCTACTTGTTTCTACAGGACATCTCTCCATTGACCATGTAGAAACAGCATACAGTTGTGGATAGCATGCTGACCTTGAATCAGGAAGACCTGAGTTCAAATTCTACCTCAAACACTTTCCAACCATATCACTTACTCTCTCTGTGCCTCAGTTTTCTCATCTCTAAATCGAGGGTGCTAGACTCAGGGGCCTATAAGGTGCCTTCCAATTTAAAATCTATGATACTATGATTCCTTTGAGAAATTTGCAAATGTGAATCATCACTGGTTGTGGTATTCCAGAAGTTTTAGTCATACAGTGACAAGAGAAAATTACTCATGTTGCATACTCAGGGTCTTCCAGTTCTCTTCTTGAAGAAACCATTCATAACACCAAGCACAGAGTTTCTCTATATTCTACAGGCCCCTACAGGTTTTGGGCCTATTGTGTTTCTTGATTTTACATCATATTTTCCGATTTTTTTTTTTACATCTTCCCCATGTTCAAATGTATATTCAAGTCAATGAGTTTTAAGGCACATGTTGATTTAATTTAGAGCATTTTAATGAGTTCTTTGTAGACTTTCTTTTCTTCCTCATCTTCTGCAACAAATATTGACACATAAGCTGAATTATTTTCATGGTTGTTCTTTTTGCTTATGCTTTGAAATGTGAGATGAACAAGTGTCCCATGAAACTGTTTCTTTTTATTTCAGGATGCAAATTAAAACCAACTCCACTTAGTGTTTTATTCACTCCTCCAAGGAGAACTGTGAACTGTCCTTCCATTAAGCTGCCCCTTCTTAATGTCTCCTGGTTTCATTTATGGCAAGAAAATCCATTTTGATATGATTCAGTTCCTCCAGTAGAATGGTGTTTTGTTGCTAGTCACCGCACAAGGATCTCACAATGAAAGCACCAACAGCTAAGTTAATGTTTATAGAATGTTGGCAGCTCCCTATTTTCCATGGAATACATTTCAAGCTACTTTGGTTGACATTCAAGTTCCTGTTGCCATGCTCCCTTTATAAGACTTATCTTAAATATCCCCCCTCTTCAAACACTTTAAGAAAAACTGGGGTAATCATTTTACTATCTCTCCTTTGTTCCTTTTCTCACGATATTCATTATACCTGAGATGTCCTCCTTCTCTTTCTTCTCTTATTGAATGTCTTTTAAAAATCCAAGTCAAAGCCTACATCCAACATGCCTTCATGAAACGTTCTCTTACCCTCACTTCTCTTACTTCCCTTCCCTTACCCTTATTTCTGGTTATTCTGTGGTAAACACCTTCTCCTGACAAACCTAACACAACGCTTTGTTTTATGCTTTCCTAGTACAGTTACAAATGAATATTCAATATTTAATATCATGGTTATGTGTATTTTTCTTATCCCTAGCTATACTTTAAGCTCTATGAGGACAGGAAATATACATTCACTTAATGATGCATTTTTCTAGTGCTGAGCTGTATTTTTCTCACAAAAGTTGCTTAATATACATTGAATGAATTAATATGATCAGATGAGAAATGAACTTATTGGAATAAATATAAACTGGTTCAGAGGAAGGGAAAAGTGATGTCTTCCTGACATGACCAATAAGATAAAGGACTCAACATTTTCTCTAATCCTTAATACTTCTCAGATCTCTCTGAAATAGAAATTTTGCATGAGAAATAAATGAATTTTGGCTGTCTCCACAGTCCAGGATACCAAGACTCCAAACATGATCAGAATCCAAGGAACTAATGAAGTAGAATTTCTAACTGCTAAGGGACTTACCCAGTGGCCCGTTCCCCAAGTCTAACTAGAGCAACGAAACTGTACAAGCTGCCCCAGAAGATTGGATCCAGCAGAAGAACTGAAGCAGAATTCAACTCTGCACCCTGCGACATCCTCCCAGTGCTAAGGAGGTAAATATGGTAGAAGTTTGCTCATACTTTATTAACAATGTAGCAGTGCTCTGTGAAGCAACAGAGCTCAGGAAGAGAACTGGGGAACAGAGGGAAAGGGGAACAAGACACATATGCACTTGTGTGGCTTTCCACGACACCTGAAGGGAAGTGCTGTGCATGAAACTGGTGTCAATTCTAACTTTTAAGACTTTGATATTATGCCCCTCCCCCCACCACAAATGGGTGCTTTCCCCCTTCTTCTCAGCTCCTTTCTGTGAGATGATTCCCCTGTAAGAACACAAGCTTCTTGAAGAGTGGGACTTCATTTTGATTGTGTTTAAATACCCTGTTTTGAGCATAGTGTCTGGCATATAGTAAGCACTTCAAAAAATGCTTGTTGTTAACTCACCTTGCCTGAATACTAAATTTTCATGAGTCAATAAAGATATAGGGAGAGACTAAGATATTTTTGTGAGAAAAATTTGATTAGGTTTAGTTCCTGATTGCATAAAGATCTTAGATGGAATGTAGGCTTTCCATGAAGTTTGTAATGGGGTGGAAAAATGCATGGTCTGAAATATCCATCTTTCATCTCACTTTGCAGTTGGATTTGGTGCCCCTGAGACTCCTAACAACAGTCATTAAGGGAGTCAAGAACACCAAGGAGGTCCAATCTTCCCAAAGTGGGCTAAGCTATCTTGAGAGACCATTCCCCCATCACCTGAAGTGTTTACACAACGGCTGAATATCACTTGCCTGGTCTGTTACATAGGAGATGCTAGTTCATCCTTGGACTAGATGGACTCTGTGATCCTGGATTTTGGTGATGTTCTGATTCCATGATTGGTAATACATTTTCCTTAGTACTATTTTATTCACAAAGCAGAAAGCTGAAAGAAACTCCTTTTTAGGAGAGTCTACAGTATGCTACTGGAAGTCACAAGATACTTTAGTAGCACTATTGGGAGTCATGCTTTGAGGTCATTGCTATGAATGTTGGAATTTATTTTTATAAGGCTTGATGGGAAAGCAAAGGACATCCTCTCTCCTGCCTCTGCCTCCCCAAAGAAAAATGTTAGTTTTACTTTACAAAGGAAGTCATGAATTTTTTCAGAAATCACCTGAATAAACAGCCTTGTCACCTTCATCTTGAGGTTCATTTTTTTTCTACCAACAGCTTTTTGGTCTTGGACTCCCCAGTATTAACATATGCCATCCAACAGCTTTACTAACATTCAGCAGCCCAGATGTTTAAAGTTCAGGCTTTCTCATTAACGTAGTTTGCCTGTGACGTCATTCAGAGGTCCCTCCCTGTTCCTCTTGTGTTTTATAATCTGCACCAAACCAAATAGAGATTATGTTTGTTTGACAGAACACATAATATGTATTTTTGTTGGGGGAGGGGCACACCCTGAATAACCATACATACCAACTTTTACTTGTATACCCAGGCTATCAAGTGAGCCTGGGGCATTTTGCAAGTGGCTATACATATATACTGGAGGAGATAGGAAGCAAAATGACCCAGGCTTTGTTGGAATGCTATTTAGCCTTGATTATTCACCCAATTTACAGAGTTATGGTGAGAAAAGTGTACCACAAAATTTTAAATGCACAGTAAGTATATGTTTTGCTCCTTGATGCTACATAGGAGTTTCTAGATGACATGCTATAGAAAAAAAGATGACTGGTTTTGGGATCAGAAGATCTGAATTTGAATCCAACATCTTCTCCTTACTACTTAAATAATGCTGGACTAGTCATAGGATCATGAGTAACAAGGAAATCCAAGGAAGCTCTGAAATCGACTAGTTCAAATAACTTGTTCAAAATTACACAGTTTGGCAGAGTGGATAAAGTGGGTAAAGCACCAAACCTGGATTTAGGAGGACCTGAGTTCAAATCCGGCCTCAGACACCTGACACTTACTAGCAGTGTGACTCTGGGCAACCCTCATTGCCCAGCCGGGGGAAAAAAAAATTACACAGGTTTAAAAAAACCCCAAGAGAGCATGGGCTCAAACACAGGTATTTTTATTCAAAACTCAGGGCTCTCCCTGTTATACCCCAATTCTTCATATTCCTCCTGCTTGATGTCTTTGTTCAAAAAATGTTTAAGTGAGATAATTAATGTATATTCCTCTGCAAACCTTAAAGCCATATATAAATATTAGCTATAATAAAATTTAAATTACCTACTTCATGCTGGTATTTTAAGCAAAACTCTAAGGTTTCCAAAGAACAATACAAATATTTCTCAGTTTAACTCAGAATAAAAAGGAGATGCTATTATTTTTGCCCCCATTTTACAAATGAGGTAACTGAGGCTGAGAAGGTTTAAATGGAGTATTTATAAAGAGTCACAAAGTTAATAAGTGTATGAGTGTGGTTTTGAACTTAGGTTTTCTTTACTCCAGGTCCAATGCTGTCTACACTGTGCAAAAATAATTAGGAAGATGATGTTTTACATTCTCTTCCTTGGAAGAGTTAAATCAATAACTGAGACACTGCAAGGAAAGGACTCATTCATCCTCTATGTCACACCCAAAAGTGAACTTGGTGACTTGATGGATGGAGAAGAGGGATCACCGGGTCAGGAAATGAAATCACCACAACCACCATTCTCAAGTAGGAGGGAGTTTGTTTTGCAACAGTTGATTTAAGTTTGAATACACTCACCATAGTTGTATAGAGAGAAGAGAGTGCTTATGGTTCATTGTGGGGAGGGGAACAGTTTTTGTACTTTGTTTCTTGCTATACCTTCTCGGTAAATATTCTATTGTAAAAGCTAATTAACTTCATTAAATTATATTTAGACAAACTGTTTGGGGCTCATGGACCATAATACTAGAAAACTTCAAGATTCTAACAGTTTCCCTCAGAAAACTGAGGAAAAAAATAGTAGCTGAGTTTGGGAAACTCCATCTGACCTGTATGGATTTAAAGAATAAGCCCAGAGCTGATGCTATGTCTATCTCAACTATACTTATATATCTATATCTATACCTATCTTCATCTAAATCTATGTTATAAGGGATCTTGTCACTGAGGTATTTGACTATAGCTATGTCTATTTCTATGTATCTGTGAAATAATGGAACTTGCTATTTCATTGGTGTAGGGAAGTTGAGAACTCTAGATTAAGAAAATCCCTCTTTCAATGCTAATGAAATCAACACTTGCTATATAACTGATAGTCTTACAGAATTGCCAAAGGAAGTTGAATGATTTGACTAGGGCCATTACAGATGTTATGTTTTGGGTTTTTTTTCGGGGGGGGGGGACAATGGGGGTTAAGTGACTTGCCCAGGGTCACACAGCCAGTAAGTGTCAAGTGTCTGAGGCCAGATTTGAACTCAGGAACTCCTGAATCCAGGGCCAGTGCTTTATCCACTGAGCCATCTAGCTTCCCCCTCATTACAGATGCTATGGATCAGAGATAAGAATTGAATTTATATCTGCCTCATTACAAAACTGGCCCTCTATTCACTTTTATTATATTGCTTTTCAACGTTGAAATTAAGAAACTTATAATATGTTCCCTAAAAATTCAGTCATCTATTTTTTGTTTCCTTCCAGTTTAGGTTCTGTTACTACTAGACCAGTAAGTATCTAAAAATGAATTTCAGGTATGACAAAGAACTATAGATCTTCATCAATAATAAATAGGTGGGGCAGCTAGATGGCACAGTGGATAAAGCACTGGCCCTGGACTCAGGAGGACCTGAGTTCAAATCCGGCCTTAGACACTTAACACTTACTAGCTGTGTGACCCTGGGCAAGTCACTTAACCCCAATTGCCTCGCAAAAAAGTCAATAAACATTTATTAAATGCTTACCATGTGCAAGCACTATGCTAATCACTGGGCATACACATATAAAAAGACAGCCCCAATCTACAAGGAGTTTATACTCTACTGGGGAAAGCCAACACATAAAAGGGAAGCTGAAAAGCAGGGTGAGGTAACCAAAATGGGAGTTTGGTGGTGTGAGATTTAAAATTGGATACTAGAGCATTAACCTCCCCTTTCAACCTTTCCCTTATTTATCTCCCAGACTAGTAAGTGGAAGAAGCCTCTGGTCTCTAGTTAGAGTTTTATTGTTTGGAAATTACAAGGTGATGGTGATTAGAGAGATAGGAAAGTAGAAAATACAAACAAATAGTCTTAAATCTAAGCTTAGTCTATATTCCATATAAAACTCACCAAAACCCGTATAGGGCTCACCAAAAACTCAAGGTCACCTCTGAAGCTGAGAGCCACATCAAGCACGTGCTGTTACGGAGAACCAGGCCGAGTAGAACCTCAGTCAGCGTCTGTGTGTGCAGCGCAACCAACGGACGAGGAGAGCGGATCCAAGACCTGACTTCCGTTCTCTCCTTGCCTTTTAAGCTAGCGCCCCGGAAGTGGAGTGCGTAGCCCATGCACGGCCGTTCATCCCGGTCTCCTCCCCAAAGGGTGGTCCTTCAAAAACTGGCATACTTTTTACCACAGTGGGGATGTCAGAGAAATCACAAAGTAGTTCAGTCAGCTAAGAAATGTGATGTCTGAGCTGAAATCTCTCTTTAAATATAGGCTCTAGATTCCATCTTTACCTACCAATCAAAGGGGCAGAGGGTAGTGATGAGGTGGTATATGAAGCCTAATTGGATCTTACAGAAGAATGTGATTTTTCCAATAATAAACTTCTTGGGGCATGATGGAGAAGTCAGAGATGTCCCAAAGTAGCACCCTGGAAATGAGGAGCTATCTGAGCTGACCTCCTTCCTTAAATGGAGGTTTGGAGGCTCATCACTTGGAGAGGCAGAAAGATTTTGTTCAGGTGGAGTACCAAGATGGATATATTTTCTCCATTATTTCAAGGACCAATGATTTTGTTTATGTGATAATCTCTTTATCAGTGAAGATCACAACCCAACTCTAGCCTTGTAGATGGTCTTAGTTTCTCTGGAGGAAGTCCAGAAAGTCATTCACCCTGCAAGCAAAGCTGGAGATAAGCATTTCTGATCTCACCTGGATGGGTCTCAGATGATAAACATATAATCTGTTATTGTGTTCCTCTGAGAAAGTTTCCAGGTTTTTAAAATGTCCTCAAACTTGTACTAAACTGACATAGTCTTGCCAAACTGAAGGTCTCATTGGCAAATTGAGGTATCAAAGTAGAACTTTTCTATGGCTAAAAAAAAAGTCAGTTAATATTCAAAATCATGTTTTCCTACATATTTTAAATAAGGCTGCATTATACTTTTACAAAATAAACTAGGAATTCATAAAATATGACGCCAACAAGACTTTTGTAATTTGAATTCATCTCAAAAAGACTAGGGGACAGCTAGATGGTGCAATGGATAGAGTGCTGGGCTAGGAGTCTGGAAGACATCCTCCTGAGGTCAAATATGGCCTCAGACATATATTTGCTATGTAATCCTGGGCACGTCACTTAACCTTGTTTTCCTCGGTTTTCTTATCTGTAAAATGAGCTGGAGAAGGAAATGGCAAACCACTCCATTATCTCTACCAAGAAAAACCCCAGATAGGGTCATGAAGAGTCAGACATGACTGAAATGACTAAACAACATCACAAAGACTACTAGTCTAAATTTTTTAAAAAATGCTTTTAAAATATTATTTATTACCAACAATTGGAGGATTTAGCAAACTTTCATGGAAGGTAATCATCATCTGTCTCATGATGAAAACATTTCTATTAAATTTTGAATTGTCAGGAAAATGTCTACTTCAAGTTGAATAACAAATAATAAACTAATTTAACTGTTCAAGAAGTATATGTTTCTAATTATCCAGTTATTAATTATGAGATGAATGTTTTATTTACCCTATAAATTAAAATATTTAATTTTAATGGGATGTCTTAAAACACAAGGAAAAATGGTTTGGTTTTTATTCTTAACAAAATGCCTTCTCTTTTATAGCACTCTTCCATTTTCAAATAACTCTTCTGTCCTTTATCCCATAT
Organism: Dromiciops gliroides; assembly: GCF_019393635.1. Lineage (NCBI taxonomy): Eukaryota > Metazoa > Chordata > Mammalia > Microbiotheria > Microbiotheriidae > Dromiciops > Dromiciops gliroides. The sequence continues at coordinate 682,471,628 of NC_057861.1, read as the reverse complement.
TATCCTTATACCACATCTATGAAGAATGCAGTATTCCTATATTACCAGTGAAGAAAGGTAACTTAGAGAGAGTATACAATTTTCTGAATATCACTATATTAGATTTTTGTTTTGCTGTTGAGTCACTTCATTTGTGTCCAACTCTTCGTGATACCATTTAGGAGTTTTCTTGGCAAAGGCACTAGAGTGGTTTGGCATTTACCTCTCCAGCCCATTTTTTTTAATCTCTTTCTTTTTTGTGAGGCAATTGGGGTTAACTGACTTGCCCAGGGTCACACAGCTAGTAAGTGTTAAGTGTCTGAGGCCAGATTTGAACTCAGGTCCTCCTGACCCCAGGGCCAGTGCTCTATCCACTGTGCCACCTAGCTGCCCCTCCAGCCCATTTTTATAGATGGTTAAATGTTGGCAAACAAAATTAAGTGTCTTATTCAGGGTCACACAGCTAGTAAGTGTGTCAGGACAGATATGAACTCAGGTCTTTCTTACTCTAGGCCCAGAGCTTTATTCAATATGCCACCTAAACTAAACGGGTAATAATATATTCAATGCTTATCACAAGCATTCCACAGTTACACAGCTACTGTGCTTGTTGCATTCAAATATTTGATTTGACCAATAGTGGAGTCTTACCAAAGCATTTTTCTCTCTGTCCACTGGCCAGGGCCTACCATTATGAATTCATATAATTGGTTCATTCATTTAACATTTAACATTAAACATTTAACATTCAGCATTGGTCTAACAAAGATATTCCATAATCATGGAGTGTGTTATGTTAACTGGGTAAAGCATTATGTTTGTAAAGACCAAATAGGTGTTGTTCTAGCCTCCTGTGGTAAAAATTATTTGTGATAAAGATTAATATCACAAGTTTTAGCTGAATCATTTGGGAGGAGCCACACCTGGCCCACCCTGAGATTATGTATGCTACTGAGAAGGACCTCCCCTTTTGAGGGAGGAAAGATTGAACGTGACCAGAAGGGAGGAGAGGCACTTCCGATAGGCTAGGATCTTAGGAACTTCCGGAACTGGGGAATGGTCTCTTTGGCGGGTGACTGTGGTCGTGGTGGTGCCCTTGTTCATGTTCTGTCTCAGGCAATGGCTGTCTCTGCAGGGGCAACCTTAGATGGGCGGGCTGTTCAGGCTTCAGTGAGTTTACTTACAGAAAACCCTAAATTCCTTTGAACCAGCTTAGGCTGAGGTTAGAGTTAAGAGCAGCTATCTGTATTTCTATTTTCCCATTTCCTTATCTTTGATTTTTATTAATCTCACCTTTGTTGTTTAATCAGTTACTGAGTAATAAAATCTGATCCTTTTGTGAACTAAAGCTTAGAGGCTCCTTTCTTACTGGCCTGGGAGAAGTATCTAAAAGGAATAATTCAGAGGGGAAATTAAACCTTAAAAAAGGTCCCTCATATTTTTGGGACCCCAGTATTAAGGCGAGTCACCCAAATAGCTCTCAGTATATCCAATTTTGGCCTTCACACTCAAAATGAACCATAAGAACTCACGTCTCTACTCCTTGAAAAAAAAAAAAACATTGACTATGTAGTATCTGGCCTTACACTCAAGGTCATCCAAAATTGGCAATTTTAAAGGAATTCCAGCCTAGGATACTCTGAGAAACCATTGACCTGAATGAGAGAAAAAACCTAGACTAATGATGCCATGTGAGTAGTATTCCTTTAATACTGATAGTCTTCAATGTTATGTTAAAGGAAATGGGGAAGATGTGTGATTTTCATCAATGTAGGGAACCATTCATATAGGAACTCCCCCCACAATCTCAGACCCATAAACCACAAATGCTATGGAATGTAGTTGAATGAATAACCTTTTAGTATAACCTATTGTTATACATGTCTTGGACAGATATTAAAAGTGGTCATTAAGATAGGCACACAGGGGCAGCTCGATGGAACAGTGGATAAAGCGCCAGCCTGGATTCAGGAGGACTTGAGTTCAAATTCGGACTCAGATACTTGACACTAACTAGCTGTGTGACCCTGGGCAAGTCACTTAACCCTCATTGCCTGGGACAAAAAACAAAAACAAAAAAGATAGGCACACAGTTGGACTGGAGGAAGACAGCAGGTTGGATTATCTTTGGGAAATGACAAAATCATTTCAGTGAGCTATGATTTACACTGAATCAAAGGACTGCCTTTCCATACTACCCAGAAAAAGGTTCCCTATGGCATTGTTCTCGGTTTCCATCATAACTTTAAACAACAATTTTGCATTGTCTGCAGCCCAAAATGTCCTGCAGATGAGGGAGGATGGCGAGTAGAACGATGTCCCTTTGGGTGGCATCAACTTGGATGTCCAAATGGAACAATATATCCACAAAAGAAGGAATGATGGCATCTATGCCATTAATTTAAAGAGAACTTGGGAAGAGCTTCTGCTGGCAGCTCATGCTATTATTGCCATTGAAAATCCAATTGACATGTCATCTCTGCCTGATCAGAGCTCTTTTGAAAGTTTTTTGCTGCCACTGGAACCACAGGTATTTCTGAATGCTTTACATGCTTTGCATTTTCACCAACCTGATCCACAATTGCTCAGATACAGCATCAACCCATAAACATTTAAGAACAATTCTTAAAATAGATGTTGACACAACAAATACATATGACCTCCAAAGAATGCTCAATGTGAAACTTTCGATATGGAGATATCCCAAAGAAGAAATCCAAACTATATTGGAACAGTAGGAATTCCATACTATTCTAATTGTTCTGTCTGTTACTGAATTTGTTCTGAAGATGCATTCAGCAAACTGACAGAGGAGCTTACATCCCAGTATTTTCATTCAATTACAAAACAAACAAACAAACCTTAAACCAAAACAATCATTTTATCCACCTGTTAAAAAGTCTATACAACATTAAACATAAAGCCATCAATGTAGGATAGATACTTAAGTCTCTGAGGACTGTGCTGGAGACAGCTGGAACCAGCTCCTGAGAACCCATTGATAAATTACCTTGCTTACATTTATACCATGCAAAGGACAAAGGAACAAATCAGAGCTGGATTTACCATTTTGTTTATTGTCTCAATTTAAGAAAGTGATGGAGAAACTTTTAATAAGCAAATTAAAATTAAAAACATGTCCTGTAGACATTTACCAGCACACCCATAACTGTATCTGTCTGTAGACTCTTGAAAAAGATTAAGAAAAATGAGACAACAACAACAAGAGTAAATTAGAAGAATTCAAGGCAGATTTATAAGGAAAGAACTCTTCTTGGATTAGTAGTTAGGGGAAGAGACTCTATCCACCCCTTTTTCACAATCCCATTGTTTTTCTGGAAGTCTGAATTCTTTTTCTAAATGGATTATGGTAGCTATTCTCTCAAATCTAAATAATAAAAACAGAATAAAACAATCATAGACTATCTGAAACAAGATGTAGACCCACTGAGATTTAGATTTTTAAACCATCTATGGTAAAAATTTTATAACAAAGTTCTCTTTAGAAAATATTGATTAATCACCTCCATGTCCATAACCCTACAGGAAATGTCAAGATATGAGGAACAAACTGTCCCATTATGTACTAAAATAGTCTACAACAGAGGCATCAGACTTGAGGCCTGCAAGCCACATACAGCCTGCAAAACTTCCTAGTGAAGCTAAACCAGGTGAAATTGTAATTAGGAAATTTTTAACAAAATAAATAAAAATACAAGATAAATAGTGTTAATTTGTGGTTCTTTAAGACAATATGTAGCCCTCCAGAATTCATTTCTATTGATTCTGCTACCACTGCACTATAATATCTGAATCTCTCCAAGATTGATTAAAAAAAGTTATTGAAGGTGTCCTTTAAGAATATTTCTTTCAGAGCAGCTAGGTGGCGCAGTGGATAAAGCACTGGCCCTGGATTCAGGTGGACCCAAGTTCAAAGCCGGCCTCAGACATTTGACACTTACTAGTTGTGTGACCCTGGGCAAGTCACTTAACCCTCATTTCCCCGCAAAAAAAAAAAAAAAAATTTCTTTCACAATGAAAAGACAATTTATATTTGCATTGTTTTGCTCAAGATAAAGGGAAAAACAATGAACTACCGCTAGCGTATTATTACTCTATTTTTATTTTCTCTTTCCTACACCCTCACATTAACAAAAGTTCTCACTTTATTTTTCTTGGGAGGTGTGTGTGTGTGTGTGTGTGTGTGTGTGTGTGTGTGTGTGTTTTGTTTTGCAACATGGCTAATATGGAAATATGTTTTGCATAACTTCACATGTATAATCAATATCATATTGCTTGCCTTCTCAAGGGATAGGGGAAGGGCAGGAGGGAGGGCTAATTTTAACCTCTAGGATTTTGAAGGTAGATTTGAACTTAGGTCTTCCTGAGTTCAGGTCCAGCACTCTATCCACCCCACCACCTAGTTGACCTGTGCCTCTTTTGTACATTTATATTTAATTCATTACTTCATACATCTCCCTTTGGAGCTAGAAATCTTCCTTGCACATGTAACATGGGACTGGTCAATCAGATCCCATTCTTTATTAGCATGCATAATGTATACTGTCTAATGAATCGTCCCTCCTCTATGTGGATTTAGACACATACACATGTATCTTATGATTGTTTTTGTCTGCTTACCGTGTGGTGAAGAAGGGCCTTTCAGTTGCCTGTGAATCAAAACTGGTGTGCATACAAAAGGCATTAATCAGTCAATTTGATTGCTTTCTTTGTTGGCGGTAACTGAGGGAAGACATGCTATAAACCTCAGAACCTCCCCACCCAGGGTGTGGTTCATGACCACTTGGCCCTTCCATTATTTCTGTTTCTGCTGTGTCTATTATTTCTTGCTCTTGGTTTAGGGAGTATTGCAGTTAGCCAAGATATTGTGAGCTTCAAAATGTTGGAAAAGTGAAGGGTAAGAAGTCCAAGACATGGAGTTCATTCCAGAGCTTTCTGGTAGCCAGGCCTAGAGAGATCCCAGTGCAATCCTGTAGAGTGATTGATTGACCTAGTCAATCAGGAGATCACATCATCAATCCCATAACTCAGATGCCTTGCCCTGCAGTAAAGAGCCATTCATCCAGCATCTATGCTCTATTTATAAATGTATTATAAGGCTAATAATTTGTAGTAGTCACTTAAAGTTTGAGCCTATTCTCCCTAGGTACCAATGTGGTAGAAGGGACATCGGGGATATTTGGGGCTTTAGGTCTTACTATATGTTTTCAGGAAATATCTCTATTTTACAATGTATGTGTGTATGTATGTAAATATATGCACGTAAATGCATGTGTGTTTATAGACATATATTATGCACCCATGTATATGTGTATAATACATACATATGTGTGTTATATATAAATATACATAGAGAGACATATAAATATAACATATCTATTAGATGGTATTTGGTTTGGTGATTGTGGCACTAATCAGTTCATCAATGAGTGACCAAAGGAAGATACTTGATTAATACTAAGGAGAACACACCAGAATGGGGGCTTGAGCTAATAGAATTAGGAAGATACTCAAGCCTTCAGGGATACTCCTTAGAGTTAGCTACCCTCTGGAGGCCTGAGTTGGCAATATGAGCAGGATTACTGATAAATATCCAGTTGATCCTATATAGAATATACACAGATACCCTACCCGTTCAAGTCACATGGGTCACCCTGAAAAGCTACTCCATTTTGAAGTCTTCCATGGACCAGCACCCACTCAAAACACTTATCGGGAATATGTGTGGCAGGAACAAGATTCATGGCCAGAACTTTTGATACCTAGTACCATGTCATTTCCTCTAGACTATGTTATTGCTAAATCATGTCAAATGATATTTTTTTCAGTAAAAATATTACAGATATTAAGATGACTTTTTCTAAAGTTGTGATTTGACTAGAAGTTGTGTTGAATCTTAAGGCCTAACAGGTGCTGTTTGTAAAACTCATGATTGATGTTCAGCCAGAAGATATAGCTTTCATTTGATGACTTTGTAACAGCTGGCTGCTGCTGCTGTTGCCAAGGGAGACTGACGCAGCTCCCTGAAAATGGGGTAAGTGCTTTAAAATCATCACCATGTGTTTATTTTAATGCATTAATTCCATTTTTGGCACTCTGACGTCCATTTCCATGGGAACCAAAGCAGTATCCAGTAGCTTTCTGCTGTGACTGAGGAGTCTTATATGTTGGAAGTTGTAGTTTCAGGCTGAGCTCCACAAAGGCAGTTTTCAAAGAACTTCTCTAGGCTTTTGTGTCCACGAGCTTTTCCAACAACCGAGGTGCCTAAATTGATTTAAAAATAACTTTTAGCACTTTCCTTTGTATGGAAGATAAATAAGAAGAGCAAAAGTTAATTAATGAAACTCTAGCTCCAAAGATTTGCTAGGCTTTTTTGGTTTCAACCTACTTGCTAGTTACGTCCCCAGGATTTACATCTTCCTCCATTTGCCAAAGGATTCTCACAGACCCTTTTGCTATATGCCAAATGGATATTCATGCCTCTATCATTTGACACTGCTATTGCTGTTATTATTATTATTGTCTTCTCACTAAATAAAACTTAAAATAAAACCATCATCAGTTTGATAAGAAGATTCTTAAAAGAATCACACTAATGATGAATATTGGCTGAATTGTATTAAGGGTCACCTAAATGGAAGAGAGCAGACCCATGACAGTTGGAAGGAGAAGGAACTTAAGTCAAAAAGGATCTAAGAAAAAATAAGGGCCTTAGATATATCCTGAAGGCTTGAAGAATTGTCCATATAATCTTAATCTTAACTATCACCTAGGTGATGAATCATATGATCAAATGTTTTGAATTGGAAGGGATCTGAGAGTTTATCTAGCCCAACCCTTTCATTTTTGATATAGGGAATCTGATCCCTTAAGAGATTAAATAAGTTGCCCAAGGTCAGAAAATTAAGTAACAGAACAGAGATTCAATCCTTGGTTTTAGTTATCTAGAAATTCTCTTTTTGCAAAAGATTTGGGCTTTACTGAAAACTGGATCTGACCATATACCAAATGGGACAAGAGCGTTTCTTCAACTTTTTGGTCTTAGGACCTTTTTCTTCTTCTTCCTTCTTCCTTTGCCCTTCTTCTTCCTTCTTCTTCATTATCATCATAGTGATCAATTATATTGAGATTGCCTTAAAAAGCTTTTGGTTTTGTGGATTTTTTCTATTGATATTAATTGGTTTTTTTTTAGTTGTATCCCACACTTTGTGACCTAATTTGGGGTTTTCTTGGCAAAAATACTGGAGTGGTTTGCCATTTTCTTCTCAAGCTTATTTTGCAGATGAGGAAACTTGAGACAAAGAAAGTTAAATAACTTGCTCACGGGTCACACAGCTAGTAAGTGCCTGAGGCCAGATTTGAAGTCACAAAGATGAGTGTTCCTGACTCCAGGCCCAAAACTCTATCCTAGCTGTCTACATTGTTATTAACAGTATTGGAAATTAAAATATCTCACTATTATTATAAAAATAGTTTGACCTCATGGATACCCTGACAAAATCTGGAGGATCCCCAGAGTTGCCCCGACCATACTTTGATAACTATTGGATTAGAGGATTAGGAGAGGGCAATAAAGCCAGAAGAAATAAGAAATTTTGGGACATATGAGAGGGAGATTTATAACTTGAAAGAAAGGTCAATATAGTAATGGTTATTTAAGAAAGTATCAAGGAGGAAAAAGCTGAATTTGGAGTAGGGGCTTGGTCTCATATGGCTTATGGTTAGAGAAAACACTCTGTTAGTGAGAGGTGACTAAGGGTAGGTGAGATTTTTAAGAGTACACACCAAGTTGACTTGGGCATAGGAAATATATACAATCTCCACTGGTGGACCACACACAGTAATGAATAAAAACATACATTATAAACCATTTTATTTATTTTATGAACTCTTTAAGCCTCTCTGCATAATATAGACACATTTATGGGAAAAAGTTTACTTTTCATAGAGTCATTATGTAGGACTGTAAGTTTTTCTTTAAAGACAATATAATTTTGAATGTGGTGCCAGGATTGTTTTAAAAATAAAAGACAGCATAATTATGGGGTAAAGTGTAGCTTGGTATTACATTTGCAAAAATGGATGCTTTTTCTTATAAGAAATCATTTCATGATTTAAGGCCTTTAAAAACTCACATTAGGACAAATGTTAGAAATGTTAATTCTTCAAAACCAATCAACCAACCCAACAAAAGAGACAAAAGAGTGCATCATGAGGAGTTTGGAATGTCATACTACTATTTTACTGGTTTAAAAGTCAGAGAATAATAGCTCTCTTTAAAAAAAAATTCCCTTATAGTACTTTAATTTGGTAAAATGTTTTACATATGTTATTTCATTTGATAGAGAACATATATTGAATGATGGTGAATTACAGTATATTTGTTAAGAAAAAAAAACATGCACCAAGTTTCAAAAATGTGCTTAAGGGGACAAGAGAACCTGAGAAAAGACTGTTTTAAATTTGAAGAAGTTATTTAATTTGCAAGAAAGTATCCATGTTATAGTGCCCCAGAGGTATGCACTGGCACATTCTTTCTTTTTTTTCCTTCTTTTTCTGACAAATGAGAAGTAAATTGCATTTCTTTAATGGGGATTTATTATTGTTTAAATCAATTTTCTTAGTAGGTTGTGGGATCATTTCATATTTAACCAATCTTCCACATCTTCTATATTTATAATACTGTACAGGGATAACTTGTGTTCATACTGCTTGTACCACTGAGTGAATTAAAGAAAAAAATGTTTTCAGCATAGTTTAACATTAAACATGTGAGGTAGGTAGTACAAGCATTAATATTCCCCCATTTATTTTAATTAGAGCTGTGATTCTATTTGCATAGGGAGCTCCCAGTAAGGAAATGCCATATACCATTTCAGCTCGGTAGAGAGGCAGTACAGTTAGCCCCTCCACATCACAACCTTCCCCTTCACAGTTTTCAAATATCATGGGCTGGCATAAGAAATTAAATGGAAATTTGGGGGGAGTCTTGCAGATGCAGCAGATGACACATGAAGGCCAGCAGATGACACAGAGCCTATGACCACCTACTTAACCCACATTTTATAATAATGTATTGTAAACACCCCATTAAAAAGAGAAGAAAAACCCCCCATTAAAAAAAGAAGAAAAAAACCCTCAAACTTCTTTGGTATGAAGGGAAGGCAAAATAATCTTACATGGATTTTACAGATGACAGGGGTGCCATACCACTAACTCTCACTATGTAGAAGGGATAACTGTATAGTTCAGAGTGTCTAGAGGGAACCTAGGAAAGAAACAGGACCTGTGTTCAAGCCCTTGACTCTTAAATTAATGGCCTCATGCCTCTAACAAGTTCTTTAAACTCAGTGTCCCCTAGCAAATGTCTAATCCTTTGGGTCAAAAAGCAAATGCACATACCTGTTTTACAATTGAGGAAACCTGGGCGCTGAGAAATGTGATGATTTGGCCAAAGTTGCACTAATAAAAAAATAGAAAAAAAAACTAGGCCTTTGACCAAGGTCTTCTTATTTTTTCTAGGAAACCCTTCCTCCCAATTATTTAATGGGTATGCCATGTAACATGACCTGCGCTGTCATTTGTTCTTTCTGTTTATACAAATTTCTGGGTGTGCTGGGAGGATAATAAAAGTGAATCTTGAACTGTAGTGCTAAGAAAGGGGGTCCGCTGGAGGCAAGAATATATACAAGAAGCCTCAACCACAACTGATCTGGTCAGGGAAACAAGAGAAATTGAAGGCTCTCCAACAGTGGTGCAGAATTAGGGATGCAACATATTATGCGTAATAAGTTCTTTTCCAAGGCAAGCACCAGGATGGCTGACAAACTTCCTGATGACTCTGGATCAAAACTTCATGGAATTGGTCTATCTGATCCAATAAGCAACTAAGCCCATATTCTTTGCAAGCCACTATCTAAGTACTGGGGAGGAGAGGAGGTAAAGACAACCTTTAAAATAACCTGGCCTTAGCAAGTTTACATTTTACTTGTCATGTTATATGAATAGATCTTTGAGCCCTCGGTGTGAGGTGGCTGCCATTAGGTGCATGGAAGCACCCAAGGACACCTTTGTACATCTTACTGAAATTGTCCTATAATTGCTCAGTAAAGATTTATAGAAAACTTCTTAAGTGGGACCCTGAGTGAGAATCAGGTGAGACAGTCTTTGATCTAAGTGTCTCTTGGCTTTGGTGCAAAGCTGTGTGATTCCAAGTTGGCAGGATTTGGGGGAAAATGTAGGACTTTGGAAAAGGGGCCTGAAATCAGGAGGCTCTGAGGGTTTTTTCCAAAAATAGAAGACCTATAATAAATCTGATTTGTTTTGAAACATTCTGGTTGGCAACGAACACAAACACGCAGGGTCCAAATCGACCAAAGTACAATCCTCCAAAACTTTCAGTTTGGTTCTGGCATCATTAATCTTAATCAGGAAGATGCAGCAGCCCGCTGGCAGGCAGAACATCGGAAACCATTCACCTATCAGTGCTCCAAGATTGCCAGACGTCCTGCTGTCCAAATATTTTGATAGGAGGGTGGCCTACCTTTGCCAATGAAGTGGAACAATGTGAAATGAGAACAAACCATGAAAACTATGCCTTGAAGATCTTTCTGAACAGTTAACACAGGCAAGGAGGTGTGTTTCTCACTTCAGATATTGTGACTGTTAATATTAACTGCCAAGTACTGTTGATATTCCAGAGTGTGGAAAATATAGATCTGATGACTTTGAAACTCTCTCACTTTTTACTTGGGCTTTACTGTGTAGGAACAGAAGGGAATTTATAGAGAAGGATGATGAGAAGAAACTGAAGCTTCTGAGCAAATGTTTAGAGATTATTCAATTGTGAGATTCCTTTTATTGCTGTTATTAAGGTTCATAAGTGTGTGTAAAATCAATGAATCAATAAATATTTATGTATCAGACATTGTACTAAGCACTGGAAAACAATTTTTTCCATAATATCTTAAGGCTTGGAAAGCACTCTCACTACAAAATATACCTTGAGTTTGACGCAGTGAATAGAGTTCTGAACCTGGAGTTAGAAAGATAAGTTCAAGTCTAGCCTCCTGCACTTACTAGTTGTATACCCTTGAGCAAGTCACTTAACCTCTCCCACCTCAGTTTCATCATCTATAAAATAGGAATAATAATAGCACCTATCTACCTCCCAAGTGTGAAGTTGAAATAAGATGGCATTTATAAAGTGGTTTACAAACTTTAAAGTGCTATATAAATGCTAGCTATTATTATTAGGCAGATGATTCAAGTATTTGGGGGGAGGTGGGGCTAAACTTATGATTTCATCAGCCTAAGGAATCCTCAAAATGGAAAGAAAGCAGCATTATTTTGCCTGTGTTACCTTGGGCAAGTCACAGTGCCTTCATTTATCAGATGAAAGACTTGGATTATGGGAATGCCCCCCATAATATACCAGATTTAAATCTTTAATAGAAACTTCTTCCTCAGATACTTAGCACAATGCTTGGCTCATAGCAGGAACTTAATAAATATTTACTGACTGACTGAGACTCACATATGAATATCACCTATTCACTTAGACTCTTAGAAAAATGCCTGGGGCAATGACAGATAAAATTATGTTATCAGTGGTCACCCTGCTAATATATTTTGTTTTGTTTTGTTTTGCAGGGCAATGAGGGTTAAGTGACTTACTTGCCCAGGGTCACACAGCTCTTAAGTGTCAAGTGTTTGAGGTTGGATTTGAACTCAGGTCCTCCTGAATCCAGGGCCAGTGCTTTATCCACTGTGCCACCCAGCTGCCCCCCTGTTAATATATTTCAATGACAGGACTTGAAGCCAGGCCTTCTGCCTTCCATGCTGACCCTCTTCATTATGCCATACTACATCTCATTATTAGTGTGAACCTCAAAGGAGATTATTATGAAACTCCTAATAATAGTCAATACTAATAATAATACCTTGATAGCACTTGAAGTTTTAGAAAATTCTATTCTCACAACAACATCATGAGGCAGATTGTACAAGTATATTCTTCCCATTTCATATATCTATGCTACTCTCCCTCTGCTAAACTCTTTTTCCAACAAAAACTGAGGTTATTTCTTTCATGCTATTAGGCTATAATGTGTAATATCCAATTGTTTCCAAAGTATGTTTTGAAAAGGTAAAATTACAAATCAAAAATCCAGGTTACTAGTTCTTCCCCACCCCCCACCCCCCACCCCCCACCCCCCACCCCCCACCCCCCACCCCCCCACCCCCCACCCCCACATTAAGTTATTCATTTAAAGCAGCAGGTTGCTATCAGTAAATCTGAGGTGAATCATGTTGAGTGCATAGTGAAGCCTGTCCTGGGTGATAACGAATCAATCAATCAGCATATCTTTTATTAAGCACGTACTATGTTACAGGCACTATGTTAGTCACTAGGGATACAAAGGCAAAAAGAAATATTCTCTGACTTGGAAGAGTTTATGTTTAACTAGGGGAAATAATCCAAGGCAATGCATTCCCCCAACCCCTCCCTCCCCCTGACACACTTTCTGGGTCATTCAAATCTAGATATAGATGTAAACCCTGTAAGCTGCTGCCTATTTGAGCTAGCTTTGTTCTTCTGTAGTTCTGCATTAGAGAAGATGGCAAATCCTCAAAACCATCATGGAAATCAAGCTTAAAATATAAAATAATGCCTTAATGGACAGACATTTCAGAGGGAGGTTGGGAAAATGACTTGGAGGTAAGAGAATATAGTGATGTGAGGAGAATGAATATTCAGGAACATAAATCACAAAGCAAAAGATAAAGACAACCAGTTAAGAGGAAGTTCATTATGTTAAAGCCCATGATTAAGAATTTTACTTTGATAAAGATGGTTTATAAATGACATGGGAAGTCAGATCCTTCCTTCTAGAACAAGCCTTCTTAAACATCCATAAATTTAATATACCTTGTGGTAGAAAATAACATTAGTACTTGGAGGAATATTGGATGTGACGTGAAAAATGTAACCAATGGAAAATGATGTCCAGATTTTGAGTGTGGGTGCAATAAGGTATAGTGATGAGTTTTGTTTCAGATGACGTGTTCAAATATGGCCTCTGCTACTAATTTCCAGGGTGACTGCACAAACTACCTGTTTTTTTGTATTGTTTTTGTGTGCGTGCGTGTGCGTGTGTGCGTGTGTGTGTGTGTGTGTGTGTGTGCGTGCGTGTTTTCTTTTTCTGAACCTCAGTTTTCTCATTTGTAAAGTAAGTAAGTATGGAAAGTTTAGATGGGATATTCTTCAAGGTATACCTACCTTTCAGCCTTAAAGCTATGATCTTGCTTGGTGGCCTGGCAAGCACCTTGAATATAAAAGGTAATGAATGAATGAATGAATGAATGAATGGTAAATAATTGAATGAAATTGGTTATGATTAGGAAATTAGAAAGAGAAATACTCCCAATAACTTATTAGTGTTCTAGTTATTTTCTTTTTAAACAAATTCCTAAAATATCTAATATAAATTCTGACTGCTAGGAGATAAATTTGACCACTTAGTTATCAATATGACTTGGAGAGATGAAACTTATGACTCCCATTTGTCTCTAGGTGGTGTTTCTAGCTTGTTTTGTTTGTATTTTCTCTATTTCTCTGGCTTTGCACTGGAAATGACAGCACAAAATTTGCCAACAGAGAGTTGATATCTGTGATAAGAAAGGAAAGGAGGAGTAAGAGAATCATCCTGGATCCTAGAAGAATTAAGTGACCTGGTCCAGATGAACTATGTCATAAGCAGAGAAAGAACTGGTGGCTTTGATTGCGGAGATTTTGGTCTCAGTATTACTAGAAAGACTATGGTTAATAGGAGAAATAGTGTAGGAATACAGAGGTTAGATCTTGTTCCAATTGGGTGTTGGGGGTGGTTAAATTTAGAGAATAAAATATGGAGAATAGTGAGCTTCACTTTGATTCCTGAGAAAAATTCTGGGATTGATAAATGGAGTGTCCTAGAGATCTGTGCTTGTCCCTGGGTTATTTAATACTTTTCTCAGTTACTTGAATAAATGTTTTATTCATTTTAATATTGGCTAACTATATTTCAAATCATTTTCTTTGTAATTCTATATGGCTTATTTCATGCCTTTAAAAATATTATTCTGAAAAGGGGTTTCTAGGTTTTCCCAGATAGTCTCAAAGTGTCTCATGACACAGAGAATTTAAGAATCCCTGTTTTGGAATATGAATATAGAACCAGGAGCAATAAAGTATAAGTTGTAAATAATCAACTTTAGGTTTGATGTGAGAAAATAAGAAAGCTTTCTAGCTTATTGAAAAATAGAATTAACTAGTGAAACTGAAAAATAGAATGGGTTACTTCAGAAGTTACTATCTGTTCTGAGACAGTATAACATCAGTCCAAGAGACATAAAAAATGACTAAGTGAAAAGGACAAGCTCAGATAATATATGGACCTGGGTGTTGCAGGATGAGGGAGTCAGCTGTGGGACAAGTTTTAATTTTAGCTATTTTTCTAACTTGCTAGGTCCTAAGGTCTGTTGTTTTTATACTTCTGAAGAACTTCAAGTCCCCTCATCACCAGCTAAATTTGGCATTCTAGAACAAAATGCTAATGTTTCCACCATGTTATAATTCTGTTTAGCACTCTGTAAGTCAGACTACAAACACTTAAACTTAGTCCTTGCCAAACTCTACCTAATATACTTTATCCATACCTGAACTGTGCAATTTGAACTTTACATTATGTTTCTTTGTGCTTATATATATATATATATATATATATATATATGTCAATATCCACTAAATTGTGCTGTGATTTTGAAGACCTTCTTTGAGAACAATATTATTCTAAACTTGTGCTATTTTCAGTTGAAACTGTGGAGTGTCACTTGGTTACATGTGACTTTGACCAAAAATCCTAGGTCAGGTAGAACTCTGGTCCATTACAATCTAGGCTTTGGTTGATCACTCTATACATCTAAAGATCTATGATTTCATCAATGTGAGTTCTAGCTCCTCTAATGAAAAGGCAATGGTGCAAGGACAAAGTATTTATTAAGCACCTACTATGTGCCAGGCACTATGATAAGTGCTTTACAAATATTATTTCATTTGATCCTAAGAACAACACTGGGAAATGGATGCTGTTTTCCCCATCTTACAGTTGAGGAAACTGAGGTTGACCAAGGTTGTGATTTGCCCATGTTCACACAGTTTTTAAGTGTCTGGGACCAGAATTGGACTCAGGTTTTCCTGACTCCAGATCTAGCACTCTAGCTACTGTACCAACAGACTGGAATACCTCCAAGCCTTAGGAGAAAAGCCTCATGAACTGCTCTTGCCAAAAATAAGTCATCTTCCCTAACCACCTCTGGTAATGAACCCAGTTGATTTAGGTATGGATCAATGTTTGGGTCTATAAACCTGTGCATATATAACACCAATTACACTAATTTAAAATTGAGAAACCCAAAACAGTCCACATGATATTAACAGTCAGTTTCCTCTCACTAAGTTCATAGCATGATATAATGGAAAAGATATTACGTTTATTTCTGGGAGGCCTGACTTCTAGTTTTGTCTGTCAATTAACTATGCAACATTTTGAAAAATACAGGTATCCTTTCTGTTTCTTCTTCTAGAATATCAAATCCAATGGTCACTTACCTTCCATGACAGATATTTTACTGTTGTTGCCTCCTTGTTTTTGCATCATGTAGGTAGACACACTTAGATATTGGATCAGCTGAGAAATGTTTTTTCCCTCAATCCTAGATATTTGGATAAATTTGTCATCTTCTTGAAACACTGAATGCTCTCCATACAAAGTCCTTGAAATTGGCGCAGCTAGGTGGCTCAGTGGATAAAGCACTGACCCTGGATTCAGGAGGACCTGAGTTCAAATCTGGCCTCAGACACTTGACACTTACTGTTTGACTCTGGGCAAGTCACTTAACCCTCATTGTTCTGCAAAAAAACAAAAAAATACAAAACAAAAAACCCCACAAAAAACAAAGTCCTTGAAATTAAAAGTCTCTAAACTCGGTATTCTTTTAGATCAATATGAGGTATATTTACTTGTCTATGTACATGACTTATATCCCTTATTAGATTATATTTTTCTTGGTATTAAAAACTTTGGTCTATTTTAATTTTATCTTGCCTCACCTATAATATGCATTGAACATATTTTATTTTGCCCACATAGCAAAATATATTGTATATAGGACAAAGAAAAGTGGATTTGTCAAGAAGCGAGGCAAATCTGAATTTTGACATTTGCCAATAGGATGGCCCTGGGCAAGTCACTTAACTTGTCTGACCCTCAGTTTCCTCATCTGAAAGCCTGTGATTCTTATGTGATCCCAGAGGGTTGTTGTGAGGAATGTTTGGTAAATATCAATGCTTTGTAGAAATGCTAGCTATTATTATGAATGAAAAATGACTTCCAAATTTCAAACACATATACAAACCCCTTATTATTATTATATTTCAGATTCTTCAACAAAATTAAGAAATATAATAGAATTTTTTTGAAAATGATAACCAGTTGAAAAGACAAGCAAATCTCACAATATGAGAAAACCTGATATGAAGGATGGCTAACATTTACTTTCTGAATTATTTGGAGACAAATCCTATTTAAACCTTTTAAGATAATTTGTTTCAGGATTTCTATTGATATATCTTTTTTCTTTATATTTTAAAAATATTTATTTCTAACATCCTTTTTTAAAAATTGAATTTCAAATTCTCACCTTTCCTCCTAATTCTCTTACAAACTGAGAAGACAAGCAAAATAGTATCAACTATACATGTGAACTCATGAAAACACTTACTTTTTTCTTTTCTAAATAATAAACATTTTTATTTATAGTTTTGAGTTCCAAATTTTGAACCTCTGTCCCTACCTCCCCTCTCCCCTCTTAGACAGTAAGCAATCAGATGTAGGGAAAACATATTTCTATATTAGGAGTATCACAAAAAGAAAAAAAAAGAGGTGAAAAAAGTATACATCAATTTTCATTCAGATTTCATCAGTTCTCCCTCTGGGAGTGGATCATTTTTTTATATATACATATGAATCCCTTGAAATTGTCTTGGATCATTTTGTTGATCAGAGTAGACAGGTCTTTAACCATCGATCATCATTACAACATTGCTGTTACTTGTGTACAATGATATCTTGATTTTTGTCATTTCACTTTGTATCAGTTCTTTCATGTCAAGACATGCTTTACCCGCCTAAAACCACTCCCTTATTGTTTCTCATACCACAATAGTACTCTATCACAAGCACATGCGACAATTTGTTCAGCCATTCCCCAATTGATGAACATCCCTCAATTTCCAGATTTTTGCCACCATAAAAAAGCTGCTATAAATATTTTTGTACAAATTGATCCTTTTCTTTTTCCTTTGATTTCTTTAGGGTACATATCTTATAGTGGTATTGCTGGGTCAAAGGGTATGCACAGTTTTATATACTTTTGGGTAAAGTTCCAAATTGTTCTCCAGAATAGTTGAAGCACTCAACTCCACCAACAGTTCAGTAGCATACCTGTTTCCCCTTATCTCTTCCAGCATTTGTTACTATTCATAGGTGTGAAGTGGTACCTCAAAGTTATTTTAGTTTGTGTTTTTCTAATTAATAGTGATGTAGAGACTTTTTCACATGACTAATTTAGCTTTGACTTCTTTTTCTGAAAACTGCCTGTTCTTATCCTTTGAACATTTTTCTATTGGGAAATGTCTCTTATTTTTATGAATCTGAGTGAGAAATGAAGCTTTTATCAGAGAAATTGGCTATAGGAATTTTTCATATTACTTTACTGTCTTCACCTCTTAGCAAAATGTAGTCTCCCTTATTATCTCTTTAAGTCTATTTGTATATGTTAGCTCTGTTTTTGCTTTTGCTTTGTCTGAAATTGTGATTGCTAATTTTTTGGTGGGGGGGGGGGCTGGGCAATGAGCGTTAAGCGACTTGCCCAAAGTCACACAGCTGGTAAGTGTCAAGTGTCTGAGGCCAGATTTAAACTCAGGTCTTCAATCAAGGGCTGGTGCTTTACCCACTGTGCCACCTAGCTGCCCTGTGATTGCTACTCTTGACATTTTTAAGCTTAGAAGATAGATACTACTCATAATTCATAATAGATTCTGCTCCAGCTTTTTGTTTTAATTCTGTGTGTTTCTTTCTGACTCAAGTGTGTCTGTTATAAATAACACATTGGATTCTGGTTTCTAATCCATTCTGCTATCTGCTTCCATTTTTATGGGTGAGCTCATGCCATTCACATTCATGTTACAATGGTTAACTGTGTATTTCCCTCCATCTTATTTTCTTCTGTTTATTCTTTTTCTCTCCTTTTTTACCTTCTTCCACAAAAATCTGTTTGCTTCTAACCCATACCTCCATTAATTTACCTTCTCTTTTATTATCCCCAATTATCTCTTACCCCTTCCTCTCCTATTTCTCTAGTGAATAGATTTCTATACCAAACTGTATGTATACATACATACACACACTCACATATATGTGTGTGTTTAGATATAGATATAAATATAGATATAGGGAGAAAGAGAGAGAGAGAGAGAGAGAGAGAGAGAGAGAGAGAGAGAGAGAGAGATTCTAACCAAGTGTGATGAGAATGAGGTTCAAGCATTGCCCACTACCTCCTGACCCTATTTCCCTCTCCACTATAAAAGCTCTTCTTTGTGTGCCTCTTTTTATTTGAGAAAAGATTTCCTATTATACCTCTCTCTTCCCCTTTCTCCTGATGCATATATCTTTCTTACTTCTTTATTTAACTTATTTTTTTGTTTTTCTTTTGCAGGGCAATGAGGGTTGGGTGACTTGCCCAGGGTCACACAGCTAGTAAATGTCAAGTGAGACCGGATTTGAACTCAGGTCCTCCTGAATCCAGGGCCACTGCTTTATTCACTGTGCCACCTAGCTGCCCCCTAACTTATTTTTTTGGAGAGGGGAGGGAGGTAATCACAACATAATCAACTCATACTCATACTCTCTATTTAGGCTCCTTATGTACAACATCTTTCAATTTAGGAATATAATAGTATAACTTTATTAAGTCTCTTATGATTACTTTTTCTTGTTTACATTTTTATTCTCCCCTTTAGTATTGTGTTTGAATGTTAAATTTTCTATTTAGCTCTGGTCTTTTCATAAAGAATGCTTGAAAGTACTCAATTTCATTAAATATTCATTTTTCCAATTACAGATTATACTGAATTTTGCTGGGTAAGCTTTTTTGTTGTTGTTTTTATAATTCTATCTCCTTTGTATTCTGGAATATCATATTCTAAGTCCTCTGCTTCTTTAATGTGGAAACTCCTAAATTTTGGGTGATCCAGACTGTGCTTCTCCAATATTTGAATTGTTTCTGTCTGCTTGCAGTATTTTCTCCTTGACATGAGAGCTCTGGAATTTGGCTGTAATATTCCTGGAAATATTCATTTTGGATTCTCCCTCAGTAGGTGATCAGTGGACTCTCAATTTCTATTTTGCCCTCCATATCTAAGATATCAAGGCAGTTTTCCTGATAATTTCTTCAAATATGATGTTTAGCTCTTTTTTTTTTTGGTCATAGAATTCAGATAGTCCAATTATTCTTTTATATGTGTGTGTATGTGTTTGATTCCATTTTATTGTCTTAGACATTTGTTTTCTCTAAACTCTTCACTACTTCTTTATTATAAGTTCTTTTTTCCTTTTAAAATGTATTTAGAATTTTATTTCCCCCAATTACATGTAAAAACAATTTTAATGTCTATTTTTAAAACTTTGTGTTCCAAATTCTCTTCCTCCCATCTGACCTACCCATATAAGAACTCAAGCAACTCAATATAAGTTATACATGTGTAGTCATGCGAAACATTTCCATATTAGTCAGGTTGTGAAAGAAAACAGACAAAAAATTTAAGAAAAAGAAACTAAAAAAAGTATGATTCAATCTGTATTCAGACACCATCAGTTCTTTCTCTGGAGAGGGATGATTCAGAGGCTCCCAAGGCCTCTTCCTAGTTTGTTGTGGCTATGGCTGGGTGTTTGCTGGGGCTGGGTCTGTTCTGGAGTGGTCTGTGCTGGGCTGCACTCTACTCTCACCCTAGTACAACAGACCATTCCTGATGACCTTCTAAGTTGTCTTTGGCTGGAAAATTATTTCACCCTTTTTTGTGGATTCTGTTGCTCCAGGAATTCTTATGTCATTATTTGAAGGTATTTGAATAGTAATGGGGAGAGCTCCTGCAAGTCACTGCCTTTTTCCTTTGCCATCTTGGCTCTGCCCCCTGAGTTAATCTTAAAATATCTCTTTGATTTATTTTCCATGACAGTTGTTTTCCTGATGAGCTTTTGTTGGCTATAGCACTCCAAAATTTGATTTGATGATTATTGTGGAGGAGATTGTATCTTGGTCTTCCCTGCTATTACTGTCACTTGTTATGGTCAAGTTATTTTTTGTTGTTGCTTGTTCATTTTTTCCAGCCTATTTCTTTACTTTGAACTTTTGGTTAAAGTTGGGCTCTGCTCACTTTGGGGCTGGGGGTGGGGTGGGGAGGAGGAGGCATTGTCCCAAGCTTCTGGAATCTTTGTGCTGCTGTTTTCAGGGTTAGTTATGGTGGTGGTCTGCGAGTTTTTTATAATTTTAAGCTGTTATGATCTGGGGAGAGGTGTGGTCACTCCTCTCTTGGTCTGTGCTCTGGTATTTACCTAGGAACAGCCTCTGTTCCTCTGAAGCTAAAAGCACTAGAACTCTTCTTGGCCTTGGACCTCTGACCAAGCATTTGCTTTCCTGTATCCACAGGTGCTAGTGCTCTCTTCCTTGGACTCTCCTGTGACTGATTAGAAGCACTCCTCTCTACCTTGGCACTGTGTCCCAGAACTACTTATGGGAAAGAGTTGATAATCAGAACCAGCTAGACACAGTGCCAGCAATTGGTCCCCTGTAGTTTCTCCCTGACTGGTTGTTCAACCCCCTTGTTGTCTTTGGGTTGTGATCTCACCAAGCTGCTGCTTTTGTTGCCACTTCTGTTGAAGTTGTCTCCAAAGCCAAAAGCTTGTGCTAGTGCTACACTCAGGAATTCCCCTCTACCCCACCTGGTGTCACACACCTCTCCTGCTTGCCTCCTAAGTTGTCTTAGGCTGGAAAAAAAAATCTCCCTCTGACCTTTTGTTGATTTTTCTGTTCCAAAATTTGATTTGAGTAGTTATTTTTAAATAGTTTGGACAAGAATGTTGGGAGAGTTCAGTTAATTTGCTGCATGTACTCTGCCATCTTGGCTCTAACCCAGCTAAAACTCTTAATATAATCTTGATAATACTTTTAAAATATATTAAATTGATGATCTTTCATCTACCTATGAAAAAGTAATTTTTTTCCAAATAACTGATTCCAAGAATTATAAAGAGAAAATAAGCTATTTTGATGACAAGAGGGAAGGATGCAGAATTCATACCATTGAAACCACCTTCTCTTTCTCAGACTCATTCTTCAACTTGGCTTCTGAATTTTATCTTCTTGTGTTTATTTTCCATCTTCCCACCATTCCTTCCAATGCCTTCTTTGGCTTTTGTTAATTAACTCTTGCATTTCCCCTAAACATCCTTCAAGCTTCTGTCTTCTTGGCATTACCATCTTTTCCTCTTAACTTACCACCAAGGCATCCCTCAGCAATTGTCATGATTGTATGGACAATCTCCCAACTCTTTCACTACCCTAACTTGAATATGACAAAAGTTTAAAATCTGAGGTCTTATATTTGTTAGTTGTGTGATTGTGGGAATTGATTTTATTGTTCTGAGTATTAGTCTCTTTATCTGTAGAAATAGAATAACCCTCAAATTATCTTCTTTTTAGGATTTTTGTGGTATGTTCTATAGACATTAAGGTATAAAGAAATGTGAATTATTTATTTGTTCTCTACCTGAGTTTGCCAGTATATTGGTATATTCATTCCTACACATATATCTAGGTTGACTGGGCCTTTTTAAAAAAATTCCTACATGTTTTTTTTTCTTTTTTCCTTTTAGATATTATAAGTATTTTTCACAATAACAGAACTCATGTGATAATTATTTTCTGCTTGCACATTTTTCCTTAATTTAACCAAAATTCAATTTGTTTCATGTGGAATTTTTGGTCACCGCACAGATATGTACCCTCTAGATCCCCACACTACTGCAACTATGTTTTTAACTGCTTGCTAACCAAAGAAACATAATTTTACATGCTGAAAATGAGGTTTTATAATGCTAATTCAGGGACATTTTGTGGGAAATTCGGAAATATTACACTAGACTTTCAGCCTATTCTAGTTATCTACCTTCCATCATCTGCCCTTAAAAGAATCTTTTGGTTGCTTGGGTTCTACAATATATTTTCATACATTCACACATTGTTAGAGCTAAAAGGAATCTTAGCTATGATCTAGTTAACTCATTTTAAAAATAAATTCTTAAACTGAGTCTGAAAGAACAAATTAAGTTAGTGGTGCAGTGGCTTAACCAGAGAACTAGAATTTCAACCTAGTCTTATGTATAAATTCAGCACTTTTCACAATTCAGATATCATGCATACTATTTTTATCACATATCTTTTTTATTTGTACTAACTTTTAAAATTAGATCGTAGTCTCTATAATAATTTGTTTCACTTGTGCATCTGTGAATGCCTACCTCATTTTGTCCTAGCACTGAATAACCTATGAAATTTCATTCTATGCCATTTTATTCCAAGTATACTTGACAAGTATTAGATGATTCACTATTAGTAATCAATTAATCAGCAAAGAATTATTAATCATTTGCTGTGACTCTGCACCAAATCACTGGAAATATGAAGGAAAAACAAAGGAAACAATTCTACTGGAAGAGATTATGCATACATTATATAATTACGTACAAGATACAAATTGAGTTGAAGGAACTCCCTTAGGGGAGAAGGGGCAATCATCTGGAGGAGCCAGGAAAAATCTCCTGCAGAAGAGAGAATTTAAGCCAAGATTTGAAAGAATCAAGAGATTCTTTAGAGAGAGAAGCATAGAGGAAGTGCATTTCAGACATGGGGGATGGCCAGTGCAAACACACAAAGAATAAAATGGGATATATTAGTATTAGCAAGTAAGCTAACATATCTGTGCATAGATGACATTAAAGTCTAGGTCATATTTAGAAAGATATCATCATATTACTGTCATTTTCTAGATTAGGAAGAAATTGTGAGAGATCTAATCCAGCCCATATTCCTTAGCAGTGTTTCATTTTTATAGCTAGAAAGAAAAGTTGAGATGATCTAACCAAATAATCACATTTTATAGATAAGGAAATTGAGATGAAAAGGCAAATAACTTGACCATGGTTGCATTATTAGAGACTGGTAGAATTAAGATTAGAACAACCTATGTCTTCTAGGTGCCAGGTCATTGATTTTTCTATCACATTTAGTACATAGCCCTAAATTCACCCTTCCAATCCAGAAAAGAGAATGGGTTGCTGAAATATAAATACCGAGCCCCTTTACCATCCAAAAATATCTTGGCTGAGTTAGTTCATGGGTGTTATTCAAACAAAGGAGAGGCAGCTAATTCTAAAAAGTCAACAATTATTTATTAAGCAGTTACTGTGTTCCAGGTATTATTCTAAGTGTGGGGAATACAAAAGAAGGCAAAAACAGTCCCTACCATCAAAGAGCTCACATTCTAACTTGGGTAGGTAGGGGCTAAGTTCTGTTAAAACGTTCTACATAGGCATTAGCCTCATCAGCCCTGGTGCCCTCAAATTTCTTTATAGTCTAAGGGATGTTTTGCCATACTGTGCTAAATATTAAAACAAACAAACGAACGAACAACTAAGCCTCAGATGTCAGTTCATTACACTTGGAAGGTAAAGTTTCTCCCTTACAACCAGCCCCAAACCCCTGACTTACTTACTCCTAGGACTCATACACTTTTAGAAATATAGATTTAGATTTAAGGAGGAAAGGCTATAACTTTCAGTGCTCCCTTCACCATTTATCCACAGACCTCCAAATAATGCCATAAAACAATTCCTGGAGCTGCAGAACCCACAAAAGAACAGAGTGAGATCATTTCCCAGCCAACGATAGCTTAAAATGGTGGCAGGGAATATCAGGTGATAGGGGAGCATAGTCCTGCCATACAGATCCAGCCATAGGCAGGTCACACAACCAGAGCTTCAAAATCATCAGAATCAGCAGCTACTTCTGGAACTCAGCTCATGGACCAGTGAGGGGGTCCAAAGCAGAACTGAGTGGCAGCAACCCAGTCAGGGAGAGGTACAGGTATGCCAAGCTTGTGACCACAGGGAATCAGATTTCTACTTCTGGGTTAAAGAGCAAGCAGGCCCATGGTTACTTATAGGCCAGGTGAGCTGAGAACTAGCCTCTCCTTAAATCATACCACCTGGGACCTCCTAAAGCTTGGGACAGTGTGCACTGGAAGCAGTGGCCCACTTTAAGAAGGAGTTAAAAGCCAAGATATAGGCTAGGATAGTGAGTAGGCAGAAAAAGATGCGGACCATATAAAGTTTCATTGATGACAAGGTAGATCAAAATATACCCTCAGAAGAAGATAACAAAATCAAAGCTCCTTCATACAAAGCTTCCAAGAAAAATATGACTTGGTCTCGGGCCATAGAAGCACTCAAAAAGGACTTTGAAGATAAAGTAAGAGAAGTAGAGGGAAAAGTAAGAGAGATAGAGGGAAAAAAAAACGAAAGAGAAATGAAAGTGATGCAGGAGGATCATGAAAAAAAGTCAACAACTTGAAAAGGCAAATTGGCTAAATGGAAAATGAGGTACAAAATCTCTCTGAAAAAAATAATTACTTAAATATTAGGATTGAGCAAATGGAAGCTAATGCCTTCATGAGAAATCAAGACACAATAAAGCAAATCCAAATGAATGAAAAAAATAGAGGGCAATGTGAAATATCTCCTCAGAAAAATAGCTAATATGGAAAATAGTTCCAGGAGAGATCTTTGAAAATTGTTGGAGAAATATAGCTTTATATATTGATGGGAATTTGGAGGTCATTATGTAGAATTCTCTGTTATTATGTAGAAATCTGAGGCACAAAGAGGTTTAATGATTTGCTTAAAATCACATAGCTAGTGTCAGAGACAGAACTTGAACTCAGAACTTCCTGACTCCAAGATAAATATTTTCCATGTTATGCCATTGATCTGCCCCACCATTTATTCCTAATTCATTTTTCCCCTAAGGGAATAGGAAAACATTTTAAAAAAAACCTTTTTAAGACTATTTCTATTCTCCACAGGACTTGGGGTAACACTTCCATTGATATATCTAAAGAATGTCATTGCCCATCTTTGTGCCAAATATTCATGCTTTATTCATGTCTTCAAAATACTACTCAGTTTAGCTCATCTATCTATTTATTTATTTATTCATCCATCCATCCATTTGTTTGTTTGTTTGTTATCAGGGCTTGTTGTATAATTAAAATATGGTTATTGGGAAATCAAATATTTATTAAATGGGGTAAAAGGCTAAAATTCTAGCTATACTATCTAAAATCAAATGAGTGGTCGCTAATAAATTATAAGCTTTAGCAAGAGTTTAGACTTTTAAACATTTATTAAGGAGAATAAGAATTTGGTAAAGAGAGAGAGAAAGACCTAGATTCATCTATCTATCTTGGGGAGCTACAATTCTGCTCCACTCTCCACAAAAGTTCTGGCAAAAGAGAGCAAGAGCGCCAGCCTTGCCCCCTCTTCCTCCCACAAACAAACGTCACTTCCTGACACCAAAGAGCCAGATGTCTTGCCCTCAGACACCTTCTCCTCATGGCAGAGCTTTGCTACAGTAAGTCTCCAGCAGGTGGCATCATTCCAATAGTTACAACGGTGTGAAAATTCTCAAAAAGAACTAGTAGCAGAGCCAAGACCTATCAAGTGTAAATTTACTCAGTTAAATACAGAATATGTCTATTAAAATATCTCTGAAAATGTTATGAATTATTCATTGTATGTGGGTCAAAGAAAAGGGGGAATGACTATTTTTCAGAGTATACAGTACCCAGGGATTTAGACTGAATTATTCTTTTTTTTTTTTTTTGGTGAGACAATTGGGGTTAAGTGACTTGCCCAAGGTCACACAGCTAGTAAGTGCTAAGTGTCTGAGGCCAGATTTGAACTCAGGTCCTCCTGATTCCAGCGCCGGTGCTCTATCCACTGTGCCACCTAGCTGCCCCTAAACTGAATTATTCTTACTGTAGCAAGATGACTAGAAATTTCTTTAAACCCTAGCAGAGTAGTAGTCCATAGAAAATAAGATAAGCAGACATCTGAGGTAATAACAAGAAGACAACATCTGCATGGGATTATGCAATACTGTTGATTTTTGCCAAAATTTTATAACTGAAGGCAACCTATAGTTGGAATTCAAACATGATTTGATTAATGGAGTTGCATCCTAATCTGCTACCCCTTTTCTCAATAAATTTATTGTAATTAAATCTGATATGTGTTTTACTATTAAATTATTTCTCACATATAGGAATTGTAATCATTAAGTTGCAACCTCTTTCAGCTTCAGCACTACTAAGTATAATACTGCTATCATTTTAGGTTTTTTAAATATAGTTGTATGAATTGGAGAGTTGTTTGATTATACATTATCTATAAAGTTCCAAATAGTTTTCAAATCAATTACATGATTTATACTTTCACTGAGATAATGTATTTTTACTAGGTACCCATGATGACATTATGAAGGTTTGCATATAAAAGATGTAATTCTATGTGTTGTGATGTAATCAAAATTTTAATTTGAGAGTTATGCTTCCTATTACCAACCTTTAAGTTTTACTAAGCTCTTATTGTGTGTTTCATCAATTTCTGTACTTTCCAAATGATAGTTGATCTTGGCTGTAATACAATTGAAAGTAGTGAAATATCTTCAAGAATGATGATCCTTAAAGTAGTCTTGCAAAAAAAAAATAATTTTAGCTAATCTCTCTATCAAACCAGAATAAGAATGAGAAAATGCAGAGACATGATGTTTTATATATGTGTATGTATATATGTATATATATATGTATATATGTATATATATATATATATATATATATATATATATATATATATATATATATATATATGGGGTGGGTGGGTGTGTGTGTGTATAAGGATATGTAAGCCAACTACCAGTACCACCTCACAAACTACATGCCATTCATCTTCATCCTAGTATTTGACCCATTTTAATAATCTTAACTTCATGGTTTTTCACCTACAATTTCTAGTTTGGTTTTCTTTTTATAATATTGGTAATAAATAGAATTATTTTTATCCAGAAATAATTTAAATGGTTCAGATATGGAATTGTCAAGTGATAACTGCAATCAATGATTTAAACAGTACAAAATAATGATTTTATGAAAATGTCCTCACACCTTCATATCTGCAACAGAGTTTTCCCAAGCATTGTATTATCACCATTAGAACAAAAGGCAAAAAACAAACAAATAAATAAAAATGATTAAATAAATAAATGAATGAATGAATATAAATAAATTAGATTGATAGATAAATATATAGATAAATAAATTTTAAAAAGGGGGCAGCTAGGTGGCGTGGTGGATAAAGCACAGGCCCTGAATTCAGGAGTACCTGAGTTCAAATCCGGTCTCAGACACTTGACACTTACTAGCTGTGTGACCCTGGGCAAGTCACTTAACCCTCATTGCCTCAGAGAGAGAGAGAGAGAAATAAATAAAGGAATGGATGGATAGATGAATGAATGAATGAATAGATAGATAGAACAAAAGTCAATTGAGTTTGCCTTCAGATATTCATCACTGAAGTCACAATCATTTAAAGTAGACAATAATACATAGAAAATTCACTTTGCTGTGGTACACACCTATTCTTTTAAAGCAACAAATACGATTACTGGGGCAGAATCTGATTGAAATGACTGAATTCAGCCACTAGGACACAAAATTCCTGAAAATATAACAATTGACTGTGTTAAGTTGTTATGAGCTGGTTATAGAACACCACTGGAGAAATCTATGACTAGAAAAAACAAAAATACACCAGAAATGTGGCAAGAGTAAGGAATAACCAAGAGATAATCCATGGTAACCATTGGTATCCATGTGATGTCAAAAGAATTAGAGGAAGGTACTTGGGAGTAGACCTTATATGGGTAAATTTATTGAAGGAGCTGGAGATAAACCACACAGTCAGGGTATCCATGAAAGAGCTATAATTATGGTTGGAAGGAGTACCCCCATCTATGAAATCACTGATCCATCAAAATAGTGACATAATGAAAAGATTAGAAATGATATTTATGTTTTACATGTGACTAAAAAAGTACATAATTTGCATTCTTATTCTATAATTATATATCTCTATTTTGTTTGAACACACAAGACCAGTATTTTGCTATTTTGACAGTCTAACTTCATAGGCATTCTAAGAACTTTCTTCAACGGGATCTGCCCACTCACTCCTTTCTCTGACTATGACAAATATCTCTCTTACTCTTGTTTCTCCCTCTGGCTATCATGACCTTGCCATCGGTAAAAGAACTGAATATGTAAAATACAGAGTCATCTTCCCAGAATCTAAAATATCACTTTGGAAGTCATCCAATAAACTACATGTTTTCATTTCATGTCATTTCAATTCATTTCGTGTTTTTGTTTTGTGTATATTTTGTCTGTGATAATGGGACTTGACAAACTTTTTACTAGATTGGCAGAGCAAACAAAAAACAAAACAAAACATTCTCATTGGTCTGCCTCCTTGTTTTATAGGCTTTACTTCTTTTCCAAAAGAACTAAGAACTTTTGGACTTTTGGTGGCAAGGCCACAGTGAAGGGTAATTTTTTGATACCAGGTGTTCATGGACTGTGCACTGGGCCTAACCTAAGCACTGCAAGTGCTGCTGGTTCAGATTCTGGGGCTTTTCAAGAGGCTTTCCTTACCTCTCTCTCCCACTCCCATTATCTTCTACTACTTGGGTTTTTGTCACTAAAGTAACAAAAGCATACTTGAATAAAACTAATGGCACTTGGAAGAAAGGTTGTCTTCTTGATTTTGAGCTTATTTGTATGGTGAGACCACAACTGAAATTGTCCTTTCTATTTTCATTTGGAAAAACCAGTCTATCTTCTACCCAGTCAGTGTACTCCTATCCAGTGCACTATGTCTGGGAAACATTACATCACAACAAGTTTCATTCCCTATCAGAAATTTTGCTCTTTATAAGGAAAACCACATAAATGGCACAGAGAATTATATTATCCCTGCTTGTGAAACTATGGAGATATACAACATTTTTTAAAAAACAGATTTGGGTAGATCTGTGTCAGCTGTTGTCAATAATTCAGAGTCTGGAAATTAACATTCTGCTCTGGAGCAAGGTGGTTGGAAGGCAGGTCAGGTTTTATTGGCAGACTTTATGGGGTGATTATGTTCACCTTCCAATTCAAGGTGCTACTTTCCACTTGTAAACATAGAGTGGATTATTGCTGCAGCCATAGGTTTTTTGTTTGTTTGTTTTTTTGGTGAGGCAGTTGGGGTTAAGTGACTTGCCCAGGGTCACACAGCTAGTAAGTGTCAAGTGTCTGAGGTCAAATTTGAACATAGGTCCTCCTGACTCCAGGGCCAGTGCTCTATCCACTGTGCCACCTAGGTGCCCCAAGTTTTAGGATTTTTTTTTTTTTGGTGAGGCAATTAGGGTTAAGTGACTTGCCCAGGATCACACAGCTACTAAGTGTTAAGTGTCTCAGGTCACATTTGAACTCAGGTACTCCTGAATCCAGGGCCGGTGCTCTATCCACTGTGCCATCTAGCTGCCCCTAAGTCATAGGATTTTGAAAAGGCAGATTAGATAAAAATGTAGACATAATATTTGTTTCCCTTCATGGTGGCCCCAAGTTATTTTTTTCCTCAGATTTTTGATTCACGTATCCTTTTGTCTATTACAGAAACACACGAATCTCTTGTTTTTCCCCTTTCAAGTATACATAAAATTTATTTAACTTAATTACTCATTTTTGTAATCTTTGTATATTTCTTGATGACTTTGGGGTTTCTTCAGTATTTTAGGGGATAGGAGATAGACTTATGGTTTCATTGGTTAAAGTGAACTTCCAGGTAAAGAAACTTCTACTAATACAGGTCATCATCTTTCCTGCAACATCAAGTCTTACAGAGTTTCCGAGATCACAGAGAAATTAAGTGACTTATATAAGTATAGTAATCCCTTCCACATTGCAACTTTTCCCATTGTGGTTTCAATATATCTGGCTTTGTAAATATTAAAGATAATATTGGTTATCAAAATTAAGTAGAGCCAATTAGAATGGTTGCATGACTTCTTGCAGGAGAATTCAATACCACAAAATAGGGAATGAAAGTGAAAGTGATTAGTGAGAGTGAACAAATACCATCTAGTGGCAGGGCAAGAATTGTTGCAGAGCAGATATAGAGCAAATTCAAAAGTGGACATCAGCGTGTGAATGAAATATCCAACTATGGTCTGGACTATGAAGGAAATTGAGCGAGACTAGCGTAGGGGTGATCTATTGGGAGAACAATGAGGGTCTGAATGACTAGATATCATAATCAAGATTGCATACATAGGATAAATGAGGTACAGGAAAACTGGATGTAAAAGGGATTTGAATTAGAGAGAACTTTCAAGTATAAATTTCTGGGGGCAGCTAGGTGGCACAGTGGATAGAGCACTGCCCCCAGGAGCCAAGGAGATGTGAGTTCAAATCTGATCTCAAACACTTGACACTAGCTATGTGACCCTGGGCAAGTTACTTAGCCCTCATTGTCCCACAAAAAGTATATTTCTAGAATTGGAATTGGAATAGTTACGAGTGAAATTTAAGAATTGATCAGTGCATGTGACTGGGGTCAAGCCTTACTGTGGTTATGGATATTGTTAAATGTGCTGGACTTTTGAAGCAGGCTGTTTGAGAAGATAAAAATTCCCAAATATGACTGCAGTAGGTTAAAGTAGAAAGAAAGACCATGGGTCTAGTACTAAATACCTTTAATCAAGGAGAAATTATCACCTAAAGGCCAGGAGTTTATACCAACAAGGTTCTATATGAGGGGGTAATAAATAGATATAATGAACTTCAAAGAAGTTGTAGAGGGGTGGTGGCAAAGGAGATGTCTAGAAGTGGCAATGGGGAACAAGGAACATACTAACTTTTCTACATGGCCCAGTATATGAGAGAGGGATCAATCTACAGGAAAAAATGTGGCTAGGGATTCAATATTTCAAGAGAGAGTATATAGTTTAAAGTATAAAAGGGAGAGATCTGCCATTAGAGAAAGTTTATTACCAATAAGGTAGAAATTATAGAGCACATATCAGAAAAGGAGGTCAGAGTATGTAACTGGAGGCATTAGGGAGGACTGAAATTAGGATGTTGGGATGGGTTGAAAGGGAAAGAGGTCTTTTTCTTGGCATATGGTAACTCTCAAACAGAGAAATAAGGAATTAGTACTGTGGGAAAAGAAACATTTGGTCAGGGACTTTTCTCTCCAGGGTTCTAATTACAAAGTCTATAAGAGAGTGACAATACCAGAAGCTAACATGCCTTCTCATTCCAAACATTAAGGACCTTGGGATGGAAGAGACCAAAAGTTTGTTTCAGATGTCTAGATTAGCAAATTACCTGGTGATTAGGTCTCCAAAGTCAGGCTGAATTAAACCTGGCTATAGCCTTATCCTAATGGTGATGGTGAATGAACTCATTAAGAAGATGTACTGCAAATTGAATATGTAGCAAGACTCCTGTATTTAGGGCTTATAGACCCCTTTAATGGTGGATACTTGTGATGATTGGGGTTATAGGGGTAAGAATAAAATCCCATGTGATTCTAGCTCCATAGCCTCCTTCTGAGCTAGCAGAGAATAAGAGACACAATAAGATACTCCACAGATAGAGGATAAATTGAGTTATCAATATTTGGTAGTTGGCATAGTGGATAGTATTCCAGGCCTAAAATCAGGAAGTTCTAAGTTTGAATTTGGCCTCAGACACTTGGTATCTTTTGTGACCCTAGGCAAGTCACTTAACCTCTGTTTGCCTCACTTTCCTCACATGTAAAATGGGGACAATAATTGAACCTACATCCCAGAGTTGTTGTGAAAATCAAATGTAAAGCACTTAGCATTGCCCTGGCAAAAAAAGCACTATATAAATGTTAGATATTTATTATTATTATTATTGAATTCCCCCCAAAAACTCTGTGACTCTGTTTCCATATATTCCAGGTATATAAATATTTTACATTCCCACTTAGCTGTCACATTTCTGACCAAACTCCCATCACTACTATATTTCCTACCATGCTCAAAGAATCCCAATTAATCTCATACTCAGAAACCATCTCCATAATCATTTGTTAACTTTCTAAATCTTCCCCTCTGTTCTAAAAATGTGCCCCCCCTTTAGGCAACAGTTCTAAAAACCATCAGTTGTGTATCTAAAGTCTTCAGAATTTTGCCCGGGTCTTGATAATCTTTAATAATAATTCTTAGGTTCCTTCTAGAAGGTAACATTTGTGCTCTGGTAAACCAGTAGAAATAGGTAGAGGATTAGGGATTATCTATAAGATCCAAGATACATCCACTGAGAATGACAATGGATTTCTATCAGGTTGACAAACAACTGCACCTCTGTATCACTCAGTCAGGAATCATTGCTATTCTTCTCTTCTTTAATACAATATACTACCATAAATATTCAAGTGCCTGATATGGGCCTACTATTCCCTACCTGAAGGAATGTTTGAAACTCTCTCCCTGAGGGAAGGGACTATCTTTTGCCTTTCTCTGTATCCCTACCAATTCGCACAACACTTGGCCCATGGTAGGTAATTAATAAATGTCTATTGACTGAGCAACTGACAGACTTTAATCTAAGCTGTTAAATTTTTTTTTGAAGCTTTACTATGTCCCTGTGAGATAAACATTATAATTATGTCCTCTTGAGAAATGAGGAAACTGAGGGT
Source organism: Dromiciops gliroides (assembly GCF_019393635.1). Taxonomy (NCBI): domain Eukaryota; kingdom Metazoa; phylum Chordata; class Mammalia; order Microbiotheria; family Microbiotheriidae; genus Dromiciops; species Dromiciops gliroides. The sequence goes on along the minus strand of NC_057861.1, from coordinate 682,438,584 downwards.
CAGAGTAGTCTCACACCTAGTAAGAAAAATTCGGAACATAGATATTTAGACCAGGTTTTCCCAGCTACAGCAATCTATCCTTTAAGCTACATTAACTCTAGGGTTCTTTTCTATATGTTAACATTAGTGAGTTGTGGTTGGTTAGTGGAGGTTGGTAGGTTGAAGTCTGTTAGTTATGTAATGGTGGTTGTATTTTTTTGTGTGGAAAAGGTGACAGAATCTGTGATTTCACTGATACAGGGAACACTTTATGAAGAAATTTGATCAGTATGGAATAAAAACTCTTTAACATTTTATAGTACTACAGAATTGTATGGGGACATAGAGAGGGTAACTGACTTGCCCATGATCACATAGTCAATATATTAGAGACTGGACTAAACACCAAGACTTTCCTACCTCAGCGACTTTAGCCATTCTTAGATGGCTTGTCTTATATGCTATAGGATTAAATAAGAATATAGACATAAAGGCTTGTAAATTTTCTCCCTGTTTCTTCAAACTTTGAGTTTTTTCCTAGCTTTGAAGATGAAACCCTTACATGTGGAATAACCAATCTTTTCCTCTACAAACATCCCTCCAGTGATTTATAAAGCAAAGCAAAACAAAATGAATACTCAAAGCTCTCTTTAGTCAAACCTCACCTCTCCAAAATGTGTCATTACCAATGATCGAAGTGAATGAAGAAAATGAAAGTTGGGGAGGGGTCCACAGGTGCAGAACAAAATAGAATGCCAGACTTTTTCCAAAATATTAATTGGTTTAGATTTTTTCTCTTTTTCTTTTTTTTTATTTAATTCTTTCTTATAATGGTTGACTCTGTGAAAGGGAGAGTGGAGATATAGAGGGGGGAAAAGAAGCCATGTTAAAACAGAATACATCAATAAAAACATTTTAAAAAATTGAAAAGAAGCTTAATTTAGACTCAGTGTAAGTGATATATAATTCTCTCTCATAAAATCATCTATAATTAAATTTTGATTATATATAAAATTTCAAGGTTTTCATCTATGTTGAGAAGCTGATAATCACAAGATCATCCTTACAGGATAAATTAATTGGAGATCCCAGGGGAAATCTCAAGGATTTCAAAATTAAAGGATTAAAAATATTTAAGTTTCCACTGAAACATGCTGCCTCTTATAAAATGGATGGAAGGTTGAAAATATAAGTCTCAGTAACTTTGACAGCGGGCTGTAGGCTGCTCAAGTGGACTAGAAGAAATAATCATAAAATTGGGGACAAGACATAGAGCCAGGAAGAGATAGCTGACAGAGAATTGTTTTTATACCCAAAAATATCAAAGAAAGAGGGAAATGACCTCACATGTACAAAATTTATTGAAGCTCTTTTTGGTTTTTTTGATGATGGGAAAAATTTGAAAACTGAAGGGATACCTATAAATTGGAGAGTGGCTAACTAATTATAGTATAAGAATGTGACTAAATATTATAATGTTATAAGAAATGCAAAAAGGACATGAGTTCAGAAAAACCTGGGAAAACATGTATGAACTGACACAAAGTGAAACAAATTGAATTAAAGAAAATCTTTTTTTTTTTTGCTCTCTGTCATTTTTTTATCATAAAAGTATTTTTATTATTTTCCAGTTACATGTAGAGATAGTTTTCAACATTTGTTTTTATAAGATTTCTAGTTTCAAATTTTTCTCCCTCCCTCCCCTCCTCCCCAAGACAGCAAGTAATCTGATATAGGTTATACATGTACAATAACATTAAATTTATTTCTGCATTAGTCATGTTATAAGAGAATAATCGGAGCAAAAAGTAAAAACCTCAAAAAAGAAAAACAACAGCACCAAAAACAAAAGAACTAGTATGGTTCAATCTACATTCATATTCCACAGTTCTTTTTATCTGGATTTGGAGAGCATTTTCCATCATTTGGAACTATCTTGGACCATTGTATCGCTGAGAAAAATCAAGTCTATCACAGTTACTCAACACACAATGTTTTTTGTTTGTTTGTTTTTAGTGAGGCAATTGGGGTTAAGTGACTTGCCCAGGGTCACACAGCTAGTAAGTGTTAAGTGTCTGAAGCCAGATTTGAACTCAGGTACTCCTGACTCCAGGGCTGGTGCTCTATTCACTGAGCCACCTAGCTGCCCCTCAACACACAATGTTGATGATACTATGTACAATGTTCTCCTGGTTTTGCTCATCTCACTCATCATTAGTTCATGCAAGTCCTTCCAGGTTTCTCTGAAATCTGCCTGCCCATCATTTTCTGCCTGCCCATCATTTTAAAGAAAATCTTATACAATATCCACTACATTGTAAAAACACACAACTTTGAAAGACTTAAAAGACTGATCTATATAATGAAACCAGAGGACTGATGATGAAGAATATCCCTAACTTCCTCCTCCTGAAGGGAGGTGATGGACTAAGTATACAGAAAGATAAATACATTTTTGGACATGATCTGTGAGGGATTTTTTTTGCCCGATTATGCATATTTCTTCACAATATTTTTCTTTGCTTTTGGGTCTCCACACTCTACCCTGTCCCAAGAAATAGCATCGGAAGGTAGAAAATAGATGCTCGTTAGTTTTAAAAAGGAAAATCCAATAAAAATGACAAACAGCAGCAATGTAAATACTTCTCTCTGTTGGGAGATAATAGACTTCTAACATTCAGTCTCCATACCCCTCCCCCATGCTTCTCCGATGTGCTCAATGAAGAAGTTGGTTGACACCCACTTGCTTGTTCTAGTTGCTGAAGTTTTGACTGCTTCCAGCTAAAAACAGGATATTGTGCATTTTTTTTTTTTGGAGAGAAAAAGTAAAAGAGAATTCAAGCAGTCACAAAAAAGGGTAATAAAGGAAAGTGTCCCATTAAACCTATACTTGTCAAAGGGCAAATGCAAAAGCATTAAGGGTAAAGAAAGAAAGAGTAATGAAAGGGGATTGAATTCTTCGAGTTCAGTCATGACTAGATTTTGTTCTCTAAAGGAATTGCCTCATTACATACACTTTTCTGCATGATCTTCCGTTAACTTATCACAGTCAGCTACCTGACAAAATAAGCCTGAGCTCATTGTGAGAAGGGGGAAATTCACATTGAATTACAGATATATAAAGATTAATCATCCTGTCCATCCCTCTCATTTTACATTGAGCCACAGCCAGTTTATGGAAAAGCCAAGTCCAGGAGCCAGGTCTCTGATCTCCCCCATCTAGTACTCTCACCAGAGCCCTGTGATGTCTCATCTACTGGAAGATGAATGCCCTTTCCTTAAACTTTTTTCCGGAAACTGTCATCCTAGTAATGTCAACAAAATATGTTTTCCAATGGAGTTCCATTCCCACAGAGAGGTTTGTTTTTAGCTTAATGGATTAGTTCAAGAATCCAGATACCAAGGTGGAAGATGCCAGAGAAATATGGCACATAGATAGATATTACAGTAATAGCAATACTTGAACTGAATATTTGTACTCCCTTTATAATGGCCAGGACATAAACCAGTGAACCTCAAAATGTTCAGAATTTTGATTCAAATAAATATCCCAAAGATCCAAGTTCAGGCTCAGGGCTAAAGGATTGTTCGGGATCTTTCTTATTTTATCTGAATCAATGCCTATCCCTAAAATAAAATCATTTTTAAACATTCCCAGTTCTTCCCCACCATTCTTAAAAAAAAATATTTCACTGTATTCTACCATCCCATTAAGCTATCATCCTCTATCTCCACTTTCATAGGCAAACACATATTTTTAAAAAGAGGGGAAAAATTATCTACACTCATTGTCTTCACTTCTTTTCCTACCACTCACTCCTTAAACTACTACAATCTGGATTTCCATGTCATCATTCACCTGGAACTATTTTTTCCAAAATTACCAGTGATCTCTTAATTTGTAAATCTTATGGTCTTTTCTGAATTTTCATTCTTTACCTCTCTGGGGCATTTGACATTGCTGACCTCCCCTTTTCCTGAATTGTCTCTTTTCTGGATTTTCATTACATTGTTTTCTCTTGTGTCTCTTCCTGTCTGGCTGCTCATTTTCAATCTCCTTTTCTGGTCCACCACCAATGCCTTATCTACTAAATATGGATGTTGCTCACATTTTTAGACTGGGTCTTTCATCAGGTCCCATAGCATCAATTGTTAGGCAGTGCTGAGTTCAAGTCTGGTTTCAGACACTTATTACCTGTGTGACTCTGGGCAAGTCACTCAACCATTGTAAGAAATAATGATTTGGATTGATTGAATTAAGTGAGACTGACTGACTCTGCTGATTAACTCATTTAAAGTTAACTTGATTAAAATCACACCTGCCTGACTCCCAAGAGGGAGTGTTCTCAGAGGCTGTGGACTATGCCATCAGCATGAGACCACCCTCAAGTCCAGGGAACCAATGGATTTCAAGCCAATCAGCTTGAAGCAGTGCATAAGGACTGCCTCTTCCAGGGGACACAGGAAGTGCTGTTCTCTGTCACACAGTTTGTGGCTCGAACAATCTTGTGGTGGCAGAAGACTTGGGAGAAGAAAGAGGCCTGGCTGAACTTGTATCTCTCCTCTAGGGTAGATAGGCTTTCCTATCTTTCTGAATTCCACGGGTTCTCCCTTTATTCTTTAATAATGGTAACAGGCACAGCAGATTTAAGGAGACCTACATCAGAAGAGGAAGAAGCCCACAGGGACTCAGGAATATCAGAAGGGATTTCTTACTGTTTCCTGAGTGTTTGAGATCAAAATTGGCAGCAAGTAGACAATGGCCTCTGGCAATTCCAGGGAAATGCCATCATCTGGAGAACAAAATGTGGTTGCTCTAAATTTACGAAGGAGGTCACAACCTAAATGAATGTTCTACTGTTAATGGGTCCACAGATACCATGTGAGGGGTTAATTTTGCAACTGTTTGAGTTTTCCCTGAGATCCTGACTACATTTAGAGATCCAATAGATGTACATTCAAGGCCAGGTTTGCTCACTAGGATTGATCTTGAGGCTCCTGTATCTAATAAACAATCATAATGAGTGTCCTCAACCGTAAGGGTTACATGGGGTTCATTATTCTGGGGAGTTGAATGGACTGGCACAAGAGGGCTAAAGATCTCAGGGTCTGGAGAGCTAAAGTCTTCAGATTCCACTGTCCTTTCCCCTCCCCTACACCATCAGCCCTCTGTCCACTGTGTCACTTAGCTGCCTTCTATCCTATGGTTTTGGTAAGAATACAACTGAATAATTTTTGGAAAGAACTTTGCAAATATACATAAATACTAGCTATTATTGTCCCTATTCAGATAACTTATAGATCTATATATCCAGCTCTAGGAGATCTGCTTGAGTTCTAATCCTGCATCAATATTTTGTAGAAATTTCAAACTGGATATCCTATAGAAAAACTAAATTAATGTGTCCAACACAGAAGTTAATTTCATTGAACTCCACACATTTATGGTTTTTGTCCAGGCTGCTTCTCTCTCATGCCTGGTTTGCACTTGTTCTTCTCATCAGCCTCTTAGAATCCCTTTCTTCTTTCAAAGCTTTTTTTTCCCAAAGTTCAGCTCAAGTTCCATGTCTTACATGATACCCCAGTAGCTAGCTTCCCAATAATTTGTAACTATGGGTGGAGGACTGAGCCTGAGGTAAGGAAGACCTGAGTGCAAATCCAGCCTCAGACACTTACTAGCTGAGTGACTTTGGGCAAATCATCAAACCTCAATTTGCCTCACTTTCTTTATTTGTAAAATGGAAATCATTATACCAACTAATGCCCAGTGTTATTGTCAGGATCAAAAGAAATTATAATTGTTGGGGCAGCTAGGTGGCACAGTGGATAAAGCACCAGCCCTGGATTCAGGAGGACCTGAGTTCAAATCCGGCCTCAGACACTTGACACTTCCTAGCTGTGTGACCCTGGGCAAGTCACTTAACCCTCATTGCCCTGCAAAAGCAAATATATATATATATAAAACTGTAAAGCCCTTAACATAGTGCCTGGTACATAGTAAACACTATATAAATGTTATTGTTATTTTTTTCATTACATATACACAACTTTAGTACATATGTATATGTTGATAATTTTTTTAATTTTAATTACTTGTATGTGATTGTACTGCTTCATCCCAATAAAACCTAAGCTCCTTGCAGACAATTTCTACTTTGGTTTTGTCTCTAACTCCAGAACCTAGTAAAATGCCTAACACAAAATAGGCATTTAATAAAATGCTTATTAAGTAAATAGATATTGCTTACGGATCCATTACGTGATATCTAATAATAGCATATTTATATAGCACTTAAAGGTTTACAAAGTATTTTCTTCACATTGATCCTTTAAGGTAGGTATTGTAAATACTAGTATCACTTATTTTTTAAGGAAAATAGGTTTCGTGGAGGTTAAGTGACTCTCCTATAGCATAGCATGGAAGGGCATGGCATGGCATGGCATAGCATAGCTTAGTATATTATGCTAGTGATAGTGCTGGCATTCAAAAGCAGGTTTTCTGATTCCACATGCAAAACTCCTTCAGCTAAAGAATATAATAATGCATTAAGATTATGATTTTATTCAATGAAATTAACTCTGAATCTGAACATACTTTCATACATAAAAGCTCATTTAAAATGTTCCTTCCAAAAATTTCCCCAAAGACCCCATTGTATCCAGTTCTTCCCTGGGGATGTTATTTAGTGACCCTTGACCAAAAGCAATGAATGTTTGCCCAAAATCTGAGTTCACACCTAAATAAAGACATGGTGAATAGCCCCAATCTTGAGGATAGGTCTTCAAGTCTGAGTTGAGTATACCAGGACCAACTATTCCGGAATGTGAAACCTTCATCTGAGTTAAGTTCTCTGGTGAAAAAGAAATGAGTAAAGCTATGAAACAAGATTTCAAACAAGATAAAGCCAGAGTATAGAATTACAGTGGAGTACCGACCACCCAGAAGTTACAATTCAAGGAACCATACAACTAGCAGTTCATTCATGGAAAGATGTTTGGCACTTGGATTAGATCTTTTGTGTCTGCTGAAATTTGCTGTCAGTTCATTGCCAGCACGAAGCTGAAGCTGACGTATTGATGACTAGGAACCCTTTCAATGTTTGGTGGGGTGGGGGAGGAGCAGGATTCTATTATTGCTGAAAGCATCTTTTTCATTGTGTAGCTTTACAGCAATAGAACACCAATCAAAATATTCTGAAATTGCTATTTTAAAAAGCAGGACATTTTCTCTGAGATTCTTTCTCAACTACTGGAAGGTCAATTGGTTGGTCTTCAAGTAGACATTATTTTGGTTTCTCTTCCTATTTTTAATGGCATTTTCTTTTTTGGGTTCTGCTTCTCTGTGTTGCTATAAGTATGAGACAGAGGGGCAAAGTGGAATGAGTACTGTACCTAGGGATCAAGAAATCTGAGTTTAAGTCTCACCTCTGTCATTTCCTGACTACCCATGTGCCTTTGCACAAGTCATTCAGTTTTTATGAGCCATAGTTTATACATATGAAAATACTGCCTAACCACTTACTTGCTCTACCTACCTTAAGGGGCTGCTGTGTGGAAAGGGGCTTGGCAAAGTGGTAGGCATATGTAAGCTGTTGAAATTTCTAAAATTCTTCCATTTATGAAATTTTGTTTTTTAAAATCTCATAGTTATAGTGTAAAAGGAATAAAATAATCATCTTTACAAGCCCCTCCCAAACTCCCCATGCCTGGAAATGCATGTTTTTAATACAAAAAAGAAAATAGAATCCTGTTATATAATTCCATTTTCTAGGTATAGCAGAGTGCCTGGCACATAGTAGTTACTTAATAAATGTTTATGCTTTTATTTTTTATTATGTGTAACCAGTTGGAAGGGAGATGAATTGGCTGGCATGAGGAGCCGTTCTCTTAATTCTGTAACATAGTATCATGAAGTTTTCATTTTGTTTATAGGAAGTCTGAGAATATTCAGATGTTCAGTTATTCATATTTCATTTTATTCCTAATCCTGTTCCCTCTTCTTTATAAAAACCAAGGCATATAGTATGTGAATGTGTGTGTGTTAAAGAACACTACAAACACAATGTGATGAAGTTTCATATATGTGTGTGTGTGTGTATAGTATATAGTATATGTGTATATATGTATATGTGTATATATGTATATGTGTATATATATGTATGTATGTATATGCATGCATGTTTGTTTATCTGAAATTGCCAGAGGATTACAGCTTGAGAGGTAGAGGGGGATTCTGTCATCTAGTCTAAACACCTTGTTTTTCAGATGTGAAAATGAAAGTCAAATAGGTATAATGGCTTGCCCAACATCAATCAGATAGTTCAGGGATACAAAGCCACATCCTCCGACCCCAAACTCAGGTTTCCATCCACCATACTGCTCTCCCCTCAACTCCTTCCTCATTGTTCACTATGCTTCTATTGTTGAACACTAGAGTCTAGTTCCAAACATATATACATATGTAGAAACATATATGTATATCTGTATATAAATAATGCTTTAATACTTTCAGAAATCCACAATATCAGTACAAATACTCCTTCCATCAAAAATCACAACCCTTTAAGTGTCTTTTTCCAAAAGAAAAACAAAGCAAACAAATTACGATCCAACATACAACTATGATCCATGCTTGTCTTCTTTGAAATTACTTATATGGGTCTTTGCATGGCAACTAGTCCATCTCTGAGTCAGTGTTTAAAGCCTTACCAACTTGATGGGACTCACTAGGACTTGCACTCTGCTGCTTTAGATTTTTCAGCTTGACACAGGGAGACATCATAGTTGCACTTTAGATAACGGAAAAAGGGAAGGAGGGAAAGTATGAGAGGGCAGGAGAGCGAACAAGAAGGAGAAAAGTGAAGGAGAGAGAGATTTTGGTTCACCAATGAAATTAACGGTCTATTTTTAAAGTATGTACAAGTAGAAATGATTTCAATTTTCTCAAAGAATGTCAATTTCATCTCAATTTTCACCAATTTTCAGGCTTGATAGTTACAAAGGGCAGTGGCGACTAGAGCTAAAGGGCTACTACTTTTCCATACATTGCTTCTTATATTCTCCCAAAACAGTAGGAGGCATTCCCCCAGGCTTCCTTCTTCCTCCTCTTTTTAACTCATCCAGATTCCTACTTGTGACCACCCAGAGGGGAATCTTGGAGAGCAGGAAATGGGGGTAGAAGAGAAGGAGAGAAGAATGCAGTTCCCACCACATTCCTTGGCTTTGCTATTGTCTCTTAGAGGATACTGGATGACTGTTAAGTTAGGAAGACTTTCCTCTCATTGCATCTTTGCTCAGTCTGTGCCAGCTGCCTACTTTTAAATGTTCTGCTTTCCAGGTAGAACTGGGTTTTTTGTTGTTTTTGTATTTTGGGTTTTTTTCCCCCTCTAACATCTCTAGGCTCTGACATCTGCTCCTATGAGTTGTAGTCCCAGGAGGTGACAGAGGTCTGTTATGTGGCAAACCTTATTTGGGAAACCTGACATGTGAGTGTCTGAAGCCAGGGTTTTCAAGGCACAACTGAAAATAGGCATTGTGGTGGAAGTGAGAAATCCAGGATTTTTGAGTCAAAAAACCTGAGTTTTAATTCTAGATTCTTAAAATTTGTGGGAATTTGGGGAAGCCACTTAATCCCTTTCATACTTTCCTTATCTTTAAAAGATGATGATGGTAATTGGAGTAGAATCTATGGCATATTTATACTGAATAAACTTTTATTTACAGAAATAATTAGTGAGAAAATTCAAATATATGTGAACATTATATAAGATTTTATATTTTATAAATTCTATGAATTATTTTATGAATGTTTTGTAAATCTCATATTGCCTTCATCCAAACAGCAATGATTTTAACCTCCTCTTCCTCCTCCTCCATAAATATGCTTAAAGACAAAGTCACTTTCTTTTTCCTCACTTTCTTACTCTTCTTTATAGAAACCCAGTTTGCCTCCATATCAATGTTCTATGAATGATAATATATATTGGTGCCAGTACGGTATAACAAAAAGAACATTAGACTTGGTATCTGATGAAAGCTAGGTTTAAATCTTTATGGGCAAATCACTTAATACATCTAAGCCTCAGTTTCCTCCTCTGTAAAATGGGAATGCTGATTCCTATATTACTTACTTCATAGAGTTCTTATAGGGACCAAATGAGATAATGCCTAATGAGTGTATTGCAAGCCATGTAGACTACATGTAAGTCTCATATATTATTAAAAATAGTTTCTAAATTCAGTACAGTTATAAGTTTTGAAATCTTAAAACAACACTAAGCCTCTTGAAATGGAAACCAAAATTTTTAACATTTCTTTTTTCAATTAAGTTTCAAATTCTCCTTTCCCCAACTCCCCTTTTTGAGAAGGCAATTTGAGAGACTATACTTGTACTTGTACAGTTATGCAAAATATTTTCATATTGGCCATGTTGCAAAAGAAAAAGAGACCAAAAAACCCCAAGAATAATAATGTTTTTTCTTTTTTTAAATGTATGTTTCAAGCTGTATTCAAATGCCATCAGTTCTTTTACTGGAGGTAGATAGCATTTTTTTAACCATAAATTCTTCAGGATTGTTTATATATATACACAAACACACACATACCTATATATGTATGTATATATATATCTATTGTGAGAAAATAATGGGATTTGGCAGATGCTCAAAGGCCCCACTTGGAGATTAATCTAAACTGATTGAATTAAGTGAGAATGATTGATTTTACTGATTAGCCTACTTAAAGTTAATTAGATTGTAGCCAAACCTGGCCATCCCTTAAGAAGGTATTATTCTCAGAAGCTTAGGACTTTGAACTCAATTCAAAACTACTTTCAAGTCCAGTGAATCAATGGATTTGGATGATGCTAACCAATCAGCTTGAAGCAGTGTGTAAGGACCACCTATGCACCAGACCTGTAAAAAGCTTCCACACTCAGTTTGCAGGGCAGTTCATGATTGAAGCAGGCTCATGGCAGAGGACTTGAGTAAGAACCAGACCAAGCTATAACTCTAGGCTAGATAGGCCTTTTCTTAACTTTCTGAACTCTATGTGTTTTCCTTTTTACTAATACCTAGTATACTTTAATAAATGCTTAATGCCCAAAGACTGATGCTAAAGCTTCTAATTTAAGGTGACCACACATTTAGATTTTAAACATCCCAGTACACACACACACACACACACACACACACACATGTGTGTGTATATATATGTATTATATATACATAAATACATGCACACACATATATACATATACACACATATACATATACACACATATACATATACACACATACATATACGTACATACATACATACATACATACATACATACATACATACATACATACCCCTCCCTCACTTAAATACATTTCACTGCAAGTCCTGACATCATTCCAATGTCATGGTCCTCTTTGAAAATGAAGGACAAACAATAGTCCCCATAACTAGCTGTGAAAACTATAGGATGAAAAACCAGAAGATTAGGATAGTGCTCCCTCCACACCAGGAACAGAACCTAACTTTAAAAAAAAGTTAAAAGCCAAGTAATTGGCTGGAAAATGACCCCCCCCCCAAAAAAAGGAAACTGAAAATGATAAGTTAATGCGTTGACAAGGAAGATCAAAACACAAGGGCAAAAGAAGGCAATTATTGTACACAATTAATATATGCTCAAATATTTAAAGTGCTTATTACCATCAACCAAAGCAACATTTTATCTAATCATAGATTTACCTGCATAATATAAAAGAAATATGTGTGTATATACGCACACACATGTATTTTCTTTTAAAAGGTGATGTTTGAAGAGGAAAATAAGGGAAGAGGTCAATTACTGTATAATTCAGGTTAAAGTATCTTCCATTGAGAAAAATTATAAGGATGTATATAATAAAATGTCATTGACCAATTGTGACATCTCATAATTATTATTAAAAATTAATTCAGTTGGATAAGCAAATTCAATTCAAAAGACATTTGGTAATCACATATGCTGTAAAGGTCATATATATATACTTTGGTAGATTAAAATTTTAGATACACCGTTGTCCCCATCATGGAAATGACTATAGAAGTAGCATAAACCATAAGTAAATGGCCACTACATATAATGTAAATGTATCAAAAGAGTATAAGTCTATTTCTATATAATGTCTAAATTTAAAAAAAATCACAAATGAGGGATAAAGGAAGGCTTAATGGAAGATATGGATTTGATTTATCCTCTCAGTGGTTGGTCATGAACTCAACATGTGAATAAGAAAATAGAATACATATCAGATATAGGGAGAAAAGCAAACAAAAATGCTGAAGGATGACATCACAGGTTATATTCAAGGAACTAATAGAGCCTAATGCAGTTTGATTAGTGAATGCCTATATATCTATATCCATATCTATATCTATATCTATATAGATATATAGATATATTTGCATTCACTTATCTTTGAACATATATCTTCCCAGTATAATGAAAACAATTTGATGGCAGGGAATGTCTTTATTCCTTATTTGTATCCCCAACATATAGTGGAATTCCTGGTATATTATAGATATTAATGAATCTTCATTAATTGCTTGGTTGGACCATATATGATAAAGGTAAATGGGTAGACATTGCCAAAAGAAGAAACCATGATGATGAGAAATGTAGTAATCTATTACATAAGTGAAATTATTAGATTGTAACTATCATAGCAAATAAATTCTTAGCAATTTTTATATGATCTTCTACCATGTCATAAGGGTTATCTACATACTTGTGTGTGCCACAGACCTCTTTGGCAATCTGATGATACCTATGGGATATATTAATGATTTCAAATAACTAAAGGAAATATAAATTCTGGTTAGAGGTTAATAAATACAATTTTCTCATCCAATTTCCCCTTAAATCTATCTTTAAATTTCTTGGGTGTCCATGAACCCCTAGTTAAGAACCCCTGCTCTATTACAATCAATGTTTTATTGTCCTCATGTAGTCAGAAAGGAGAAGAGATAAAATGATGACTCCATGTTGATAACTGTGGCATGGATGCAGGTCCTGGCATATGGGATGTGGGAAGCATTCCTCAGTAGATAGTGAGAATGGAATGGAAAATATTTTTTTAAATGGTGATTTGGATAGGAATAGAGGCAACAGATGGCAGAAAACTGAAGAAAGATTAAAGAGGTTTGATGTTCAAAGGTGGGTCCTAGATCAGGGTCTTAGTGTTGAATCTCACAATATTGATAGGTTTCCTGGATCATTTCAGTGAACTGCACAGATAGTCCCATTAAAATGGGAAATATCAAAGTTTTTAGTTATTTGGAATTCAACTATTAATCTTATTTATTCATTTGATATCAAGTGACTACTACCAATGTGAAGAAACACAAAGTTCTACTTTTAATATTCTTGAAATAAGTAGTTGAAATGATGTTCTAAAATGTAAAGTATTTGTCTATCAACTCAAATGACAGCATTCAAAATGATTTTGCCAATCCATTCCTTTAGGACTGACATAGAAACATATGTGATCATCAGGATCAGTAAATAAAGTTCCTCTACTGTTCTTTATACAGACTTTGTGAAGAATAGGATCACAGCAACAGTAATATTATTTTATTGAGAGTATTAATGATCTAAGACCAATCCAGGCATTGGCTCATGTCTGCTTGGGCTTAGTCTATAACAAAGGACAGTGGCTTAAATTTTCCTACTTTAAAGTATAATTTTTACAATCTGGGTTTCATTCATTTTTATGTCATGTGTAAAATTCTTGATAATTTTAATGCAAATGTTAAAATTAAATGGGAAATTCCATATGTGATGTTATTTATCCCTTGTGAACAATGCTCCAGTGCATGTTATTCATGTGATAGTTATAACTTGCAGCTGATGAACACTCCCTTCTTATTTTTTGATGACAAGGAATTAGAGCATCAATAATTGAAACATAAAATCTTAGTACCAAATGCATAATATTCCTGTGTTGTTAATGTTTCTTTTCCTACTTCTAATCTTAACAGAATATAAGATTAAAATGAAAAAAAAAGATTAAGGGATTTTTTTCCAATTGACTTCAGGAGAAAATGGGATTTTTGGACTTTTTACATTTATAAACCCTTTCTCCCATAGAGGTAGTATGGCATAATTGGTACAGTCAGGAAAACCAGAGTCCTGCCTCTGACACACAGTGGCTTTGTGACAATGGGCAAGTCACTTAACCTCTCAAGATTCCAGGCAATTCACCAAGACTACAACTTTCAGGTGATTTCCTGCTATGTGTTGGTGGTAGGAGTTCACACAATCTTCTCTCCCTTTCTGGAACACCAATACACTCCCAGCCAAAGGAAAACAAACAAATTGCCCTTTCCCAGTTTAAAATGATCAATGGGTAAAATGTAAATTTGCTTGTTTTCATGCTCGCACAAAGTAGGATTGAATTATTTCCTTTCCACTTTCCAGATAGAAAATGCAAAATAAGAGGACCAATTTCCTTTGCATTTTCCTCTTAATAGAGTATTTAATCCTTCAATTCACCATTAAAATTGCATTGTTTGATTTTTTTCATTTTAGCTCAAAAACACATCGCTATTGTTTTAAAAGAAATAGGAGGGGCAGCTAGGTGGCCCAGTGGATAGAGCACCTGCCCTGGATTCCGGAGTACCTGAGTTCAAATTCAGCCTCAGACACTTAACATTTACTAGCTGTGTGACCCTGGGCAAGTCACTTAACCCCAATTGCCTCACCAAAAAACAAAAAACAATAAAACCCAACCAAACAAAAACAAAAAAGAAATAGGAAACATGATTTACCTTACTCAAGCTAAACCCAAAGATTATTCATTACAGCTACTGGGCCATTTCTATTTTCTCACAGCCAGAAGTATATCTAGTCTTTATATGAAGACAAGTACCTATTTTTTCCTTCAGCTCATGCAGCTCACTATACTGACTTCCTCTCCAGTCATTCAAAAGTTGGAGGAGAAATCCAAACCACACTTCCACACTATTCTACCTATAGCCCCCTTTTGGAAATACAAGGAGAAAATTCTGACATACATAGTTATAAGCACAATCAAATAGAATCAAGACAAAACAATATTTTTCTCCCCTCCCCCATTATTTAGATCAAGGAACAATAAGCAGTCCTTGATAGGGAATATACATCCAATCCCTCCATACATTTAGTTTGAATGAAAAATCAGATGAACAGCAAGGGTTTTAAAATGTTGCTTATGGAAAGGACAAAAGAATTTTATTTCAGTTACCTCCTTTTCTACAGCAGTGTCTAACAAATAGTATTTGCTGAATAAATATTTGATTGAATTAGATTGGATTTACTTCTTTAAAATAAGTTGAATAGCTGTAGCCAAGAAGGTAGATTAAATTCAGGAACTTGCCTCTGCCTCTCAGTTCCTCCAAACAATATTAAAATAATGCCTCAAAATTAATTCTGGTCACAAAGAGATTGTAGTGGATCATTTGCTCACACTGAAAACATCTCTGTGTTGCATTGCCTATACTGGTGGCAGGTTGCCACTGCAGGGAAAGTAGGATAAATAAGAAGAGTAGGGACCCTGGTCATGGTTTCAATGCAGAAAAGAGTGGGTTTACTCACAGATCAAAGTACAGTCCAGGAAAAGAGTAACCACACTTTTCCTTAGATCATAGCACCTTGAAAGAATTGAAAACTTCCAGACCCCCAGAACTAGCTCTGAAAATAGCAACATAAAATGCCAAAGTTTAGAAAAATGACACCTGTACCCTGCTAGCAGAACACATCTTTAACATAAAATTAAATGGGGAAAAATGGGCTGGAAAATGAGCAAACAACAAACAAAGATAGGTGATAAGGAAAATCAAAACAGAAACTCAAAAGAAGAGAATGAAATCAAAACAACTACATGGAAAGTATAAAAGAAATATGTGAACTGGTTTTACATACTTAAAAAATTCTGGAAGAGCCCATAAAAGGATTGCAAAAATCCAATAAAAAAGGTAGAGGAAAAATTAGGAAAAGAATGAGAGTGACACAAGAAAATAATGAAAAAATACTCAACAGCTTGGTAAAGGAGGCACAAAAATAGTAAGAAAATAAAACTTTAAAACATATTTGGCTACATGTAAAAGGAGCCACAAAAATCAACTGAACAGAATAATTCCTTAAGAATAAGAATTGGACAAGTGGAAGCTAATGACCCCATGAAAAAACAAGAAGCAATAAAACAAAGTCAAAAGAAAGAAAGAAAAAAGAAAATGCAAAATATCTAATTAAAAATACTGACCTGAAAAATAAGTCAAGAAGAGATAATTTAAGAATTTTTGGACTACCAGAAAGTCATGATCTAAAAAGACCCTTATCATCTTTCAAGATATTATCCTTCACAAAAATCTCAGTGAAAATTTCACTGATAGTCAAGAATCAAAGGATAATATAGTCATTGAGAGAATCCACCTCTTGAAAGAGATCACAGAGAGAAAAATCCCATGAATATTATAGCTAAATTCCAGGGCTCCCAGGTCAAGAATATATTGTAAGAAGCTAGAAGGAATTAATTCAAATAGTATGTTGCCATAGTCAGGACAACAGAAGATATAGAAGCTTCTATAATAAAGGATTGGAGGACTTTGAATATGATATTCTGGAAGACAAAGGAGCTAGAATTACAACTAAGAATTAACTATCTAGCAATACTTAATATAATTCTTTGGGAGGGTGGTATTTAATGAAATAAAGAATTTCAAGTATTCCTGTTGACCAAAAGCAAATAAAAATTTCTTTTCTTTTGAATATAAGATCAAGAGAATAATAAAAAGGCTAATGGGAAAGAGATAACAAAAAACAATCAATAATGTTAAACTGTTTACATCCCTACACTGGAAGATGACACAAACACCTTTCTAAAAAATATATTTAGGGGTAGCTAGGTGGTGCAGTGGATAAAGCACCAGCCCTGCATTCAGGAGGACCCGAGTTCAAATCTGACCTCAGATACTCGACACTTACTAGCTATGTGACCCTAGGAAAGTCACATAAGCCTCATTGCCCCTCAAAAAAAAAGAAAAGAAGAAAATATTTATTTAACTTTTTATTTTCCTTAATTACATGTAAAAACAATTTTAAACATCCATTTTTTAAAACTTTGTATTCCAAATTCTCTCCCTTTCTCCCTCCCCACCTCCACTTTGAGAAGACAAGAAATTAAAGGTGTTATACATGTATAGTCATGCAAAACATTTCCATATTATTCATGTTGTGAAAGAAAAAACACAAAACCCCTCAAGAATAATAAACTTTTCCTACTTTCCTGCAGGGTAAGATAGATTTATTTACCCAAATGAATGTGTACATTATTCCCTCCTTGAGGAACTATGAAGTGAGTCCAGGCTTTACTGTGGCTACAAGCTCTGGAGTGCTAGTGCTCCTCCTCAGCCTGAGACTGCCACCCAGGATTATGACCTGGATCCAAGTATGGGCAAAGCAACAGAGTCCTGCCTAGGTGCTAGCAAAGAGACCCCTGTAATCTCTTTCTTGTCAATTGCTCTACCCCCTTACCATCTGTGGGCTGAGTTCCAGAAGCAGTTTCTGCTGATGATGATTCAGTGGCCCTCAAAGCCTGCTCCTGGTTTGTTGGGGCTGGGTCTGCACTGGCTGTGACTGCTGTCACAGCCTGCATTGGGCTGCCCTTCTCTCTTAACCATGTGTGGCAGACCTTTTCTCCTGACCTCTTGTAAGTTGCTTTTGGATGAAAAATCATTTCACCATGTCCTTTTGTGGGTTCTGCTGCTCCAAGAATTGTCTTATGACATTATTTGAAGGTATTTAGAGGGATCTTGGGGAGAACTCAGGTGAATAATTGCTTAATTTTCCTCAACTATCTTGGCTCTGCCTCCTGACACTTATAACTTCTAAGAAATTTATCAGTATTAAGGAAGTTAGAAAGATTGTACAAGGACAGAAGGCAAAGGTGTGAGTTGAACATAATTAAATGATGTCTCCCAAAAAATTAAGTGATGGGAAAAATGGATACACTTGGAGAAGGTGGAAGGGAAGGCAGAATGTGGGAAATTATCATATAAAAGATACATAAAAAAGAGCTTTTACATTGAAGAAGGAAAAGAAGGGGGTGGCAGGCAATGTTTGCACCTTACTTTCATCATAATTGGATCAAAGAAGGATTAGCATGCATAGTCAGTTGAGTATAGAAACACATCTTACCCTATAGGGAAGCAGGAGGAGAGAGAGAGATTTAGAATAGGGGGAGGATTGATATAAGGGAGGGCATATTGGAGTAGGTGATGGTCAAAAGCAAAACATTTTTGAGGAGGGGCAGGGTGAAAAGAGAGAGAAAATGATAAAAAGAGAAAAAGTAGGCTAGAGCAAAATAGACAGCAATCATAACTGTGATTGGAATGAACTCACCCATAAAATGGAAGCACATAGCAGACTGGAAGAAAAACCAGAATCCTACAATATGTTTGTTTGCTTTTATGAGATATATACTAGAAACAGAGACACACAGAGTAAAGGTAAGGGACTGGAACAGAATCTATTATGTTTCAGCTAAAGTTTTTAAAAAATTGGTAGAAATCATGATCTCAGATAAATCAAAAACAAAAATAGATGTGCTTAAATGAGATAAACAGGGAAACTACATTTTGCTAAAAGTTACCACAGGCAATGAATTAATATGAATACTAAACCATCGCACCAAATGGTATAGAATTGAAATACTTAAAGGAAAAAATATATTAAAACTATACTAGTGGGGGACAACAACTTTCTCCTCTCAGAACTAGATAAATCTAACAAAACAAAAACAAAAAAACAAAACAAGAAAAAAGTTAAGGAGATGAACGGAATTTTAGAAAAGTTAGATATGATAGACCTTTGGAGAAAACTGAAATGGAATACAAAGGAATATACCCTTTTCTCATCAGGATGTAGCATCTACAGAAAAATTGGCCATGCATCAGAGCATAAAATCCTCATGACCAAATGCAGAAAAACAGAAATATTATATGCATCCTTTTCAGAAATGCAATAAAATTACATTTAATAAACTAATATGGAAGAACAGATTAAAAGTTAATTGAAAACAAATAATGTAATCCTAAAGGATGAGGTGGTCAACCTAATATGGAAATGTTTTGCATGACCATACATATATAACTTATATTGAATTGCTTGCCTGCTTTTTTTTTTAAGTGAGGCAATTGGGGTTAAGTGACTTGCCCAGGGTCACACAGCTAGTAAGTGTTGTGTCTGAGGCTGGATTTGAACTCAGGTACTCCTGACTCCAGGGCCGGTGCTTTATCCACTGTGCCACCTAGCCGACCCTGCTTGCCTTCTTAAACAAGGGTTGGGGAGAGAGGAAGGAAGATAATTTAGAAAACAAAGTTTTAAAATTCAGTGTAAAAACTGTTTTTACATGGAATTGGGGAAAATAAAATTCTAAATAAAAAAGAATGAGTGGGTCAAAGAACAAATCATAGAAACAATCAATAATGCTATTAAAGGGAATGACAACAGTAAGATGACATATCGAAATTTATGGGATTCAGCATAAGTTCTCATGGGTAAATATACATCTCAAATTGCTTACATTAAAAATAGAGAAAAAGTGGATCAATGAATTGGACATGCAACAAAAAAAGAACTAGAGAAAAAACCATTAAAAATCCCCAATTGAACACCAAATTAGAAATCTTGAAATTAAAGGAACAAGTAATGAAGTATAAAGTAAGAAAACCATTCAACTAATAAAATTAGAAGCTGGTTTTCTGAAAAACAAATAAAATGGGATATACTATGAGTTAATTTGATTTAAAGAAAGAAGAAAAACAAATTACCAGTATTGAAAGTGAAAAGAGTGAATTCACCAAAATTAAGAGGAAATGAAAGCAATTATAATAGCTATTTTGTACAATTTTATGCCAATTAGTCTAACAATCTAAGTGAAATGTTAGAATATTCGTCAAAATATAAATTACCCAAATTATTAGAAAAAGGGAATAGAATACTTAACCCCATTTTAGAAAAAGAATTTCAACAAGTAACAAATAAGCATCCTATGAAAAATCTCCCAAACCTGAAAAAATTTACAATTCAATTCTACCTAACATTTAAAAAATAATTAATTCCAATATGATATAAACTATTGGGGGAAATAGGCAAAGAAAGAATTTGACAAAATACATTTTATGATAAAAATACAGTCTTGATACCTAAACCAAGAGTAAAAACAGAGAAAGAAAATTATAGACACATTTCCCCAATAAATATTTATGTAAAAAAATACTAGGAAAGAGATTGCAGCAAGATATTATAATGATAATCCATTGTGACCAGTTGGGATTTAGACCAGGAGTAGAGGGCCTGTACAATATTAGGAAAAGTAATAGCATAATTGACCATATCAACAACAAAAACAATAAAAATCAAATTATTATATCAATAGATGCAAAAAAAATTCTGATAAAATACAACATCCATTCCAATCAAAATACTGGAATTCATAGGAATAAATGGAACTTTCCTTAAAATAAGAAGTAATATCTATCAAAAACCAGTAGTGACTTTTATCTTTAATGTGAATAAACTAGAAGCCTTTCCAATAAAACAATTATTACCATGATTATTCAACATTGTACTAGAAATGTTAGCTTTAACAATAAGAGAATTAGAATAGGCAATGAGGAAACAAAACTATTATACTTTGCAGATGATATGATGTCATATTTAGTGAATTGAATCAAATGGGACAATTAGGTGGCTCAGTGGATAGAGCACTGGCCATGAAGTTGGGTGGACTTGAATTAAAATTTCACCTTGAACATTTGTCAGCTATGTGACCTTAGGAAGTCACTTAACTCCAACTGCCTCAAACATCTGGGGCCATCTCCAGTCATCCTGATATATGTCTTGCCACTGGACCCAGATGGCCCTGGAGGAGAAAGTGAGGTTGCTGACCTTGCACAGGGTTCCCTCAACTAAATCCAATTCACTGAAAGTCATGACATCACCTCCTGATGTCATGGTCCTCTTGGAGAATGAAGGACAAACAACAACTGAATCAAATGAAAAAAAAATGCTGAAACAACTAACAACTTCTGCAAAGTTGAAGGATATAAAATAAAACCATATAAATTATAATTTCTATATAGTACCAACAAGACCCAACATGATAGAAAGAAAAATTCTATTTAAAATAACTTGACAATATGAAACACTAGGGAGTCTGCTTGCCAAGAGAAACCCAGTGAGTATGTGAACACAATTACAAAACACTTCTTATACAAATAAAGTCACAGCTAAACAATTGAAAAAATATTAATTACTCCTGGGTATGCTGAATCAATATAATAAAATGACATTTCTACCTAATTTAATTCATTTATTCATCCCCACACTAATCACACTACCAATTTTTTTTTGTAAATAGAAAAAATAGCAACGAAATACATCTGGAAGAACAAAAGGTCAAGAATAAGAAGGGAGTGAAGTTTTTTAAAATGTGAAGGAAGGTGGCTTGCCCATATCAGATCTCAAACCATATTACAAAGCGATAATCATCAAAACAATCTGGCATTGGTTACAAAGTTGAATGGTGGATCAGTGTAATAATAATTAGAAAGCAGTTTGGCAGAAACTAGGTATAGAACAACATTTCAAACTTTATATCAAGATAAGATCAAAATGGGTACAATTTAGACATAAATGGAGACATCATAAACAGATTAGAGGAACATGAAATGGTTTAAGATCTGTGAATAAAAGAAGAAATTATAACCAAACAAGAAATAGATAATATTACATGATGCAAAATGGATGTTTTTGATTACATCAAACTGAAAATATTTTGCACATACAAAACCAATTCAGCCAAGATACCACAATAAAGGCTCATTTCTCAAATATATAGAAAACTGACTCATACTGGTAAGTCTACATGTCATTTCTCAATTGATGAAGGGGTCAAAGGAAATGAACAGATGGTTTTGAGATGAAGAAATCAAAGCTATCTTTAGTGATATAAAATGCTCTAAATCACTATTGACTAGAAAAATGCAAATTAAAACCACTCTGATATTTCATCTCACACATATTACAGGGGTTAATAAAACAGAAAAGGAAATGACAAATTTTGGATGGGATGTGTGGGGCAGAATTAAAAATTAATTCACTGTTGGTGGAGTTGGGTTTTGTTGTTTGTTTCTTTGTTTTGTTTTTTGGTGACGCAATGAGTGAGGGTTTAGTGACTTGCCCAGGGTCACACGGCTAGTAAGTGTCAAGTGTCTTAGGTTGGATTTTAACTCAGGTCCTTCTGAATCCAGGGCCGGTGCTTTATCCACTGTGCCACCTAGCTGCCCCCTGTTGGTGGAGTTTTGATCTGATCTTACAATTCTAGAGAGCACTATGGAAGTATACTGAAAAGACTATCAGACTATGCATACATTCTGACCCAGCAAGACCACTACTAGGTCTGTATATATGATTGGTTTTTTTAAATAATAATAAACATTTTTATTTAAAGTCTTGATTTCTATATTCTATACCTCCTTCCTTCTCCCCTCCCTGAGGTTGTAAACAATCAGATATAAGTTATACATGTGCAACTATGTAAAACAATACCATATTAGTGATTTTGTATAAGAAAATGAATTAAAGAAAAAAATCGAAAAGTTAAAAATAGCATGTTTCAGTCTGTGTTCAATCAATATTAGTTCTTTCTTTTGAGGTGGATAGGATGCTTCATAATTAGTCCTTTGTAATTGTCTTGGATCATTGTATTGCTGAGAATAGTTAAATCGTTCACAGTTCTTCATCAAACAACATTGCTGTCACTATGTACAATGTTCTCTTGTTTCTGCTTACTTGCCTATACATCACTATACATAATTTAATATAAGTGTCTCCAGGCTTTTCTGAAATCTTTCTGTTTGTCATTTCTTATAGCACAATAATCTGTTTTATATGATTGTGATGGAATACCATTCTACTTCTACTATAAGAAATAATAAGCAGGATTCCCTTTAGAAAAACCTGAGGGTTGGCTAGGTGGCGCAGTGGATAGAGCACTGGCCCTGGAGTCAGGAGTACCTGAGTTCAAATCCGGCTTCAGACACTTAACACTTACTAGCTGTGTGACCCTAGGCAAGTCACTTAACCCCAATTGCCTCACTAGAAAAACAAAAAACAAAAAAATACCCCCAAAAAACCCCCAAGAAAAACCTGAGAAGTCTTACATGAACTCATGAAAAGTTAAGTAAACAGACCCAGGAGAACATTGTACACAATAATAGCAATATTGTATGATGATCAACTGTAAATGATATGTACTCTTAGTAATACAATTATCTAAGACAAATCTGAAGGACTTATGATAAAAATCCTATCCATCTCCAGAGAAGGAACTGATACAATTTTTACATGAAGTTAAAAGTCAGTAAATAGGTTAGGAAAATGAGCAAACAATAAAAAACGAAACTGAACAATTCCTCTGGCAACAGGGAAGTTCAAGACACAGAATCAGAAGACAATTATGTCAAAACAGCTACACAAAAAGCTGCAAAATAAATATGAATTGTATGCAAGTCAAATAAGAATTCCAGGAAGAGCTAAATAAGGATCTTATAAATCAAATAAAAGAGAAAGAGGGGAAAGAAATTAGAGCAATGCCAGAAAATTATGAAAAGAGAATCAACAGTTTGGTAAAAGAGGCACAAAAATACAGAAAAGAAAAGAAGACCTTAAAAACAGAATTTGTTAAATGAAAAAGGAGGGACAAAAGCTCACTAAATAAAATAAGTCCTTAAAAATGGGAAATGGACAAATGGGAGCTAATAACTCCATGAGACACAAAGAAATATTAAAAGCAATGTCAAAATGGAGAAAATAGAAGAAAATGTTAAATATCTTATTGGACATTTACCCTGAAAAAATATATAAAAACAAGATAATTTAAAAATTATTAGACAATACTGAAAGCCATGATAAAAAAGAACTTAGAAATCATTTTTCAAGAAATTATCAAGGAAAACTGCCCAAATATTCTAGAACCAGAGAGTAAAATAGAAATTGAAAGAATCCATTGATCACCTCTTGAAAGATATTTGAAAGTGAAAACTCTCAGTTAAATTCTGGACAAGTTTAAAAATTCTCAGGTCAAGGATAAAGTACTTTAAGCAGACAAAAAGAAACAAGTCAAATATCACAGAATTATAGTCAGTATCAAACAATTTTAGCAGTTTCCATATAAAGGATTGAAGAATCTAGAATCGGATACTCTGGAATGTAAAGGAGCTAGGATTATAACTAAGAAAAGCTTACCCAGCAAAACTGAGCATAATGCTTCAGGGGGAAATGGACATTTAATGAGAGGACTTTCAACCATTCCTCATGAAAAGACCAGTGCTGAATATGACATTTGACAAGGAAAAACATTTTTAAAATGAAAAAGGGTAAATGTACCACCAATGGAGATAAAATTAAAACAATGAACTCATGCAAAGTGAAGTGAGAAGAACCAGGAGAATATTGTATATAGTAGCAAACTTATTTTACTATGATCAATTATAATGACTCACCTATTCTGAACAATATAATCTAGAACATTTCTGAAAGACTTATGGATGAAAAATGTTATCCACCTCCAGTAAAAGAACTGATGGAGGGGCACCTAGGTAGCGCAGTGGATAAAGCACCAGCCCTGGAGTCAACAGGACCTGAGTTCAAATCTGGCCTCTGACACTTGACACTTACTAGCTGTGTGACCCTGGGCAAGTCACTTAACCCCCATTTCCTCACAAATAAAAGAGAGGGGGCGGTTAGGTGGTGCAGTGGATAAAGCACTGGCCCTGGATTCAGGAGTCCCTGAGTTCAAGTCCAGCCTCAGACACTTGACACTTACTAGTTGTGTGACCCTGGGCAAGTCACTTAACACCCATTGCCCAGCAAAAAAAGAAAAAAAAGAAAAAAGAAAGAAAAATAAAAAAGAAAGAAAGATAGATAGAAACAATGAATAGAGGGTCAAAAGAACTGATGGAGTCTGAATGCTGATCAAAACATACTTAAAAATTTTTTTTTTCTGGCATATTTTATTTTCTTTCTTTTTTGGTCTGTGTTTTCTTTTGCAACATGGCTAACATGGAAACAAAAGCTAGGTGGGGCAGTGGATAGACCTCTGGGCCTGGAGTCAGGAATACCTGTGTTCAAATCCAGACTCAGACACTTTTTAGCTGTGTAAACATGGGCAAGTCACTTAATCCAGTTTGCCTCATTTTCCTCATCTGTAAAATGAGCTACAGAAGAAAATGTCAAATAACTCTACTATCATTTTTTTTGTGGGGCTATGGGGGTTAAGTGACTTGCCCAGGGTCACACAGCTAGTAAGTGTCAAGTGTCTGAGGCCAGATTTGAACTCAGGTACCCCTGAATCCAGGACTAGTGCTTTATCCACTGTGCCACCTAGCTGCCCTCTACTATTCTTTTTTTAGAAGACCCCAAATAGAGTCACAAAGAGTCAGGCATGACTGAAATTAGTGAACAAAAACAAATAAGGAAATGTGCTTTGAATGATCATAGATAATCTGTATTAAATTGCTTACCTTTGTAAGGAATAAGATGGACAGAGAGAGAATTTGAAACTCAATTTTTCTAAAAAAAATTAAGTTTTTTACATGTAATTGAAAAAAAAATGAAATAAAATATATTAATATATTGGGGGAAATTCATATGAGAGAGTTGGGGTAAATGGTATAGTACTTTCATTTATACAGAATTTAATATTTATTTTAAATTTTAAAATTTTAATTAATAACTTATTTTAAAGCAATTCCACCATTAATCAACAAATATTTCCCAAGTGCCTACTAGGTATAGGCACTATGTTAAGTAGTGAAGATACAAAACTATTTGCTACACTATACTTATTCATTATCTTGTTTTGTTGTTATTTTAACAAGTATAACATATTCTAGTAAGAAGGGGTCAAAGTGATTGAGAAATTATAAATGATCTAAAATTGTTATGTAAATTTACAAAAGAGGAATGTTTCCTACTCTATGCAAAGTAAAGGGTAGAACAGATTATTTCTAAAGCCCCTTCCAACTTTGAAAAATTGTAAGAACTAAACTGATGTTTATCAGTTGATTGACCCTATGATCTCAAGTATAAATAAAAGCAATGCTTCCATACAGTCTGCATTCACAATTCCTTTCCCACCATCAAATCCACATAATCTTTGCAAACATTGTTCTTTTTTATTACAAACACAATTCATTTGACATTTTCCCTCCCTCTCAACTCCTTTTTACCCTTTTCTTTTCTAAAATGTGTTTTTGCCTTCTTGGAATGCTCTTCCAATCCTTTCACACATTTATTGGCTACCGTCTTTCTGCTATACCAAAGAGTCTTTATCACCAACATTCTTTGTCCATCCCTATTCCCCTTTCCTTTAAGCAAGACCCTATAAACTCTTTCTTTGTAGACTATTGATTATTCACTTTTCTTTTTCCCACAGTTCTGGCCAACTGGTTCCAAAAGTCTTTTACTGTTGTGCATTCAGGGATGAGGTGTTTGCTAGGCCTTCTCCTCATATCCTTTCCCCTTGATCATAAACTTTATGCTGACTTAAACCAAACCATTTATTATGTGAAACAATCCTCATGATTTCTCTGCTTTGTCCTATTTCTATTTTTCTTCAGTCTCTTAAAGATTGCTTTAATGTTCTCTCTCCATCAATGTCTATTTTATAGTTATAGCCCACCTCTGATATTTCTTTGTCAGTAGAATTGCAAGTTCTTTCTTTCTTGCATTTAGTCTTTGTGCTTCAATTTTTTCATTAGTTCCCTTGATATTCTTCACTTTTTGTTCTTCCAGATGAATTTTATTATTATTTTTTCTAACTCTATTCTGGAACCTTGCTAAAAATGTTAAGTGTTTCAAGTAATTTTTAGTTGATTGAGAGAAGGGAGAAGAGAAAGGAGGGAAAAAAGGGGGAAGAAAAGGAAGGGGGGCTGATAAAAGGGAAGACAGATTGAGGGAAGCAGTGGTCAGAAGCAAAATACTGGTCAGGAGAAATAGGGTGAAAGAAGGGAAAAAGAATACAAACAAAGGGGGAAAGAGGGTGGAGGAAAATAAACAGTTGGTAATCTTAACTGTGAATGTGAATGGAATGAATTCTCCCATAAAACAGAAGTGAATAGTAGAGTGGATTAAAAATCAGAATCCTACAATATGTTGTTTACAAGAAATACATTTGAAACAGAGATATACATACAGAGTAAAGATAAAAGTTTGGAGCAGAATATATTATGCTTCAGCTGAAGTAAAAAAAGCAGGGATAGCAATCCTTATCTCAGACAAAAGCAAAAATAGATATAATTAAAGAGATAAGGAAGAAAACTATATCTTGCTAACAGTATGATAGATAATGAAGTAAATCAATACTAAACATGTATGCACCCTAACATCCAAATTCTTAGAGGAGAAGTTAAATCAGTAACAATAGATAGCAAAACTATAATCATGGGGGATCTGAACCTTCCCTTCTCAGAATTAGATAAGTCTAACCACAAAATAAATAAGAAAGAAGTTAAAAAGGTGAATAGAATGTTAGAAAAGTTAGATATAATAAATGTCTGGAGAAAATTGAATGGGGATAGAAAGGAATATACCTTTTTCTCAGTGGTACATGGCACATACTCAAAAATTGACCATATATTAGGGCACAAAAACCTCAAAGTCAAATATAGAAAGGCAGAGATAGTAAATGCATGCTTCTCAGATCATGATGCAAAAAAAAATAATATGTAATAAAGAGCCATTTAAAGGTACACTGAAAATTAATTCATAACTAAATAATCTCATCCTAAAGAATCAATGAATTAGGGGCAACAAGTTGATGCA
Source organism: Dromiciops gliroides (assembly GCF_019393635.1). Lineage (NCBI taxonomy): Eukaryota > Metazoa > Chordata > Mammalia > Microbiotheria > Microbiotheriidae > Dromiciops > Dromiciops gliroides. Next base: position 682,410,704 of record NC_057861.1, on the reverse strand, counting down.
GTGGATAAAGCACTGGCCTTGGATTCAGGAGGACCTGAGTCCAAATCCAGACTCAGACACTTGACACTTACTAGCTATGTGACCCTGGGCAAGTCACTTAAGCCTCATTGTCCCACAAAACAAAACAAAACAAAAAAGAATCAATGAGTTAAACAACAAATCATCGATACAATCAATAACTTTATCCAAGAAAATGACAATAATGAGACAACATACCAAAACCTATGGGATGCAGCCAAAACAGTGCTTAGGAGAAATTTTGTATCTCTAAATGCTTACAAGAATAAAAAAGAGAAAGAAGATATCAATAAATTGGGCATGCAACTAAAAAAAGCTAGAAAAAGAACAGATTAAAAATCTGAATTAAATACTAAATTAGAAATCCTGAAAATCGAAGGAGAAATTAATAAAATTGAAATCAAGAAAACTATATAATTAATCAATAAAACAATAAAATAGACAATAAGACAATAAAATAGATAAACCTTTGGTTAATTTGATTTAAAAAAAGAAAGAAGAAAACCAAATTACCGGTATCAAAAATGAAAGGGGTGAATACACTACCAATGAAGTGGAAATTAAAGGAATAATTAGGAGCTATTTTGCCCAACTCTATGTCAATAAATTTGACAATTTAAATGAAATGGATAAATATTTACAAAAATACAAATTGCCCAGGTTAACTGAAGTGGAAATAAAATCCTTAAATAGCCCTATTTTAGATAAAAGAAACTAAAGAATCTATCAATAAACTTCCTAAGAAAACATTTCCAGGGCCAGATGGGTTTACAAGTGAATTCTACCAAATATTTAAAGAAAAATTAATTCCAATACTATACAAATTATTTGGAAAGTTAGGTGAAGAAGGAATTCTACAAAATTCATTTTATGACACAAATATGGTATTGATACCTAAACCAGACACAGCCAAAACAGAGAAAGATAATTACAAACCCATTTCCCTAATGAATATAGATGCAAAAATCTTAAATAAAATATTAGCAAGGAGATTACAGCAAGTGATCACAAGGATAATACACTATGACTAGGTGAGACTTATACCAGGAATGCAGGGCTGGTTCAACATTAGGAAAACTATCATCATAATCAACCACATCAATAACAAAACTAACCAAAATCACATCATCATCTCAATAGATGCAGAGAAAACATTTGACAAAATACAACACTCATTCCTATTAAAAACACTAGAGCATAGGAATAGGTGGTGCTTTCCTTAAAACAATAAATTGTATCTACCTAAATCCATCATCAAACATTATATATATAAAGGGCATAAGTTAGAGGCATTCCCAATAAGATCAGGTGGGAAGCAGGGATGTCAATTGTAGCCTCTATTATTTAATATTGTACTAGAAGTGTTAACTTTAGCAATAAGAGAAGAAAAAGGAATTAAAGGAATTAGAATAGGCAAGGAGGAAACAAAATTTTCACTTTTTGCAGATGATATGATGGTATACTTAGAGAATCTTAAAGAATCAACTAAAAAACCACTTGAAACAATTATCAACTTTAGGAAAGTTGCAGGATATAAAAGAAATCATCAGCATTTCTATATATGACCGAGAAAGGTCAGCAGCAAGACATAGAAAGAGAATTTCCATTTAAAGTAATGGTAGACAATCTAAAATACTTGGGAGTATACCTTCCAAGACAAACCCAAATCTATGAACACAATTACAAATCACTTTTGACACAAATAAAATCAGATCTATATGATTGGAAACATATCAATTGCTCATGGATAGGCCAAGTTAATATAATAAAAATGACAATTCTACCTAAATTAATTTACTTATTTAGCTGCCATAGAAATCAGACTACATAAAATTATTTTGTAGTGTTAGAAAGAATAATAACAAAATTCATATGGAAGAACAAAAAGTCAATAATATCAAGGGAACTAATGAAAAGAAAATGCACAGGAAGATGGTGTAGCTGTACCAAATCTGAAGATATACTATAAAGTGGCAGTCATTAAGACTATTTGGTACTGGCTAAGAAATAGAGTGGTGGATCAATGGAATAGGTTAGACACAGGAGATACAGTAGTAAATTACTATAGTAATCTACTGCTTGATAAAACCAAAGACTCCAGCTTCTAGGATAGGAACTCAATATTTGACAAAACCTACTGGGAAAACTGGAAGACAGTATGGCAGAAACTAGACATAAACCAACTTCTTATACCATATACCAAAATACGGTCAAAATGGGTAAAAGATTTATACATAAAGGATGATGCCATAGATAAATTAGGAGAGGAAGGAATAGTTTACCTCTCAGATCTATGGAGAAGAGAACAATTCACTTTCAAACAAGAGATAGAAAATATTATGAAATTCAAGGTGGATGACTTTGATTACATTAAGTTAAAAACTTTTTGTACAACCAGAAGCAAAGCATCCAAAATTAGAAGGGAAGCAGGAAGCTGGGAAATAATTTTTACAGCCACTATTTCTGAGAAAGGCCTCATTTCTAAAATATATAGGGAACTAAATAAAATTTATAAGAATGAAAGTCATTCCACAATTGAAGAATGGTCAAAGGATATAAACAGGCAATTTTGAGATTAAGAAATCAAAGCTATCTATTGCCATATGAAAAATGCTCTAAATCATTACTGATTAAAAAAATGCTAATTAAAACAACTCTGAGGTACCACCTAATACCTATCAGATTGGCTAATATGACACAAAAGAAAAATAATAAATATCGGAGAAGCTGTGGAAAAATTGGAACACTAATGCATTATTTGTGGAGCAGTGAACTTATACAACCATTCTGGAGATCAATTTGGAACAATGCCCAAAGTACTATGGGACTGTTCATAATCTTTGACCCAGTGGTACCACTGCTATTTATGTATCCCAAAAAGATCATAGAAGAGGGAAAAGGACCCACATGTACAAAAATATTTATAGCAGGTCTCTTTGTGGTGGTAAAGAATTGGAAATAGGGGGGAAGCTAGGTGGCACAGTGGATAGAGCACCGACCCTGGAATCAAGAGGACCTGAGTTCAAGTCCAGCCTCAGACACTTGCCAACTCATTAGCTGTGTGAACTTGGGCAAGTCACTTAACCCCAATTGCCTCACCAAAAAAAAAAAAAAGAATTGGAAATGGAGGGAATGTCAATCAATTTAGTAATGGCCAGCCAAGCTATGGTATATGAATGTAATGAATTACTATTGTGGTGTAAGAAACGATGAGCAGAAGGAGTTCAGAGAAACCTGGAAGGACTTTCATGAACTGATGATGATGGAGAGGAGCATAACCAGGAGAACATTGTACATAGTAACAGCAACATTGTATGATGAGTAATAGTGATAGACTTGGCTCTTCTCAGCAGTGTAATTATCCAAAACATTTTCAAAGAACTCATAACAGAAAATGTTCTCAATATCCAGAAAAAAAACAAACAAAACCTGTGGATTATGAAAGCAGATTGAACCATACCGTTTCTACTTTTTGGCTGTTCTATTTTTTACTTCTTTTTTGAAGTTTTCCCCTTTTGCTCTGATTCTTCTTTCACTATATGAGTAATGCAGAAATATGTTTAATGCGATTGTACATATATAACCTATATCAGATTGCTTTCTGTCTTGGGGAGGAGGCTGGGTGGGAGAAAAATTTGGAACTAAAAATCCTATGAAAACAAATGTTGAAAACGATCCTTACATGTAACTGGAAAGTAATAAAATAGTTTTATTTAAAAAAAGAAATAATAAAGCAAAATTAAATTAATTTAAAAAGTCAATGTGAAATATCTCATTGGGAAAACAACTGCCTTGGAAAATAGATCCAGCAGAATTTATTTAAGAATTATTGGACTACCGGAAATCATGGTTAAAAAAGAGCCTAGACATCATTTTTCTAGAAATTATCATGGAAAACTGTTCTGATATTCTAAAACCAAACAGTAAAATAGAAACAAAAACAATCCACTGATGACATCCTGAAAGAGATCTCAAAATGAAATCTTCCAGGAATATTGTAGCCAAATTCCAGAGCTCACCAGGTCAAGGAAAAAATATTGCAAACATCCAGACACAATCAATTCAAGAATTGTAGAGTCAGTCAGGATAACACAAGATTTAGATCCAGGAGAGATAATCTGAATATTATTGGACTACCTGAAAATCATAATCAAAAAAAGACTCTAGACATCACATTCCAAGAAATTATCAAGGAAAACTTCTTTGATCTTCTAGAACCAGAGGGTAAAATAGAAATTGAAAGAATCTACTGACACCTTCTGAAAGAGATCCCAAAGTGAAAACTTCCAGGAATATTACAGTCAAATTCCAGAGCTCCCAGGTGAAGGAGAAGATATTGCAAGTAGCCAAAAATAAACAATTCAGATATCATGGAATCAAAGTCAGGGCACTACAACATTTAACAGTTTCTACATAAAAGGATTGGAGGCCTTGGGATATAATTTTCCAGAAGGTAAAAGAGCTAGGATTATAATCAAGAATCATCCACCCAACAAAATTCAAAGTAAAAAAAAAAAAAAGGTTGCTCAGTTAAATAGAGGACTTTCAGTTATTCCTGATTGGGAAAAAAAAAAACAGAGCTGAATAGAAATTTTGCATTCAAAAGCAAGACTCAAGAGAAGCATGGAAAGTTAAACAGGAAAGGGAAATTATAAGGGATTCAATAATGTTAAACATTTTACATTTCTACTTGGGAAAATGATACTTGTAACTCACAAAAACTTTTTCATTATTAGGGTAGTTAGAAGAAGTATAGAAAGACTATGGAATTTTTGAAAGTAGCAATAGGAGGTTGAGACACTAATGTAGATAAATAAAAATGATAAAACATGATACATGCTTTATCTGATATATTAACATATACTGATGAATCAGAATCAAAATCATATATTTGATAGTGGATGTCAGAGATTATCTAATTGACCCCATAACTGAAGGAGAATTTTATTTACTATGCATCTGAATAGTGGTAATTTTTTTCTACATGAAGACTTCTTATAGGGTGAACAGAGGAACTCTCCTCTCGAGGGAGTTCATTTTATTCTTGAATGGCTATAATTATTTTTTAGAGTTTTACTTTTGTTTTTGTTTTCCCATTGACATTAAGCATAAATCTTTCTCTTCACAACTTCACCCATTGTTTCTGTTTTTTTCCTTCTGGGACCAAGCAGAATTAATCTAATCTTTTGCCACATGACATGTCTCTAAACACTTGAGGACAAGTATTATTCACTGCCCCAACCCATTGTGTCTCCCAAGCTAAAAATTCTCTTTTCCTTCAACCCATTTTCATGGGTCATGATCTTGAGGCCCTCTAAGAGTTTCATCACATGATCTTGATACCCTAGAGATAATCAATGCCCTTCCTAAAATGCAGCATCCCTAAATGGGGACAATACTCCTGCTGTAGTCTGACTAGAGCAGAGTATAATACCATTTCTGTAGGACTTTAAACTATTTAAGCTCACAAAACATTTTACATATCTTGTCTCAGTTGATCCTCACAATTTTGTGTGGTGAGTGATTTTAGCATCCCTATTTTAAAGATGAGGAAACAGAGGTTGAAAGGTTAAGTGACTTTCCCCAGGATTACATAACTATTAGATATCTTAGTCAGGATTGACATTCAATTTTTTCTGACTCCAAGTCTGACACTATCCTCTATATCACCTTCCTGCCAGATGACAAAACTGTTGTCTCATTAGCACTAGATACAATACTTGAACAAAGTGCTCATTTAGTCCAGGAAGGACCCAGGAGGGCTTTACAAAGGGACTGGGCATTTGATTTGAGATTTAAAAAGAGGCAGAAATTCAAGAGACAAAGTGAAGAAAGAAGACATTCCAAATATAAAGAACAACAGAGACTTGGTAGCAGAGGGCCAGTTTAAGACCCAGTGAATCACTCCAATTTGACTGGAGTATAAGGTACATGGAAGCGAGTAAAATTAAGCAAAGCAGGAAAGGTAGGGAAGTGATAATTACATTGAGTGCCAGGCAAAAGAATTAGAACTTTACTTAGAAAACCATAGGATACTATTAGACATCTTTAAAAAGAGGAGTAGCAGGACCAGATTTACGTGTACAAAAAAGTGTAGGTGGATAATAGAAGATGGAAATCATTGAAACAGTCCAGAAAATTGCTAATGAGTCTATAATAGAATAATATGCTGTTAATTCACTTTACTATAGTTCAGAAAATATTCATTTGAGTACCTATGAGGAGCCTAGAATACAAACAACAAAACAAAGTTCATGATTTCACAGAGCTTACATTTAACACATATGTAGCAAGTCAATATGGACACGCATAAGTAAATTTTAGGTCATTCAATAAGAGAGCAAATCTAAAAATAAATAAATAAATAAATTTTAAAGGGGCAGCTAGGTGGTGCAGTGAATAAAGCACTGACCCTGGAGGCAGGAGTACCTGAGTTCAAATCCGGCCTCAGACACTTAACACTTACTAGTTTTATGACCCTGGGCAAGTCACGTAACCCCAATTGCCTCACTAAAATAAATAAATAAATAAATAACTAGATAGGTAGATAGACAAATACAAAAGAGAGTAAGTTTCCTTGAAGGATTCATGGAGGAGATGTTACCTGAGTTGAGCTGAAAAAGAAGATCTGGATTCTGAGTCTAAGAAAAAACCAAATGCCAAACACAAGGAACAGTTTGACTGAAACCCAAATCAAAGCTCCTTCCAGGAAAATAAGGGAGGTGAAGGAGATTGATGAATGTAATTTCTTTATCCTCAACACTTTTACCATTAAATAGAATTCACTAATTTAGTCTTTGAATTTGACTTTTTATGCTTCCATTTATTCAACTTTGTGTGGTGCATGCCTGTGTTTGAGTGAGAGCATGTATTCTGGTTAATTATGTCTACAGATGTGAATAAGTATTTTGTTTCTTCAAACTTTTAGATTTATTGCTTCCCTTGAAAGCTTTCCTTTTTAAAAGTAATTCTTTATTATAAACTTAGTAACTGTCAACACCAAAAAAATGGAAATAAACACAATGGCTAGATTTCTTTAGATAATTTTTAACATGCTTCACAACTGTCTGACATCTCCAAAAAGGAGCAGTTTCTCTTCCTCTAACATTGTAAATCTCATCCTCTGTATGCTTTTGTCAATTCTCAAATTTCAACAAATTAATTTTGGATCTTATCATTGTATAATCAGGAAAGACAGAAATATCACAAGGGCACTTGGGAAAGATGAAACAAAAGTGGAACAAGGGTCTGGCCATGTCAGAACAAACTTAGGGGCATCAGAGTTTAATGAAGCAAATATTCATGGCCAGGAAGTCACTCCATACAGGGGTAGACATTCTGACAATAATTTCTAGAGTCCTTTAAGCATCACAAAATGGAAGGTGAGTTTCCCAGTGAGGATTATAAACCCAAAACTCCATTTTTTTTTAATATGTATGTATGTAAAACAAACTTGTAAAATGGTCACTGGGACACAAACTCACCATGCCATCAGTATAGTTATAAATATATGAGGTGTGCTAGATGTGTCTAGGGAATTAGTATGGGAAGGAAAAGGAAGGGAAGAAGCACCTGCTCTGTGCCCTGCACTGTGCTAAGTGCTTTACTAATATTTCTCTCATTTGATTCTCTTCACTTCTAGATCCAAGTTGAAGGTCTAAGAACACGTTTCATTTCCAGTGCCTTGTATAATTCTTATCATACAAGAGGCACTTATACCCTTGTTAATTAATTGATATACTTCATATATAAGGTAACGCTACAGTGGTTAGAGCACTAGACTTAGAGTGTAGAAGGGCAAGTGGTGATTTAAAGGGGTCAGCATGTCTTCATTCACAATACATCATGACACGATAATTTCATTTCATTTATTGACTTCTATAAAGCTACAGATATTTTGCTCATTTAATTTATCTAAGACACAAAGTAAGTAGAGGTATTTAACATAGTGAATGATAAGGTCAGAGTCCAAAAATATCTTGGCAGGCTGGGGCATTGGGATGAATCTAATAAGGTGAAACACAGTAAAGATAAATGTAAAATCATACTCTCATGCAAAAAGAAACATTATATAACTGTTAGAAGGATGGATGGCAATTGTTCTGAAAATGAGATGGGGGAATTTTACTGGACTGCAAACTGATGAGTCATCAATGTGATGTGGAAATCAAAAAAGCAAATGTGATATTAGGCTGCATGAAGAGAGGGATACCTTCAAGTCATGAGGAGGAACTAGTCTGCTTGTACTCTGTTGTGGTCATCCTGCATCAGAAGCATTATATTCCTTTCTAGGTACCATGGTTTAAGAAGAATATTGATAAGCTTTAGAGTGTTCATAGGAAGGATGGGGAGGATCCTTAAGTCCATATTATATGAACATTGGTTGAAATAAAGAGAACAGTCAAGGGGAGCATAATAACTGCCTTCAAGTATTTAAAGAGATGATGTATGAATCACAAAATAGACTGCCTACACTTGGTATCAGAAGGAAGAATTAGGAGTACTGGATGGAAGATGCAACAAGGCATATTAAGGGGGGGTAGAAGTCAGGATAGATTTCCCAACAAATAGAGCTTTCAGGAAGTGGGATGGCCTGCCTCAGGAGGTAGTGGGTTCCTCCTCTTTTGAGGACCTCGATCAGAAGCTGAAAAAGCATTTGCTGTGTTAGAATAGAGATTCCTTTTATGTACAGATTGAATAAGGTAGCTGATGTGGTTCCTTCTGACTCGTGAATTTTCTAACTTTGTGAGTCAAGAAGACTCAAGTTTGAATCCTACCTCAGGCATTTGATAGCTGTGTGATCCTGGGGAAGTCATTTGATTTATCTGCAAATTGAGACAGTTGGATTTGATGGCTTCAGGAGACCTTCCAGCTATAAATCTAAAATCTATAAAGCAAGTTTTTACTGTGCTTTAGGGGAAAGGTGACTCTATTTAGAGTCAGGAGACCTGAGTTCAAACCCTACCTCTGACCTTTGGCAAATACCTTAACTAATCTCAGCATGAGTTTCTTCTTTTATAAAATTGAGAATACTGTATAAAATGACATCTGAGGTATTTTCCAGGTCTAGGTCTATAATATTATGATTCTATGACATAAGTTTATATCCTACTTCTAGCACTTACCACCAGGGAAACCCTGGGCAAATGTGTTAAGTATAAAATGAGGGGATCATCCTAAGTTAACTCTAAAATTCTTCAGAATTCTAACTATACCATCACAATTCTATAATTGTTGTTGTGATTATTGAATAGTCTTTGATGTATAGCCTTGCTAGAGACTTTTGGGAAATCCAGCTCTAGAGTACTGAAAAACCTCCTCTTCAATTAAATCCACACTAGGGTTAAGGAGATAAATTAAATCATCCACAAAGAGAAAATTAAGTGGTTGCAGAAACATATATTGATTACATGAAGACTTGGACAAGGAATCCATTGAATTAGATCATAAATGTATGTTTGTTGAACCTTATCTAAAGATGGTTAATGAATTTAGCCTGGAATTGAGTAAGAGGATGAGTGATTAGATTAACTAATTATAACAATATGTAGTTATCCCAGCTTACAGCTTTTAAAAATAAAATATAATTTTAACACCAGTTTTCTCCTAGTAATGCCTTATGGCCTCAAAACAGCATGACCTCATACCAATTAAAGGTACTAATGTTAATCCAAAGGGCAATGGAATGACCCCTTATTAGCATAAACATTCCACAGTATGCTGCTAGTTGCGATTTATATGCCAGAGGTTACATAACAGACTCAGTGAAAAATATTTGAAAAAAACACTAATTCTGGAGTCAGAGGACCTGGATTAAAATCTACTTCTGTCACTGCCTGTGTGACAGTGGGTAAATTGCTTAACCTCTCTGGGTTCCAGTATATTCATGTATAGGTTATAAATGTGCAATTATGTAAAATATTACCATATTATTCTTTTAAAAGAAAAAAAATAAAAAGAATGAAAAATAGCAATCTTTAGTCTGTGTTCAATCAACATCAATCAGTTCTTTCTTTGGAGGTAGATAGTATGTTTCATCATTAGTCCTTTGGAGTTGTCTTGGATCATTGTATTGCTAAGAATGGTTGCCATTCACAGTTCTTCATCAAACAATATTGTTGTCTCTGTGCACAATGTTCTCCTGGTTCTGCTTATTTCACTATACATCAGTTCATACAAGTCTTTCCAGGTCTTTCTGAAGTCATCCTGCTTGTCATTTCTTATAGCACAATAATATTTCATCACCATCATATAATATAGCTTGTTTAGCCATTCCCCAATTGATGGGTATTCCTTTGATTTCCAATTCTCAGCCACCACAAAAAGAGTTGTTATAAATATTTTGTACAAACAGGCCTTTTTCTCTTTTTGGGGATGTCTTTGGGATATAAACCTAACAGTGTTATTGTTGGATCAAAGGGTATGCACAGTTCTATATCCCTTTGGGCATAGTTCCAAAATGCTCAGAAGAATGGTTGGATCTTTTCACAATTCCACCAATAGTAGATTAATGTACCAGCTTTCCCACATCCTCTCTAACATCTAATATTTTCTCTTTTTTTGCTATATTTGCCACTCTTATAGGTATGAGGTGATGCCCCAGAGTTGTTTTAATTTGCATTTTTCTGATCAATAGTAATCTATAGCATTTTCACATGATTATAGATAGCTTTGATCTCTTTGTCTGAAACTGTTCATATCCTTTGACCATTTATCAAGTGGGAAATGACTTGTATTTTTATAAATTTGACTCAGTTCTCTATATAATTGAGAAATGAGACTTTTATCAGAGATATTTGTTTCAAAAATACTTTCCTAGTTTTCTGTTTCCCTCATATATCTGATTTTTACCACTTCATGGAGGGAGAGGGGAGGGAGGAAAGGAGGGATAAAATTTGGAACTCAAAACTGGATTAAAATCTACTTCTGTCACTGCCTGTGTGACAGTGGGTAAATTGCTTAACCTCTCTGGGTTCCAGTATATTCATGTATAGGTTATAAATGTGCAATTATGTAAAATATTACCATATTATTCTTTTAAAAGAAAAAAAATAAAAAGAATGAAAAATAGCAATCTTTAGTCTGTGTTCAATCAACATCAATCAGTTCTTTCTTTGGAGGTAGATAGTATGTTTCATTATTAGTCCTTTGGAGTTGTCTTGGATCATTGTATTGCTAAGAATGGTTGCCATTCACAGTTCTTCATCAAACAATATTGTTGTCTCTGTGCACAATGTTCTCCATAGAGGACACCACTAAGAATGTTGGTTCCTTCAAAGTAGAAAAACATTATTTTAGCATATAGATATCAGTTGTAAGGAACCTCAAAAGTTGCCTACTGCAACCTATACCTCAATAAGAATCCCTTCTACCCCATTACCAACAATCATCTATCCTGCATTAGAAAATCTCCACTATATGCAACAATAGCACATTTCACTTCTGAGTAGTTCTATTTATTGAGTTTTCACTTATATCAACTGTAAATATGCCTTTCTGACCGCTTTTTTCCACAATGCCTGGTCTTGCTTTCTATCATGAAGTAGAACAAATCTAATTCTCACCCCAATTTCTATTTGTTTTTGAGGAAAATGTATTATTCTTTTCTTGGATCCAGTATTATGTGTTTGGCATGGAGAGGAATGTGTCTAGAAGAAATTAGGATGAGCCAAGGTAAACCTAATTCAATGATAGATCCACAGAATAGTCTGGGAAGCATAAGGGATGGAATAGTGGACCTGTGATTTCTTTGGTACAAAGAATTCCTGTTGAGTAAATGCCCTGTAACACTGAAGATATGCAACTGCTGTAAAACTTATAGACTTAGAGATTTTGCCTAGGGGTATTACAACATTAGATAACTTCTCTAGGGTCTCAGAGCCAGGATGTGTTAGAAGCTGAGTGTGAAAAGAATTCTTTTTGACTTGAAGGTAGACTCTCTATCCATAAAACCAAGGCATCTCTCCTGATTACCTTACCCTGACATATTTATCAATCCTTATAGTCTATTTTCCATTATAAATTAATCAGAAAAAATGATGTGAAGGAATGTATTTTTAGTTATGCTTTATTTCAGGTTTTAACTTTGAATCAAACTGAAAGAGCTCAGACACTCAGGAAGCATATTAATAACATATAATTAAGATGTCACTAATAGGGCTATTCATTGTGAATAAACTTCAAGTATAATTTCAAGTTATTTTTTAAATTAATGTTTTACTTGAGTAGGAATTTTTTCTTAAACCTCTCCTTCCCTTGAGTTGGTAGTCTCACTCACTTTAAAACCAGTGGATGGGACATAGGATATGATGTAAAGCAGTTGAATGATTATTAGATCTGAAATTGAATCCCTGGGTTTGAATCCCAGCTTTGACATTTACTTAGCTTTAACCATGACACTTTTCTGATTCTCTGTACTCTCACTGATAAAATATAGATTAGAATAGTTGTATCAATTACCTGCAGGGGAAGGTTTTAGGAACCTTAAAATGCTATACACATATAGAATGTTTTTTTATAAAAAAATTTTATACAGTTTCTCATATTTCAACTATATAAAGAACTTTGTCACATCTATAAAAGGAGTCATTCCCCAATTGATAAATGGTCAAAGGATATGAACAGGCAGTTTGCTGATGAAGAAATCTTTTTTAAAAAGTATAATCATATAAAAAATGCTCTAAATCAATATTGATTAGAAAAATTCAAATTAAACCAAACTTCATATATCATTTTACACATATCAGATTAACTGAAATGATTGATGGGGAAAGCAACAAATGTTAAAGAGGATGTGGAAAATTGGGAGACTAGCTGTTTTTGGAACTGTGAATTGATCTAACTACTTTGGAAAAAAATCTGAAATTATACCTCAAAAGTTATTAAATTCCCTATACCCTTTGACCCAGTAATATCACTACTAGGTCTATTTACAAATATGATTATATTACAAAGAAAATTAGAAAAAAAGGAAAAGAACCTGTATGTCCTAAAATATTTATAGCAGCTCTCTTTGTGGTGGCAAAGAACTAGAAAATGCTCAAATTCCTTTCAATTGGGAAATGACTGAAGAAGTTGTGATATATAATTGTCATGGAATATTACTGTGCTAAAAGAAGAAATAACCTTGTTGATTTTAGAAAAAAAAAACACATGGCTAGGCTTACAGAAAATAATGAAGAGAAAAATGAGTAGAACCAAGAAAAGGTTGTATACAGAAAAGCAATGTTGTTGTAACAAAAATTTTGAATGACTAAGTCATTTTGACTATTATAAATACTCAGATACAAAGGACCTATGAATGAATATGCATATGCTATATGCATCCAAAGAAAACTGATAAATAGAAGAATGTATAGAATGATTTCATATATTTTTATCTAATGCTACCCATCTTTATGGTCAGGGTGGTTGGAAGAAAGAAAAAATGAAAGTTACATGAAAACTTTATTATATATTTAAAAGATGCACTTTGTACATAATAGATTTAGAGTTTCATGTACAATCATTTAAAATCAACTATGTTATGGAAATGCTTGTTTTATTTCATAAATTAAAAATAAAATATTAAAAAAAAATAAGGAGCAAAGGCAGCAAGGTGGTGCAGTAGATAGAGCACTGGCCCTGGATTCAGGAGATCCTGAGTTCAAATCCGGCCTCAGACACTTACCACTTACTAGCTGTGTGACCCTGGGCAAGTCACTTAACCCCAATTGCCCCACACACACACAAAAAAAATAAGGAGCAACACCAGAACTTTAAAAAATTGCTAAATAGATATGAGGGTATTTTAAAAAATTTTTTAACATTTTATTTAAAGTTTTGAGCTTCAAATTCCATCCCATTTTCACTCCCTCCCCTCCCTTCTCCCTGAGATGGTAAGCAGATATATGTTATGCATATGCAATTATGTAAAATGTTTCCATATTAGTCATGTGGTACAAGAAGATACAAATAAAGGGAGAAAATGAGAATGAAAAATAGAATGCTTCTGTCTGTACTCAATCAATATCAGTTTATTCTCAGGAGCCAGATAGTATGCTTCATCATTAATCCTTAGAGATTTTCTTGTATCATTTCATTGCATTGTATTCATAGTTCTTCATCAAACAATATTGTTGATACTTTGCACTACATTCTCCTGGTTCTGTTCACTTCACTATGCATCAGTTCGTGTAAGTCTTTTCAGGTTTTTTCTGACATCATCCTGCTTGTCATTTCTCATAGCACAATAATATTCATTATAATCATATACCAAAGCTTGGTTAGCCATTTCCCAATTGACAGGCATCCCTTTGATTTTCAATTCTTAGCCACCAAAAAGAGAGCTGCTATAAATATTTTTTTTTGTAAAAATAGGTCCTTTTCACTCTTCCTGGTTTAGGTATCATCAGAATATTTGTGTCATATAAAGAATGTGGTAGGACTCCTTTTTGCCTATTTTTTAAAAAAATAGTTTATGTAGTATTGGGATTGTTTCTTAAATGTTTGGTAGAATTTATCTGTGAATCCATCTGGTTCTGGGGATTTTTTTCCTATTAAGTTCATTGATGGTTTGTTTCTCCTATTAATATGGGGAACTTATATTTTTATTGATATCCATCTATTCCCTTTATATTGTCAAATTTCTTGGCATATAGTTGGGAAAATATCTTCTAATAATTGTCATCATTTCCTCTTCATTTCCTCTTCACCCCCTTCATTTTTGATATTAATACTCTGGTTTTCCTTTATTCTTTTTTTTTTTAACGGGGCAACGGGGTTAAGTGACTTGCCCAGGGTCACACAGCTAGTAAGTGTTAAGTGTCTGAGGCCGGATTTGAACTCAGGAACTCCTGAATCCAGGGCCGGTGCTTTATCCACTGTGCCACCTAGCCACCCCTTTCCTTTATTCTTAATCAAATTAACCAATGGTTTATCTATTCTATTATTTTTTATAAAATCAGATTTTAGTTTTATTTATTAGTTCAAAGGTTTTCTTTCAATTTTGTAAATCTCTTCTGTGATTTTCAGGATTTCTAATTTCATGTTTAATTGGGGATTTTTAATTTGTTCTTTTTCTAATTTTTTAGTTGCATGCCCAATCCACTGATCTGTTTTTCCTGTATGGTATTGATGTAGACAAATTAGAGTATATATGTTTCCATATAAGTACAGCTTTGCCTGCATCCCTTAAATTTTGAGATATCTCATTCTCATTTTCTTTAATGAAATTACTGTTTCTATGATTTGTTCTTTGATCCCCCTGTTTTTAGGATTATATTATTTAATTTCCAATTAATTTTTATTTATTTTTCCATTGTCCATTATTGAATATAATTTTATTGCCTTATGATCTTAAAAGAATGCATTTACTATTTTTGCTTTTCTGCATTTGGTTGTGAAGTGTTTATTTCCTAATACATAGTCAATTTTTGGGTAGGTGCCACATACTGCTGAGGAAAAGTATATTCCTTTCTATTCCCATTCAATTCATATGAGCTTTTTAATGCATATGAAGACTTAACCAACATCTTGTATGTACACATACAATTTTCATTAAGCAATCTTTTTCTAAATTCCTTCTATGTGCAAGGTTTTCCAATAAGTGCCAAGTATAGAAAAACAAAAATGAAACAATCCTTACCCTCAAGGAACTTGCTTTCTAGTTGAAGAGATAAGGGGATGCTAATGGTCTTTTCATAATAAAAATAAGTGGGTATTAGGGAACAAATTTTGAGCATTGGAAGCATCATAGGAATTTCAATATACCAAGATGACATCTTTGAAGGAAAATACCTATTTAGATATATAAATTGTGGAATGTTTATCTAAGATCTTCATCATTACAATTATCATCATCATTATCATTATTATCATGCTTTACACCATTTCTACTTTAATTCTTAATAATTTAAGATCATTCTTGAAGACAGTCCATAGAAACAAAATGAATATTTAATTATGATCCTCTCAGAAGAGTGATAATATGGTATAGAAGAGTATTAGACCAGTGGAAATCAGCAGATCTGGATTCTTCCATTATCTACTCATTAGTCTTTGGACAATTCACTTTCCTTCTCTGATCCTCCCTCAGTTTTCAGATCTGGAGAATAGGAGGCTAGGCAACTCAATCCAGTTCTAAATGCAGGTTCTATGATGTTATGCAAAAGAAAAGTGAAATTCTCAAATAGCTTAGGCTATATGTAGATCTAAGTGCATATGAGCTTCACCTTCAAATTATATAAATTCCATTTGCTATTGTTGTTGCTGCTGCTAAAGGGAAGTTTTATAGTTCTGTTCAGATCCTCTGTACTTGTCATGGGACATTAATTCTCACCACCATTTTTCTCAAAAAGAATGTTTTGCTAAGAAGCACTGGGCTGAAAACTGAGTAATTCTGTAGCAGAAGATGAGCTAAGGGACATGTAAAATATTCCAAAACAATCTGCATAGCCTCCATTGAGCTTTACTGGATTTATTCCTTGACCTACATTTCTGTTGTCACACATTTTAAAGGGAGAATTGCTCTAGAGGGTACCCCCACCAAAGAAGTTCAGTCCAAGAACACTTGAGGCCCTTATGCAGAACAACATGTGTGGATAATAAATATAGCTGCCAGATCTGAACTTTCTAGGAAATGGAATTTTTCTATGACGACTTTCTTGGAAAATGAGCTTTTCCCAAGTACTTTCAATACATTTGTCATAAATGTCTCAGGGTACATTGTTTGGAGATCTATGAAGTTCCATTTTAATGAATGCTCTTGCCACTCTAAATTCTCATTATATGTTTGGGGAAATAACTTTTGAAATCAAGTATTTTCCATATCCATGAAAATGGAGGAAAAACCTAAATGAGCATGTCACATCACTTGCTCAACCTTATCCTCAATCTAAGCAGATTTGAAATTGGAACTAAAATATATTGAGTGGAAACATAAAATTCCTGCAATATAAGAGTCTACATCCTGGAAAAAAAAATAAACAAGCAGCTTCATTATATTATGTTTTCTTTACTTCTAGGGATGGGAAAATTGATTCAGAAAAACATAAGTCTTCCAAACATTTGCTTATGTCAAGAACCAAAGGTGAATAGACCAATTGTTTATACAAACATTTCAGAAACTTTTTTTTCCACTTCTGGTTTCCGGCCAGGAGAGGAACCGGAAATGTCAAAATTCCTTCAGACAAGCTGTTCTCATAGCATATTTGGCTGTGATTTGGGCTTAATTTGCCAGAAATCCCATGAGAAATTCTGTTTTCATTACTTTTCCAGCTTGGTTTTTGCAGATTTGATATCTCTCCAACACAGATCCTAAATTTGGGAGAGATATACCCCCAGCTTGAACTTTGACCATGTGGGGAGTTTACCCCTCCCCATCCTTATATTTCTTACTTCCTTTTTACTAGATTGCTCTTCAAAATTCAAAGTAGAGGCCAGAAGGAGCTATAGTCCACCTTTGATCATTCACTAGGCTCAATGAAACACTTATATAATAAGTCAGAATTTGGATTGTGGTGACTCTAAAATAAATGCCTTTAGACTTAAAAAAGGAGACTTCTGTTAAAATACCATGAACATGATTTATTATTATTGTTATGATCATTATAATTATTCATCTTGATGTTTTCTCTCAGGTCTGATAGTCTTAGATACCTGCTGATAGTGCCCAGTCTTGAGTAGTTATTAAGGTGAGGCCTAAGAGAACCAGGAGAAGGAACAGACACAACAGTGGTATTAGGCAGGAAGACTGCAAGTCATTTCAAGATACTGTACATGCAAAGAGTTGTTTTTAGGAAGTAGCTGAAGGCAGAAGGTGAAAATGAGGTTCCCTACTCACTAGAGTTCTTCAGACTGAGGTTGAGCAATCTATGTGACAGGAATATTGTAGGGGTCTGTCTGTCTGTCTCTCACACTCACATGCGCGCGCGCGCGCACACACACACACACACACACACACACACACACAGAGGATAGATTGGACTACATGGACATTGAGTTCCCTTCCAACTCTGCAATAGTCTGATTCTCTGATTCAGGGAAATTAACTGCCAGTATCAATAAATCAGTAAATTAAATACTGACTTGGTACCAGGAACTCTGCTAGGTGAGGGACATTGAAAGACAAAAAAAAAATTAAAGGTTTCCTGCTTTCAAGAAATTTATGCCCTTTGGGTTTGGGGACAGGAAAACCTTTACAGCAATAAATTTATACAAACTATATTTAAAAACAATTGAAAGATAATTTGATTGGGGAAAGCACTACCATCTGAGGGAGCAGGAAAAAACTTCATGTAGGAGCTGAAACTTAAGCTGAGCTTTGAAGGAAAGTAAGCACTCTCAGAAGCAGAAGTGAAAAGAGTGCATTTTAGGCATGAGGGACAGCCTATGCAAAAACACAAAGATAGAAAATGGAATATCTATCTTATGTGAAGGAGAATAATAATAATACTAGTTTAATCAGATGAAGAGGTCCACATAAGTAACCCAGTAGCCATATGACTAGTAATAGCTTGGTGACTCAGTGGATAGAGTGCTGGGCCTACAGTCAGATAGACTCATCTTCCTAAATTAAAATCTGACTTCAGATTTGAGTCTGTATTACCCTGGGGCAAAAATTTTAACCCTGTTTGTCTCAGTTTCCTTATCTGTAAAATGATCTGTAGAAAGAAATAGTAAACCACCCCAGTATCTTTACCAATAAAACCTTGAATGGAATCATTAAGAGTCTGACACAACTGAACTAAAGCAAAGCCTTATGTCCACAATTCTGTCATATTAATTATTGTCTTGATTTGATCATCTCTGTCCTGGATTTGAATGGACAGTGTCTGACAGATGTTCAAAAGCCCAGGAGTTTGAAATCTTACTTTGCATTCTTGAACAACTAAAACAGCTAAACATAGCATGATTTGTAACCTTGTCCAAGGAAGTGTATCTTCTAGGGAAATTCCTCTGTGGTCAAATAATTGCTCATCTTCTCCAATATTTCTGTAAGCAGGAGACTTAAATCATTGGTGTTTCCTTCAGGGTATGTTGTGGCATCATCAATTGTGACTGTTCTATGAAATTATACAAAACTAATTCTATACACAGGGCATATAGAGATAGAGAAGGATAAAGGAGCAAGCTCATAAGATAGGACTAAAATAAAAGATTCATCACTGTATGAGACTTCTATTCTCCAGAAGTCTAGAAGCCAGGAGAGTTTATCAATTATAATGAGCTCTTCAGTCCACCCACCCCCTACAATAGCTTGACTTCTGTGCATAAAAATTTAGAAGAGTAATTCCAATTTTTTCCTAGCTTAGGAAGAGATAGAATATAGTGAGTATAGTTGTTACTTAATAAAATGTTTAAGCCTTTGATTTGAGGAGACTGCTGTATTCCTGTTTGTTGTTCTCCTATACCTAATTTGGACACTTCTGCTGCTGTCCACTTACCTCAGACATCATTCTCGGCTTGAGCATAAGTGGGTTCTATTCTTAGCTCTTCTCAGCAACACAATGATCCAAGACAATTCCAAAGGACATAATGAAAAATTCTCTCCACATCCAGAAAAAAGAACCGTGGAATCTGAATGCAGATCGAACCAAACTATTTCTACTTTTGGGGGGTTAGGAGGGGCTGGTTGTGGTTTTTCCCTTTTGTTCTGATTCTTCTTTCACAACATGACTAATGTGAAAATATGTTTAATGTGATTGTACAT
This sequence comes from Dromiciops gliroides, assembly GCF_019393635.1. Taxonomy (NCBI): domain Eukaryota; kingdom Metazoa; phylum Chordata; class Mammalia; order Microbiotheria; family Microbiotheriidae; genus Dromiciops; species Dromiciops gliroides. Next base: position 682,390,996 of record NC_057861.1, on the reverse strand, counting down.
ATATAAGCCATATCAGACTGCTTTTTTCTTGGGAAGGGGAGAGGGAAAGGAGGGAGGGAAAAATTTGGAACTCAAAATCTTATAAAAAACAAATGTTGAGAACTATCCTTACATGTAACTGGAAAAAATAAATACTATTAAGATTGAAAAAAAAAATAAGTGGGTTCTCTTTACTAACTTTCAAGTTTCCTGACTCTTTCCCTATTCTTTTGACTCCTAACTTCTTTTGATTCCTAATATTAATTCTTGCCCAATACATCCATTCAATTGTTGATGCAATTATTTTTACAAAACATATGCTGATTTTTTTTTATGTTATAGAAAGTATAATAGTTATTACTGCAGGAGGCAAAAAGACAAGAAAGGTAATTATCCTCGTCTTTAAGGGGCTTGTAATCTAATAGAGAGTACAGTTGGTTCTATCAGAATGTAACATATGTGTTCCCATAAAAACACCCTTCTATACAAAATTATTCAAAAATCCACAAGACTTATGAGAAACTGATTTAGGGGCTAATTTAAAGGCACAAATATATCAGGGACAAGTGAAAAGGATAGGAATTTAATAAAAATGATAGTACAATTCTTTACTTGTGAAATGGCTAAGAAATACATAAGTACTAAAATAAATAATGATGGAATCCCTCACCTCTGGCTGCTGTTCAGACTATCTCATGCCTGGGTTTACAAAGTCTCCTACAGTTTGGACTGGAGGTCATGGAGGAAAGAGGGAGGGAAAGGCCATGGAGACCAGACTTCCTCAGCTCACCAATACTAATGAACCAGAAGATATACAATAAATATGACATTTTAAATTTAACAAAGAACTGAAGTTTGTTTATGAGAGGGGCTATCAGAAAGGTTGCAACTTGTGAGCTATTGTGAAATGGTGTGGTTTTCTGCATTCTTGCTATTTCTCAAGAAAGAAATTGTTCATCAGCCAACTAAAAATTCACATTACATTTAAAATGTTCACTAGTATATCAGTCACATTGGGATAAAATTACATTTTTCAAGACAAGCATTCTGATAGAACTGACTATATAAGGGCACAAATAGTTATGGTATAAAGTTGGTAAATGTAGTATAATATGTTTTAAAGGATAATGGACTTTGACTCAGAAAACAAGGTGGATGTAACAAGCAAATTATATTTAAAATTTTTTATGAAGTAAAGCTTTATATACTTATAAATGATAATCATATAAGTTCCCTACAAAAGATATGAAATACATGAAGGCTTCAATTGTGGGAGATATGGTTATAAGGTAGGGAAGATGCTGGACTATTTTGGGTTTATTTTCTTCATTTGATTGAAAATCAAAACCTCCCTTAGATATGTTCCAGCTGTATCACTGGGCAAGTCACCTAAGTTCTCAGTCCGAATTTCCTCTTCTAAAATGGGAATTGTAATAATAGTTTTATTACTATTCACAGTGTTTATGTGAAGATAAAACAGGTAATATACTAAAAGTACTTTGTAAACCTTAAAGCTCTACATAAATAGTAATCACTCTCACCACCAACAGCACCACCTCCACCATCATCATCCTCATCTCCTGTTTGGCAGTTCAGAGACAAGAGCAATGTATGGAAATGGCAAAAAAGAAAATTAAAGGTTAATATAAAGAAAGCTTCCTAACAATTATAATCATCCCAACATCAAAGGGGATGCCTCAAGAAGGAATGGATTCTTATTGGAGGGCTTCAAGAAAAGGCTGGATGTTCACTCAACAGGCATGTGGCATAGGGTTCAGGTATGAATTAGACTAGTGGGACTCCAAAGTCCTTTTCCAACCCTGAAATGTATGGAATAATCCATCCCCTGAAATGTTTGTTTGTGTGTATGTATGCATGTATGTATATATGTGTATGTATATGCAGTAATATTTATGGTCTCTGAATGTCCTTTATCCTTTTAGTTTTGTTTTATTTTTTATGTTATTTATTTTTTCTTGATCTCTCATAAAGCCATTACCTTCCATTTACTACATTCTAATTTTTAAGGAATCGTTTTCTTCAGTGAGCTTTTATACCTCTTTTTCCATTTGGACAATTATGCTTTTCAAGTCATTCTCCTCACTGGCTTTTTGTACCACTTTTACCATTTGGCCTAGTTTAGTTTAAGGTGTTATTTTCTTCATTTGTCTCGTTTATCATTATTTCCTTGCATCATTTATTTCTCTTCCTAATTTTTCCTCTGCCTCTCTTACTTGATTTTAAAATATTTTTTGAACTTTTCCATGGCATGAGACAAATTGATATTTTTCTTGGAGGCTTTGGATGCAGGAGCTTCGACTTTGTTATCTTCTTCTGAGTGTGTGTTTTGATCTTCCTTATCACCATAGTAACTTTCTATGGTCAGAATTTTTTTCTGTTATTTGCTCATTTTCCAAAACCTATTTCTTTACTTTTATCTCTTTGTTAAAGTAGGGTTCTGCTTCAAGAGAAGAGGATACACAGTTCCAAGTTTCAGGGGGTTTGTGCAGTTGTTTTGAGAGATACTTCTAGGGGCCCATAAGTACCACATTGGAATTGAAAACTCTCCTGTCTGTGAACAACATAAGCAGTCATTTATGCCCCAGAACTGTGAGGAGTATTCCCCACTCCACTGCTGCAGCAAGCTGGGGCATACTGGTGCTCCTCCTTGCCCTGAGATTGCCACCCAAGTCTGCAACATGGATCTGAGTATGTGTAAAGCAACAGAGTCCTGTGCCAATGCTAGCAAGGAGACCCCTGTAATCTCTTTACCAGATGTTTGATGCCCTTCCCATCTGTGAACTGAGAGCTCTGTCACAGCATGAAATTATTTAAAGGTATTCAGGAGGGTTTGGGGGAGAGCTCAGAGAAGTCATTGCCTTTTCTCTGCCATCTTGGTGCTGTTTCAAACTAACTGTTGTAAATCAATTCTGAATAAAGTATAAGAGTAAATAAACGATGCCATATGATTTTTCTCTGAGTAATAATACCATGATTTTTAAATTGCTTTATCTTTTCAAACCAGCCAGATCATTAAAAATAATAGCTGATGCTTAAATTTCAGGTTTTCAAAGTTATTTATGTATATTATCTTATTTGACCATCAAAACAAATCTGATAGATAAGATAGTTTTTATTCTGACCTTATGTGTGTATATATTGTAGTTGTTTGTCCTTCATTCTCAAAGAAGACTATGATATTGGGGTGATGTCATGACATGCTCTGAATTCGATTTAAGTGAGGAAGGACTGTGCAAGGCCCCAACCTAACTCTTTTTTGTTTTCTTTTTCTTTTTGTCTAGAATTTCCCCACCAATTATATGTAAAAACAATTTTAACATCCATTTTTAAAACTTTGTTTTCCAAATTTTCTTTTTTCCTTCCTTCTCCACCTCCCCCTTTAAGAAGGCAAGTAATTCAATATATGTTATACATTTGTACTCATGCAAAACATTTCCATATTAGTCAGGCTGTAAGAAGAAACAGACAAAAAACTGAGAAAAATAATGCTTCAATCTGTATTCAGACACCATCAGTTCTTTCTCTGAAATGGAATACATTTTTTCATCATAAGCCCTTCAGAATTGTATATGCTGAGAATAGCTAAGTCATTCACAACAGATCATCTTACATTATTTCTGTTACTTAGTAAAATAGTTACATTTTGGTTTGTATCAGCTCATGTAAGTCTTTCCAGGTTTTTCTGTGAGCATCCTGCTCATCATTTTTTATATCACAATAGTGTTCCATCATAATCTCATGCCACAATTTATTCAGCCACTCTAATTGATTTGCATCCCCTCAATTTCCAATTCTTTGTCACCAGAAAAGAGCTACTATAAATATTTTTGTAATTATAGGTCCTTTAACTTTTGTTTTTCATCTCTTTTTGGATACAAACCTAGTAGTAGTATTTCTAGGTCAAAGAGTGTGCATGGTTTTATAGCCCTTTGGCCATAGTTTCACATTGCTCTACAGAATGGTTGAATCTGTTCACAACTCCAACAATTGTGCAATAACATTTCATTTTCTTCATATCTCCTAAAATATTTGTTATTTTCCTCTGCTGTCCTATTATCCAATCCAATAGCTAGGAGGTAGTACTCTAGAATTTATTTGACTTACATCTTTCCAGTCAATAGTGAGTTAAAGCATTTTTAAATGTAGCTATCTCTAGATAGCTTTGATTACTTTCATCTGAAAATTGTTCATATCTTTTGGTCATTTATTAATTGAGGGAATGGCTCTTATTTTAATAAATTTGACTCTGTTCTCTATGTTTGAGAAATGAGGCCTTTATCAGACAATCTTGCTTCAAAATTTTTTCAGTACTATGGCAAACTTTATTTCCCTCCATCCTATTCCCCCACTTCCATGTCATTTATTCTATCTCTCTATCTTTTTTCACCCCCTGTCCCTCTGCAAAAGTGTTTTGCTTCTGACTGTCCCCCCTCCCTAAATCTGACCTCCCTTCTATGACCCACCTTATCCCCCTTCCTTTCCTACTTTCCTGCAGCGGTAGAAGATGATCTATGCCAAGTTGACTGTGTATGTTAGTCCCTCTTCGAGTCAATTCTGAGGGTGAGTAAGGTTCACTACACCTCCTCTTCAGCTCCCCAATTAACCCCTCCACTGTATAACCTTCTTATTGCTTCTTTTATGCAAGATAATTTACTTCATTCTACCTCTCTCTTTTTTTCCCCTTTCTCCCAGTGCATTCCTCTCTCACCCCTTATTTTATTTTTTGGATATAATACCTTCATATTCAAACCACACTTGTGTCCTCTGTCTGTATATGCTCCATGCAGTTGTCCTAATAATGAGAAAGTTCTTATGAGTTACAAGTGATCAGTGTAACTGATTTACTGTGTCTGTAGGCTTCCTCCTTTGCCTTGGACCACCATTCAAGGCTGTGAGCTGGATCTGAGTATGGGCAAAGCAACAGAGTCCTGTCTCAGTTCTAGCAAAAGCCCCCTGTAATTTCCTTCTGGCCAATTGTTCAATCCCCTTAGCCTCTGTAGGCTGAGTTCCAGAAGCAATTGCTGCTGCAGCTGATTTTGAGACTCCTGAGGCCTGGTCCTGGTTTGCTGGAGCCAGTCTGCACTGGTGCAGCCTATGCTGGACTGTACTCCACTCCCACTCTAGTGAAACATACCTTTCCTGAGGATCTTCTAAATTGTTTTTGGCTGGAAAATTATTTCACCCTCTCCTTTTGTGGGTTCTGCTGCTCCAGGAATTGTCTTATGGCATTATTTGAAGGTATTTGGAGGGGTCTTGGGGAGAACTCAGGCAAATTACTCCCTTTCCTCCACCATCTTGGCTCCATCTCCAAATCTCACTCTTTCCTCTGGGTCCAGTGGTTGTGTGTGTGTGTGTGTGTGTGTGTGTACACATACACATGATATATACGTATATGCATACATATATGTGTGTATGTGTGTGTATGTGTGCACGTATGTGCGTGTATGTGTGCGTATGTGTGCGTGTGTGTGTATATGTGTGTATGTGGGTGCGTGGGTGTGCGTGTGTGTGGGTGCGTGTGCATATATGTGTGTGTGTGTATATATATATATATATATATATATATATATATATATATATATATATATATATATATATACATACACACATCATGAGAACTGGAGATGGCCTGGATGTTTAAGGCAATAGGGGTTAAGTGACTTGCCCAGGATCACATATCTTGTAAGTGTCTGAGGTGATATTTGAATACAACTTCAGGGCCAGTGCTCTATCCACTGTGCAACATAGCTACCCCTGTATATATGTATAAGTATGCATGTATCTACATACACATATATGATGAAGAAACAAAATCAAAATACTGGCCATGCTGAAGTTTCATAACTCAAATTTTCAGAAAAAGTAGAAATTATCTTTACAAAAGCATAATATCAGACAATTTCAGAGTCTAATTGAATCTCAGAGGAATGTAAATCCAATTCAATTTAATTGAGAATCACCATTAGACACACTAAACTAGTGGTCATTGTGCTTCATTATAAACTTTTCTATTTCTTTTCGGGGCAAGACCATCCTTCTGAACAACCAGGTCATCTTCTGCTCCCTGCTCTCACTCAGACCATTTATCTAATTCTTTCTTTATTCACATTTCTTGCACTGTTCCTTTTTATCCTCTTGCATGGTAACCTCTCTGGGTTGGTCTCTTTGTCACCCTTCAATTAGGTTCCTGAAATGGCCACCTAATTGAACACTGACTCTAGCCTTTCCCCATTCCAATCTAGCCTTCCAATATCTCTCAGTCATTTCCTTAGTTATAGAACTGACCATATCACCTTCTTACTCATTAAATTCTAGTGATTGTATATTATTTATAGCTAAGTTTCTTATTCAGCATTTAAAACTCATCATGACCAAGCCTTTTCTAATCTTTTCTTTCTTCTATGGACTTTCCCTCCACATATTCCACAGTTCAGATATATTGGCCTACTTTCTGTATATCACATGTATGATACTCCAAGTGTGTGTCCCCTTTGTATGGAATAATCCATCCCTTCATCCCTGCCTTTTATAATACCTGGATTTTTTTTGAGACAGCTTCTGACTTTTTCAGTAAATATTTCTTGATGCATCCAGGTATTAGTACCTTTCTCTCTAAGAATCTCATCGGTCTACTCTTCATGCATTTTGTACAGTGTTGGGGCCAAATTTGATGTAGGAGAGTTAATTGAGTGGCTTCCTGTAATATTGGGGTCCCAGAAATAATGAGGGAACTCTGGTGCAAAGCTATCTCCCCTCCAAACTTCCTTTTTAGATATTTCTCCCAGACCAATAAGAAAGGAGCCTAACAGCCTCTTTTCTACAAAAGAATCAGGTTTTATTAATGAGAATAAAATAAACAGCAAAGGTAAAATTAATAAAATCAAAGACAAGGGAATAGGGGAAAAAGAAAAATGGATAATCCCCCTAACTCTAACCTAAGTCTATACAATCCCCAAACTCATTTCCAGTTCAGCTAATTCAGAAGAGCAGAGCTCACTCACTACCTGCGGTCTGTAGCTTCAATGGGAAACAGCTTTGCAGTCAGGGCCCCCAGGACAAACTGCCAGGAAAAAAACCTCTTTTTTCCCCCACTCCTGCAGCTTGCACCACGGGAAACGAAAATGACTCTGGAAAGACCAAGATCTCCTCATCAAGCATTTATTTTCCTTCCCCCAAAAGGGGAAGTCCTTCAAACTGTCTGTGGAGAATGGTTTCTCCTGCTGACATCAGCAGCATACATCACTCAGGACAGGCCAGGTGTGGCCCATCCCAATCAGTCTGACAATTACTTTATTTAACCACACAAGATGGAGATAATGACTGAACTTAAGCTTGATGTATAGCAAGTACTTAAAAAATGTTTTGTGATTGATTGATTATATGCCTATTATACATTAGGTACTGTGCTAGGCATTGGGGAGAGGATGAAAAATTGAGAGTCCCTCACTCCTCCAAGTGCCTCAAAATTTAGTTGGCAGAGACAATTTGTGTATAAGTAGGAATATACCACATGCTAAGAATTCTAAAGTCTATTAAATATTTTCCCTCTTAATACCTGATAAGGTAAGGATACAACTATTATGAATAGCACAGGTAAGGAAACCTTAAGGTCAGAAAAGTGAGATGTCCAGACTTCTTACAAGGTCATATAGGCAATGTCAATTACTGTACTTGAACACTGGTCTCACAACTCCCATGCTTGAAACTCATTGCACTATAGTACAATATCATCTGATATTTGCTAATTAACTGGAACAAATTGCTCTCATCTGCCCATTCCACTAGAGAATCTTCACATACTTGGGATAGACATCCCCTTCAATCACCAATGGGTTTGAGGCTTATCACTTACCCTCAACCTGGTTTGGCTCATCTCCGAGACTTTTACATGAGTGGGGCGGCTGTGCATACTAAAGCTTCTTGTAGGCCATAAGCAAGATTTGGCTGACAGGTTGGTACCAACATGTATATGAGTGTTCCTGAAAGGACTCAGCAAGCCCTCACACAAAGGTGCTAGTCCTCACTGAACACCCCATACTTGGTTGCAGTAAATGGAGAAATTGTGAATGTTATGGGTAAATTCACTTAACTTGACAGGTATACTGTCAGGGGATGTCCACAGAGATCATGAGGTTGGTGTTAGACATGGCCAGAACTAGATCAGTATTTGGATGGCTCTGAAAATGAGTGTGGGAGAGGAGAGACATTAGGCTGCATACAAAACTTAAAATCTACAACTGTGGCTGACTTCATTATTGTATGTCTGTGAAAACTGGCTAGTATACCAGGGTCATGCCAGGAATCTGGAATCACTTCCATTTAAATTCTTAGGAAGATTACCTGTCAAGGTGAGGTATGGGACCATGAGGTTCTGTCTTGAGCTGAATGTCAAGCATTCAAAACTCTACTACAAAGAGAGCAACTCCAATGGGTTGGCCATTGTTTGAATGCCAAATGTATGTTTATCTAAAATACTATTTTACAGAGAACTTGCACAAGGCAAGTACTCACATTGAGATCAGAAGAAGGGCTACAAGGCACTTTCAGGTTCTCTCTGTAGAACTTTAGTATCAATTATGAGACATGGCACAGGACAAACTAGCATGGCATGTCTACATCAAAGAAGACACTGTGCTTTATGAGCAAAGTAGAATCTCAGTAGCTCAAAAGAAAAATCAGACATGCACATCTAGAGACATCTCCATCCCAAATATCCAAATAGACTATTTGTGCCCAGTCTGTGGTAGAGCCTTCTGAGTTATAAGGGACTGATCAGCCATGGTCAAATGTATGTTACCTTGACTTCAACATTGGGATGTCATTGGTCCTTTTCAAGTACAAAGAATCAACAATACCAATGTTAACTGGGCAAGGTATCTGTAATTTTTGAGCCTCAGTTCCTTCATTAATAAAATGAGGTAGATGATGTAGTAGGTAATATCTAACATGCCTAAAATTACACAATCCTATATTTTATATGCATCTTACATGATGGTAATTTTTGGAAAGGACATGGTTTCCCTCAAAATTAATCCAATGTTGATATATTTCATTACAGCAAATCACAGAAGGAATGTGTAGCCAAGGATAGAAAGCTTAAAATTCCAATACTTGTCCAATGTTGTGCTTTAATGGTTCAGAACTTCCAACATAACAAGAATTGTTGCAGACATGGGAAAGGGGACAATGATAATATTAAAAATAAAAGTATTGGGGTGCAAGCTAGGTGGCACAGTGGATAAAACACCAGCCTTGGATTCAGGAGTACCCGAGTTCAAATCTGGCCTCAGACACTTTCCACATACAAGCTGTGTGACCTGGGCAAGGTCACTAACACCCATTGCCCCACCAAAAAATCAATAAATAACTAAAAGTATTAAAGCAATCCAGACAAATTTCAAGTGTCTTCATATATCACTTGAAATAAATGGTGTTAATTTTCAACTCTGTATTCTGTTGAACTCGGTGTTTTAGACAAAAACAAACAAAAGAATGAAAAGATTATCACTTTCCAAAATATAACCACGAAAGAAAAGGGAATTTACCAGTTAAAATAAAGTAAAAAACTTTCAAGAAAATATGAGACATACTATGATATTGTTTTTCTAGAGAATCTCAGCTCTATCCATTGTGAAGAAATGTAAGCATTGCTTCAATATTTTCAGCACCAATTGGGGACTGCCACTCTTTACTCCTGATGTCATTAGATATTACTTAATGAGCATATTAATTTTCCCTCCACAAGTAAATATTCAACAAATGTTCATTAAGTGATTATCACATACCAAGTACTGAATTAAGTACTCAGGGAGTTGCAAAGATGAATAAAAGAGTCCCTGTACTCAAGAAATTTACTTGCCTCAAAAACAACAACAAAAAAGAAATTTACTGCCTGATGGGAGAATCGTTACTTTATAACCAAGTGGAATGCAAATTAGAACATGATAAGGGCATAAAATTAAAAGTAACAGGAAATGAGAGGAAGGGGAAAAAGGAGATTAGGAAGGTCAAACCGAGAGGTCAGATTAAATGATAGATACAATTTCAACTGGTGAAAAACAAACTAAAGCACAAAAAATCCCCTACATGTAGAACCCATGAGCAATGATATAGTAAGAAAGGGTGGGACATATAGGGAATATGTAATTTATGTAACTGTTTTCAGTAATTTTAAAAAAATGTAATTCTATCTTTTTGGGGGTGGGGCAATTAGAGTTAGTGACTTGCCCAGGGTCCACACAGCCAAGAAAGTGTCAAGTGTCTGAGGCAGATTTGAACTAAGGTCTCCTGAATCCAGGGCTGGTGCTTTATTCACAGCCACCACATAGCTGCCCCAATTCTAACTTTTTAATTCTAAACTCCCCATACTTAAATTGCCTTGGATTTTTCTCTAGTTGTATATTATGTTTTATCTTCTTACCTGGGTTGTTAGCTCCCAAGGGCAGAGGATGTAGTTTCCTAGTTCTCTAATACCTCTGCCAGCATCTCATATGGTGAATGAACATGTGGAGAGGCATTGTGGTTCTAAGGAAAGACCACTAGACTTGGTGTCAAGGGGCTTCTTTTCAATCCTGCTTCTGTTACTTATGAGGTATAGGATCTTGTGTAAGGTCACCTTACTGTCATGACGTCCTTCATCCTTTTTTAGTAAATCAGAAACTCTAATACTTGCATGGTCTATTCTCATAGACTTATTGCTGTGCCTAAGTGAGCTATGATGCATATAGAAGGCACTTAATAATTATTCTTTCAGTCCATGAATATTTATTGTGCCAAACTGTGTGTCAGGCATAGTGCTAGATTCTTGAACAGACAATCAAGGCTTAGTGTATGTATGCCTTTTGATTGCAATGACCCTATTTGCTCAGATTTAGGTGTTTTACTCCATTTAGTATGGAAACGATGAGGGGGGAGGACACTAGATTCAGAGAACCAGAGAACCTGAGATCAAGTTCAAGTTCTGCTACTTACTTGCCTGTATAAACCTTGGCCATCGCCACTTAAATTTTCTAGGCCCCAATTTCCTCATCCGTAAATGAAGAGGGTTAAACAAGATAATCTTCAAGATGGCTTCTAGCTCTAAATCTATGATTCTATGATTGGTGATCATATAAAATCAGACCTCAGGGCAGCTAGATGGTGCAGTGGTTAAAGCACTAGCCTTGGATTCAGGAGGACATGAGTTCAAATCCAGCCTCAGATACTTGATACTTACTAGCTGTGTGACCCTGGGCAAAGTCACTTAACCCCCATTGCCTGCAAAAAAACCCACCTAAAAACAAACAAGAAATCCAGACCTAAAATAAAAGCAATGATGTGTCCATTTTCATCTTATTTCTACTTAATTTAGAAACAAGGTTATTTGGCAAATCTTTATTTGTTTTATAAAATCAATGTTCAAACTCAAGAAAACCTTGGACATACTTCTAGAGGCCTTGTGTCTTTAGAAAATGTTCTTACCCATAGGCATAGCTAAATGTTTCTTTATTTTGAGAGAACAAGAAAAGGGAACAGTAAAACATGGAGTATTTAAATGATCAGATCAGTTACTCTTTGTACTCAACCAGCAATTAGCAAATATTTACTTTTAGAGATCTATGAATCACGGTCTAAACTCTGTGCACAGCCATCAGTCATTGTATTATTTTTAAATTCATATAACCAACAGATTCTCTCATCAATAATCCATATGTTTTTCTAAATTAGGTAAGCAGATAACATTAGCTGGAGCACCTGTGAAACACTGCTGCCAAATCATATTCTGAGGCAGCTGTTTCTGATGAGAAAGTGAGCCGAGTATTTCAGCCCTTGCTCCACTGTTTTTAGCAGGACTTAGAAGCTGCAGGTGCTCTATCTCATCAATTTCAGGAATCATATCTTGGCCCCACAGAGCCTTCCTGGAGGGGAGGGTTCTAATGAAGTTATAAACCTTTGGGGGTCTGACAAAAGCTTTGTCTTCCACAGCTGCAAATCTTAAGCAATCGTCTCTCCCTGTCTAATGCTAGCCTTATGAGCCCCAGGAGTCCACTTTCCATGGCCACAGAAACCCGGCCCATAATCATCGTCTAGTTATTTGTTTATGATAGGGATTTTTAAAACTTGAAATGTAAACATTGTAGCTCTTCCCTATTGAATGAGACAGACCACATTTCTTTCCCCCAAATGCAAGAGGAAGAACAAGCCAAAATGCTTCAGCTCTGTAATGCTACATTTGACGACCACTTGCAAATAACTGATTTTAGTTGGTTCAGGCTGGTATCTTGTGCATGCATTCCTAGGAGGTCAAAACATTTTCAAATTAGCCTACTTAGATTACAGTTTGCCCATGTGGCTTGTGAAAAACCTCTTTTTTTTTTCCTTTTTTTTTTTTAACCAGACAGCCAGAATTGATTCTCATTTCAACATTTTGAAAGAGAATATAGTTAAGACTTTTACCTAAAAACCTAGTTTTCAAGATAGTATTTTTTCTTTAACTTACTGAAAATCTATTTAAAATATTTATTTTAAAGGGGGAATGAAAGAACCTTTTATAACAAAAGGTAGGAGATTGTTTTATCTAGAAACACTTTTATTTTTCTTAGCCTCATGAACCTTGATTTCATATACTGATAGAATCCTTGATTTGAAAGGGCCTTAGGATTTACTTAATTTATTTACCCAAGATAGGATTCCCCTCTCTTCCAATGATTCTACTATCAGAGGGCTTTGAAGTAAAAAGTTATGGGTTTAGATATGGAAGGGGCCTTAAAGCTCAGTTACCCTAGCCCCCTCAGAAAACAAAAACTGAAGTACAAAGGATTTTGTTGTTATTCAGTCGTTTCATTCCTGTCCAACTCTTTTCAACCCCATTAGGGATTTTCTTGGCAAAAATACTGGAGTGGTTCGCCATTTCCTTCTCCAGATCATTTTACAGATGAGGAAACTGAGGCAAAGAGGGTAAGGTGATTTGCCCAGAATCACACAGCTCTTAAGTATCTGAAGCTGGATTTAAATTCAAGTCTTCCTGACTCTAGGCTCTACTGCACCACCTAACATGACTCACCCACTTTCATGCAGGAAGTGGCAGAGTTAGGATTCAAACCTAGTTTCTCTGACTCAGCACTCTTTCCACTGCCCCACATTCCAATGGAACCCTTCTATTTATAAGCATATCCAATCGTTATTAACTTCTTCCTTACACTCAGTCTCTTCCAGAATCTTCCATCCATTTCTTTTACTTCTGCCCTCCTATTGAGCTATACAGAGGAAGTCCAGTGTGTCTTCCACATGAGACAACTTCAAATATTTGAAGATAACAATGGTGACTGATACAAGGAGTGTCATAAAAGATACTATCTAGGAAATATTCTATTAAACAAGGACAGGGGATGATCATGTGGCTAGAGTTAACTGATAACCAATGGACACACCATACTTCTTCACCAGTACACAGAGGATATCAAAAGACCTACATGGAGTTCTCTAACATACTTGACTGAACCTCCTGCGGAGGGAGGATTTATAGGAGGGCATTTTGGTTCCAACTTACCTTTGCAGATTCATCCCATTCATTCTTTCCATACATTTTCTATTCCCATCAAAGTGAACTACTCTCCTTCCTTCTCATCCTGTTCTCTCTTACTTCCATGCCTTTACCCTCAGTGGTTGAGGTGAATCTCCACTTCTTCACTCTTCCCATTGATGTTGAAATTACCTTCCTCCAATTTACAACTCCGGGGCCACTTTTTCTCATTATAGCCCCCAGCTGAAAGTAATTTCCTCCCGTTCATCCACCCTAACCTCAAATTTCTGATAACTCTTTCTTTATACTCATCTCCCTAAACCTCATGCCAAAGTGTATACACACATACACACACACACACACACACACACACACACACACACACACACACCCACACATATATATATATATATTTCTATTTCCCTTTACCAGACTGAAAGCTCTCTGAGGTCAGGGCATGTGTTTTATATAGATCTTTCTATCTCCAGAGCCTAGTTCAGTGTCTTTCACAAGGTAAGTTATTGAACAAATAGAAGGATAAAGGGCTCTGTTAAGTATCACATCTGAACAGCTCATTACCCACAACGCAGATATCACAACTTTTTTTGTGTCATTTATGTGCATTTGGAAGGTACTTAAGGTTTAACTTGGAAACCTCCTTTATACAATTTGCTACAGCCCAGCCCTTTTTAATTGGTGAAATCTGATGAGTCCATAGCCTAAGGTGCTATGACTGCTTATAGTATGAGTTACATAAGAAGCCTTCTGTGTATGTTTCTGTTACCTTGGTGCTAATTATTTGCCAGACAATATCAAGAACATCTGTTATGCTGTTGGACATATTCATATCTTCATTATCTCATCTTTCATATCATGCAGCAACAGTTAGAGAAAAAGGCAGGTGGACATTTTACTAAAATGGGGAGGTCATAAGAAGTTGATGCACACTTACTTCAAGAACAGCTGCAAGGACATAGAAAGCAGTCAGTTTAGAATAGTTGGATTAAAAAGGGAGGCAAGAAATTTCAAACAGAGATTAATCTTTCAGAGACTGAGTAAATGTAAGGGAAGAAAGGGTAGTAGTAATAATTTGGGGGAGGAAATGGATTTTTTTAAATAGAAGAAATGTTAAAATCTGTCCAGACAAAAATGTGAATGGAGATTAAGCCAACACATGTTACAATTTGATGTGACAAAAGGCAGTGCTATAGATTTTTGGCTCTAAGGATTGATTGCACTTGACAAATTCCCTAACTTGAGGACTGTTTACTTCTGTGAAGATAAAGATTGAAGTGGGTTGTTTTTAAAAGAGAAAATAAAATAAAGGAATTAAGGGGATGACTAATGACGATTATCTATCTATCTATCTATCTATCTATCTATCTATCTATCTATCTATCTATCTATCTATCTACATACATACATTTGTGTGCGTGTATGTGTTTGCAGTCATAATGATAATACCTTTCTTCCCTCAGGCCTCACTTCAACAATAGTATGAGAAAAAAAAAAGAATGGTTAAATATTGTGATTCAAAAGGAAGAGAATTTTAAAATGTAAATACCAAGGAAGGGGATAATAATGGTTTAGAGTGACACAGGAGGAAGTTGCTGAAGTCTAACTTCAAGATCCATTGAAAAACTGAATGAGAAAAGGAAGCAATACTTAATATAGCAAAATAGCTAATTCAAAACAAAAGGGAGAATGAATTATAAGGAAATGACATATTCAAATAACATTATATGGTTACCAATGGAATGTTTAGGCTGCCTGAATTATTATATAGCTTGGAGAAAATGTGCCTCAGTATATCTTTTGTTGAAATTCACTTGTGACACTGTCATAGCTAGAGATAGAGCTAGAGCTAGAAGAGATCTCAGAGGAACTGCATAAGTTAATATATTGGCTCAGCCTATTATTGAGAAATTAATAATTCTGGAATTGTTTAGTTCCATCTTTATTTGTATGAAAAGTATTTCATAATTGTGTTCACATAATTTCTGAGTTCATCTTGGCTGATAGAGTCCCAAATATTTTATATTGTATCCAATTATTTTAAATGGAAATTTTCTATCTCTTCCTGCTGGGTTTTCTTGGTAACACATAGATATTTTGGTGATTTCGGTGGGTTGATTCTATATCCTGCAACTTTGCTAAAATTGTTCATTGTTTCAACTTGTTTTCAGTTGATTCTCTAGGATTCTTTAAGTATATCATCATATCATGACATAATATTTGTAAAAAAAAAATTACTTAGCAAAGTGGGTGCTTTATAAATGATTATTCCCTTTCCTTCCAAATTGATTTCAAAGAACTATTTACCTTGAAGATGTTTATGTCTAAACATCTTTTCATATATTTGACAATGTATTTAAATGTCAATTATCCTCTTTTACTGATATTTGTACAAAAACATCTTTAAAAAAACTAACAGTTCTATAGGGGCAGCTAGGTGGCACAGTGGATAGAACATCACCCCTGGATTCAGGAGGACCTGAGTTCAAATTTGGCCTCAGACACTTGACACTTACTAGCTGTGTGACCCTAGGCAAGTCACTTAACCCTCATTGCCCTGCAAAAACGAAAACAAAAAAACTAACAGTTCTAATATATGACACATTCATCTTGGAGGACCCTTCCTACTCTAAATCTAAAAACCTAAAATATTCTGCAAAAAAGGTGGTCTCCATTTGCTAAATAAATTTTTTTTCTTAGAGTTCAGTTTCCTTACTTCTAAGATGAAAGTGTTAGATTTAGATATCCAGGGGCCCTTTTGATTTAGTTATATTCAGGAAGGGACTATTATGTGTAAGGCACTGTACTACTTACTGGAGATATGAAGATGAAAAATGGCATACTCTCTGACCTTGAGGGGAGAGGGCATGTGGAACATGGACACAAATAAAACTGGCATAAAGTAGGTTGTGACAAGAACAAAGTGCTGGTAAAAAATTTAGCATGGAAAGAGAGAGAAATCCTCATGAACTATACATGAATAACAATCAATGGATATTGTGGAAATCAGGATAGGCGAAGTACACTCTAAAAGTCATCAGGAATCACAGTGGTCCCAAGAATAAAGAGGTGAAAAAAGAAAGAAATGATGATCAGGATGAAATAACATATTATTTGAGTCTGACAGGGAAAAATGTGAGCAGAACTGACTTCAGATAAACTTTGAACCCTTCTGTTTAAGCTAAATTTTTAATATGGTATGCACAGACAGATCTTGGGGGGATATATGAACTTATATGAGAAAAGATATGCTTATTTTCACTAATTTCTAACTGAAAGTTAAAATTCTCTCCAGTTATTTAAAACATTGTTCTATGAAAATGCTAAGACTTCACTGGAATGCTAAAGAAGTTTACAACACAAAAATAAAAAGGTTAAGAGGTCCTGTGCTACAGGGAAATCAGACAGGCCAAACTCAGTACTAGAAAGTCACTAATTAAAAGGGTTAGAGGAAGAATGGGATGGCATTTAAGAGGGAAAAAACGAAAAAATGATCCAAGATCTGTGAGATTTTAGGTTAAAAATGCAACTTGAGCCAGCTGTATGGCAAAAAAGAGAACAGGATGGTCAGTTTCCTTCTAGATTCCAAGGAAAGCCATGGGACAAGAGGACAAAGGATATCCTGAAGAATTCAAGGGAACTTCCACTTATTGTAACCTATGTGGGAACCAGCAAAATCATGAAAAGGAGTTTGGCTGAAATCAAGGAGTGTGAAGAAAGAGATTCTGTAAAGGCAATGGAATGACATGGAAATAAGACTAATGTGATCATTTTCCATTCACAAAGTCAACTCAAGGAAAGCCTTTCATAATAGAGCCTTCATTCCCTATTTGTACACAGTACACTGAACTTATGGACTTCACCTTCAAAAAGCATCCTACTGTTCTCCAATAGGATATTTCTGAATGTACTTATTATAGCAATGTCAAGAGATTCAGTTCTATACAGACAGTCAATTAGTCATTAAACATTTATTTATCCATTCATTCATTCATTTATTTATATATTTATCTATATGTGTTTACTTGTTCTATTCATTCATTCATTCTATTCATTCATTCCTTCGTTCATTCATTTGTTTGTTTGTTTATTTTGTAGGGCAAGGGGGGCCTGGGGCCACACAACTAGTAAGTGTCAAGTGTCTGAGGCCAGATTTGAACTCAGATCCTCCTGAATCCAGGGCCAGTGCTTTATCCACTGTGCCACCTAGCTGTCCCATTAAACATTTATTAAGTGTTCTCTGTGTGCCACACACTATGCTAAGTACTGGGGATTTCAAGAAAAAGGAAAAGACAATATCTCATTCCAAGGAATTCATAGTCTATTGGGGTAAGAAAACATGAAAATTACTATGTACAAATAATCTATGTGATCAATTGAAAAGATTGACAGAGAGAAGCCATTAGCATTAACAGGTATCAGAAATGACTTCTCATATATGGTGGCACTTTATCTGGAACTTGAGGAAAGCCAGGAGATGGAAATAATGGGGAAGAGAATTTCAGACCTTGAAGGAAAACCAATGAAAATGTCAAGAGTCCTGAGATGGAGTGTTGTTTATTAGGAATAGCAAGGATACCAGTATGACTGAATGACAGCCTAAATTACAAGTAGTGTAAGAAGACTAAAAAAGTGGGAGAGGTTAGGCTAGTAAGAGCTTTTAGTAACAAAAGGAGCAATTTGCATTTGATACTTTAGATAACTGGGAGCCACTGGAGTTTATTGAGTATGAGGGTGACATTCTCATACTTGAACTTTAGGAAGACCATTTTTGACACTAAATAGATGTACTATAGTGGGAGAATACTTACAGCAGGCACACCAACCCTAAGGTTCTTGTGAAAGTTGAGGCATGAGGTAATGAGGACCTGCATCAGAGTGATGGCAGTGTCGAAAGAGAGAGGTACATAGACAAGATATGTTATAAAGGTCAAATTGACTTGAGTTAGCAGAAGCTTGAATATGGAAAGAAGGTGATAAAAAGAGTGATGAGTCAAGGATGACACAATTTGTGATCCTGGGTGATTAAGAGGATGATGGTGCCATTTATCTAAACTATCCACCAACCTATCAACTAAATATGTAACTATGTTCCTTGGGAAAACTCTTGATTGGGACTAGGGAAGAGAAAGCAAATGCAAGAGGGAAATGGAATCCTTGTCAAATTGGAATATGATTACACCTAGATATCGAAATGTTTCCTGTGTTTATCTGCAGGATTCAGTAGCGAAACAGGAAAAATATTATAAGGATTTAACACAATAGAGTACTGTTCAGTACTTGTCTGAAGATGGGTTGTATATTTACTTCTTCAAGCAAATGTGAAAAGTCTGGGACTGTGGGAAAAGGGAAATTATATATAAGAATTTTGATGTCACACTCCCAGTTAAAAAAGATCTAGTCTATTTTAAACAACATTCAAATTCAAACATGTGCCAAACATAAACTTAGTATTCAAGGCTTCTGTTTAACAAAGATATTTAAATAAGACGTGACAAATCACAAAAAGACTTAGAAAACCGTTATTGCTACCTATACATTATCACATAAAGTATAGTGAAAATTTTAAACAGATACCTAACACAAAATGGACATATAAATATAAGTATACTGATCATTAAGCTATCCATGTATATAAAGTTAAACTAAAAATTGAAGCAATCATAAAATATAAAAAAAATTATGTGGACCACTTAGATATTTCAAAATTATATTATTTGGATAATTACCTTAATTACCCCACTTCCTAACAGAATTATAAATCTAACCATATTCAACTTTTAAGGGTTGACTAGATTATTAAATTATTTTATTTATTTATTTATTTGCTGAGGCAATTGGGGTTAAGTGACTTGCCCAAGGTCACACAGCTAGTAAGTGTTAAGTGTCTGAGGCCGGATTTGAACTCAGGTACTCCTGAATCCAGGGCCAGTGCTCTATCCACTGTACCATCTAGCTACCCTGATCACTAATTTATAATGAAATGAACTTACAGAGCCTTATTTATTTGAATAATAGCCAAGTTATGCTGATCTACATGCTGTTTTCCACAAATATTTTTCATATTCCTTTATCTGGAACTTTGTACAGTACTTATCTCTGGCCAAAATGTCCAACAATTCATATCTCTGTCAATTTGAAATTGGCTATTACATCAAGGCTCAGCTCATTGCATGTCTTACCTGGGAAATTCCCTTTGATCTGAACTAGGTGACACAATATATAGAGTGCTGGGACTAGAATCAGGAAGATTTATCCTCAGACACTTACTAGCTATGTGACCCCGGGCAAGTCACTTAACCTCTGCCTTGGTTTCCTCAACTCTAAATTAAGATTATGATAGCGCCTTTCTCTTAGTGTTGTTGTAAGGATCAAATGAATGATTTGTAAAATGATTAGGCTGGTGCCTAGAATATTATAGGTGCATAATAAATGCTTCTTATCTACTTCCATATATCTGAAGCCTTTTAGAACTTGTTATCTATACCATTAAAGTCAATATAGTGTGGTGAAATGACCTCTACATTTCCCTCCCTTCACTGGAGAGATGGGGTCTAGAGGTGTGGAAGTGTGGAATATTGCATACATCATCAGTCATGTTTGATGTGCTGTGTTGCTTTGTTTTGCTGAATGTTTTTTCCTTCCTATTTTAGTCTTTGTTTTAAGAGAAAGCTCACTGGGTAGAGGGAGGGAGGATGATATTTGTACATAAAGGTAAGGTAAAAGCAGAATGAACTGGAGAAGAAAATGGCAAACCAGTTCAGTATCTTTGCCATGAAAATCCCAAATGGAGTTAGAGTCAATCAAAACTGAAAGGACTGACCAACCACAGTAGCAGCAGCAACAACAACAGCAACAACAAAAACAAAAGTATCCAAGTTTTAAAACTATCAAAAAATGGAGTCCAATGACTTGAGTTAAAATTTTACCTCTGACACACACTATTTAATCACTTGAAAATCACTCATAATCATGTAATCCAGAGTTCAGATTTGGCAAAGCATGAATGGTAATAGCACAATGGCACAAAGGAGTGGAGCATTGAAGATAATTTATAATTGAGTTGGCTACCTCAAACAGTAAGTTATTTTTAAAGGCCCCTTTCCAACTCTAAATCTATGCTTCTATGGTCAAGAAACAACTTTTCCATACTATCTACCCATTTTGTAAGCCCTTGACATCTGGTTTCCATTCATACCAATCCATTAAAATTGTTCTCTCCAAGGTCACTAATGACCATTTATTGCCAAATCCAGTGGCCTCTTTCCATTCTTCATCCTCCTGGCCTTCTATGTAACATTGTTCATTGTATATTACTCTCCTTGAGGACTTTCCTGATTTCTCCATATCTAGTGCCTTCCTTCCTTCCTCAGCCCTACCCCCAACAAAAACAAAAACAAAGTCAAAAACAAACCCTTCTGTTCTTTAAGCTAAATATTAGAAAATGCTTAACAGGTATGATATTAAAGCATTTCTTGTTCAGGTATATTTCAGACTCTGTGGTCACTGAAATCCCATCCAACTCCATGATTCTGTTACTGTGAAGTCATTTTAGATGAATCTAAGGTCAATAGAGGCAACATGACATAGTGGGTAAGGCGTGGAGTCAACAGGACCTAGGGTTCTAACTCACCTCAGAAACTTACTAGTGGTATGATACTGAACACATTACAACCTCTCTCAGCTTTACATTTATCATGGTATTTCAGGTGCAATCCTCTTTCTCTATTCCACTTTATTTTGGAAATGCTTCTTTTATTTCTTGGGGTTTTTTATTTCAAAAAATAATTAACCATGGTAAAATAAAGATAATCAATAGACATTCCTCTCTTGGGTATTTAATGGCCTTCACTGCCTCCAACTTGTCTTTCCAGGCTGATTATACAGATTGTCCCTCTTTCCCCAGCCTGTGCTCCAACCAAACTAACCTATTTGCTGTTGTTCATACATGGGTCATCTTCCATGCTTAGAATGCTCTCCATGCTCACCTTTGAATTTTAAAATCCTTACCTGTATTTAAGAGTCAGCTCCAAATCCACCTCTTACAGAGACCTTCCTTAATTACTCCAGTTGTAAGAACATTGTATTTATTTTAATAATATTTGTTGACATTGTACACACCACTTAACACTAATGGAATAAAAGCACTTTGAGATCAGGGAGTGTCTTTAAAAGTTTTTTCTTTGCATTTCCAGTACTAGCATAGTGCCTGGTATATAATCCTTAATAAACACTTGCTGAACTGACTTTAATACCATACAGGATAGATGTGTCTTGAATGAGATTATATATATTATTTATATATATATATATGTATACACCCACATATATACATATAATATATATATACATATATATATACATATATATATATATATATATATATAAAGGACTGTGTGTACCATAAAAAACTATACAAATATCAGCTGCTACTGTTATTCAAAATTGAAATGTATATCTTTTCAAATGCTTTCAACAAGGGCTAGATCATCATATAGAGAGAGTGTTATACAGCAGCAATGTTAAATTCAAATAGGAACTGGGAGTTGGTTTTAAAATCTAATAGTATCAGGGGCAGCTAGATGGCGCAGTGGATAGAGCACCGGCCCTGGAGTCAGGAGTACCTGAGTTCAAATCCGGCCTCAGACACTTAATACTTACTAGCTGTGTGACCCTGGGCAAGTCACTTAACCCCAATTGCCTCACTAAAAAAAAAAAAAAATCTAATAGTATCTCTGTGCTTTATTGTATTTTTATTAACTTTGTTTAACATTTACATTTTATTCTGGTTTGGACCATATTTGGAAGTATCACAGGCCTTGTGTTTGAGAGCACTGCTGTAGAAGACATAGTGGACATGAGAGTTTGGATGAAATGACATCGACTATTCTATAATATGTCTGGGCTCATTCAGAAATGGTGAAAACTGATCCATGAGCAAGGAGGATTTGGGTTTGGGAATCACTAGCACAACGGCCTCACAGAGGCAGTATGCTTAATAAACCCAGCAAATGGATTCATTACACTTGCTTCAGTAGTAGTCCTATATCATAGAAACAATTTAGTGATAGTTACTGAGGTAAAAGCATAATGAGCAAGAGCAAATGTCACAAGTGAGTAGAGCATTGAGGTTGATTTATAATTGAGGTGGGTACCTCTGACATTAAGGGACTTCTAAATATATGTTTCTATGGTCAAGCAATTAAATTTCCATACTATCTGTTCACTGTATAAGCCCTTGACATCTGGTTTCCCTTTATATCAATCCACTAAAATTATTATTTCCAAGGACCAAGGACCTTGATACAATTGATAAAGCACTGGGCCTGGAGTCAGAAAAGACCTGAGTTCTGATAGGACATTAGACCACATTAGCTTGTTTGCCTCCATTTCTTCAACTTTAAAATGGGGGTAATAATAGCACCGACTTTGCAGAGCTGTTGTGAGGACCAAATGATATAATATTTGTAAAAAAAAAAAAAAAAGCACAATACCTGGCATACAGTAAGCACTATAGAAACACATTTTCTGGGAGAGTGGCACAGTGAATAAAGCACTGGCCCTGGATTCAGGAGAACCTGAGTTCAAATCTAGCCTCAGACACTTGACAATTACTAGCTGTGTGACCTTGGGCAAGTCACTTAACCCTCATTGCCCCACCAAAAACAAAAAACAAAAAACAAAAAACAAAATGTATGCCCCTTCCCTTCTCCATGTACCATTCTACAAATGGTAATACAAATTCTCTTTGTAAAAGTAAATGTCAATACTCAATAAGTTAGTATGCCAAGGATATGCATAAGCACAATGACTACATTTATCTCTGAATTTTGGGGAAAAAATGTAATCGGGGTGGCTAGGTGGCACAGTGGATAAAGCACCGGCCCTGGATTCAGGAGTACCTGAGTTCAAATCTGACCTCAGACACTTGACACTTACTAGCTGTGTGACCCTGGGCAAGTCACTTAACCCCCATTGCCCCCCCCCAAATTAATCATTTTGCTATAATGTTTAATCTTAATGCAATTTAATAAATACTGCTAGCATGGAATAGTGGCCCAAGGAATACCTTTGGCATCAAGAACACAAGGGTACATCTCTTAATAAATGTTGATTGACTTGCTGACTGAATGAGTTGCATCAGGTGAAAGAAGTCTTCACACTGTCAACTCCTCCTACCAATACATCATTCTGTACTTGAGTCTCCAGTCTATTGAATTAGGCTATCAATGTGCATATCTTGGGCAAGTGCTACTGATGAATAATAGCTATTTTGGTCCAGAATTGATTAGAGAAAAAGAATGGGCTATTCTGTATTTGGAGAACTGTTTAGCACTTCCAATAATAAAAATCATCTCTTCCATAATTCATATACATGTATATTTGTATGTATGCATATTTGTAAATATAGATTTATATATGTGTGAATATATGTGATATATACAAATGAATACATGAACATACAATGTTAAATATGCCTATGTATGCACAAATACATAAAGAAAAGGAAAGAAAAAGAGAAAGACAGGAAGAGACAGAGAATGAGAGATGGGGGTGGTGCTGGGCCCAGACCTGTCATATAAATGCATTATGTCTAGATCTCCTAAGTGAGGAAAGTCTCTCTAACAGAGCTGATCAGTACCTGCTCTGAAACCTAAAGCCTTAGAAAGTTTCCTGAGCATACATTAAGATTAAATTATTTTCCCAGTCACATAACTTCCAGGTGTCAAAGACAGGGCTTGATTCCAGGTATTCCTGAATATCAAACTACCTCTGTCTACTACACCATATTTACCAATGACAACTGGCATTAATATAGCACTTTGAAGTTTTCAAGTTTCAGTACAATATCTAATTTGAATCTGGCAACAATACTCTATGGTTGATTCTATTATGTCTAATATCCCTATTTTCAAGATGAGAAAATTGAGACTCCAAGTTTTTAAGTAATTTTTCCATTAAGTGTTAATGGTAGGATGTTATGCTGCTCAAAGTCATGGAGCCCCATGATTTCAGGAGAGTAAAAATCACTGCTGACTCAAAGAACAACGAAAAGACACATGGTGTCAATAAGAAGACTGCAACCTATTACTAGCAAAGTAAGAAGTGGTATAAAAGACCTCCTTAAAGATATGCATGGCTAGGAAATGACATGGGTTGGTTTCATAAAGAAAGCAAGGGATCCCAGTTGGCCACCATGACTGTCACAGTGTCAACCATACCTCTGTGGCTGTAAAGTAGAGCTGAGAAGTACTCAGATAGAGCAGATAGATTGCTGACCTTGGAATCAGGAGCATGAGGGTTCAAAACCCACTTCTTAAAACTTCTTATCTCTATTGCCACTGAAACTCTCAAAGCCACATTTTCCTCATCTACAAATTATTAATAATACAATAGTATCCTCACTGGGTAGTAATGAAGCTTAAAGGAGATAAAAGGTGTACAAAATGTCTTGAGAACTTTAAAGTGCTATGTAAAATCAACTATTATAATCTTTACTAGAGGATTTATGAAAGGAAATAGCAAAAATGGTAAAGGATATCAGAAATCCTGAGTGAGCTGGAATCCTTCTTGGCAGAGGGAGTACCCCCATTAAAGACATATCCAAAGACTTGCATTCTTCCTAAAAATGGCCTAAGGCTTTTGGAAACATTTCAAATTTGTTTTTCTTTTAAATTTAGAGACTAAGAGGAGACCAAATGTCTTCAGTTTTGCAAATGCGTTTGAAGAAGAAGTAGAAAATAAAGCATGATTTAAAAATAATTGTAATGAGCAAATTGTGACATACACAATGCTAACTTTTGAAGGGGTCTCCCATGGCTCAGATGAGCATAAAACTACTCTCTCCAAAAGTAGACCATTCTGGTCACATACATCTACCACATAAATTGAATTACCACAGAAAAGAGCATTTTGTGGGGTTTCGACTGAACATGTTGCCAAGCAGCCCTTTGTTGTGGTATTTTTAGCTAAAGACAAGGAGGCCACGACAGCCGTATTCCCACAGAGCAGAACCGTTATTCTTTCAAATAGCAAGCTCAAACTTCAGCATATGTCAAACATAATCAAGAAACTTAGAACGGTCTAATGACTGGAGAAGGAAAAAAAATATAACACAAATGAGGATTTTCCACATTAAACTTTTTTGTTTGTTTGTTTAAATAGCTGTTTGATTTAATCCTATATCCAACTTTTACCTCAATGGTATATTAGTCTGACACTACCATGATTTATCCATTTCTATGGAATCTATTTGCAGAAAGTCCATTTCTCTGAGAATACTGATATATTTGTATAGAAAGGCTATATATAATAGGGCAGGTTTAATTATCCCAAGCACTTTTAATCTAGTTTTGTGATTTCTTCTGGGTAGGAATCCACCATATAGAAACCCCTACTCCACTGTGGATTGGCTATAGCTTTATTAACTAGTAATAATACTTGGGGCACTGAGAGGATAAATGATTTGCTTTGGGTCACCCAATTATTACATATTAAAAGCAGAACCAAAACTCATACTGTAGAGACTCCAAGGCCAGTATTTCTCCTCTATTGCATTCCATGCAGAGTCTTATTGTATTCCATCTAAGTGGTAAAATAAATAGAAATCATAACTTATTTGAGGATTTTCCTCAATAGTAGATTTAATAATTTTTTGTGGGGGTGGGAGGAGAAGGCTGGATTTCAATGGTATAGAGCGTCCTGTACTAATGCATATCTCTACCTTCTTTGTAATTGACTCTCTCAGAGAGTTACTTGGAGTAACAAGAGGTTGTGATTTTCATTCATTCAATAAATATTTATTAAGCACCTACTGTGTGCTAGGCACATGTGTTTGAAACAGCTGGGTGGTCTAGTGGATGAAGACTGAGAAAAGGTCATTGGATTTGGCAACTTACAGATCATTAGCAACACTGGAGAGAGCTGTTTCAAGTTGTAAAAGGTAAAGAAGAGAGTTAGATGAGAGAAAGTGAAGACACCTATTTACATGGCCTTTTTGAGTTTAACTACAAAAGGTAGAATATAGGATGAGAATTAGCAGGGATGGAAAAATCAAGTGAGGATTTTTTCAAAATGGGAGACAACGGCCTGTTTATAGGAAATAGAAAATGAGATAGTAGAGAGGAAAAGATTGAAAATAAGTGATAGAATAGAAATGAAAGGAGCAATTTGTTGGAGGAAATGGGATGAAACAGGATCATTTGAACAGGAAGAGGAGCTCATGTTGGTAAGGAGTGAAGCTACTTCATCACATGAGACAAAGGTGAAGGAGAAAAAGTGACAGAAGCTACCAGAGTGATAAGAGATGAAGGAAAGGGTAGAAGAGAGAACTCATGGTGATTGGTCTCAGTTTCTTTCTGTAAATTATGAGGTTAGGTTCTCCACTGAAAGAGTTGAGGCAGGCAGCTAGGTGGCACATTGGATAAAGCACCAGCCCTGGATTCAGTCGGACTTGAGTTCTAATCCATCTTAAGACACTTGACACTTACTCGCTGTGTGACCCTGGACAAGTTACTTAACCCTCATTGCCCCTGCCCAAAAGAAAGAAAAAAAGAGTTGAGGGATGGAGAGCCATGGATATTTGAAAAGGGATAGGATCATACATAGAGCCACTATGTGTCATAGCAAGAACTTGAACCAATGATTTCACTCTATCCACTATACTGGGCATCCATCCTCTCCAAAATTTTGATATATTTTCTACAAATAGTCTCTAGGGCAAAAAATACTTAGTACTCCATTGGTACAAGCATTAAAAATGCCATGTTTTCAATAGATATTACATATCCAAATTTCAAAATGTATTTATTATTTTAGAATGTCCATCATTTGCATGATTTCATTCTGCCTAATATTATACAAGGGGGTCATGGGGAAAAATCACCTGAAAATGTCTCAAAAATTAATTCAAAATTTTTATTCTTCTGAAATAACTGGCTGCCTCTGTCGTCTCTAGTCATTGAGCACATGACATGATGGAAAAGAGCACTGAACTTGGAAGCAAAAGAACTGGATTCAAATTCCAGCACTGCTAATTACTTCAATGTTTCAATGTTTGTATGGGTCTTCAGTATAGTATAGAAGTATATATAGCATAGAGAGAAATGACCTCTATTAACACAGATCACAACCTGACTGTACTTCTCCAGAGGATTTATGGGAATAATTAGGCTAGAATTCCATTGGAAGAGATGTGCTTGGGGTTTTCTCACTTCACACCTGTGAGCAAATCTATTCATGTCCTAGGGACTCATTTTCCTCCCTTGGAAAATAAGGTATGTGTTTAGACTAGATGACCTCTAAAGGTCCTTTTAGTTCTCAAATATTATGATTATTTAACTTTTGCTGAAGGCTGGATAATAAACACAAAAAATGCTAATGTGTTTATTTACATTTGGTCCATGTCTTTAGAATGTGGTATGAATTGTACCAGGTCAGGAATTGAAAGACCTTATTTTTTTCCCCTGTGCCTGCCATAAACTGAAATGTTTTCTTAATCATTAAGTACTTAACAAATACATTATCATTAGAAAAGAAGGGAAAATAGTAAAAAAATCAAACTTTAAAAAGAACTTTTCTCTCAATTTCTACACATTGAACATCACTATCTCATGATTTACCTTACTCTTCCATCTCTCCCAAGATCCAGTAAGGGTGTTGATTCCTGAATACCCAGGATCCATCATAAATCAATTACCCTGTGCCATGGAGACCAACATTTCTCCATTTTTCATTATCTGGGGAAAATAACTTGTTCAGAAGTGGATAGTTTCCAAACCTCCTCTGAGCACTATCACATCTAGTTACATAATATAATCAGTGAAATACCATTTATTAAGCATTTACTAGTGCTAGACATTATGCTGAATGCTAAGAATACAAAGAAAGGCAAAATCAAACGCAAAAAATCCAGTCCTTGTTTTCAAAGACCTCACAGTTTAATGGGGGAGACAGCATGCAAAGAATTATATATACAGGGTAAATTGGAGAAGGGTAGTCTCTGAGGAAAGACACTAAAATCAAGGAGGCCTTGAGAAAGGCTTCTGGCAGAAGGTGAGACTTAAGCTGAGACTTGAAGAGAGCCATAGAAAACAGGAGGGAGAGACAAGGAGGGAGAATATTCCACTCACGGGAGACAGTGAAAATGCCCAGAGTTGGGAGATATAGTGTCCTATGTGAGAAACAACAAGGAGGCAATGTCCCTGAATCACTGAATATGCAGAATTGAGTAAGGTGTGAGAAGACTGAAAAAGTAGTAAGAGGCCAGCTTATAAAGAGCTTTAAAAGCCAGATAGAGGGATTTTATATTTGATCCTACACCTTGGTATTAAAAACTATGGACCTTCATCCAGTCAATAGTCAATAAGCTTTTCAAACAATGTCATGAATCATATTAAAAGAAAAAAAAATATCTAAGACTACATGATTATCTCAATAGATGTGGAAAAACAAATAATTAGAAGAGGAATGGTCAACTATTAATAACGATATGAGAATGGTATAAATCACCAATTATTAGAGAAATAAAAACCAAAGCAATTTTAAAAGTTTTCCTCACGTGCAGCAAATTTACAAGGTTACCAAAGGATAGAAATAGTCAAGGTAGGAGAGATTGTGGAAGAACATATGCACTTAATGCATTGTTAGTGAAAATATTAATTAGCATAGTCATTCTGAAAAACAGTTTGAAATTATGGCAATTTGACATTATGCAAAGTATGATACTAAAATATCGACATCCTTTGATCCAGAGATTCCAGTTCAAGGTATCTGCCTAAAGGGGGTACGTGTCAAAAGAAACTCCCCATATATAAAAAAAATACTTATAATATGACTTTATTGTGGCAACAGAGAACTGAAAGCAAAGTAGATGTATCAATTAGGTCATGGCTATACATACTTTGGTGCAAGGATTTCATTGTATATTAAAGTGCTGTGAGAAACATGAGTATGATGAATGTAGAGAATCATAGAAAGACTTACCTGTACTAATGTGAAGTAAGCAGAGCCTGGTAAACAATATACATGATGACTACAGTAATATAAATAGAATAAATAACATATATAATACTGCAAAATTACGTAATTCAAATTTAGACCCAAAGAAATGAGAAGACACCTATCCTTAGTCATATGCAAAGAGTGAAGGACAATGAAATTACCAAATATTGGATAAAATATTTTTTAACTTTCTTTTGGACATTCAATACAAACAAATCTACCAACTCCTTTATTTGACCTTCCAAGACACAGCTATGAGTTTTCCTTCCATCAGGCTGCTACTTCCTTCAGTCTTCTGCTTTTATTTATTAGTGAGACATTTGAGGGTGATATGATTCAGTTCCTTCAGTCTTGTGTGCTAAAGGTAAAAGTGAAATTTTTTAGATTTAAAGTTGCATGAATCTTAGCATTGCCCACTTTTTTTTAATCAATGAGTTATCATCACTGCAAAGAGGAAGAAAATCACAAGACATTTTTTGCTTTGACATGACCAAAGAATTCATTAGTCATCCTATTGTAAATGAGGTAATATAGATAGTTATAGATATCTCTATCTATGTATATGTATAGATATATAGATATATACACACATACATACATACACACACACACGCACATACATACAAAGCTAGGCTGTCCCTCACAGAGCATATTCAGCATGTGGCTGAGACCATATTGCAAGTTTCATACAGTGGTAGAATCCTTGAGTTGGTTTACATACCCTTAAAGAATTCAAGGTCACCTCCATCACGATGAAGAACTGGAGTGAGAAAGTTTCACTTTTTGTGTACTTTCACATCTTCCTATCTATGTGGCTTCCTGCCCTTTCTGCTTTTGGATCTAAGTCAAAATAAGAACTGGTTGATTAGGCAGGAAAGGAAGATTATTTGATACTCAGGAGTTTGATCAATGTCACTAATTTGAACATATTTGAATTTTCTGATTAGAAATTATCTCAACGGAAGTTCCACTCTGATATCTAATCATGATTTGGAATGGACTCTGGGTTTTGCATGGTAATGCCAATGGAACATAAATTTTTTTTGGCCTTACCAAGGTCGAAGGGTTTTGACAATTAAACTGCATATCACAATCTGGACAAAAAAATGTTCTTATCCCACATGTTTTTTCCTGTGTTGATGGTTAGACCAAACTCTTCTGAGTGTCCACCATAAAATGTTGACCTGCTATTGACTAGGATAATGTGGTTTGCTTAGCTAAGTAGGAAAGACTCATCACATAAAAGTTAATCAGTTAGTAATGATAATTTACTGTTGGCCATAGCAACTCAAATGTCTTCATGAAATAAAATGAAGATAGCTTTTGATCTGCACTGGGGAAATGAGGATCTACAGTGATGAAATAGACACTTGATAGTAGTAAAAATAATAATGATTAATAAAAGGTTTAAAAAAATTAAATCTAATTTGCCTTGGTTTCTCCTACTGGCCATCCTATATAAAGAGCTAAATGAGTATTTGGAATACCTTGTTGTTGAAGATGCTGGAGAGGCACTTGGAAAATTCCGTTAGCATCAGTGAGGTTAATGCTCCTTGTCTATGAAATCCATCCCTGACCCAGCAATGTCAATTCTTCAAATTTTTATAAACTTCCCCATGAAAAGAAAACTAAGACATATGAAGTCCATTGTGCCCATGTCTCTTCACAGTAATTCATAAGACCATGGCACTAAAGAAATTGTGACTGTTGTAGCACTGTTGTGGTCCAGATTGATGGTGTCAAACTCAAATAGAAAGGGATTCCTGTGGGCTGCGTATTGACTTAAAAAACATAAATTAACATTATCTTTGTTATATTTCATTTTTTATTTATATTGATAAACATTTAACAATTACATTTTAATCCAGTTTAGAGACACTTGGGAGTTTTACAGCTATGAATTTGATACCCATGGTATGGATGAATACCTATGCAGATCACCAGAAAACCAGTCAGCTAATATAAGCCTTATCAAAAGGACTCTTAAAATAATCTAGCAATAGTACATATGTTAGCAAGCTCATGTACTACTTAATAGATGACGTTTTCTGTTCTTCTATTGAGACAGACACCACAAGAAGTTTCACGTTATCTGTTGATCTAATGCTGGAAAAAATTTACAAGCAATTTTGAAATGTCAAAATCTAACTAAGAGGTGAAAAATTAATATGAGCTATTTGCCAAAATAGACTATACAACCAGACAGAACACATATGATAA
Source organism: Dromiciops gliroides (assembly GCF_019393635.1). Taxonomy (NCBI): domain Eukaryota; kingdom Metazoa; phylum Chordata; class Mammalia; order Microbiotheria; family Microbiotheriidae; genus Dromiciops; species Dromiciops gliroides. Next base: position 682,359,258 of record NC_057861.1, on the reverse strand, counting down.
AAACTCTGAATCATCACTGAAGGACTCTTCCTCTGGGTACAATAAATGGTGTGTAAAGACCAAGCTCATGAGACAATGTTGGGAATATAAGTGGAAACATTTGCATGTTTGAATAGTGTGTGCTTAAAAAATGGGTGTGTAATGTTCAAGCAAGCACTAATTGTCCTGAGTTTTCTTAGAAACTCTTATTACTAGGATTATAAATTCTGGGTAATATTTCTGCTCAAAAGATACCATGTCAATGATAATTATAACATTATCAATACATATGCAAAAACCTATATATTACATAAAATGTTGCCACAGACATCCATTGACCAAAAAGTACTCCAACTTGTACTATCTGAAATCTTTACTAGCATTAAAAGAATGGAAATGATATTTTTTAAGGAAAAGCATAGTTTTTAAAAATTGCATTTTAATACCCTTGGATGGAAAGCCCAGATGCTATACTCCTATCCATTAAATATTTAAAGACTCAGGGCAGCTAGGTGGTGCGGTGGATAAAGCACTGGCTCTGGATTCAGGAGGACCTGAGTTCAAATACATCCTCAGACACTTGACACTTATTAGCTGTGTGACCCTGGGCAAGTCACTTAACCCTCATTGCCCCTAAAAAAATATTTAAAGACTCCAAAAAAACCCTATATAACTCTGAGAGGCAGCATGGTATAATGGATATAAGACTGGAGTTTTAAAAATTCTCCACTTTATCTGATCATCCTCTCTATTGTCCTATATTTCTCCTCCCATTATTGGTTAAACAATTTGAGAAGGCCATCTACACTGTCTGTGTTTTCTCTCTTCTGGATTTCAAACATCACTCAATTGAAATTGACCTCTCTAAGATGTAACAATGATTTAGTCATCACAGCATCTGTCTTTTTCTCAATCATCATGTTTCTTATCTTCTTTTTAGCATTTGACTTCATTAATCACCAACTCCTCCTGGATAATCTTGCCTCTGTTAGGTCACTCTTCTTTCCTGGTTCTCCTCCTAACTGTCCAACCAACTGTCCTAAGTCTGTGTCATTGAGTTTTCACTTGTATTATATTCACTAGCTATGGTTTTCCCTTAAGGTTCTGCCCAGGTCCTCTAGAATTGGATATCCCACTGGTATTTCAATCTCACCATGTCTAAAATATAACTTGCTATCCTTTTTCCCAAACCTTTACATCTTCCTAACTTTACTATTACTGTTAAGGCTACTATCATGATCCCAGTCACCCAAGCTCACAATTTCAGTGTCATCATCAATTTCTCACCCACATGCACCCCCCACACCCAATCTATTGTTGAATCCTGTCCTCTCTAACTTCAGGGCATCTCTTGTATCACCATTTCTTCATGAACATATTTTCTTGTTGAGAAGTCCCTTCTCTCCACTCATCAGACAGTACCTTGGTATAGCTCCTTCTTACCTCTCAAATGGATCATTACAATAACATTGTAAACATTTTCCCTGCCTTTGAGGAACTCCCTGGACTCTCTAATCCATCATTTACTCAGCTGTCTGAGTGATTTACCTTAAGGGCAGTTCTGATCACATGACTATCCCCACATACAAACATACCTCAGATGCTACTTGTTCCTTATCATGTTCAGTATCCAATATAAAATGTCTATGACTGATACTTCAAGCCATTTACAGCCCGCTCCTTCCTACCATTTGAGTGCTCTTATTCTATTTCATCTTCTCATAGTTTATGATCCAGCTTCACTGGACTACTTACTTTTCCTTAAACATATCACTCTATTTCCCAATTTTATGACTTTTGCCTGACTGTCCCCCATGCCTAGCACTTATTCCTCTCTTGGGGCAGCTAGGTGGCACAGTGGATAGAGCACCGGCCCTAGATTCAGGAGGACCTGAGTTCAAATCCGGCCTCAGACACTTAGCACTTACTAGCTGTGTGACCCTGGGCAAGTCACTTAACTCCAATTGCCTCACCAAAAACAAAACAAACAAACAAAAAAACTTATTCCTCTCTTTACCTCCATCTTTGAGTTCTCCCAGATTCTTAGAAGACTCAGCTAAAATCTCATCTGTTTCAGGATTTTCTAGTGAATTCACTCTGAGATTACTTTTTATTTACTCCCTATATATCTATTACTCACATAAGTCTTTACATGATGTCTCCCTACATTAAATCCTGAACTTCTTTAAGACTGGGACAGTGCAGTTTATTTTTATTTCCAGTGCTTAGCAAAGTCCATGACATATATAGTTAAATGTTTAATAAATGAATATGGACTGAAAACCTGGATTTGGTGACACAAAGATGTGGATTCCATTCTAGCGTCACTGACTAGCTAAATAACACTGGACACATGACTAAAGCTTAACCTAAATTTCCTCATCTATAAAATCAGGGGTTTGAATTGGATGGTCTCTAAGGTGCCTTAGAGCTTTAAATCTATGTTTCTATATCAGAAGGATCCTTTACAGAAGATTTGTAAAGAGACAAAAAATAAGAATTTTCCTGACCAAAGTTTGGCTGAGAAATGATGGATACCAATGTGGGTAGTCTAATGAGTACTATTCTCCCTCTTCAAATTATCTTTTATTTACTCCACTAAGGTATATTAATTCCTCAGAGCACATGTGTACAACTAGTATGTACATTTGAATTAATTAGAATTCACATCTTGTCTTTTTCTATAAGATTTCAGTAGTCTACACAAGTAGGACTTGAGCTCCATAAATTACTGGGAAGAAATTTTAAATGTAAGGCCTTTAATGGTAATTAACAAATTGCTTTTGGTCTACTTTTGCATGAATTTTTAGAACCAAGTATAAGTTTAAAAATATTCAGAGCATCACCTCTTTATTTTTGTAGTGTGCATATATATTTGCATACATGTTTGTGTATATGTATGTATGCATATCTATACATATATATGTATATTATATATAATGTTAAAATAGTATCCACCCAGACTATGTACCAAACAATGCTTATCATGCTTATCAAATTTGCAGATGCCATATACCTCGGAGGTAAAGGTAACACATTGGATGGCAGAATCAAGACAGAATAGGGGAGAAGATCTTGGCAGATTGGCAAACTCTATCAAATCTAAGAAGATGGAATGTAATAGTGGATACAATAAAATACTAAATTTGACTTCAGAAATCAATGTTGCAAATCCAAGATGGAGAAAAAATAGCTATAGAACAGGACATCAGGAAAGATGGCACTGAAAATCAAAATGAATGAAATTGGCATTTTCATTGGCTTCATGCTTAATCTATTTACAGTATAACGTAGCTGCCAAAAAAAGTTAATGCAATCAGGAGCAACTTATTGAAAGCAAGTGTCTAAGGCTAGGAATTTTATAATCCTAGAGAACTCTGCCTTTGTCAGAATTCATATGAAATAGTATCTTCATGTCTAGGGGCCACAGATGGATAGGGTCTCTTCGTAATCTAGAGAGCTTCCAAAGGACCACCACCACAGTGGTGGAGGATCTTGAATCTATGCAACATAAGTATGTGTCATCAAGTATATTAAGTTGTGACAAAGAAAAGGGATTAGACTTTTGAGCTTGGTCTCCTACAAAAGAACTAGTGGAAGTTAAAAAGAGGACAATTTAGTCAATAAAATCAATAAACATGGGTACTATATGTCAACAACAATATTCAATACTGGGAACACAAAGCAGTAGTAAAGGAAAAATATTCTTTGCCCACAATGAGCTTGAATTATTTTTTAATTAAATAAAATTTTAATTTAAAATGATTACCCTCATCACTTTTGCACCTTCCTCCCCATTGAGAAAGCAAAACAAGAACAATACACTTAGAAATGTATAATCAAGGGGGCAGCTAGGGGATGCAGTGGATAAAGCACTGGCCCTGGATTCAGGAGAACCTGAGTTCAAATCTGACCTCTGACACTTGGCATTTAATAGCTATGTGACCTTGGGCAAGTCACTTAACCCTTATTGCTCCACAAAAAAAAGAAAGAAAAGAAATGTATAATCAATTAAAACACATTCCTGCATTGGCAATGTCCAAAAAAGTCATTCTGCATCTAGTAACTAGCTGAAGGTGAAGAGCATGCTTCACCATGTATTTTCTGGAATTGTGATTGGTCATTGTGTTCAGCAGAGTCTAGAAATCTTTCAAAGTTTTTAGTCTTTACATTATTAATATTATTTTATAAATTGTTTTCCTCATGCTATCCATCTCACTATAGAAGCTTACATTCATAATAGGAAAAACCTTCTAACAACTTAGAGTTAGGAGAGGCATCATGGTAGAGTATAGTGGTCATGGTAGTGGTATAATGAAAAGGTCTGGGTTTAAGTTCTTCCTCTTCTATGCACTTGTAACATGCCTCTTGTGACTGCAGGCAAATCATAATTTATAGAGAGAAGCATCCTCAATCTCCATTTTTGGAGGAAACACACACTGGTTGTTCTTCACACAGGTCAGAGATCCAACTTTACTCCTCCCTGCCCCTTCAACCCCCCCAAAAAAGAAGTAGAAATACAGTTGTAGTATTAAATTTCGTTTTAACAGATAATGTCTATATGGCAAAACCATTTACAAACTCTATCTTCTTCTACCCCCTCCATCCCCCCCCTCACACACACACACACACACACACACACACACACACACACACACACACCCCACATCCACCACCACCATATGCTCTTCTGGTCTGTTTTCAGTTATCTCTGTAACTAAGTTACATTTAATATAATGTAATCTATTTTTTTGCCTACTTAACTCTTGAGCTATCAGTAGTGCATCTGGCAATTATCGATGTGCTTGCCTCATTCAGGGTTTCTTCAAAGCAACTGGTACAAATTTATCTTGGACAGACCCCACCATTGAAATTAAAGTAGACGCATCTGTAGTACCACTGGTGCCAGCCTGGGTGGTAATTGAATTAACATGTTCATTCTCACCCAGTTTCAAAGATGCTTTGATGTCCATTATTGTCTCCTCAGCTGGTAAAGGGCCAAGTTGCCTTGCACTGGGAGTGACTGATAAAACACAGATAGTGTTCTGACAAGGACACAGTGTCCCAACTGTGGCACATATAGTCTACAGGTTAGGAATTGAATTTTGAGGATCTTAAATAGAATAGAATATGTGTTTTTATTTATTCTGGAATATAAAAGAAGGAAGGGAGGAAGGGAGGAAAGAAGGGACAAAGGAAAAGCAGAAGGAAAGAAGGAAAGGACAAAGGAAGAAAAGGAGGGAGTTAGGGAAGGAGGGAGAGAGGAAGGAATGAAGGAAGGCAGGAAGGAAGAACAGAAAATAATGAATGTTATTAGATAAAGTATTTATTAAAAAAAAAGCTTTCATCTTTTCAAATTGAATTTGTCTTCATTGACATGATGTATATATCTTGCCTACAATATTCTCTACCTAAGAATCAAATGCATCCATCTAACTGAGGACAGAATGTCTGCCTTCTCTTCTTATGAGACAATATTCCCCTCAGTTTCTTAAGCAGGAAAATGGAAGTTAGACAACATGATCCAGAAGTCCCCTTTCAGTTCTGACATTATTCTTCTCATTTCACTGTTCATGTGGGGGTGGGTGACTAGTCAAAGATTGTACTTTTCCGATGAATTTGCTTCTCCATTTTCCTGTGAAAACTGAACCTGTTGTCTCCCCCCCCCCCAAAAGCAATAAAACAAGCCCTGGAGTGGCAAAACCTACAAAAAGGTGCCTGAGATTATTTTCCAGATTAAAGGGAGCCATGCTGTGCTGTGAGCAGAGTCCAACCCCACAATGTAACCGACACAGAACCCAGACACGTTGCACAAGAGGAACTTACCCACAAGCCTCTGAATCAGCTGCAGCACCAACATCTTCTGCAACTAAGCTTACTGTCAGGTGAGAGGGCTGAATGGCTGACCAGCAGGGAAAGTGCAGGGGTATCTGTGGGACCTAAGGAAGAATTCAGGTATCGCACCCCAGCAGAAAACCAGGAAGAAATCTTGAGTAGAGGGAGGCCCAGGTGGGTGAGAGTGCAGGCTCATCAAAGCTAAGAATCATACCAGCACTCTTCTGGCTGGTTAACTAGCAAATTGACTTGAGTTTACCTTCAGACCAGAGAACAGGCCAGGTGAGAAAAAAAGCCTGCCCTCCCTCAAACCAAAACACCTGGGACCCTCTGAAGCTTGGGACAGTGTAGCTTGGAAGTAGAGCACCACAGTCAAGTAAAAAATGGCAAGATGAACAAGCAAAGAAAGTTGAGAACAATAGAAAGTTCCTTTAGCAACAAGGAAGATCAAGGCACATCTTCAGAAGATGATAACAACCTCAGGGCCCCTACATTCAAAGCTTCCAAGAAAAATATCAATTGGTCTCAGGCCATGGAAGTGCTCAAAAGGGACTTTGAAGAGAAAGTAGGAGAGATGGAAGGAAGATTTAGAGCGGTAGAGGAAAGAATGGAAAGAGAAATGAGAACAATGCAGGAAAGTCATGAGAAAAAAGTCAACAGCTTGAAAAGGCAAATGGAAAAGGAGATAAAAAAGCTGTCTGATGAAAATTATTGCCTAAGAACTAGGATTGAACAAATGGAAGCTAGTGACTTTATGAGAAACGAACACACAGTAAAGCAAATCCAAACGAATTTTGAAAATAGAAGGCAATATGAAATATCTCCATGGAAAAACAACTGACTTGGAAAATAGATCCAGGAGAGACAATTTGAAAATCATTGGACTACCTGAAAAACATGACCAAAATAAGAGTTTAGACAGCAATTTCCACGAAATTGTCAGGGAAAATTTCTCTGATATTCTAGAAGCAAAAAGTAAAATAGAAATTGAAAGAATCCCCCAATCACCTCCTGAAAGAGATCCCGAAAGGAAAACCTCCAGGAATATTATAGCCAAATTCCAGAACTCCCAGGTCAAGGGGAAAATATCGCAAGGAACTAGAAAAAAGGAATTCAGATACTGTGGAACTATAATAAGGATAAAACAAGATCTAGAGCATCTACTTTAAAGAACCAGAGGGCATGGAATATGATATTCCAGAGGGCAAAGGAACTGGGACTACAGCCAAGAATCACATACCCAGCAAAACTGAGTATATATAATCTTTCAGAGGAAAAAAATGGGACTTTAATGAAAAAGAGAACTTTCAGGCATTTGGGGTGAAAAGAGTTGAACTGAATAGAAAATTTGACTTTCAAATACAAGACCCTGGAGAAGCAAAAAAAGGTAAATAGGAAAAAGACTTCATGAGGGATATTAAAAGATCAAACTGTTTACATTCTTACATGGGAAGATAATATTTCAAACTCATAAGAACTTTCTCAGTAAGGAATTCACAGAGGACACAGGTCTGAACTGAACATGAAGGGATGATATCTGTAAAGCATTTATGTTTTGTTCTTTGTGGGGCAAACAGAGTGGGGTGTCTTAGGTCTGGGGCCAGATTTGGGCTCGGGGCCTCCCGGGTCCAGGGCTGGTGCTTTGTCCACTGTGCCACCTAGCTAACCCATGATGACATCTTTAAAATAGGGTTGAGGCAGGGCAGCTAGGTGGTGCAGAGGATGAAGCACCAGCCCTGGATTCAGGAGAACCTGAGTTCAAATCCACCATCAGACCCTTGACATTAACTAGCTATGTGACCCTGGGCAAGTCACTTAACCCTCATTGTCCTGCAAAAATTAAATAAATACATTTTTTTAAATTGGGGTTAGGGTAGGAGGAATAGACTGGGAAAGGGGGAAGGGGAGAGGTGGACTGGGGAGAAGTAGTTCACATGAAGGAAACAAGAAAAAAACTTATGAAGGGAAGGGGAAGAGGGGGAAGGTGTGGGGTAATGAGAGAACCTTACTATCATCAGAATGGGCTCAAAGAGGGAATAACATATATACTCAACTGGGTATAGTAATATTTTTGCCCTGAGGGAAAGTAGGAGGGGAGGAAGATGGGGGGGGGGGAAGAAGAGGGGAAAGAAGGAAGGAAGGGCAGATTGGAGGAGAGAACAGTAAAAAGCAAAACACTTTCAAGGAAGGTGAAGATGTTCTGCATAACTCCACAAGTATGTCATAATGAATTGCTTCATTTCACAGGGAGGGTTGAGGACGGAGGGAGGAAGGAAGAAAAATTTAGAACATAGAATTAGCTCAAAGACCTTAATCTCATTAGAATGGACCCAATGAGGGAATAACTTTCACACCCAATTGGGAGGAGTAATCTAACCATACAGGAAAATAGGAGGGGATGAGGATAAGGAGGGAAGGGTGAAAGAAGGCAGGGCAGAGCAAGGGAGGGGGCAGTCAGAAGTAAAACACTTTTGAGGAGGAATAGAGAAAAAGAAGACATAAAATAGAGTAAATATCATGGGAAGGGAATAGGATGGAGGGAAATAGTTATGATGATTGACTATAATGGCAAAATATATGGTACCTACTTTGCTGGGCTATTGGGAAGAAAATTCTTTGTCAAGTTTAAGTTACTATATAAAAGTTATGATGAACAGGATGCTATCAGAAAAGCCTGGAAAAACTTACATGAACTGAAGCAGAATGAAAAATACTGTAGACAAAATAACAGCAATAGTTTAAGATGATCTGCTAGGAAGCATATGGTTATTTTCAGCAAGGCAATGATCCAATAAAACCCTGAAGGACTTATAGAATTGCAAGCCATCTACAGAGAAAGAACTGATGGTATCTGAAAACAGATTGAAGCACATTTAAAATTTATTTTTCTTTCACAATTCCTTAATCTGAAGTTTTGTTTTTAAATGTTTTCTATCACAACCTAATGTGGGGATTTTTTCCATGACTACTCATGTTTAACTTATATTGAATTGCTTGAGTTCTTGGGGGTGGGGAGTGGGAAGGGAGGGAGGAAGAGAAGTTGGAACACAAAGATTTAAAAAATTTATGTCAAAATTTGTTTTTACATATATCTTGGAAAATAAAATTCTAAACAAAAAAAAAGAAAAAAAGAAAACTGAAGCTGTTGAAGAAATGGTCTCATCACAGAATCTGCAATATTAAATAAGCACTTACTATGTGCCAGATATTGTGCTGAACACAGGGGACAAAATAAAAGGGCAAATGCTCTTTATGTGGTGGCAAGGAATTGGAAGTTGAGGGGATGCCCATCAATTGGGGAATGGCTGGACAAGTTGTGGTATATGAATACAATAGAATACTATTGTGCTGTAAGAAACAATGAGCAGGAGGAGTTCAGAGAAACCTGGAGGGTCTTGCGTGGGCTAATGATGAGTGAGATGAGCAGAATCAGAAGAACATTATATACAGTATCATCAACATTGAGTGTTGATCTACTGTGATGGGCTATATTCTGCTCACCAATGCAATGGTACAGAAGAGTTCCAGGGAACTCATGATAGAAGAGGATCTCCAAATCCAAGAAAAAAGAAAAGAACTGTGGAGTATAGATGCTGAATGAACCATACTATTTCTTTTGGTTTTGGTGCTGTTGTTTTTTTCTATTTTGAGGTTTTTCATCATTGCTCTGATTTTTCTCTTATAACATGACTAATGCAGAAATAGGATTAATGTTATTATGTGTATATATATAACCTATATCATATTACCTGCTGTCTAGGGGAGGGGGGAGGGAGGGGAGGGAGGGAGAAAAATCTGAAATTGGAAAGCTGGTATAAACAAAAGTTGAGAACTATCTTTACATGTAATGGAAAAAAATAAATAAAAATGCAAAAAATAAAATAAAATAAAGTAAAATAAAATGGCAAAAACAAAGTTTGTGCCTTTGAGGATTTCACATTTTATTTTTTTCATCATACAAGTATTTTATTATTTTCCAGTTACATGTAAAGATAATTTTCAACATTTGTTTTCATAAGATTTTATTTCCTGATTTTTCTCCCTCCCTCCCTTCCCTTCCCCCTCCCCAAGACAGAAAGCAATCTGATATAGGTTAATATTTGTACAATCACATTAAATACATTTCTACATTAGTCATATTATGAAAGAAGAATCAGAACAGAAGGGAAAAGCTTCAAAAAAGAAAAAAAAAACAGCCCCAAAGTAGAAACAGTATGGTTCATTCTGCATTCAGAATACACAGTACTTTTTTTTTTTTTCTGGACGTGGAGAACATTTTCTATCATGTGTTATTTGGAATTGTCTTGGATCATTGCACTGCAGAGAAGAGCCAATTCTATCACAGTCAATCATCTTACAATGTTGATGTTACTGTTTACAATGTTCTCCTGGTTCTGCTCACTTCACTCAGCATCAGTCCACTTAAGTCTTCCCAGGTTTTTCTGAAACCTGCCTCCTCATCATTTCTTTTTTTTTGTTTGTTTGTTTTTTTTTTTGTTTTTTGTTTTTTGTTTTTTTTTAGTGAGGCAATTGGGGTTAAGTGACTTGCCTAGGGTCACACAGCTAGTAAGTATTAAGTGTCTGAGGCCAGATTTGAACTCAGGTACTCCTGACTCCAGGGCCGGTGCTCTATCCACTGCGCCATCTAGCTGCCCCACCTCATCATTTCTTATAGCATAATATTATTCCATTACATTCATATACCACGACTTATTCAGCTATTCCCCAATTGATGGGCATTCCTTTGATTTCCAATTCTTTGCCACCACAGAGAGCTGCTATAAATATTTTTGTATATGTGGGTTCTAGTCCCTTTTCTATGATCTTTTTCAGATACAGACCTAGCAGTGGTACCAATGGGTCAAAGGGTATGAATAGTCCCATAGCCCTTTAGGAATAGTTCCAAAATGCTCTCCAGAATTGTTGGATCCTCCACCAACAATGCATTAGTGTTCCAATTTTTCCACAGCTTCTCTAAAATTTATTATTTCCCTTTTTTGCCATATTAGTCCACCTGATAAATGTGAGGTGGTACCTCAGAGTTGTTTTAATTTGCATTTCTCTAATAAATAGTGATTAAGTGCTTTTTTTGTATGAGGAGTTCATGTTTCCACTGGGAAGTTGAGGGAGATAATATTCAAAATTAACCATATACATATAAGTTCTACATAGAGTAAATGATAGTAAATCTGAGGGAAGGCAATAGTCAGAAAAGACCCCCTACAGAAGATCAGAGTGGAGTTTTGAAGCAAGTCAGAGAAGCCAGAAGGCAGAGGTGAGAGAGAACATTCTACATGTGGGGCAAATAGTTAGTAAAGGCTCCTGAAGAAAGATCAAAGCTCATTTCCTCAGCAATAGTATGTATTCAAAAATGAGAAGAGATTTCTGAATCAAGGATGGAAAAAATAAAATATTGATTCCAATTTAGTAAAGACATCTAAAATACCTTAGCTAAAAAAGTAGTCTGATGTAAGAAACTTAGAACTTTAGGTTTGTGGTGCCACAAGAAGGAAGAAATTAGAAAATCAGGCAGTAAATATGTGAATACAATGAGTCATATCTTCCATTCTTTTGGGAAATAGGTGTACTAATAGAGACAAAGAGTATATCTATACAATGTAAATGTAACCCAGGTTTCTAACTAAGCCTGGTATCTTTTGCATGTTCCATATGTGTGATTGCAAATTAGTAAAAGATGCTAAAATGATACCTAAGTAGTGCTAGCGAGTTGGTGAAGGAGCTTTTATAAAGGAAAGACATTCTTCCTTTAAGATACAATATGTAGAATTCAAGATTCTCTTTTTCTTTTTCTTTTTTTCTTTCTTTCAAGATTCTCTTTTTCAAGAGCCATATGAAGATAGAGGAAGACTTGGGAAATGACAGCTATATCAGGGAATCAGGCTCCTCAAAATATTCCCAATTTCCAGCTTGTCTCCCTAGAGATTTAAGGGTATTTCCCTTGGGTGAGATTGGGGTTTCTCTTTTGGGTGAGGTGGCATCTTATCTCCCATCTCAATTAAAGCTATTAAAAACTGGTGTGGGATGTCGGTTCCCCCCGAACTAGTGGTCTTCAAGCACAGTCATTGGTAGGGTAGATTTTATGAATTATGAACAATTATGAACAGAATCTCATCACTTTTAAACTCACTGCCATACTACTAACTCAAGACTAAATTGACTCAAACTCCTTCAGCCGTGTCTCACCTTTGTTTGGAGGGCTGGAGTATAAAATGTAAAACTCCTCCCAATGCCTTCCTTAATAGAGGGTACAATCTGGACACTTAGATCATTCCTGCTGTCCTGACAAGTTTTGAGTCCTGGAAATGAGATGTCTTGGTGCCAAGTTCCCCGCAGATTTCCCCTCCAAACTATCCCTGCTCTCTTCCCTCCTTTTGTCACGTATCTCCCCCTTTAGATTGTAAACTCATCAAAGGCATGATTATTTATTGTATCCCCAACACGTACCTCAGTGGCTAAGATAAGTCTTCATGACTTCAAGCCTCCTAGGCAACAGAGGTTAAGTGACTTGGCCAGAGTCACACACCTAGTAAGTGTCTGAGGTTTATCAACTCAGATCTTCTTGAGACCAGGCACAACACTCCATCCACTGATCCATCTAGCTGCTTCTTTAATTCTGTTTGGATTTCATTAAAATGAATAATTAAGATATTCCTACCTATATCTATATGGAGATGTAGAATTTTGAACTGAAAGTCTTAGACCTCATCTAGTTAATCCAATCTTAATTTTATACAAATAAACTTAAGAATTTTAATGACTTGCTCATAGTCTCAAAGGTAGGGAGTGGAAGATATAGAATTTGAACCCTAATTCTCTCACAATCGGTCAGAGAAAATATCACTCTCTCTCGAGTCAGGATATCACTTTAAGTGTTTTTATTATATTACCTGTGAGAAATTTGGGAAATGACTTTAATTTATTGGAGCTCAGTTTCCTTATCTGTAAAATGAAGGGATCATACAGGGTGATTTCTAGATCTATGATTTAATTTATACATGCCTTGCCAGTACAGATGTTAAATTCTTTTCTAGCTTAGTATTAATAACCTGTTTTCCTAGCCAGGTCTATTGTCCAGCTGTTTGAAAAGCATTCTACCCATCAATGATTGATGATGGGAAAGCAGTTCCTAATTGTGCTGTGATAAAAAAAAAATTAGTTTGTTTGGTCGGATTTTTAATTTTGATATTTTCAGATAATCTTGTTGCTGTAAAGTACTGGTTTTTCTTCAGAGTCATTATAAGATATACAACTCAGTCAAAAAGAATAAATTCTTTATTTTCAGGGACAGGATCATATATTATAATTGTTTGTTTTTTACTCAGACACACTTAATGGAGTGCCATCCTAATATTCATTAAGATTCTAACAATGCTAATCATAGCCAAATTATTCATCAGACCACTCATTTATTCCCCATAGACATCCATATAGGTAAACTATAGAGAGTTGCAAAATGACTATTCCCAGAAATAGAGAACTATGAATGAAGTACATTTGCATCATGGAAAATACTGTACATTGTTGGGTGACAGTTGAAAGCACTTCTCCCATCACAACTCCTAATAGTCTTCTGCAAATAAAATTAAATGATCTCATTTATAACATATGTATCCAACATAAAACACTATGGGTTAGTAAGTAGTTAGCAGTACACATGGAAACTTTCCAGTGGATGATTGAGGAACATTTGAATGAAATTCTGATAACATCGTGCAATTCCCCATGGTCTAAGTTGAGGCTGCACATTTTATCCAAAATCTGGATTGTGTAAAAGATTTGTGCAGTTTACATTAATACTCTTAGCAAAGGATAGTCAGGGAGATATGTTTTATGTATGAGAAACTTTCAGAGATTTTGTTTGTAAGATTTTGTAAAACTAGAAAATTTCTACTTGATTGATTGATTAGGTATATTAGAGGAACATTGTAAATTTCAGCAAGGCATTTGATAAAGCCTTTCCCACTTTCCCTGTAAAGAAATCACCAAAATAATCTAGCTAATCACAACTATATAATTCCCCTTCTCAACAGCCTTGAGAGACTCCCTAGTACTCCTGGTGAATAAAATCAACATCTCAACTTGGCATTGAAAGACCTGCTCAGTCTGGATCTGATTCATATTTCAAAACTTATTTCATAATATCTTCCTTCCTACCATCTACCTTCTAGACAAACCATCCTAATTTCTAAATTTAGAATTCTATCTCCCACCTCAAAGTCCACCACAGGCTGTTTTCTATTCCTAGAATGCACTTCCCATTGAATGCTGGCTGTTAGAATAACCAAGCTTTCTCCAAGGCTCAATTTCATGTGACACCTCCTATGAGGTCCATCCTGATTCCACTAGTTGTTATCATTCTATGTGTATTTTTACTCAAAATTATCTAGTATTAATTTATATACTGAGGCTGATGAGGTTCATCAATCCTCACAGAATGCAAGAGGAAAGGCAATGTAATCATTGCAATTCTGGATCAGTTGATTCAGTTCACCTAAAGTGGTTGTTTTTCATGAAGTTGTGACTTTCTATATCTCAATACTGAAAAAGGCAAAGGAATTACTACCAGCATTGAAGCATCTTAATTTTAAATTTCTACTATTCCTTCACCCTAACATATTAATTATTTATTTCCACTACCATTACATAGAAACACAATTTAGCCCAGCATATCTCTCTCTCTCTCTCTCTCTCTCTCTCTCTCTCTCTGTCTGTCTCTTTTGCTCTCTTGGTTGCTAAGGGGATGGAACAACTTCATTCATGTCATAAGTTCCTTCTATTCACACATGCATTGAAACATTTTATGAATAAAAATAATATTAAACTCATACTATCAAAGAAAATTTTCAAATGAAAGCTTTAAAAGTATATCTTTAGATCATATTATGATGTAAAAATAAAGAGATTTTTAAACTAGACTCAGGCTTAAAAGCTCATTTAATTCAAATGGAAATTAAAATACAAATGGCCTGGCATTTTTCAACTTTTCCTGATTCCTCCCACTCAGCCTACAACTAGTATTCTTTCTTTCTATCAACATATTATCATGAACTTATGCCCCAGTAGAATGCAATTCTCTAGAAGGAATTGACTGACTGTATTATTGTTGTGTCAATAGATACCCCCCCACCCTAACACAATGCCTTTGCCCTTAGTAAAGATAAACAAAGTATAGTGGGAAAAGACTTGGACTCTGAATCATTTGAAAATAATACCTCTGACACATAATTTCTGTGAGATAGGGCAAATCTCTATTTCTCTGATTCACAGTTTCTTCATCTATAAAAAAGGTAGAATCATACCTATAGTACAAAATGCATAGGGCTGTTGTGAAGATTAAATGAGATAATACACATATATGTATTGTTGTTGAGTCATTTTTTCAATCATTTCTATCTCTTCATGACCCCATTTAGTGTTTCTTGGCAAAGATAATGGAGTGGTTTGCCATTTCCTTCTCTAGTTCATTTTACAGATGAAGAAACTGAGGCAAACAGGGGTACAGTACTTACCCAGGGTCACATAGCTAGTAAGTGTTTTGAGGTGAGATTTGAACTCAGGAAGATGATTATTCCTGACTTCATGCCCACACATGTATACATATATATACATATACGTATATGTATACATATACGTATACTTACACATACAGGTACACTATGCATATACATATACATATGCATATACATATATTGCTTTGCAAACATTGCTATGCTATATAAATGTTAGTTATTATGAAATATTTATTGTTGTGGCTGAGAAGTGGGATGAAATGTTAAGGGTTTTACATCAAGCTACTGTGTCCTAACCTCAGATTAGATCATCATTAGCCCATGATTATATTTGAGGGATTATTGAGTTATCAAGGACCCTGAAGAAAAACAGGGGACTTGAAGAGCAATATCAATGACAATATCAAAGGATTGGGGTCTTTCTTGGGTAAGGAACAGAGTGCAGAGCAAAAAATAGGATGTAGGAAAAGGAACAGTTCATAATCATAACTGTGAATATGAATGGGATGAAATCACCCATAAAAAAGAATAAGAGAGCCAAATGGTTTAAAACCAGAATTTAACAACATATTGTTTAAAAGAAACACAATTAAAATAGAAAGACAAACACAGAGTTAAAATTTGGAGCTAGAGTAGAACCTATTATGCTTCAGCTGAAGCTTTTTTTAAAAAGCAAGGATAGTAATTATGATCTCGGATAATGAAAAAACAAAAATAGACCTAATTAAAAAAATAAGAAGAGAAACTACATTTTGCTATAAAGAACTCCAGACAAAGAAGTAATATAAAGACTAAGCACACACGCACAAAATGACATAACATCCAAATTCTCAAAGGAAAAGTTAAATGAATTCTAGGAAGAAATAGTAAAATTATATTAGTTATGGACCACAACTTTCCCCACTCAGAGCTAGATTAATATAACCATAAAACCAGTAAGAAAGAAATAAAAGAAATAAATAGAATCTTTGAAAATTAGATAGATTTTTGGAGAAAACTTAATGGTAATAGAAAATATTATACCTCTTTCTCAGCAGCACATGGCACCTTCACAAAAACTGAGTATTAGGACATGAAATACTCATAAACTAATCCAGAAAAGCAGAAATATGAAATGTACACTGTGAGAATTGGAGATCCACCACCCTACTGAGAAAGACATTGCAGGAAAACTCTGCCCTGAGGATAAAGCATGAGGTGACCTTTCTGGGGTTTCATAGGTCAGATTGGTGTCTGGCAGTTGTCTATCGCCTGTGGGTCATGTCAATCAGTGCAACCAGCCAATTAGCTTGGAGCTGTGTGTGAGGACAGCCCTGCTTCCTGATTCACAGGGGGCTTCTGGGAGAAGCAGCAAAGGATTGGGGTCTTTAGTTCAGGGACTGGCTGTTGGTGGCAGGGACACACACTCTCTCTCTTAGATAGCTAGATGAAGGCTCTTTTTCCTCTCTCTCTCTCTCTCTCTCTTCACTAACTTCTAATAGATTTCAATAAATACGTAAAAGCCTAAGCTCTTGCTGAATTGATCAGTAAATCTTACCTAGTTTCTCCCCTACACTGGGGTCAGGTCAGGCAATCACACATTAGATTTTAAATGTCACAGCTAGAATTTTATTTTATTTTTAGCAAAAACATTTATTTTATTTTTTCCAGTTACATGTAAGGGTAGTTCTTAACATTCACTTTCATAAGATTTAGAGTTCCAAATTTTTCTCCCTCCCTCCCTCCCTTTCCTCTCCCCTCCACAAGACAGCAACCAGGTTATATGTGTACAATCCACATGCGCTCTTTTTATCAGTTCTTTCTATGGGATGGATAGTAAGCTTCGTCATTAGTCCTTTGGGATTATCTTGGATCATTGCATTGCCTAGAGTAGTTGTCATTCACAATTTCTCATTGAACAACACTGCTGTCACTATGCACAATGTCCTCCCAGCTCTGCTCGCTTCACTATACATCAGTTCATGAGTCTTTTCAGGTTTTTCTGAGGTCATCCTATTTATCATTTCCTATGGTACAAGACCATTCCACCACAATGATATACCACAGCTTCTTCTGTCATTCCTCAATTGATGGACATTCCCTTGATGCTCAATTCTTAGCCACCACAAAGAGTTGCTATAAAAATTTTTGTACAATTTTTCTCCCTTTTCTCTTTTTCATGATTACTATTGTTAACTGTTTCCTTTCCTTCCTATACCCTTCCCCATGATATTTATTCTATTATCCATCTTCTTTCATCCTATCCCTCTTCAAAAGAGATTTGCTTCTGTCTGTTCCCTCCCCCAATCTGCCCTTCCTTCTTTTGTCCTTCTCTCTTTATCCCCTTTCCCTCCTATTTTCCTGCAGGGTTAGAGAGATTACTCCACCCAATTGAGTGTGTATGTTATTCCCTCCTAGAGCCAATTGTGATGAGATTGACATCTTTGAGCCAATTCTGATGTGTGTTAGGCTCATTTATTGCCCAAATTAAATAGATTGCTCCACCCAGTTAGATGTGTATGTAAATCCCTCCATGAGGCAACTCTGATGAGTTTAAGGTCTTTGAGTCTTTTCTGATGAGTGTAAAATTAATTTACTGCCCTGTTCTCCCCCCATCCTCTTCCCCCACTCCATAAGCCCTTTTCCTGTTTCCTTCATGTGGACTTTCACCTCTGCCCTTTCTCCTCCCCCACGTGCATTCCCCTCACCCCTCAATTTAACCCCCTTAAAGATGTCACCATGGAGCAACTAGGTGGACACAGCTGGACAAAGCATACACCCTGGACCCAGGGGATCCCAGCCAAAACATGTCTTCAGACATAAGACAGTCACCCACTGCACGACCCCCAGGCATATCCCCAACTCCAACTTTTTATGGTTCTCTAGGGTTCTTGTATTTATTGAAAGTAAAATTTGCCATTCAGTTCAGGTCTTTTCATCTTGAATACATGAAAGTCCCTCTTTTTTTCATTAAAGTCCATTTTTTTCCTTCTGAAAGATTATGACCAGTTTTGCTGGGAGGTGATTCTTGGTTAGTAATCCCAATTCCTTTGCCCTCCTGGAATATCATATTCCATGCCCTCTGGTTCTTTAACATAGAAGCTGCCTAGATCTTGTGATATCCTGGTTGTGGCTCACAGTACTTGAATTCTTTCTTTTTGGCAGTTTGCATATTTTCTCCTTGAACTGAGAGCTCTAGAATTTTGGTATATTCCTATGAATTTTCCTTTTGGATCTCTTCTGGAGATGATTGTTGGATTCTTTCCATTTCCTATTTTACATTATGCTTCCTAGAATTTCAGATGACGTCTAAGCTCTTTCTTTGATCATGGTTTTCAGGTAGACAATAATTTCAAATTATCTCTCCTGGACCTATTTTCCAGGTCAGTAGTCTTTTTTTCCCAAAAGATATTCACATGTGCCCTCCTTTTTTTATTCATTTGGATTTCCTTTATTGTGTATTGATTTCTCATAAAGTCACTAGCTTCCATTTGTTCAATCCTAATCCTTAGGCAATTATTTTCATCAGAGAGCTTTTGTACTTCCTTTTCCATTTGGCCAATTTGACTTTTCAAGCTGTTGACTTTTTTCTCAAGTCTTTCCTGCATCACCCTCATTTCTCTTTCCATTTTTTCCTCTACCTCTCTAACTTTATCTTCAAAGTCCTTTTTGAACACCTCTATGTCCTTAGACCAATTCATATTTTTCTTGGAAGCTTTAGATATAGGGGCCCTGATGTTGACATCTTCCTCTGAGGGTGCACCTCGATCTTCCTTGACACTGAAGAAACTTTCTATGGTCCTCACCTTTCCCTGTCTGCTCAGCTTTCCTTTCTTTTACTTGAATTTTAGCTCCTTAAAGTGGGGCACTGTTTCCAGGCTGCAGTATCCCAAGTTTCAGAAGTCCCAGGTGGTATGATTTAAGGAGGATCAGGCTCTTCACTTGCCTGGCCTGTTCCCTGGTCTGTAGATGAACCCAGAACAACTTGCTAATCTACCAGCTTTGTGTGTTGTAGCTGTCAGCTCCCATGAGTCTGTGCCCCTCCCCCGCCTGGGCCACTGCTACTCAAGCCTACCTCCTAGTTCCCAGAAGGGGTGAAAAACCCAAGTTCTGCCTCAGCACCAGCATAGACTCCTGTAGTCTCCCCCCTGCCAAGGACTCAGCCCTCTCACCAGACTGTGAGCTCAGTTCTAGAGGACACTGGCGCTTCAGCTGATTTAGAGGCTCTGGGGGTCTCCTTCTCTGGTGAGGCCTTCCTGGGACTGCATCTCTGTCAGGGTGACTTTGGGATTGGGCTCCACTCCTGTATCAGCACAGCAGCTCCCTCCTTCTGCCCTTCCAAGCCATTCTTGGTTAGAAGATGATTTCAGCACATTCTTCTGTGGGTTTTGCTGCTCCAGGCATTGTCCTATGGCATTATTTGGATTTTTTTTTTTTTTGGTGTTATCATGTCTTGAGTTTGAGAGCTCACTGCCTTTCCTCCACAGCTAGAATTTTAGGCTTTACAGTTATGGCTCACCATGAAGAGGCAAGCTGAACCCCGATCTTCTGATCTTCCAGTTGGGTAAGGAATTTTCTGCTATATTCTCTGATGTGCTATCCCTTTAAGTTTTAAATTAGCCACTAAATATATATTTTACCTCTTAAGTACCATTTTTCTAATTTTAGCCTCCTATTTCCATGTGTCTTTCCTTTTATTTTTTCCAGTGGATCAAAAAAGCCTCTTGAGTTTAAGCATCTAAGCTTCTTTTTCCTAGTTGTTCACCCAGGCCAGGATTGACCTCTTGTTTATGCTTTGTCCTCATGAATTCAAATGTTCTATTCCTATTTTAATTTTTATTCTTACTTTTCTTTGTGTTATAGTGAGGAAATTTTTGAATTACAAAAAGGGGACTGATGATACTATATACCACATAATACAAGGGTCTCCCCTTGAGAAAATAATAAAAGCATGGGACTCTTATAAGCTACCAATTCAGCCAGGCATGAAAAAAGCAAGGCTTATCAAACTGTGTTTTATTTGTTTTGTTTTGTTTTGTTTTGTGTGGGGCAATGAGGGTTAAGTGACTTGCCCAGAGTCACACAGCTAGTAAGTGTCAACTGTCTGAGGCCGAATTTGAACTCAAGTCCTCCTGAATTCAGAGCCAGTGCTTTATCCACTGTGCCACCTAGCTGTCCCCAAACTGTGTTTTATGTGGCATAAAAAGTTTTTTAGCTTACTGGAAAACAAATGGTTAGAGAATGGATCTTTTGACCACTTTACCCTGAAAACTCTACAAATGGTCCTGCACTTTGATTACCCCAAAGATTTAACTTATTGGCACCTCTGGAATGTAGCAAGTAAGGAATTGACCAAAAAGGGGGGAAAAGAGGGGGAATAGGAGCCTGAACTTGAATGCAAGCCTATCTCTCAGGCAGAAACTCCAACCACAAAAAGGAAAAAGAAAAAAAAAAGAAAATTCACTTGTAGAGGAGACAGAGAGGATAAAAATTCTTCCCCTTCAAGAGATCCCCACCCAAGATAAAAAGGTTATTGTAGTGAAGCTCAGGTGCTATATACCTTTTGATCCCAAAGATTTAAGTTTACGGATATGAGAAATCCCTAAATTTTATGAGGATCCCACAGCAGTATCAGCCAGTTTAGGGCAATTTTCAGAGGATATCAGCCCACTTGGAATGACGTTAAGATCTCATGGAACAATATTATCCCCAGGGGAAAGAGCTTATATATAACCAAAGTGAACTCTCTGGAAACCTCAGGAAGTTGATATTGGATGGCCTTAAAAGAACCTGACTGGGACCCCATATCCCTGAGTATTTTGATATGTTGAAGGATGCAAGGGAAACGTTGTTGAAGGCAATGGAATCCTGTGCTAGAAAGACTGATAACTGGCAAAAATTTATAGATACATGTTCAGGGACCTAATGAGAGATCTATAGATTCTATGACAGACGGTGTAAAGCATGCCAGGAATATGCTAGACTAGAACAATTAGACTCTAGAGATGCCCATGTTATCTTTTCGCATTTTACTACACCAGTCCCTTACCAAAAATATGGAATATTTGAAAGGTAGTGTCCAGGCTGGAGTAGTCTGAGTACTGACAGACTTAAAGAACATAGTAACACATATTTATGAAGGAAATGAGAGGGAAGAAGGAAAAGACAAGGCATTTTAGCTCCAGTAGAGGAAAACAATGAGGCAGCAAGGCTGGGCAGTTGAGAATCACTATCAACCCCAGTATCACTATCAACCCCTATATTTTGCTGTACTGCAATAACCAAGGACATTTAATGGGATATAGTAGGACTATGAGAGAGAACAGACCCCAAAACAGATATAGTTTCTCTCAGAAGAGTACAGAGAGGCAGACCAAAATTGAAATAGATCTTTTCCAGGGGATACAGACAGACAGAGGCAAAACAGACCCTTTCAGAGAGATATACAGTTACAGCTCTATCAAAGGGTACAGATCAGAGAGGTTATAGAGCATTTATGGTGATTGGGGGGGCAAGGGGGAAGGACAGTTTTATCTGAAGATTTTACCTTTCAGACCCTTGAAATTTTTAGCCCTCTTGTCCCAGTCCATTCCATTCCCCAAAGTAATGAACTAATGTACCCTTAGGTTGGAGATACTTATTATGATTGTTATTAGATACAGATCCTCCACGATCAGTCCTAGTGAGCAAACCTAACCCTGAATGTACAACTATTGGATCTCTAAATGTAGTTGGAGTTTCAAGAAAAGCCCAATCATTGCAAAATTAACCCCTCATATAGTGAATCTGGACCCATTAACAGTAGAACATTCATTCCTACCTATGCCTGACTTTACTGCAAACCTATTAGGGTGTGACCTCCTTTGTAACTTAGAGCGACCATATCTTGTTCTCCAGATGGTGGCATTTCCCTGGAAGTGCCAGAGGATATGGTCCACTTACTGCCAATTTTGATCTCAGACATCAAGAAACAGTGCAGAATACATTTGAAATCCCTTCTGATATTTCTGAGTCTCTATAGGCTTCCTCCTCTACTGAAGTAGGCTTCCTTAAATCTGCTGTGCCTGTTATCATTAAGACTAAAGGTGGCCCAGCACCATCCATTCCACAATATCCCTTATCTAGAGAAGCCATTGGGTATTGGTGACTCCAGAGAGGAATCCTCTGAACTGCCATCAAAATCAAGAGAAGGACTCATGGATACATTGCTCCCATGTAAAAACTGGTACCTAGCACAGGTAGACCATTGAATTCATTGTCTCTTATTCTTCCACATGTATTTTGTTCTATTCCTCTATCTCTCCAATTTGAACCACTTCAAGATGGTTTTGATTTCATAATACAATTGATAATTCTGAGAGTATTGTGCTCCCATATTCTAAATGTTTGTTTTTTCCAATGATTATTTGATCAAATTCTATAAAGCATTTCCCTGCAAATTGGTTGCCATGGCAAGCGTAAATTAATTCCAGAAGTATTTATTTTTGATTAGCATAAAAAAATAGGGGAACAATTGCAAAAGTTTTTTCATATTCATTGCCATAAATAGGAACATGTTGTGTAATATAATAATATGTGATTTGGGGATTTTAGATATTAAAATAAAAATGTTTCTAGACTTAGTAAAACAATTTAATTTAAAAAGGTCACTTCAAATATTACATAAGGGTTTCTTTTTTATGCTATTGCCAATTACATTTTGAGCTCAATAGTATGGGCTTATTTTTGTAGAGATTCTTATTCTTTTAAGATTGTGTTTTAACTTGTATTAAAATATGTTCTGATTTTTCACAAAAGTAATTGTATACTTAGTAAAAAAGTTATTACTTTGAATTATTGCATAATTGTATATTATATTCTGAGTCTAGGCACATTCACATTTTTGCAATCATTATTATCCTCAATTTTTAAATACATATGAGAATTTGATTACAGGAACTTATCATTTAAGACATTAATTGCCTTCATTCTGAGTTAACAGATGCCAGTTGACTAAGATGCCAGCCAATCACAAGAGGAATACATACAAGAGCAGACATTGAACTGTCACAAAAGGGGAGATATACATGAATTCCAGGTACTGCACTTCCTTGGGAAAAGCTGAGAAAACGGCTATTGACAAGATTAGAGGTTGGATTTTCTCGGTTTAATTTTCGTCCACGTTGCACTGGGTGGCTGAGCTATGCCATCTCATTTGACACCTGACTTCAATTCCTCCTCCTTTTTGCCTGATGTCATTGACATCTCAATCTTATGGATATGATTAAGTCTGACTCAGTTATTTCTCTGTTCTTTTATGACAACCCCCATAATTATCTCAGGTGTCATGACAAATACAATGTTGGATTTGGCCTTGATGTCTGCTACCAATTATATTTGATTCTTTAATTTCTTATAATGGCATGATGATAATTAGGCAGATAATGGAAAAAGTGATGAAAGAAAGGTAATAATTATTTTCTTAATTAATATCACAATTGTCTTCTCAATTTATTTTCCACAGTAGGGAATGTAGTAATATTAAGTTTTAGAGAACATTTCAATTTTTGTTTTTATTATATGTTTCATGTATAACAACTAAGATTCTGAATTTCCTTAGACATGTTTTTTGAGAACTCTCATTGTTGGTTTGATTATTGGCCAAAGCTATTTAAAGTTGTGTTAAGCTCAATTTTTGTAGGAAAATTTCCCAGCTGATTATCAGCATCTGAAACACCAGAAAGACTTCCATTCCAGAATTACACCCAGAGGACATCCCAAGAATCATCTGAGAAAAGACTTCCAAAAACTTAAATGAACATTTTCCTGTTTTCCTTTTCCACATTGTATACACTCTTTATAAGGTCCACTTACTATAGAGGAGTACCCCCTTTACTTTTTCTGTTTGCAATGTCCACCTGCTAAAAAGGGAGTGCCCCCATTAGCCTTTAATAATGCTTCACTCAATTTCTTTATTCCTTCTTTTCATCCCCTTAACTTTGTTAGTCCCAATTATCTTTAATGTTGCCTCATGTGAGGAAACATGAAAAATTGCATTAGTAAGAGGGCAACGGAAGCATAAAGTAAACACTGATAGGAAACTAATCTATCTCAAAGAAGGAGTGGGATCAAAGAAAAATCAGAAATAATCACTAATTTATTAAATAAAATTACAACAATGAGACAATATCACAAAATTTATAGGATGCAGTCAAAGTAGTACTAAAATCACTAGAAAGCACAGGAATAAATGGAGTCTTTTTTAAAATAAGAAGCATTATATAACTAAAATGAAGAATAATCATCATCTGTAATACAGATCAATTTAAAGCCTTCCCAATGAGATCAGGAATAAGCAAGGCTGTACAATTATCACCATGATTATTCAATGATGTGCTAGAAAATGCAAGTTATAGCAATAAGGAAAGAAAAAGCAATTGGAGAAATAAAAAAAGACAATGTTGAAACAAAATGATCACTTTTTAGGTATATAATAGTATTCTTTAGATCATTCTAGAGAATCAACTGAAAAACTGGTTGAAAGAATGAACAACTTCAGCAAAGTTGCAGCATATAAAATAAACCCACATAAATCTTAGCATTTTCACATACTACCAACAAAACCCAACTGCAAAAGAAAGATCAATTTCATTTAAAGTAATTGCAGACAATATAAAACACTTGGGAATTTACCTGACAAGACAAACGCAGGGATTATATGAACACAATTACAAAACAATTTCACACAAATAAAGACAGATCTAAACAACTGGAAAAAATATTAATTTGCTCATGGTTAGGCCAATCCAATATAATAAATAGACAATTCTACCTAGCTTAAATCACGTATTCAATGAAATACCATTAAAACCACCAGAGAAATATTTCTAGAAAAAGTAGTAACAAAATTCATCTAGAACAAAAGAATATCAAAATAATCACTGAAAAAATTTTTAAAAGGCTGTCTTACAGTTTCAGATTTCAAACTATATTACAAAGCAATAATCATCAAAAGAATCTGATACTGACTAAAACATAGAGTTTTAGATTAGTGAAATAGATTAGGTACACAATACTTAGTAGCACATGACCATAGTAATCTATGGCTTGATGAATCCAAAGATCCAAGCTTTTGAAGTAAGCACTCACCATTTGACAAAAATAGCTGGAAAAAACTTGAAAGATGTTTGGCAGAAACTAGGTATAGAACAACATCTCACACCATATAACAAGAAAACATCAAAATGAATAAATGATTTAAACTAAAAGAGTGATATCATAAGTAAATTAGGAAAGCATGGAAAAATGGACCTGTCAGATCTATGGATAAAGGAAGAGTTTATGACCAAACAAGAAATAGAGAAGTTTAGGGAAAGTAAAATAGCTTTGATTACATGGGATTAAAAAGCTTTTGCATAAACCAAACTAACGCAGCTAAAATTAGAGAGAAAAAAGGTCAACTGGGGGAATTTCTTTTATAGTAAGTTTCTATGATAAAGTCCCCATTTCTCAAACATATACAGAAACCGGCCACATTTATAAAACCAAGGTCCATTCTTCAGTTGATAAAAGATCAAAGGATATGAGCAGACAGTTTTCAGAAGAAGAAATTTGAGCTAACAATAGTCGCACGAAAACATACTCTAAATCATTACCGATTTCAGAACTGCAAATTAAATCAACTTTGAGGGACCACCTGATGCCTATCAACTTGGCTAACATAATACAAAAGGAAAATGAGAAATGCTGGAGTTCATAGGGAAATTTTGGGATTTTAATAAATTGTTGGTGGAGTTGTGAACTAGTCCAATCATTTTGGAGAACAATGTGGAACTATATCCAAAAGACTATAAAATAATGCATACCCTTTGACCAAGCAATATCACTACCAGTTCTGCATCATAAAGAGATCAAAGAAAAGGGAAAATGACCTATTTGTATGAAAATATTCATGTCAGCTCTTTTGTTGGTGGTGAAAAATTGGAAATCAAGGGGATACCCATCAATTGGGGAATGGCTGAACAAATTGTGGTATATGATTGGTATGGAATACTATTATACTATAAGGAATGACAAGAAGTATCGTTTCAGAAAAAAAACAAACATTGGAAGACTTATATGAACTCTTACAAAGTGAAGTGAGCAGAACCAGGAGAACATTGTGTACAATAACACCTACATTGTAAAGATGATCAACGGTGAACACTTACTTTATCAAGACAATGATTGAAGATAATTCCAAAGGATGAGAAAGGACTCAGGATGAAAAATGCTATCTCCTTCTAGAGAAAAAAAATGATTAATTCTGAATGTAGATTAAAGCATACTTTGATTAAAAAGGTCCTTTACTTATTTCTACTGTTTTATTTTGTTTGTTTTCTTTTGCAATATGACTAATATCTAAATTTGTTTTGTATGACTTCACACGTATAATCAATATCAATTTGCTTGCCTTTTCAAGGAGTTGGGAGAGCACGAGGGAGGGAGAGAATTTAGAACTCATTTTTTTTAATTGTCAAAATGTTTTTACAAGTAATTGAGAATATTTAATTAAATAAATAAAATAAATTTTTAAAAGTCAAATATCCAGATATCATTCCACAAATTTTGTTGGATCATTTTTTTAATTTTCAACTACATATCAAGATTTATTATTTCTAAGAAACTTGGGAAGTCTACTAATCAATGAGTAATTTAATTGTAACCGTATGTGTATCTCAAGTGACTCAAAGAACAATAGAGTTGATAAAATAACATCAGAAAGAGGCCTTAAAATATTCATTTTTTGAAAGACAAGGCTGTTTATATAAACATTGGATGAGTGTGTGAGAGAGACAGACAGACAGACAGAGACAGAGAGAGACAGAGATAGAAAAAGAGAACATATGTGATAGAATACTAAATCTAGAATCAGGAACATCTGGGTTTGAATATAACCTATGATATTATATGACTATAATATTCAAGTGCTTTAACCTTTCTGAGACTGAGACAACATGTTAAGATTATGTTCTACATTTTAGATGGGCTATGTATCTAGTGGAAGGAGATCTCACATTGATGAAATCATGCATTCTTAAATGCAAATTCTTGACTTTTGAACATAATCTACATAATATATATAAATACATAACTCTTCCTTAAAAATAGAATGCATTAAAATAAAATTGCACATACTTGAACTCATGTCTAAACTTACCCTAACTTCTCTCTGCATCTCTCTCTTTTTCTCTGTGTATCTGTCTCTGTGTATATATATATATATATATATATATATATATATATATATATATATATATATATATATCTATACACACATATATATACACATATATGGACACATATACTCTATAGAGATAATAGATGATGTTAAGGTAGAGGGATAGGAAAGAAGGGGAGAGAAGGAATAGAGAGAAGGAACGAAAGGAAAGAAGTGCATGTGTATTTAGAGACAATTGTTTCAAACAAAAAAGAAAGCTTTTATAAAATTATAATGGCCAATATATCTTGATAGTTAAATTTCTTTCCATTAAAAAAAAACCTATTTCAGTGTAGCTCTTAATATCACAACAGCCTAGCTGCATATTTGGATAGTAGCATAACCAAGGTGAAACCTTAAATACGCATGTCTCATGGAATCAATTAAATAAGAACATAACTCTGTGGCATATTTCAAAAATAGAGTTATGGGGAAAAATGAATTCAATTCCCATCTCAAATATTCAATAGTCATTTGATAAAGGGAAAGCCATAGCCTCAGAGAGACTTTGCTGCCTGAACTGTAAATTTTTCACCTTTTTTTTTTTTTTTTTGCGAGGCAGTGGGGGTTAAGTACCTTGACCAAGGTCACACAGCTAGTAAGTGTCAAGTTTCTGAGGCTAGATTTGAACTCAGGTCCTCCTCAATCAGGGCCAGTGCTTTATCCAGTCTGCCACCTAGCTGCCCTCCGAACTGTAAATTAAAAAGAAATTATTTCCCAAAACTAGCACTCTAGGTTTGTTTTTTTTGAGAAAAAGTTCTTTGAAAACCTTAAGATATTATATGATTGTTAGATTGAGAATGTTGATTTCTGTCAGTCCTATAGTTACATAGATTTGAGTTGCCCTGTTTCATTCACAGACACTTAGGTGGTTTACCTAATGCTTGGACATTCTATTTTATATTTAATTGGATTCAAGTTACATGAAATTTTCTCACGAACACATATTATTTGTCCCTGAACAATCCTCAAGTCCATCAGTCTTGTTATAAATACAGAGAAACCTTCTATTGGTCCATCATTATGCATCATTTTCTTGATTTTCTTTCCTACTACACTGGGCCATGGGTTTTCCCCACAGATTGTCCCTTTCCATTTTTGAAATTCCTTCAATAGTGCTTTCCATTCTCACCATTCATTCAAGATGAGCCCATTAAACTTGTATCCTCAGTCATCAACTTGCCTTCACTTTGAAAAGCAAAAAAATTAGAACATAAATTAATCTTATGTTGATCTTTTCTAGATCTTTTTCCTTCAGTGGCAGATGTATGAGCTACCATTTAACTAATTCTTCCTCTTGTTCCATAAAGCCATAAAAAATACACCATCAATAGGACCACCCAACTGCTAATGGGAATCATATATAACCAATAAACAAGAAAATTAGCACCAGAAATGGTTTAATCAGTTTTACCCATTTTCCCCAATAATAATTTCCAAAACCCATACATATTCACTTACTTATCTACCTCCTTTTCTAAAAGGTCTTCAGTGACCTCTTATTACTCATATTTCTTTGATCTTTCTTCCTCAACCACTCTGTGGACCATGCCTTTTTGCAACTTTTTCCTCCATTTGCTTCTAGAATTTGCACTTTCTTGAATCATCTCTTTTACCTCATGTTCCTTCCATTTGATAATGTTCTGTACCTACACTTCATTCATTTGATTTGTAATTGTCACTTCTGCATTTCCTTACCTGTATCCTCTAATCACCTTTATGGTGAAAGTCTGCAGGGTTCTATTCTTGACCCTCATCTTTTCTTTCCTTATATACTTTGTACCCATCCTCACAGCATGCCAACTTGGTTTTTCAGTCTTGTCTAACTCTTTGAGAGCTCATTTGGGGTTTTCGATGCAAAGATACTGAAGTGGTTTGCTATTTTCTTCTCTATATCATTTTACAGATGAAAAATGGAGCCAAACAAGCTTAAATGGCTTGTCCAAGGTCACCAAGCTAGGGAGTATCTGAGGGGAAATGTGATAAAGATGAGGCTTCCTGACTCCAGTTGTGGCACTGAACCCACTGTAACCACCTAACTGCCCATCAGCATGCTAACTACTCTTTAGAAATCATTCCCCATTTTCTTCCTTACCACCTCACAAATATTCTGACTCTGTCTCCTAGGACCTAGGTTCTTAAACTGTGGGACATAATCCCATATGGAGTCACATATCTGAGTGTGGGGGTTGTGAAAAATTCAGCAGTAGTAAAAGGTTCTGTATACCTACTTATATACCCTATATATCTGGGTCTTGTAAAAATTTCTTTGAGACTCACAAGTGGAAAAATTTATAAAGCCCTGGCCTAGGATACTAGGCTCTTGGGGGGGCAGGTATTTTGTTTTGTTTGCCTTATCTTGTCAAATTCCAGGTCTCCACCAAATTCCTAATTATTTTCACACTATGCAGCTGTACAAAATTTCCCTTCCCCATGTGTTATCTTTTCCAATTAGAATGTAAGCTTTGTGAGGTGTACTATATTATATGTGTGTGTATGTATGTATATATGTATATGTATGTGTGTGTATATCCCCATTTTTAGCCCAATACCTGGCACCTAGTAAATACTAGAAATTATCCATAATCTATCTATGTCTGCATATATGCACACAAATATATACATGCACACGTGTAGAATATATTATATATAAAGAACATATGCATATATAAAGACTATACCTATAGATAAATTATATAGGATATACAGATATATTGCATAGATATTCATATACATTCTTCTGTCTATATAATCAGTCTTTAGATATAGATAGATACAGGGATATAGAGATATTGTCTTATGTTGTGAGCTCATCTACTTTCATGTAGCTCTCTCCTCTAGTGTAAGTTGTACTTTTATTAACCCACAAACCACTAAAATGTAGAGACATTCCATAGTTCACTAAATGCTAGATAACTTCTAAGTACCCACTGATTATTGTGTTTCATTTGAAAGCCATGTGAAATCAGGGATGGCCAGAGTTTTAGTCACAACTGAGATAAGTTTTTTTTGACTGTGTGTGTTTTTTTACAAGAGAGGGAGGGAGGAGGAGAGAGAGAGAGAGAGATGGAAGGTAATCTCAGAGGCAAATGTACTAGAAACTGAAATTTGAAAAAAACCTCTTACCAAAGGTCAGATTTGATCTGAGACTTGAAGTAAACCAGGAAACCTAAAAGAAAAGTGAGGAGGAGAGCATGCCAAGCATGGGCCACAGCCAGTTCAAGACATGGAAACAGGCAATGGATTTTCATGTTTGGGGAGAAGCAAACAGGCTAGTATGACTGGACAACAGAGAACAGAGAGGGGAGAAGAGAGAAAATCATAAGAAGACTAGAATGGTACGGATACTCTAGATTGTGAAGAGCTTTGATTCCCAACAGACTTTCTATTGGATTCTAGAGATAATAAGGTACTACTCATGTTTATTAAAGAAGGATTGGCTTTGTTGGCTACTTTAGGAATGGTACATGGGCAACTCAGCAGAGGATGAATTGGAGCAGACACAAGAGGAATCTTCTAGCCCAATATCCTAATTTTACAGATGAGAGGAAACTGGGCCTCAGAGAACTACTTGGTTCATGTTCATGGAACCATCTGAAATCAGAACTCAGTAGCCCTGATTTTTAGTTGTGTTCTTTATAATATGCCATGCATAGTCATGATGATTATGATATAAATTATAGTACCAACTTTTTTAAAGGATTACACAAAGCTTTCCTCTCAGAAATCCTGTGAGGTGAGAGCATTACTTATAACTTACAATAAACACTTGTAGTAAGAATGAGGGGTTTTGTGTTTTTGTTTTTGTTTTTCATCATTTGGTCTTGAATGGGACAACTAAGAAAGCTTTAGGTTTTAGTTCCCTGTCCATTGACACGGAAGACTAGGCTTAACTTTCAGATAAATTATCATTGATTTAGGAATTAGAAGTAAAAGAGATCTTAGATATAATAAAGGTCTAATATCCCATTTTACAGGTCTGGAAACTGAAGACCTAGGGAGGTGAAATTACTTTCTCATTTCACAATCTGTCCCTCTTATTATAGCCCCTCTCTTTATTTACCTCTGCTAAATCCCCACTCTAAGCTCCAATTGTGGCAAGAAGGTGAGCCTGTGTTCTAAAAGCCTATGCCAGATGAACATAAGTGTCAGAAAATCCTACTGAGTTGGAATGATTTTGATACAAGCCTAGTAACAGATGCTTTCTTTGACCTCCAAGGACCTACCTGGAAAAGGTTGAAAATACTTATCTCCAGATGGGTGACTTCAAGGTGGTGATTTTGTTATTTGTCACTGTTGCTCCTCTGCTCATAGAAATCATTAACTAAGAACATTGAGGGGCTTCATTCTGTACTAGTGAATAGAGTATCTATCATAACAATGTCAGTTCTTCATAATGAAATGTTTCCTTGAAGTAATTATACTAAATCAGCAATTTTACTTATATACAAAATATATACTAATATATATAATATACATAGTAATGTATATACACACAGTAATATATGTGTGTATATGTATATATGCACACTAAATGAAGTAATTATATTAAATAAAAGTCATTAAAGGAAGATGTAAATCAGGACTTTGCATTTTTTTCAGGAAGCAATGGAAAGGAGAAGGGGTAAAAGATCTATATTAGCTCCTGCATGCAATGAAAGAATTTGGTTTGTGGAAAAGCCCAGACAAGATAAGAGTTTTGTTTTGATAAATAAGTCATCTGCCTTGTTGATATACATGCTGGGCAGTTTTTAAGAATATTATGAAATTTGCTGTTATCAGCAGAACTATATACATTTTCTAACCAGTAATTCCTTTAGAAATAACTATTTTAGCATATATATAATTATTTCTTGACAAGTTGTAAATAATACAAATATTAAGACCTCCATTTGACAGATGATATAACTGAGGCTCTGAGAGAAATTATCACATGGGAGGTATCACAGGAACTATTCAAAGTCATATCTTTAGACTGAAAAATTCAGTGGTACATCATGCAAACTTTTAGAGAATTCCAGACAAATATTTCTCCTAGCCCAAAGTAAACCCTTTTAGTGACAAATATTTCAATGGTTTGTCAGGTAAGTCCTTCCAGTAATCAGAAACTTAAAAGGTGTCTTTATATTATATACAAATCTGTGATCTACTATGCTCCTTCTTTGTTCTTTTCAATCTCCATAATATTCCTGACCCAAGTCCCCTTCTACTTCCTTTTCCCATATGCCTATGTCACTAGTTTACATCTGCATCATTTAATTCTAGCTTGAAATATTGCACTAGCCTCATATTTGGTTTCCCTATCTCAAGCTTTCACCATCTCAAAACCTTGCTCCATTAAGAAGCCAAAGCTTAGATTTTACCATGTCACATGCTCCATTCTCATTTAGCCAAGGGATTCCATTTGGCTCCCCATGTATTAACTCTAGGATCAAATATAAATCCAATTTGACATTTGTTAAGATTTTGATTTATATTATTTTTATATCATCTATATTTCCCCCATCATTTCTCCTGCTCCCTCCCAGAAAACTATTCCATATAACAAACACTTTAAAAAATAAAAAAAGGAAAATTGATCAATATTATTTAAAAATTACTTTATGTATATTTGCTACCGTGGACGCTTTACCTCACATGGATAAAGGAATGAGAGTTTTCTTATGTCTTCCTAGGGGCCAAGCTTCTTCTACATAATTTCATAACATTATGTTTTGTTGTACTGTGATTAATGTTATTTATATTTAAATTGTTATAGTCATTTTGTATATTGTTTTCCTGGGTCTTCTATTTCTGGAGGCATCATTATATGTAAGTCTTTCCATGCATCTCTATAATCATCATGTTCATTGTTACTAACAGTAATAAATCATTAATTTATGCATTGTAATTTGTTTAGCAATTTCCCAATCAGCTGATTTCTAGTTCTTTACTATCATATCCACAAAATGTTGCTACAAATATTTGGGTATGTATGGAACTTGTCTTTTCCAAAAAACAGTTTTATTTAAAGTTTTGAGTTCCAAATTCTATCCCTCATCTCTTCTCTCCCCATTCCCTGAGGCAGTAAGTAATCAGATACAGGTTATACATGTGCACTTACGTTAAAGATTACCATATTAGTCATTTTGCATAAATAAACTCAAATAAAAGAAAAAACTTAAAGAATGAAAGTGAAACATAGCATTTTTCAGTCTGTGCTCAACCAATATCAGTTCTGTCTTTGGAGGTGGCTAGTATGCCTCATCTTCAGTCCTTTGTGATTGTTTTGGTTCATTGTATTACTCAGAATAGTTGTAATTCACAGGTCTTCATCGAACAATATTGCTGTCACTGTGTACAACATTCTCCTGGTTCTGTTCACTATACTACAAATCAGTTTATTCTAAGTCTTTCCAGTGGAGCCTTTTTAAAAAAATCAATTGTCTCCTTAAAGGTTATATTTCTATATATCATATCTCTGTATCAAAAGTTATAGATATTATAGGTAATTGTTTATTCTCACTGCTTTTACTTCTCTTCTTACTCCATCCTCAGTTCATTGGTATCTGACTTCCATTTTCATTCAAAGCCACCAATGATCTTGTAATTGGTGAAACCAGTGGTCTTGCCTCCTAATCTTTCTCGACCTCTCTATTGAATTTGCCATTGTTGATCACTTTCTCCTAGATACTTTAACCTCTGGGTTTCCATGACACTATTCTCTTCTTGGTTTTGCTCTACCGGTCTGATGACTTCTCAGTCTCCTTTTCTGACTCATCATGAATATCATTTATGTTAACTGTGCCCCCCCAAGGTTCTGTCTTGTGACATCATTTCTTTTCCCTCTCCCTTAGTAATTTCATAAGATCCCATGAGTTTAACTATCATATGTATAAAGATGATTTTCAGATCTGTAAGTCAGACCAAGTATTTCACCTTTAGGATGGAGCTCAAGTACCATCTCTGGCATGAAGAATTCCCTTGTTCCCCACTGGTTAGTAGTATATATTTGCATTTATCAACTTTATTTTTCTTTTGTATAATTAAATGTGTACTTTTTTCCTCCATTAAAAGCTAAGTGCACTATAAGTAGGGATACTATCATTCTTTGTAATTCTATCTCTAACAGTTAGCACTGTAGCCAGCACATAGTAAGTATTTAATAAATGTTTATTCATTTAATTGATTTTTTGCATAATTCAAAACTGCCTTTCTGAATGATTTTACTTCTGAACTCTAATAATGATACATTAGTGTAATGCAATGTTGGTGCATTTCTGAACTAGTGAAATTATTCTGGAGAACAATTTGGAACTATGGACCAAGCATGATAAACTCTATATATCCTTATACCCATCAATACCTAGTACTAGGTCTATGTCCCAAAGAGATCACAGAAAAAGGAAAAAGACCTTTATGTACAAAACCCATTTATAGAAGTTCTTTTTGGTGTTGCAAAGAATCAGAAATTTAAGGAATACCATCAGTTGTGGAATGGATGAAGTGGTTGTGATGTATGATTGTGATGGAATACTATTGTGCTATGAGAAATGATGAGGAGGAAAGATTCAGAAAAACCTGGGAAGATATATATGAATTGAAACAGAATGAAGTGAGCAAAACCAGGAGGCCATTGTATAAGGTAACAGCAATATTGTTGTTGTTTTTTAATAAAAGTATTTTATTATTTTCCAGTTACATGTAGAGATCGTTTTCAACATTTGTTTTTATAAGCTTTGCAATTTCAAATTTTTTTCCCTCCCTCCCCCTCCCTCCCCCTTCCCTAGACAGAAGGTAGTCTGATATAGGTTATATATGTACAATAACATTAAACATGTTTCTGCATTAGTCATGTTATAAGAGAAGAATCAGAGCAAAAAGGAAAAACCTCAAAAAAGAAAAACAACAGCACCAAAACTGAAAGAAATAGTATGATTCAATTAGCATCCATATTCCACAGTTCTTTTTTTTCTGGATTTGGAGAGCCTTTTCTATCATGAGTCCTTTAGAACTTTGTTATACCATTGTATTGGTGAGAAGAATCTAGTCTATCACAGTTGATCAACACACAATGTTGATGATACTGTGTATAATGTTCTTCTGGTTCTGCTTATCTCTCTCCTCATCAGTTCCTGCAAGTCGTTGCAAGTTTCTCTGAACTCCTCCTGCTCATCATTTCTTCCAGCACAATAGAATTCCATTACATTCCTATACCACAACTTGTTCATGCCATTCTCAATTGATGGACAGCCCCTTAATTTCAATTCCTTGACACCACTAAAAGAGCAGCTATAAATATTTTGTATATGTGGGTCCTTTTCCCTTTTTTATGATCTCTTTGGGAAAAGGACCCAAAAGTGGTATTGCTGGGTCAAAGGGTATGCACAGCTTTATAGTCCTTTGGGTAGAATTCCAAATTGCTCTCCAGAATGGTTGGATCAGTTCACAGCTCCACCAACAATGTATTAGTGTTCCAGTTTTCCCACAGCTTCTCAACATTTATTATTTTCCTTTTTTTTGTCATCTTAGCCAATATAATAGGTGTCAGGTGGTTACTTCAGGATGTTATAATTTGCATCTCTCTAACCAATAGTGATTTTAGAGCATTTTTTTCATATGGAAATAGATAGCTTTGATTTCTTCATCAGAAAACTGTCTGTTCATATCTTTTCGACCATTTCTCAATTGGGGATTGACTTGGATTCTTATAAATTTGATTTAATTCCTGATATATTTTAGAAATGAGGCCTTTATCAGAAGTACTGGCCATAACATTTGTTTCCCAGCTCTCTGCCTCCCTTCTAATTTGGATACATTGCTTCTGTTGTGCAAAACCTTTTTCATTTAATGTAATCAAAGTCATTCATTTTGCATTTCATTATATTCTCTATCTCTTGTTTGTTCATAAACTGTTCTCCTTTCCAAAGATCTGAGAGGTAAACTATTCCTTCCTCTCCTAATTTACCTATGGTGTCACCTTTTATGTCTAAATGATGTATCCATTTTGACCTTATTTTAGTATAAGGTGTAAGATGTTGGTCTATGCCTAATTTCTGCCATACTACCTTATAGTTTTCCCAGCAGTTTTTGTCAAATACCGAGTTCCTATCCAGAAGCTGAAGCCTTTTGGTTTATCAACACTACATTACTAGTGTCATTTACTACTGTGTCTCCTGTGCCTAGCCTATTCCATTGATCCTCCATTCTATTTCTCAGACAGTGCCAAATAGTTTTGATGACTGCCACTTTATAGTAGAGCTTCATATTTGGTACAACTAAGCCACCTTCCTGTGCATTTTTTTCATTATTTCCCTTGATATTCTTGACCTTTTGTTTTTCCAGATGAATTTTGTTATCATTTTTTCTAGCTCTATAAAATGATTGACATGGCACTGAATAAGTAAATTAATTTAGGTAGGATTGTCATTTTTATTATATTAGCTCAGCCTATCCAGGTAACAGCAATATTGTAATGATGATCCATTATAAAAGATTTAGCTATTATGATCAATAAAGTTATCTAGGACAATCTCACAGGAATTGTGATGCAAAATGCTATTCACCTCCAAAGAGACAATTGATTAAACAAGTGCAAATAGAAGTATTATTTTTTCACATTATTTGTCTTGCTTTTTTGCAACATGTCTAAAATGGAAATATGTTTTGAATGATTTCAAATGTATAATTAACATCATATGCCTTCTCACTGGATGGCAGAGGGACTGGAGGTAGGGGGAGAATTTGGAAATTAAAAAAAAACCACAAAGAAATGTAAAAAAAAGTAAATAATATTTTAAAATTAAAAATACATGGCATTAGTGTCTCTTTATTCTACAACTCTTCATGATTAAATATTACCATATTTTTGATCTTTGATAATTTCTTGGATATGAGGTGAAAGTCAGAGTTATATTGATTTTTTCTCATTTTAGTAATTGAAAACATTTGCTTTCTACTAGACTACATTTCTTTTTAGATGAGTTTTGCTCCCATCCTTTGATCATTTCTGTATTGAAGAGTAGGTTTTAGTCATTTATGTCTCTTAGTTTTCTATAAATCTTGGATATCAAATTCAATAAAAATATTTTATATAAAGATTTTCCAAGTCACTTACCTTCTTTTCTTAAATGTATTAATTTTAGCTGTACAAAAGCTTTTAAATTTTCTACAGTCAAAATGACCAAGTTCATCTTTTGTAATTGTCTCTATGATTTGTTTGATAGAAGCTGTGAGAATTGTTATGGTCTGCTTCTTTTCTATTTATGTTATGCTGTTTAATATTAAAATGGTATATCCATTTCGTGAATATGACCTAAGTTTAATTTCTTCCATTTTGCTTTCTAGTTTTTCCAAAAGGTCCTTATCAAATAGAGAATTCTTCATTTAGTGACTACCCATGTTTATTGAATTTCTTTATTTCTGATTATCCTTTGTAGATTCTGTTCTGTTATTATACTTTTCTGTATTTTAACCAGAAAAAAATGATTTTTGATTATTGCTGTTGTTGTTCAGTTGCTTTGAAACATGCCCAACTCTTCATGATCCATTTGGGGTTTTCTTGGTAGAAATACTGAAGTGATTTGCCATTTCCTTCTCCAGCTCATTTTACAGATGAAGAATAGAGGCAAACAGGGTTAAGTGACTTGCCCAGGGTCACAAAGCTAGTGTCTTAGACAAAATTTGAAGTCAGGAATATGAGTCTTCTTGAATCCAGGATTGTCCCTCATTCCACTGAACCACCTACCTGCTCTTTTGATAATTATTTTATAATTGAGTTCCAGATCTGGAAGTGATATTTTTCTCACTTAATTCTTAATTTTGTTTAGTATATTTCTTATTGTTCTAGGTTTTATTTATCCTAATGAATTTTGTTATTTTCTAGCTCTGTAAATTATACCACTGTTAGTTTAATTGATAGAGCATTATATCTGTTAATTAACTTTAATGGTATTGTCATTTTATCATATTGGCTTAGCCCAGTCATGAGCACTGTATATTTCCTTAAGAAAAATTTGCAATTGAATTCGGTTGTACTATAACAAATTTCCCCACAAAATATCCTATGCGTTTTGTAGTTACTTTGAATGAGATTCACCTTTGCATTACTATCTCATAGATTTTGTTTTATTATGTAGACATGCTGCTGATTTTTGTGACTTTACTCCCTCACCAGAAATTGTGCTGAAACTATTAATTGCCTTAATTGGTTTCTTTGTGGATTCTCTAAAATTTTCTAAATAATCTATTGTCTTATGAGCAAATGAGACTAGTATTGTCCTTAGAAAATACAATTTACCTGTATTTATGCATTTAATTTATTCCTCTTATTGCATTTTTTAGCAAACAATACACTTGTTTTGCTCCTCTATTTATTGGGAAAGCTTCTAATACATCTCCATTTAATTTGATATATTAATTTTTTCATTTTAGGTAATTATATTTTAATGCTTAAAAAGATCTATATCCGCTTTATAGTGTTTAACGTGAATATGCGTCATACTTTGTCAAAGATATTTGGGGGCAGATATTGAGATAATTATGTGCCTTGTGATGTTTAATTTTTAATAGGCTTATATTGAATGTGTTGTGATGTTGAATCATCCTAAGAATAATGA
This sequence comes from Dromiciops gliroides, assembly GCF_019393635.1. Lineage (NCBI taxonomy): Eukaryota > Metazoa > Chordata > Mammalia > Microbiotheria > Microbiotheriidae > Dromiciops > Dromiciops gliroides. The sequence goes on along the minus strand of NC_057861.1, from coordinate 682,320,100 downwards.
ATTATTCACCATTTTATATTTTTGAAAATAATCCTATATTTTTATGTTCTCACTTGTATTAACTTGACACTGCACAACATTCTTGTAATTCTAGTGCTTTTGTTATTGTTTCATTTTTTGGTTGACTTGATTTTCTATCTTCTGCCTTTTAATCAGGCTGGCTAAACACTTATTGATTCTGTTAGTCTTGTCAAAGAACAATGTTTTATTTTTATCTGGTGTTCTATGATCTTTGTGGTTTCAAATTTACACATTTCTCCTAATTTTCTATTTTTCCTCTTTGGTGCTTATTATACATTTCTTTATTTCAATGTTCAATGCATTAATTCTATAGTTCTCTAATTTTTAATACTTATAATTCTTTCCCTCTTTTTTTCTATTTCCTTTTTCCTCTTTCATTTAAGTGACTGATCTTCCCTTATAAGTTTTTGTTTATTTGTTAATAGCTTGCTATTGAAAGCTTTTTACAACCTGGATTCTTCCTACCTTTCCAGCCTTCTCTCAAATTATTTTCCTGTCTGCACGTTACAACTCAGCAATAGTGGCTTACTGGCTATTCCTCACAAAGACCATCTATCTCCTATCTTCATGCCTTTGTGCTTTTTGTCCCCAGTGTCTGGGATGTCCTGCCTTCTCATTAACAAGGAATTCCAAAAGAGGGTATACATTGTCTGCAATTCCCAGCTGATCCCAGAATAGCCCTTAGCTGCTTCTTAGTAAAGGGAGCAGAAAATTATTGAATAGTCTGAACACACTTAGGGGAGATGGATCGCATGCCAGCAGCCAAAACAAAACCCAAATATTCAAAGTACCTTTGACTTAGAAACCTTGTGGCCTCTTTTGTGCAGCTCTAGTAGTAAGTGGCAACTGTCTTCCTGGCAAATTGCAGCATTAGGTGCAGCCAGGAGTAAGTCATCTACATATTGAACTAGAGTGGGACATTTAAAAGTAATGGAGGCTAAATCCAGTTGAAAAAAATTTGAGAGAATATTGTGGAACTTTCAACAAACCCCTGTGGGAGTCTGGTCCAAGTCCACTGTGTATTTTTTCAGGTGAAAGCAAATAAGTATTGGTAATCTTGATGTAATGGTATTGAAAAGAAAGCAGAATAGAGATCTACCACTGTGAAGCATGTTACCCCACAAGGAATTGAGGAAATGATAGTAGCAGGTTTGGGCACTATTGGATGTCTAGGTATAACATAAGAGTCTACTGCTTGCAGATCTCGTACAGAATGATTAACAGGTTTGCCATCAGGATTAGGCTTGGGCATTTTAACTGGCATGGGAATGATGGCATGAGATAATGATACCTTGGTTTGTCAAAGCCTCAATTATAGGTGTAATTCCCTCAATGGCTTTCCTACATAAGAGATATTGTGTAATGGATGGCGGTGGGCTGCCTTTGGTCTTAATAGTAACAGGTACAGCAGATTTAAGGAGACCTACATCATAAGAGGAAGAAGTCCATAGGGACTCAGGAATATTAGAAGGGATTTCAAATGTATCCCTCAATGTTTCCTGAGTGTCTAAAATCAAAATTGGTAGCAAGTAGACAGTGTCCTCTGGCAATTCCAGGGAAATGCCACCATCTGAAGAACCAAAATATGCTTGCTCTAAGTTTGCAACAGGTAGGTCATGACCTAATAGATTTGCAGGAGAGTTCAGGCGTAAGTAGAAATGAATGTTCTACTGTTAATGGGTCCATAGATACCATGTGAGGGTGTACATTCAGGGTCATCATCTTTCTAAGTTTGCTTTGCCTAATTCTACAGTACCACATTATGTGTCCCCATCTATTGCAGTCATAGCAATAATATATCAACTCTTTTTCCTGGAGATAATATGATTTCCATGAGATCAGTAACATCACCCCAAGTGGGCTGATACCTTCTGAAAAAAAATTGCCTTAAGCTGGCTGATAACTGTTGTGGGATCCTCAAAAAATTTAGGAATATTTCATTTCCATGAACTCAAATCTTTGGGCCCAAAATCTGTATATTGTCTGAGCTTTACTACAGTACCCTTTAAGTCATGGGTGAAGATCTCTTGAGGGTGAAGAAATTTGAGGCTTTTCTGTCTCCTATAAAGGTGAATTCTCTGTAAAAGAAATAGAAGTTGGGTCATTTGGCATTCCAGCCTGAGAAACAGGCTCAGTTTCAAACTTGGGTGTGGATCCCCCTTCTCTTGTATCCCCCTTGAATCAGTTTTCTGCTTGCTTTACTCCAGACTTTCCAATAAAGTAAATGTTCAGGTGGCCAGTGGCATAGAATTCCTTGCAAATGATTCAATATTGGGGGATTAAATGACCCATGTTCAGGCCATTCTTCCTCTAATATGCTATGCCATATAAAATACAGTCTGATAATGTTTCCCTTGGTCATGTTTGATTTCACTGTAAGTTTTTCCTTCATTCCAAACCACGAGTAGCTTTTCCTAATGGGGAGTCCTGGGAAATTTCACAGGGTATGCTATTTCTAATCCTCTCCTTAATATCCAAAATTTTCCTTATCACAAAACAAAAAAAAAAAGGTAAAAATAAAAATAGGAATAGAATATTAAAATTCAAATAGACCAAGTGTAAAAATGATCTTAACCTCTGTTTGTCTGATTAACCAGACTAAATACTTAGAAGGTTGAAGAAATCCATTTGAAAAGTTAAATAGGCGAAAATTTCATTCCCAACGTGAAGATCAGAAGATTGTAGGTTCAATTTTCCTACCTGGCTCAACAAAAATGTGATGGCTAAAACTAAATGTTTGTGGTCACCCTACCTGTCCCCTGTGTAGGGAAAGCTAACTAGGACAACAGTTTAAAAGTTTAAGTATTAAACATTTATTAAAACATATTAGAGGTTAACAAAGAGAGAACAAGTGTCTCTGAAAGAATGGGAAAACCTAAACCCTCCAGGAGAAATCAGAGCTGCCAACCCCTACAAGATTCCAACCACCAACTGACAAAACCAACTGCTTTAAGCTAATTGGTTGAAGGTGGTCTTATGCTCACTCAGCAGGGGCCCTGATAATAATATCCTCACACTTTCTCATGCTTACTCAGCAGGGGGCCCCTGATAATAATATTCTCACACCTTTAATATTTACTTCACATGCTAACCTCCTATAGAAAATCTTTCCTGATACTGAATCTGATAACCCCCCTCAAAAATACCTTGTATTCATTTTTGTATGTTCTGAATATATTTATATGTGGATATATCTCCATGTCTCCTTACCCTTTAGAAAGGATGGGCATTTTGATTTTACATCCCTAAAATTAAATTTTTGAATCCCTAGTTTTATGTTTTAGACCCCTACTAGATATTTGACACATTGTTACTGATTGATTGGTTGACTAAATTCCAGGCTGGAATTTTCTTTAACAACCCATGGGTATGTATAGCCAATTTATAATACATTTGTTGTAAAGAGACTTTGGATTAGCACTACTTACCAGTGAAAACTTTTCTCTACTCTGACAAGTTTGAGTACTTCTGGGGTCTTCATGGCTTTTTGACTTCTTTTTAATCACTCCTGGCCTTCCCATTTAATGAATCTATTGAGAGAAACTTTGTTCACCTTTTCTTATGTTCTCATCCTATTTTGCCCAGATTGTATTTAGTTTTCATTTTTGCTGACTCCTTGGATTTTATATTCCCTCTCCTTCCTTTGGTTACCCAGCTTGATCTTTTGTTGACTATGATCTGAGGTTGCCACAAAGACCCTAAGCTTAGAGCTCTGCCTCAGTGGCATGGCTCTAATGCTTTGCTTCCTAGATATGTCATTGGTATCCTGACTCTGGCACTGCACAGATTAAATCAGTTTGTTATTCCCCATAACAGCCTTTTAAATATTAATAGCCTCGCATAGTACTTTGAACAAAATAAGAACTCTATGCTCTATGACAGTGTGTGAGAGAGACAGAGTGCAAGAGAAGAAGGGAGAGAGAGAGAGGGAGGAGGGAGGGAGAGAGGGAGAGAGAGAGAGGTGGATTTAGGGAGACAGGTAGGACTTCGAATGAAAGGAGATATTTTGCTTTATATGTCCAGAAATATCCAATCCTTATGATTTCACATTTTTTTTGAAAATCAACATTGAAAAGATTAATTATAAAGTAAATGTTTTATCTTCCTTTTCTTTTTATTTCTGCCAAGTTTTCAATAAATGTTACATGATCGACTCCAATATTGTAGACTATTTATCAGGATGCAACAAGATTACTTGTAGGTTTAGGATAAGACTTAAAGTAAAACATAATTCATGAATCAGGGCTGGTGTGGGGATCAAATGGGATCATATTTGTGAAGCACTTCACACTGTCCCTGGTATATAGTAGACATTTAATAAATGCTTGCTACCTTCCCCCTGACCTCCCTCCCCCCTGCCAAAGGAAGAAATTATATGGATAGAAATAAACTCCCTGGTTTAGAACAGTAAGCTTCATTTCCTTATTGAAAATAAAATAGAAGCTTTGTCATTTTTACAACCTCCCTAAAAGGTTCTTTTTCAATTCTAACTACAGAGTCTAAACTTCTTATCCTTTCAGTACCCTTAAGAGGACTTTGGGGAGCTTTGACACTTAAACACTTGACTTCTCTACATACCAACATTTAGCTTATGAGATCTTACATGATTCCCATGAAAGGTGATATACCTGATAGAAGCCAGATGATTCAACTAACCTTTTTTTTCCTTTGTGGGAATGGGGTTCTCCTTTGATACTACTGCCCCTCTGCCTGTCTCTCCCCTTTCCTCCTCCCAACCCCTCCCTCGCCCCCTTCCACTGCAGAGTATGACTACACATTGACAAAATTAGTTTTACATGCTGGAACTTTGAACTGAACACTGTTTAAATTGGTTTTTACCCTGAGGCACCGTTGCTGCACACTCTCATCTGGAATTTCTGAGTCAACAAGAGCAGCTGCTGGTTGGGGGTAAGGGAGTTGGGGGAGGGAAGTTCATCAAGGAAAGAAGGACATTGCATTCTTTAAAATTGAGATTGTCTTAGACAAGAACATTGAATACAAGGTCATTTTGCAACAGGTAACTAAAGTTGGAATATTCAATGGTGGGAACAAAGATTAAAGACTATGAGAATTGGGTACTGAAGCACTTCAATGTAGCTTTTTCAAAAAATTACATGTATGGGGATTTGTTTTGATTGACTATTCATATTTTGGTCTTTGTGTTGGTTTTGAAACTAGGTCTCCCTTTCTTCACAGAGAGAAGTGCAGAGGCCACTGAGAGGCCCAACCAGCATTGAAACTTTGACTTATTCTGTGTCTGACCTGGGCCAATTCACCCCACCTTTAAGCAACCTTGTGATTAATCACTCAACCAGGAAATAGCAATATTGGTTAGTGCAGACTTCCATTCTGCTTTATCCCTCTTCAACTGAGAACTTTCAATCTCAAGTGATCCACCAGCCTCAGACACCCCAATAGCAGGGATGATATGTGCAGGCCACCTTACTTGACTAATCTGTTACAAAGGTTTCATAGTTCCTTTTCCCCCAAGTAGCAGAGGGATGAGGGGGAAAGGAAAGAAAATGGGGAGACAAGATAGCAGAGAAAAGCCATGAAGTTGCCTGAGCTTTCTAATGTTTCCCGCAAAAACAACATTAAATCAAGACTCTAAACAGATTCTGGAACTACAGAACCAACAAAATGACAGAGAGACACAATACTCCTACTTGAGATAATTTAGAGGACTTCAGGAAAGGTCTGTCTCACCTGGGTGAAAGGGGAATGCAGCTCAGCACCACTTGGCTCAGCCCTGCTCAGCTCAGGGGGAAGATCAACACAGCTGCAGCCTGACACAGCTGAGAGTGGGGCAGCTCAGAGCTGTAAGAAGCTAGCAGAAGTGACCCCCTGTGTTAATACATTTAAAAATAGGCTCCAACATGAGTAAGAAACAAAAAGGACCCTTACCTTTGACAGTTTCTATGGTGAAAGGGAAGACTAAAACTTAAACTCAGTTGAGTTTGTCAAAATGCCTACAAGTGAAGACTCAAGTGGGAAAAAGATCTTGTCTCAAGACCATAAAACCTTTTTTGAAGAACTCAAAAAGGCTTTTAAAAATCAAATGAGAGAGGTAGAAGAAGAATGGAAAAGGAAATGAGAGAAATTAGAGTTATGCTGGGAAAAGAGGAACACAAATTGACTGAGGAAAACAATTCCGTAAAAAATACAATTGGCAGGGCAGCTACATGACTCAGTGGATAGAGCCCCAGACCTGGAGTCAGGAGGAGGGGAGTTCAAATCCAGCCTCAGACACTTGACAACTTACTAGCTGTGTGACCCTGGGCAAGTCACTTAACCCCAACTGCCTCACCAAAAAAAAATAAATAAATAAAATACAGTTTGCCAAATGAGAGAAAATAATTGGCCAAATGGGAGAAAATAATGGCCAAATCAAAAAAGAGGTACAAAAGCTTATTGAGGAAAATAATGACTTAAAAATTAAAATTGGGCAGATGGAAGCTAATAACTCCATGAGACACCAAGAATCTGTCAAGCAGAATCAAAAAACTGAAAAATTATAAGAAAATGTGAAATACCTCATTGGAAAAACAACTGACCTGGAAAATAGATCCAGGAGAGATAATCTAAGAATTATTGGACTACCTGAAAGTCATGATCAAGAAAAGAGTCTAGATACCATATTCCAGGAAATTATCAAGAACTGCCCTGAAATTATAGAATCAGAAGATAAAATCATCATTGAGAGAATCCACTGATTACCTCCTTTAAAAGACCCCAAAAGGAAAAGGAAAGAAAATGGATGCTCATTATTCAATAAAAATTGAAACCTAATTAAAAAATTGCAAGTTATACAGCCTCTCTTCCAACATCACACACAACTTCAAAGTCTGCATTGCCAGAAAATTACAATATTATGGGAGAATACAACCCTAAATTAATATGGATTCATCTCTCATTGTTCCTATAATCCTAATCAATGATTCTATATGAACATAATTTGCAGCATGAGACAGCACTAAAATAAGCAGAAATCAGGATGACTTCGCTCTGTATATAGTCAAACAAGCACTTTCTTAAGTTCCTACTGTAATGATTGGAATGACGCCACCTACTGGAGACTTGCTGTGGGAAAGCTCCACCATGAGGAAAATGCCTCAGAGGCATTGTGGCTTTTCCTTGGCGTCAGGAAATGACGTTTGCTCATGGGTGCTGTCTATCAAGGCTACCAGTCAATCAACTTGAGGAGCCTCCTATGGTCTGGGAGGAGACAGGAAGGAGAAAAGAGAGCCTGCGCAGAGAGCGCTGGGGCTTTTTGGCTTCCTGACTTGATGGTGGTGGCGGCAGAGGACTTCACAGGAAATATGAGGAAAGATAGGAATGCCAGGCTGTTAGAATTCTGTTCTCAATCTTTTTCTTTCTATTTTCCAATAAACCCTTAAAAACCTAAACTCGTTTTATCAGTGATTTTTAGTCAGTTTCCCCCAAACTGGGGGAACAGATTAGAATCCACATTTAGAATCTTAAATTACACACTACTATGTTCTAGACAGTGAATTATGATGATTCAGGAAAGGAGATTGAGCAGATGTCATAAATCTAGTAGGAGTACAAGGAGAAAAGTATCACAAAAACACAAGGAGTAGAGAGCACACAGGATAAGAGAAGAGTCAATAGTGCCAAATGCTACAATAAATATCAAGAAAGAAGAAAACTGAAAATAGCCCATCGTAGGTTGAATTCCTCTGGAAGATGCTTCAATTCACCATGAAGAGTGAAGTAGCAAAAATCCCCAGGGTTTTTTTTGTTTTGTTTTGTTTATTTATTTGTTTTTTCTTAAGAGATGGGTTCCCTATGGGAAGTTATCATTGTAAACACATTCCACAAAGTAGTCTCCTTGGGATGAGGATTTGCAAAGGGAAGTCAATATCATATCTTAAAGATCCAGCAATATAACCAGTTTCTCTATAAATTGAACACATGCTCTAAGAAGAGAGGCTGAAACTAATTTCAATAATGAAAGGAAAGGTGTCTCTAAATATTGGCACATGTAAACCAGTTCTACTGGAAATAAAAAGGATTGCGGAGGCTGGCACTAGTAAGAATGCACTTAAGCAACACTTATATCCAGATTCTGCAGTTTATAAAAGGCAGCATTGTGTAATAGCAAGAATATGAGATTTACAGCCAGAGGATCTAGGTTTGAATTTCAGCTCTTGACCTTGATTAAATCAAGTAGTTTTGCTGGTACTCAGTTTTCCTCTCTTTCAAATATGAAGATTAGACTACATCAGAGCTCTTGG